>NW_027361982.1:1595000-2195000 GCF_039654945.1 Dendrobates tinctorius
CGCATCGCGGTAAACGCGGCATGCTCATTAATTTTGCGGAAAAATCTGCATTTCTAACTATATTCTATGAGCAGGAGGATGCTCCTGTAAAAAACGCATAAAAAAGCGCAAAAAACGCGCAAAAAAAAAAGCGCGTTTATACTGGGAAGAAGTCCGTTTTTTCTGCATATGTGGGTAATTAGCCTTAATAGCTTTCCTCTCCACTCTCATTCATCTTTCACACTTTTCGATGCTGAGGCTTGGCAGACTGCTCAGTCTTACTGATCTCTCTCCTGCTCTGTATCTCTGGTCTAACAGTCTCTCATCTGAACTTTGTTTCAAGTGTCTCACGTCTGCCCCAGGAAAGATGTATATCTTTGTACCGTGTTAGCCAGTGGATAGAAAAATATTCAGGATTGAGAGTCCTCAGTAGTTGATACCTTTTAATGGCTAACTGAAAAGATGGTAATACATTGCAAGCTTTCGAGACTACCTGAAAGAGAGACCTGAGTAGAGACCTGAGAGACCTGAGTAGTCTCGAAAGCTTGCAATGTATTACCATCTTTTCAGTTAGACATTAAAAGGTATCAACTACTGAGGACTCTCAATCCTGAATATTTTTCACGTCTGCCCAGTACTTTCCCTGGTGCTGGCTTCTCTGTATAATTGCACTCTCCTATCAGCTCTGTCTCTTCCCTTATCACCCTCTCTGCTCTTTCCCCCTGGCACTGTCTGTCACTCCTACACCCTCCTATTCTTTGCAGCACTCTGTGGCGTTGTCTTGTTTCCTAATCGCTTCTAATATGTAAATATTTATATGCATAGCGGACAGCACATTAATCACACGATGACCCCCCTTCTGCCTTTGTTTCTCTCCCATGACGAAACCTAATGACCTGTCACAAAAAGAGACAGTCATAGGAGCAGTCTCTTTTAAAAAAGTGTCTAGACAAATTAATCAAGACCACAAGGTAGCTGACACCAGCAGTGCTGACACCATCTAATCTCTCGCCTGGGGCCACAAACACTAATCGCTACCCAGCATTACTGCCCGTACCCATCATCCCTCTCCTCTGTACCCGGCATTACTGCCCGTAACCCCTCATCCCTCTCCTCTGTACCCGGCATTACTGCCCGTAACCCCTCATCCCTCTCCTCTGTACCCAGCATTACTGCCCATAACCCCTCATCCCTCTCCTCTGTACCCGGCATTACTGCCCGTAACACCTCATCCTATTCCTCTGTACCCGGCATTACTGCCCGTAACCCCTCATCCCTCTCCTCTGTACCCGGCATTACTGCCCGTAACCCCTCATCCCTCTCCTCTGTACCCAGCATTACTGCCCATAACCCCTCATCCCTCTCCTCTGTACCCGGCATTACTGCCCGTAACACCTCATCCTATTCCTCTGTACCTGGTATTACTGCATGTTAACCCTCATTCTACTCCTCTGTACCCAGCATTACTGCCCGTAAACCCCTCATCCCTCTCCTCTGTACCCGGCATTACTGTCCGTAATCCCTCATTCTACTCCTCTGTACCGGGCATTACTGCCCGTAACCCCTCATCTTACTCCTCTGTACCCAGCATTACTGCCCGTAACACCTCATCCTTACTCCTTTGTACTCGGCATTACTGCACGACACGTAACTAGTGATGAGTGAGTTTGTTCGTTATTCAAGTTTTCCGAACATGCTCAGGTGTTCTCCGAGTATCTTGGGCGTGCTTGTAAATTATGTCTGAGTCCCCGCAGCTGCATGATTTGCGGCTGCTAGACAGCCTGAAAACATGTGGAAATTCCATTACAGACAATACCTGCATGCATTCAGACTGCCTAGCAGCAGCAAATTATGCAGCTGCGGGGACTCACACATAGTTTACGAGCTAGCCCAAGATACTTGCTCGGAAAACTTGAGTAACAAGCACACTCGCTCATCACTACAAGTAACCCCTCATCCTAATCCTCTCTAACCGGCAATACTGCACGTAACCCCTCATCCCACTCCTATGTACCTCGCATTACTGCCCATAACCCCTCATCCCACTCCTCTGTACCTTTCATTACTGCCTGTAACCCCTCATCCCACTCCTCTGTACCTGGCATTACTGCCCGTAACCCCTCATCCTACTCCTCTGTAAAGCCCATTACTGCGCAAAATACCTCATCTTTTTCCTCTGTACCCGGCATTACTGACTATAACCACTCATCCTACTAGTTTATGAAGACTGAAAAACATGTATTTGGAAGTCGTCTTGCTACACTCATCAGGAGAGCTTTAAACTAGAACAATGCGGGAAGGGAAACAAAAGACCAGAAAAAGTCATGCACCTGGCAAATGATATTGAGAACTCTGCTATTAGAAATGGGAGGAAAGAACAAAGACAAAAGAATCTAAATAATAAAAATATTGGAGAAAGAGAAACCAATCACAAACTAAAATGTTTCTATACTAATGCACAAAGCATGGGCAACAAACAAGGAGAATTGGAACTACTAACACAGGAAAAGAAATATGATGTCATTGGAATCACTGAAACTTGGTGGGACAATACACAAGATTGGAATACAAGACTAGAAGGATACAACTTATTTGCAAGAAACAGACTTGATAAACGAGGACGAGGTGTCGCATTGTATGTTAGAAACGCGTATATCTGCACAGAGATTGAAGCTTCAGAGACCGGGACTTCTGTGGAAACTGTTTGGGTAAGAATACAAGGACAGAACAATGGAAAGGACACCATTGTAGGAATTTACTACAGGCCGCCTGTGCAAGCTGAAGATATGGATTAACTCTTTATGCATCAAATGGCCAAGTTCTCCAAAAAAATATGACATAGTTGTCATGGGAGATGTCAACTATCCAGACATTTGTTGGGAATCTCTCTCAGGCAAAACTATCAGGTCAAGGAAATTCTTATCCTCACATCCTGACAACTTTATCTCCCAAAAGGTAGGGGAGAAAACAAGGGGAACTGCTACCTTGGATCTAATCCTTATAAACAGGGAGGAAATGGTTGAGGTGGTAAAAGTGGCTGGGACCCTAGGAGGTAGCGACCATGCTATTTTAGAATTTTGGATAACTAGAGGAGGAAGACCTGTGAAGACTCAGACGTCAAGGTTAGATTTCAGAAAGGCAGATTTTAAGGGACTCAGAAATTGGAGGGATCCAATGACTGGAAATCCTTAAGGACAAAAATGTCCAGGAAGGATGGGAAATCTTGAAAAATTAAATTCTCAAAGCACAATTGTTAACAATTCCCAAAAGAGGGAAGAATAGGAAGCATTTAAGGAAACCAGGATGGATGAACACAGAACTTAAGCACATGCTAAAAAGGAAGAAAGATATGTTTATAAAATGGAAAGAGGGAGGCATATCTAAAGAAGAATATAATGCTGTCTGTAGAACTTGCAGGGCACAAATCAGATTATCTTAAACTGACAATGAATTGAGGCTTGCAAGAGACATCAAAAGTAATAATAAAGGATTTTGGGGATATGTCAAAAGTAAAAGAAAAGTCAAAGATGCTATACGATTTTTGCAGGATGAAAACGATGAAATGGTAAGACAGGATGTTGAGAAGGTCGAACTTTTAAATTCCTATTTTGCATCTGTTTTCTCTCTGAAAGGAAATGTAACATCAACTGTTCTTCGCTGTCCTATTAAGGGAATAGAAGAATCCAGGATATGTATAGACAGAAAGATAGTGAGGAAACACTTAGCTAAACTAAATGAATTCAAGTCTCCAGGTCCAGATGAATTACACCCCAGAGTACTGAAGGAGATAGCAGAAGAAATTTTTGAACCCCTCTCCATAATCTTTGAAAATTCTTGGAGAACAGGAGAAGTCCCAGAAGACTGGAGAAGAGCAAATGTTGTTCCTATCTTCAAAAAGGGGAAGAAGGTGGACTCAGGCAACTATAGGCCGGTGAGACTGACTTCTATACCAGGAAAGATCTTTGAACAAATTATTAAACAACATGTATGTAAGTACCTGGATAAAAATGAAGTGATTAAACAGAGTCAGCATGGGTTTGTAACTAATAAGTCATGTCAGACTAACTTAATTTCCTTCTATGACAGAGTCACTGATTGGGTGGATCAGGGAAGTGCTGTAGATATAGTATATCTTGACTTCAGCAAAGCATTTGACAAAGTATCTCACACAATCCTTATTGAAAAATTGAGTAAGTATGGAATGGACAAGGCAACTGTTAGGTGGATTCATAACTGGCTTAGTGATCGGACCCAAAGAGTGGTTGTAAATGGCTGCACATCCAGTTGGAAGAATGTCTCAAATGGGGTACCACATGGCTCTCTCCTGGGCCCTGTATTGTTCAACATCTTTATCAACGATTTAGATGAAGGAATTGAGGGTAAACTGATTAAGTTTGCTGATGACACAAAGCTAGGAGGGATAGCTAATACTAGAGAAGAGAGAGGATTCAAAAAGATATAAATAAACTGGAGCAGTGGGCAGCAACTAACAAAATGTTTTTTAACAGGGAAAAATGCAAAGTACTACATCTGGGTAATAAAAATGAAAAAAGCATATACAGAATGAGAGGAATAGGGCTAAGCAACAGCTCATGTGAAAGACTTGGTGTGATGAAGGAGCGGCCGCCATCTTAGATGTGGGGCCACATATCTGAGCTTGGCATCCATTTTGGTCTAAGTTCAGAAATTACAGGCAGCTAAAGGCTTCTATACCCCCAGGCGCTGTGTACTTAGTGAATACAAGCAGGATTTAGTGTTCCAATGCTAAATAGCCAGGGCATTGGTGTGATAATGAGGATAGGCCCAAAACAGAGCTTCAAAGCCCAGGTACGGAGCCGTGCCAGCAGAGGGCCAGATAAAGCCTGAGGGCTTCAATTAGAATGTGCCTGCTAGCAGACACAGGAATATGCATCCTTTGTGTGTCCCAGACACTGTGGCTCCATCCTATGAACACGAATTATGAACTCATCTTTCGAGTTATGGACACATGAAAATATCCGAGTGACCCTGAGGGAATCGTGCATCTGGCAGTGTGACTCCCGAGTCGATGAGAGCACTGATTCCTGAGATATAGAGATTGGCCCTCTACAGTGACCCAATAAGGCCATGTTTGCACTCCACATGATCGGCAAAGCAAACCGCATTCACTGGTACCTCTCATGTTCTGATTCGATCATGCTGTAGAAAGTTATCCCCTTTCTTAGATATTGGAAATAAGTTCTGCAAAGAGCTAAAGGGTGGAGATTATTATCCCACCCTCTGACACAGGGGGAGGAACCCAGCGTGTTTAAGGGCTGGCAGCCCCTGGCATTCAGTCATTCACAAAGAAGATCCAGACGATGATGATCTAAGAAGGACCTGGGGACAGACCTGCCGAGGGGAGCAGCGGCCCATGCTTTGGGGGTCTGTCCAGCAACTAAGATTCTTGTACCTGTGGACTGCAGAGCTCCCCGGCAACCGCATGCACCCTACAATACAATCTGGTAAATTGACCTCCAGCTTAATATCTCTAAGCCTTGTACCCTATTGTTATATCTTTTCTCTGACTACAAATTTACTGTATATTTCTGTAATTATCTAGTGCGCCCTTAAGGCAATTAAACTATAAACTTAATGTTGGGCTGATGCTTTTTCTCTGATCCCGAATCTTAGAACCCCCAGCGGGTAACAGGACCTCCTCCCCGGCGACCATTTGCTCTAGGTGCAGTTCCCTTACTGACCTGAGAGACAAAGGGGGGCGCCGGAGAGCTGTGCCTGTGTAGTTACGTCACGGTGGTGACGTGGGAGGAACGGGTCCGTGTGTGTGTTCCTCCACACTTGGGTATACTAATAGATCACATACTGAATATGAGTCAACAGTGTGATGCAGCAGCAAAAAAGGCAAATGCAATTCTAGGATGTATTAACAGAAGCATACAGTCTAGATCACGTGAATTAATTATTGCCCTCTACTCCTCTTTGGTCAGACCTCATATGGAATACTGTGTCCAGTTTAGGGAGCCACATTTTAAAAAAGACATCAACAAACTGAAGCAAGTTCAGAAAAGAGTGACCAGAATGGTGACCGGTCTGCAAACCCTGTCTTATGAGGAAAGGTTGCAAGATTTGGGAATGTTTAGCTTGCAAAAGAGAAGACTGAGAGGAGACGTAATAGCTGTCTACAAATATCTCAAGGGCTGTCACATTGTAGAAGGATCATCTTTATTCTCATTTGCACAAGGAAAGACTAGAAGCAATGGGATGAAACTGAATGGGAGGAGACACAGATTAGATATTAGAAAAAACTTTTTGACAGTTAGAGTGATCAATAAGTGGAACAGGCTGCCACGAGAGGTGGTGAGTTCTCCTTCAATAGAAGTCTTCAAACAGAGGCTGGACAGACATCTGTCTGGGATGATTTAGCGAATCCTGCTTTGAGCAGGGGGTTGGACCACAAGGCCCAGGAGATCCCTTCCAACTCTACGATTCTACTCCTCTATACCCGGCATTACTACCCGTAACCACTCATCCTCCTCTGTACCCGGCATTACTGCCTGTAACCCCTCATCCCACTCCTCTGTACCCGGTATTACTGCCCGTAACCCCTCATTCTACTCCTCTGTAAAGCCCATTACTGCCCAAAATACCTCATCCTATTCCTCTGTACCCGGCATTACTGACTATAACCACTCATCCTACTCCTCTATACCCGGCATTACTACCCGTAACCACTCATCCTCCTCCTCTGTACCCGGCATTACTGCCCGTAACCCTCATCCTACATCTCTGTTTCCAACATTAGTACCCCGTAAGCCCTCATCCTAATCATCTGTACCAGGGATTACTGCCTTGTAAACCCTCATACCACTCCTCTGTACCCAGCATTACAGACCTGTGGAAAAGGGGAGGTTAGAGGGCACTCCAGAATAAGTAAAGGGGATCTATGACAACACACAATGTGGACAAGAATCAATTATAGAAAAAAAGCAGTGTGTATAGAAGTCATGATCACCCAAAAATAACAAACAAATAATAACAATATATAAAATATAAATTTTATTTTACAGAAAAACACACAGTGATTTGAACAAACAGCTATAAAAACCATTAAAAAGCCTAAAAAAAGCCAACTTTTCACCACAAAGAGTCCATATAAGGACCCTTATGAGCACACTAAAGGCCCCGTCTCACTAAGCGATCTCGGTAGCGAGATCGCTGCTGAGTCACAACTTTTTTGACGTAACAGTGATCTCACCAGCGAGATCGCTGTGTGTGACAGCGATCAGCGAGCGGCCCCCCTGCCGGTATCGCTGATCACTGGAAGAAACCTCTGGACATTTCTTTGGTCGCTGGTCTCCCGCTGGCCAGCACGCATCGCTGTGTGTGACAGCGGGAAACCAGCGATCAGGTGTAAAAAATAATAAAAAAAATAAAAAATATAGTTATTCTCACCTTCCGACGTCCTTTTCAGCCATCCTGCCTCTCTCCACGCTCCGGTCCCAGTGATCATTTGCATGAATGAACATGCATGCAGATGATAAAGACCATTCTGATAATCATTAGAAATAACAACATAAGTTCAAAAGGCATATGAGCAATATGTTATTAAAGCAGCCTGAGACCTGAACTGGGAGGGATAAATGACCCAATAAGTAGTGAACAAAGGAGTCCCAAATTCACATCAGATATTAGAACAATATTCATCTGGTCACCTCTGTACCCGGCATTACTACCCCATAACTCCTTATCCTACACCTTTGTACCCGACCTAACTGCACCATAACCGCTCATCCTAGTCCTCTGTACCTGGCCTTTCTGCACCGTAGACTCTTATCCTATGTACAGCTGGTATAACCTGGGCATCTACTGTATATAATTATATATATACAGCTGATATAACCTGGGTATTTCTTGTAAATAATTATATAATGTACATCTGGTATAACCTGTGCATTTCCTGTATATAATTATATATGTACAGCTGGTATAACCTGGGCATCTCCTGTATATAATTATATATGTACAGCTGGTATAACCTGGGCATCTCCTGTATATAATTATATATGTACAGCTGGTATAACCTGGGCATTTCCTGTATATTTTATATATGTACAGCTGGTATAACCTGGGCATCTTCGGTAAATAATTATATATGTACAGCTGGTATAACCTGGGTATATCCTGTATATAATTATATGTGTACAGCTGGTATAACCTGGATATATCCTGTATATAATTATATATGTACAGCTGGTATAACCTGGGCATCTCCTGTATACAATTATATATGTACAGCTGGTATAACCTGGATATATCCTGTATATAATTATATATGTACAGCTGGTATAACCTGGGGATCTCCTGTATATAATTATATATGTACAGCTGGTATAACATGGCATCTCCTGTATATAATTTTATATGTACAGTCGGTATAACCTGGGTATATCCTGTAAATAATTATATATGTGTACAGGTGGTATAACCTGAGTATCTCCTGTATATAATTAGATATGTACAGCTGGTATAACCTGGGCATCTCCTGTATATAGTTATATTTGTTCAACTGGTATAACCTCTGTATCTCCTGTATATAATTATGTATATACTGTACAGCTGGTATAACCTTCGCATCCTCTGTATATAATCTTATATACACAGCTGGTACAATCATAGTTTGATGAACTTTCCCTATAATCATTCTGCCTTATTTCCATAAATACAGAGCTTCAGACATTGAGCTATAAATAGTTTCATGATTCATAAATAACACTTTAGTTTCTTCCCATTTTCTCAATACATGCTGAATTGTGTCTGGACGAGGGAGATGCTCAGCTGTACTAATTAGTGCTTTTTTCTCTGAATATTGGTCCTTAATTAATAATTGAGTACATAAGCAATTACCCGTCATTTTCTCCATGTGAAGCTCATGGCATGAAAGAAATCTAATGGAAATGTGATCCAGAGACCAGACCCCGTGCAGCTGTGCTCCCTCTGTCACCAACCATGCACATAATGAGCCTCACATCTCACCTTTCAACATTTCCATTAATCCACCACTACCCCCCTCCTGCACCCAGCGATCACACATAGTACAAATCCCCTACACCACGGAGCCCTACTGCAACCAACAATCACACAGACATAGTACAAATCCACTACACCACTGCCCCCTCCTGCAATCAGAGATCCTACACAGACATATCACATACACATCTGTGTCCTCCTGCACCCAGCGATCACGCACTGACACAATACCCACAACCTACACCACTGCGCCCTCTTGCAACCAGTGATCACACACAGACACAATACACATCACCTACACCACTGAGCCCTCCTGCATCTAGTGATCACAGAGACACAGTACAAATCCCCTACACCACTGCGCCCTCCTGCACCCAGCGATCACACACAGACACAGTAAAAATCCCCTACACCACTGCACCCTCCTACACCCAGCAATCACTGACATTGTACAAATCCCCTACACCACTGCGCCCTCCTGCACCCAGCGATCACACACAGACACAGTACACATCACCTACACCACTGTGCCCTCCTGCACCAAGCCATCACAGACATAGTCAAATCCCCTACACCACTGCGTCCTCCTGCACCCAGCGATCACACACAGACACAGTACAAATCCCCTACACCACTGCACCCTCCTGAACCAAGCCATCACAGACATAGTACAAATCCCCTACACCACTGCGCCCTCCTACACCCGGCAATCACAGACATAATACAAATCCCCTAACGACTGCGCCCTCCTGCACCCAGCGATCACACACAGACACAGTACACATCACCTACACCACTGCGCCCTCCTGCACCCAATGATCACACACAGACACAGTACACATCACCTACACCACTGTGCCCTCCTGCAACAAGCCATCACAGACATAGTACAAATCCCCTACACGACTGCACCCTCCTGCACCCAGCGATCACACACAGACACAGTACACATCACCTACACCAGTGTGCCCTCCTGCAACAAGCCATCACATAGTACAAATCCCCTACACCACTGCGCCCTCCTGAACCAAGCCATCACAGACATAGTATAAATCCCCTAAACAACTGCACCCTCCTACACCCAGCAATCACAGACATAATACAAATCCCCTACACGACTGCGCCCTCCTGCACCCAGCGATCACACACAGACACAGTACACAACACATACACCACTGCGCCCTCCTGCACCCAGCGATCACACACAGACACAGTGCACATCACCTACACCACTGCGCCCTCCTGCACCCAACGATCACACACAGACACAGTACACATCACCTACACCACTGTGCCCTCCTGCAACAAGCCATCACAGACATAGTACAAATCCCCTACACGACTGCGCCCTCCTGCACCCAGCGATCACACACAGACACAGTACACATCACCTACACCAGTGTGCCCTCCTGCAACAAGCCATCACATAGTACAAATCCCCTACACCACTGCGCCCTCCTGAACCAAGCCATCACAGACATAGTATAAATCCCCTAAACAACTGCACCCTCCTACACCCAGCAATCACAGACATAATACAAATCCCCTACACGACTGCGCCCTCCTGCACTCAGCGATCACACAGACACAGTACACATCACCTACACCATTGTGCCCTCCTGCACCAAGCCATCACATAGTACAAATCCCCTACACCACTGCGCCCTCCTGAACCAAGCCATCACAGACATAATACAAATCCCCTACACCACTGCGCCCTCCTGCACCCAGCAATCACAGACATAGTACAAATCCCCTACACTACTGCACCCAGCAATCACACACAGACACAGTACAAATCCCCTACACTACTGCGCCCTCCTGCACCCAGCGATCACACACAGACACAGTAAAAATCCCCTACACCCCTCCGCACTTCTTTACCCAGCGATCGCACACAGACTCAGTACACATCACCTATACCACTGCGCCCTCCTACACCCAGCAATCACTGACATTGTACAAATCCCCTACACCACTGCGCCCTCCTGCACCCACCGATCACACACAGACACAGTACACATCACCTACACCACTGTGCCCTCCTGCACCTAGCCATCACAGACATAGTACAAATCCCCTACACCACTGCGCCCTCCTGCACCCAGGGATCACACACAGACACAGTACACATCACCTACACCACTGTGCCCTCCTGCACCAAGCCATCACAGACATAGTACAAATCCCCTACACCACTGCGCCCTCCTGAACCAAGCCATCACAGACATAATACAAATCCCCTACACCACTGCGCCCTCCTGAACCAAGCCATCACAGACATAATACAAATCCCCTACACCACTGCGCCCTCCTGCACCCAGCAATCACAGACATAGTACAAATCCCCTACACTACTGCACCCAGCAATCACACACAGACACAGTACAAATCCCCTACACTACTGCTCCCTCCTGCACCCAGCGATCACACTTAGACGCAGTACACATCACCTACACCACTGTGCCCTCCTGCACCAAGCCATCACAGACATAGTACAAATCCCCTACACCTCTGCGCCCTCCTACACCCAGCAATCACAGACATAATACAAACCCCCTACACGACTGCGCCCTCCTGCACTCAGCGCTCACACACAGACACAGTACACATCGCCTACACCACTGTGCCCTCCTGCACCAAGCCATCACAGACATAGTACAAATCCCCTACACCACTGCGCCCTCCTACACCCAGCAATAACAGACATAATACAAACCCCCTACACGACTGCGTCCTCCTGCACCCAGCGATCACACACAGACACAGTACACATCGCCTACACCACTGTGCCCTCCTGCACCAAGCCATCACAGACATAGTACAAATCCCCTACATCACTGTGCCCTCCTGCACCCAGTGATCACACACACACAGTACACATCGCCTACACCACTGTGCCCTCCTGCACCAAGCCATCACAGACATAGTACAAATCCCCTACATCACTGTGCCCTCCTGCACCCAGTGATCACACACAGACACAGTACAAATCCCCTACACCACTGCACCCTCCTGAACCAAGCCATCACAGACATAGTACAAATACCCTACACCACTGCGCCCTCCTGCACCCAGCGATCACACACAGACACAGTACACATCACCTACACCACTGCGCCCTCCTGCACCCAGCGATCACACAGTACACATCACCTACACCACTGCGCCCTCCTGCACCCAACAATCACACACAGACACAGTACACATCACCTACACCACTGTGCCCTCCTGCACCTAGCCATCACAGACATAGTACAAATTCCCTACACCACTGCGCCCTCCTAAACCAAGCCATCACCGACATAATACAAATCCCCTACACCACTGCGCCCTCCTGCACCCAACAATCACAGACATAGTTCAAATCCCCTACACTACTGCACTCAGCAATCACACACAGACACATTACAAATCCCCTACACTACTGCGCCCTCCTGCACCCAGCGATCACACACAGACACAGTACAAATCCCCTACACCACTGCGCTGTCCTGAGCCAAGCCATCACATAGTACAAATCCTCTACATCACTGCGCCCACCTGTACCCAGCAATCACAGACATAGTACAAATCCCCTTCACCACTGCACCCTCCTGGTCCAAGCCATAACAGACATAATACAAATCCCCTACACGATTGCGCCCTCCTGCACCCAGCGATCACACACAGACACAGTACGCATCACCTACACCACTGAGCCCTTCTGCACCCAGCGATCACACACAGACACAGTACACAACACATACACCACTGCGCCCTCCTGCACCTAGCCATCACAGACATAGTACAAATCCCCTACACCACTGTGCCCTCCTGAGCCAAGCCATCACAGACATAGTACAAATCCCCTACACCACTGTGCCCTCCTGCACCCAGCAATCACACACACACACAGTACAAATCCCCTACACCACTGCACCCTCCTGAACCAAGCCATCACAGACATAGTACAAATCCCCTACACCACTGCGCCCTCCTACACCCAGCAATCACAGACATAATACAAATCCCCTACACGACTGCACCCTCCTGCACCCAGCGATCACACAAACATTACACATCACCTACACCACTGCGACCTCTTGCAACCAGTGATCACATACAGACACAATACACATCACCTACACCACTGAGCCCTCCTGCACCTAGTGATCACAGAGACACAGTACACATCACCTACACCACTGCAACCTCTTGCAACCAGTGATCACACACAGACACAGTACACATCACCTACACGACTGTGCCCTCCTGCACCAAGCCATCACAGACATAGTACAAATCCCCTACACCACTGCGCCCTCCTGAACCAAGCCATCACAGACATAATACAAATCCCCTACACCACTGCGCCCTCCTGCACCTAGCCATCACAGACATAGTACAAATCCCCTACACCACTGCGCCCTCCTACACCCAGCAATCAGACATAATACAAATCCCCTACAAAACTGCGCCCTCCTGCACCCAGCGATCACACAAACATTACACATCACCTACACCACTGTGCCCTCCCTGCACCAAGCCATCACAGACATAGTACAAATCCCCTACACCACTGCGCCCTCCTGAACCAAGCCATCACAGACATAATACAAATCCCCTACACCACTGCGCCCTCCTGCACCTAGCCATCACAGACATAGTACATATCCCCTACACAACTGCGCCCTCCTGCACCCAGCAATCACACACACATTACACATCACCTACACCACTGTGCCCTCCTGCACCAAGCCATCACAGACATAGTTCAAATACCCTACACCACTGCGCCCTCCTGCACCCAGCGGTCACACAGAGACAAAGTACACATCACCTACACCACTATGCCCTCCTGCACCAAGCCATCACAGACATAGTACAAATCCCCTACACCACTGTGCCCTCCTGCACCAAGCCATCACAGACATAGTACAAATCCCCTACACCACTGCGCCCGCCTACACCCAGCAATCACAGACAGAATACAAACCCCCTACACGACTGTGCCCTCCTGCACCCAGCGATCAGACACAGTACACATCGCCTACACCACTGTGCCCTCTTGAACCAAGCCATCACAGACATAGTACAAATCCCCTACCCCACTGTGCCCTCCTGCAGCAAGCCATCACAGACATAGTACAAATCCCCTACACCACCGCGCCCTCCTGCACCCAGCAATCACAGACATAGTACAAATCCCCTACACCACTGCACCCTCCTGAACCAAGCCATCACAGACATAATACAAATCCCCTACACCACCGCGCCCTCCTGCACCCAGCAATCACAGACATAGTACAAATCCCCTACACCACTGCCCCCTCCTGCACCCAGCGATCACAGAGACACAGTACACATCACCTACACCACTGCCTCGCCCTAAAAAGTTTTCATCATCTTACTTATCTCCACACAGACCTAGCTGTATCTGATGGCTGCTGTGCCTGAAGCATGAACCAACATGCACTACCATCCCAAGGACCTGGGCTACCTTGAGCCCCCCACCAAGGCGAGAAAGAGAGCTAATGTTGTCAAGAGCCAAATGTATGGTAGAAAAGAAAATGTAGTTGGACACAGAACTGAACTTCTCTCTTAGCAGACTCCCTGTATCATGTCTAATATCACGCCTGATGCTTGCAATGTAGACTCTGACCTGGACGGCGTGCTGCCGCCATCCCTGTATGCCTTCGTGTTCGTAGTCGGACTTCCGGCCAATCTTTTGGCTCTCTGGGCTGCCTGGCTGCAAGTGCGGAAAGGAAGAGAACTTGGAGTTTACCTTCTGAATCTCAGCCTGTCGGATCTTCTCCTGATTTGTGCACTACCGCCCTGGACGGACTACTACTTACGGAGGGATGTATGGGGGTATGGACCAGGGGCCTGTCGACTCTTTGGATTCATCTTCTATACAAATCTGTACGTGGGTGCTGCCTTTCTGTCCTGTGTCTCAGCTGACCGCTACCTGGCTGTAGCTCATCCTCTGCGGTTCCCAGGGGCCCGGCCAATCCGCTCTGCAGCGGCTGTTTCTGCACTGGTTTGGGTCCTAGAACTGGCAGCTAATGCCCCTCCACTGTTCAGAGATGCTATTACCAGAGACCGCTACAACCATACTTTCTGCTATGAGAGTTACCCCTTATCTGGGAAAGGAGATGCACTGGCAAATGTGGGAAGGGTACTAGCTGGGTTTTTATTACCCTGGGGAATAATGCTTTTGTGCTATGCTGGATTACTCCGAGCTCTGCAGGGCAGCGCATCCTGTGAGCGAAGGGAGAAGAGACGGGTGCGTCGTCTCGCCCTGGGGCTTCCCTGTGTGGCCCTGCTCTGCTATGGGCCCTATCATGCCCTGCTTCTTCTGCGTAGTTTGGTCTTTTTGATAGGAGGAGGTTCTGTAACAGCAGGAGAAAGCTGTGCACTAGAGGAGCGCTTGTTCCCAGCTTATCATGCCTCCCTAGCAATGGCCACACTGAACTGTTTGGCTGATCCTGCCCTTTATTGCCTGGCTTGCCCTGGAGCAAGGGGAGAAGTTGCAAAAGCAATAGGTAGAGTGTTGGCATGGGCAATGGGTAAGGACAGAAATGGCTGGAGGGAAAGAGGCGGGGATGGCAGAGAACTTGACGGACAAGGTGAGCAGGTGGGAATGGTAGAGATGGGTGGGAGAAGGGGAAGCTCCATTGTCTGAGACTGATTGGGAACTGGATGAGAATGTACAAAATAGAATAAAAGAATTTGATGTCTTATAATTAAGTGTTTGCGCAGAAGGAAAAAAGAGGGGCAAGACTTCCTAAGAATTGTGAATTCTTGGATTAGAGCTCTAAATTGTCCTTCACCCACCTCCTATTCCATCCTTTGGTTGAATTTGAAGGACATGTGTTTTTTTTTATCTATACTATGTAATCCTATATATGGAGATTACACCCTGGAAACACTCCAGAACACGATGTGCAGGTAGAGTGATGCTGTGTGGCATCCTGCCGCCGTGTCTGCCATCTGTGTGCTGAGTCAATGTGTTACGTAGACACATCCAGAACGCAGGGGCAATCGAGTTACACCGGAACAGCAAAGAGGAGGAGTGTAGGGTACACAGCTGCTACTAATGGGAGATCAGGCTGTACCAGGCACAATGTAAGACATACAAATAAGGATTCCTAAACCTGCACTTCTGCAGTACAAGCACCTGCTGTCTTGGTCCCCCTTATCCCTATACTTATCAATCATGGTCACTTATTCACCTATTCCAGAGAAAGAATTAGAGAAAGGACATTTCAATGGTGTGCTACATACATTGGCATCTGAATATTATTCCTCTAAGGCCAGGGTCAGACTTGCGAGTGTGATATGAGAAATAGAAATACATGCAGCCACACACTCTGGTCCCGAGTGGCGGAGACAGTGCCGGGTATTGATGCGAGAGACTCATGTGAGATTTTTGCATCACACTCGCAATTCTGACCCCGGCCTAACTCAAGAAGTGTCACAGACAGTGGCGTAACGTGAAGCTCATGGGCCACCATGCAAAATTTCCAATGAGGCCCCCAATTGTTACAACTGTTTAATAGTAATGGTCTTTTCATATGGGCCAAAGCAACCTTTTAGGCACCCTGTGCTCTAGGGCCCGGGTGCAATTGCAACACCTGCACTTATTACAGTTATGCCCTGGTCACAGTGCAAGAGGCAATTCGAGGTGTCTGGGAGCCCCTCTGGAATGTGAGCCAGAAGATAAGTCCATCTACTGCAAAATATCAGGGTGGCTCAGTGGTTAGCACTGGTGCTTTACAGCACTAGGTTTCTGGGTTCAAATCCCACCAAGCTCAGCATCTGCAAAGGGGTTTGTATGTTCTCCCGTGTTTCATTGGGTTTCCTCTGGGTTTTCAGGTTTCCTCGCACCCTCCAATGGGGACATTGATGACAATATCTTTAAAGCACTGCACAATATGATGTCTCTACATAAGTAAGCAGGACAACATCTGCAAGGAGTTTGTAAATTCTGTTTGTGTGGGTTTTCTCCCCTGTCGAAAGACATACTGAAGATTCACATTGCGAGCCCGATTGGGGACACTGATGACAATGTCTGTATAGCTCTGTGGAATATGATAGCATTAAAAAAAAAAAAAAAAAAAAGCACAAAACTGCGAGCCACAGGGAGGCTCAGACACCACACACATATACGGAGGTAATGGAAAGCAGCATCGGTTTCCCTCCAGTCACAGTCCATAGGACTTGGAAAAAAGTTCTGCAACTTTTTGATTTCTAAGTAATTTACTTACGTTCCTAAACATACGGGGCAGACTTCACCTTCTTGTAGATGTTATCTTCATATGTTACTCTTTATTTTCCTTTTACCAAACTTTACATGCAGGTAAAACCTGGAAAACATTAGATGTTACTGTTACTAGATGCAGAGACTTACAGGGTCGGTCACATAATTATGGTGACATGTAAGAACTAAGGAGGTACAACCAATGTCCATCAGTATGAAGAAGTACAGTAATATTAGGTAGCGGGACGAGTGGTTATTAACTCTTATCTTACCTCTCATCCTCCTCTGCAGCCATATACTGAGTGACATAATGTGCCCCCTTTGATCTCCTGTCCTAATTCCTCAATCTAGAGAGTCGCTGGGTCACTCCTCTGGTTACAGCTGGGAAACATCTGCATGGCTTCTGTGCTTGGGAACTTGTCTCTGCGACAACCAGAGAGAGACATCTTCCGCCTTTCTCAAGCCTTCTACTCCCCCACACGTTTTCTCTCCAATGTCTCCTTTTAGTCCCAGTAGATAGATCAGATTAGTTGCACCTGTCTATTCTTACATAGACCCGGCTGGATAAAATCCTCTGTACCTCTATGAATCCAATTGGTTTCACACCTCCATACATCAGGTCAAGTTGCACCCCTCTATAAATTAGGTTATATATACCCCTATATCCAACTTGTTGGTTGCATCCCTCTATACTTGAATAGCTCCAGTTGGATGAACCTCTCTATCCCTGTATAGATCAGGCCGGCTGCACCCCTCTATTCCTGAACAGACCAGGTTGGTTGCACCTCTATCCCTGTATAGATCAGGTCGGTTGCACCCCTCTATCCCTGCATAGATCAGGTCGCCTGCACCCCTCTATTCCTGATTAGACCAGGTTGGTTGCACCCCTCTATCCCTGTATAGCTCAGGTCGGTTGCATCACTCTATCACTGTATAAATCAGGTCAGTTGCACCCCTCTATCCCCGTATAGATCTGATTGGATGTTGTAAGTAAAGTAAGACTTTCATATGGAAACATTTTGTATATTCCCGGAGATACATGTTTATACACAATGAAGAGGAAAAGTTAGTCACAGGCGGTGATGGAGGTCGCAGCGAGTCCACAGCGGACGTTGCCTTTACTCTTAGATCTGTATCTACATTCCTGACATACAGCAGATTATACACTCCATTAATAACATATACACAAACAGTAAAGGAACTGCAGCACTAATTGACTCACCAAATACATCATCATGGAAAACACACCAGACTGGAACCAACGTAACGAAAATGAGAAGTGAGACAAGATCGACAGAGTAAGAGAGGAACGATACATCTATAATGATCACACTACACTATGGAGCTCTGTAGTGGTCACACACCGAGGCCAGTGATATGGAGGATGGTGGAGGTGGGGAAGATCAGGACCCAGAAGTACGTAGCTGGGTGACAGTTACAAGAAGGGGTAGGGGGGAAAAGTGCAGCCCCGATCTGGCACAATCTAGTAAATATGTCTGTTTGGCTGATATTAGGAATGCAGGCCATGGATTGGAATCACTGCAGCAGGACGTTGGTCCTAGCAACCAGGAAAATGACTGCTGTAGGAAGGAGGGAAATAGGAGTGCAGGAAGGCCAGACAAATGTTGGTGGTAGGGGACTCTAATTAGGCAGACAGACAGGATCATCTGCCGCCTAGACGGTGAATGTCGAACAGTGTGTTGTCTGACGGTTGCTCGATTTCGACATATTGCGGATCGAATAGACAGATTGCCGGGTGGGGTTGGAAATACCCAGCGGTCATTGTACACATCAGTACCAATGACAAAGTTAGAGGGAGGTGGAAGGTACATAGAAATGATTACAAGGAATAGGAGAGAAGCTGAAGGCCAGGACCTCCAAGGTCGTGTTTTTAGAAATACTGACGGTGCCACGAGCGTCACTGGAAAGACAGCGGGAGCTTAGGGAGATAAATAAGTGGTGCAGAAACTGGAGCAGGAAAGAAGAGTTTGGGTTCATGGAGAAGTGGTTCGACTTCTCTGTTGGCTACAGGCTCTACGGTAGGGATGGGCTGCCTCATCAATTGGATTAGTCTCCACTGCCAGACCGCTCTGACCAATATGCATCTCTCCTGATGAACCCGCAATAGGGGGAAACGCGTTGAGAGTGTGCAGACTATATCTGAGGAATGATGTTATCATGGACCTTATGGATATCATTATGAAGGAGTATATATTCACAGATAAGTACTGTTTTGTTTTGGGTTTTTTTCCCCATGAATGGGCTTATTGTTGTCAGTATCTGGTGATTTAAACTAGGGGTACGATATATATCTGATATCTGGAGTGGCTGTAGCACCCCTACTAATTTACACTGAGACTTGAAAATCTGGTACATTCAGTGGTGTCTTTGTTTGCTTTCATGATTTCTGACAATTTGTTATCAGATATGCCGTTCCTGTTTACCTACCATTGATTCATCATTGTGTCTAATAGGCAGTTTTTTATCTGGGTACTTGATGTGACAATTTTTATATATACTTCATATACATAACATAGTGGTTTTGGGAAAGGGCATAATTTGCTACAAATTTCTATGTAACTGGTTCTACTGTGTGTGAGTGTTATGCATCTATTCAGACTGTCTGGACTTTCTACCTTTCCTCACATGCATATATGATTGTATAAATCTACTTTACTGCATTCATGAAGATATTCTAAGCACATGGATACAGGCCATCTAGCCCTCTGTTTCTAATCTGTCATCTTATAGGATGATATAGGAGATTAGGGATAGCCATCGCACGAGCGGGGGCACCATTCTCGTATTTCTTAGGGTGCCAACCTCCGCACCTAGGTAGGTGTTCAGATAGTCATTTTGTATATGGCCAGGTCACTCTTTTCTTCACATCGGCTGAGTGAAATTGTTATCAAATGGTAGCACGTATTATCAATTTTTATACATCTTCTTTATGTCCATTTCCCCTTTTTTTCCGTTTTTTGAGGTTTTTGGGCTATAATTGTATTGTGCAGTTTTTAACTGCTATGATTCAGGCTTTTCTGACCACATGATTGGATTGGCAGATTCAGCTGGTTAGATTTGGTTTGAATGCTATACCTTATCTCTTTCCAGCAATAGCCCGTTTTTTACTCGGCTTTATAATAGCGGACATCTGTGCAATTTTATATTGTTATTTTTGTACTTAATAAAAGTTATATTTTAATAGGGTTTTTTTCAGTTAGTCGGTTATAGGGATGGGCTGCACCTCAACGGGGAGGGTGCAGCTGTGCTTCTGAAAACGACGGTCTGACGGATGGAGGCGCTTTTAAACTACGATCTGTGGGGGGGAAGGAAGGTAATTGTGCTAATAAGGGGATATATAGAGGAGACAGAGAGAGGGTGACAGTAGGGATCAATGACGATTTAGGGGGACTGGATTATGCAAGGGAAGTAGGGAGTTGAGTAGGAATAACAAATGTGCTAATAGTATTAAATGTCTGCTGGCAAATACAAGAAATCTTGCAAACAAAGTGAATGAACTGGAGACTCTTATATCAGTCACAGAATACGATGTGGTGGGCATTAGGGAAACCTGGTTGGATGAAAGCCATGACTGGTTAACAAACAAAAGGACATTTAGTAAAAACAGGAATTACAGAATAAGTGGAGGGGTGTGTATTTTTGTAAATTCCAACATAAAATCTGTGCTCAATAATGACATTGGGGGGAGCTGCAACAATGTAAAGTCAGTATGAGTGAATGTACATGGGGATGGTAATAATGGAAAGCTGCTAATTGGAGTTTGCTACAAGCCTCCTAATACAGAGTAACAGGTAGAGGATGAAATGCTGAAACAAATTAAAAAAGGCAGCAAATAATAATAGAGTCCTTATTATGTCGCCAGCAATATTAAAATAAATCCCCAAAAGTTTTATAAATACATCAATGCCACAAAAAAAAAAGATGGTCTTGGCCCCTTAAAAGAAGATAATAAGATAATTATAGAGGACAAAGAAAATGCTGATATATTAAACATACACTTTTCATCCATGCTCACCAATGAACTGGCCATTCAACAAGGCAAAAATCAAAGTTCACCACCTGATATAACTAGTTGAACACACAAACGCTTGCAAACATTGACAAATCATACGGCCACCCATGAATACTGAGGGAATTGAGCTTAGTAATTGACAGACCCTCTGTATCTTATATTCTTAGACTCTCGTAACAGGGTTGTTCCCACAGGACTGGAGGAAGGCTGATGTGGTACCGATATATAAGAAAGGTAAGAAGGTTGATCCAGGCAACTACCATCCGGTAAGTCTGACAACAGTAGTGTGCAAAGTTTTTGAGGGCATCACAAGAGATGACCTGCAGAGAATAATATAATATTCATGAAAGATAGGTCATGTCTAACCAACATGTTGGGTTTCTATGAGGAGAAAGTGCAAATATGGATGTTGGTGATGCGGCTGATGTGATTTATCTGGACTTTACAAATGCATTTGATACTGCACCACATAACAGCCTTATGCTGAAGTTACAGAAGCAAAGACTGGGGGGAACTATATGCAGATGGGTAAGGAATTGGCTAAATGACGGGAAACAAAGATTTGTCATAAATGGTACGTTCTCTAAATCTCTAAATGGGATACAGTCAGCAGTGGGTACCGCAGGGATCTGTACTGGGAGTAGTGGTCACCGCAGGGATCTTTACTGGGAGCAGTGGAGACCGCAGGCATCTGTACTGGGAGCAGTGGGGACCACAAGGATCTGTACTGGGAGCAGTGGGGACCGGAGGGATCTGTACTGGGAGCAGTGGGGACCGGAAGGACCTGTACTGGGAGCAGTGGGGACCGGAGAGATCTGTACTGGGAGCAGTGGGGACCGCAGGGATCTGTGCTAGGACAGATTCTTTTTAACCTCTTTATTGACCTTGTGGATGGGATTGAGCATAAAGTGTCAGTCTTTGCTGACGACATCAAACTATGTAGGATGTTCAAATCTGACCTTGACATAACAACATTGTAAAACGATCTGAATAAGATGACTGAATGGACAACACTTGACAAAAGAGGTTTAATGTAGATAAATGTAGAGTATTGCACCTGGGACGGAAGAGCTCCAGTGGGGACATTACTTTATTTCCACTGACCCTCCATGTGAGCTATCTCTCCCCTCTACTACAGTGAGGCTTGACAAAGACCTGGGTAGGGCCAAAACATAACCTTGCCTTCACTCATTTCGATATTCTGTTGTGATTTTCTTGTATATGTAATAAATATAGACACTTTTTTTGCAAATATAAACATTTATTGAGTGTGGCTGTTTCCTTCTCTGCTTACTACATTAGACTTTTCCAAGTTCAGCCCGCACCTCCTGAACAACAGAGTGCGCATCGTTTAATTTTCCGGTCTATATCCCTTGTTGTCAGAGCCATGCTCCGCTAAAACCCATTTACTTCCATGGGAACTCCAGAGACAATAGAGTATGGCCCATTTGGCAGTTTCTTCAATACCTGCCAAAGGATAAAGACAATTATATAATCTGAAAATCAAATTTATTTGGTTGCAAATGTTATATTTTAAATGCAGTACTTGTCCTGATGAAGGGGCCTATACACCCCTAAAACGCGCTGACCTATTGTCTGTTGAATCAATAACCTACTCAGAATTAAGAAGTTCTCACCGCTGTATATTTGATGGAAGCACTGCGGCCAAATAAACTCTCATGTTGACAAGCGTATGAATAAACATGAGGAAAATGGAAATATCCCTTTAATCAGCAATATGCTATGTAAAGTATAATATGGGTTGGAGGAAACAAGTGTGACTCCTCAGCTGAAGTGAGGGGCGGCTCACCTATAACCATTACTGGCAAATTATTTAAGACACCAGAGGTGTACTTAGAAACATTTATACTTATTATGGGCATTTATTATAACAGACGTCGTGAGTTCAGCGGTCCGTGAAAGGCAAAGTCCTTAGGGCAGAAGTTGTTTTTGAACATATAAGGTTTATATTACTGTAAAGTCACCTTAACACATCGGCAGCCAAAATCTCTGCGGGAAAATATAGTTGTAACCTTTCATACATAACTTCTCACTATTGGTGGGGTTCCTGGGGAAACGGATGTCCACACGGAATAAGGAGATGTGGGCAATATGACTGATCACGGCAGGTCAGCCATATATAAAAATAATTCTATTTATATAGCTCCAACATATGCTGCAGCACTTTACAGTGAGAGGAACATGAACACAAAATAGGAGTGAGCATGCTGTAACAAATGCTTAATATCTATGAGTAAACAGGGCTGACACACGATATTACAAGTGCCTGTGGTGGATGGTCCAGCCATCTTTATAATAAAAGTATTAAAATAAAACTGAGCGAACTGATCACTATCCAGCATACGTACAGATACTAAGTGTGACTAAGAGATGGAGGACGTGAGATCAGATAATAGAACAAATTCCAAGGAAAATGTAGGAGAGAACAGGTCAATAAGATTAGTGAGGTATGAGGCAGTGACCCCTGTTACAGCTAGGGGGCGCAGTATGTGCTCCTCAGGATGCGAATGGAGGCGTAACTGTGATGGTGAGATAGTGACCAGCATTATTGTAAATGGCCAGTATATGTTGCAGAGGAAGTCTGCTCTGTAAGCCTGAAATGTTGTTGCTCTGGGACTTGTAGTTCCACAAGTGTTTGTGTAGTTTATAAGGAGGGCTTACAGGGTTAGTCGGAGAGCTGGGCGGGACTGACTAACCACACATACACCGCCCACCTATGGGGGTGGTTACAGCTACATAATGTGACCAAGGTTTGGGTCACATGTGGAGAGTGTATGGACCTGAATGGTCAGTGTGTAAGGTCCTGGAAGGCCTGTGTGTTGGATGGTCCTATGATGGACGGACGTCCTGAATAGCACACGGAGAGGCCGTGGACCAGCATGGTCGCTGTGTTGGAAGGTCGCAGGAGGGGACGGACTTCCTGAACAGCACAGGGTGAGACCATGGACTGGCAGAGTCTGTGACGGCACTGCGTTGGGGAAGCTACCATCCGAGGGTCTGGAACTGTCAGGTGGCCTGGTGAGCAAGGCATTGTCCGGGATGGTGATCCTAGTTTGGCAGCTTCCCTGGGAACCAGGACTGACAGGAGGTCAGTGTGTGGAGCAGGAGCTCCAGGAAGGTAACGCTAGACAAGGGAGTTATAATAACAGCAGAGAAGTATCTGCCATTGGAACAGATTGTCAGTGGTTATTATGTTCCTTTGATGTATATAATGAACTGTTCGGCGTGCGGTCACCCACGGTAACGGAACAAAGTGAAAAGTCCGGCATGTTTAGTGACTGCGAGTTAAAGCCGTATACTATAAAGTGCTATGGACTATGTGTAGGTCTGTGATGTGCAACATGGCCTACAGTGCGGTTTATGATGTATAAGTAAACCAAATAGACTGATATGTGAGAAAAACGTGCCTGTGAGCCTTCATCTCGATGCCAAGCGAGTGTCTCTCAACACATGCAGTAAGCGCTGTCTTACAGAGGCCAGTCAAAAACATTGCATGGACAGAAAAAATTGTTGGCTGTAAAGCATTCCAGGGATCTGGTACAGCACAAAAAAGGCTTGGAAAAGGGAGAGGTAGGTTCAGATTATGGAGGATGTTAGTCTTAAATCATTGACAGAACAGAGAGAACAGATAGGGAGGTAGAAATGAGGGATGAGATGTAGGGCAGTGCAGCATTGTGGTGAGGACTGATAGGGTGGTAGACAGATGAGGGAGAAAAGTTGGTGCAGCATTGTGGAGAGCATGTGTACAGCGGTAGACAGATAAGGAAGCAGATGTTGGATAATGCAGAACTTTGGAATGGATGAGTAGAGATGAGGGCGGAGATGAAAGGCGATGCATCACTGTGGAGAGTATTGTATGGTGGTAGAGATGAGGGAAGAAATATAGGGAGGTGCAGTACTGTGGAGAGGTCGGGTAGAGGGGTAGAGATGAGTGAGGAGATGAAAGGCGGTGCAGCACTGTAGAGAGTGTTGTAGGGTGGTAGAAATGAGCTAGGAGATGAAGGGTAGTGCAGCACTATGGAGAGTATTGTAGCGTGGTAGAGATGAGGCAGGAGATGTAGGGTGGTGGAGCACTGTGGGAGGTCGGGTAGGGTGGTAGAGATAAGCAAGGAGATGAAAGGGGATGCAGCACTGTGGAGAGTATTGTAGGGTGGTACAGATGAGTGAGATGTAGGGAGGTGCAGCACTGTGAAGAGGTAGGGTAGGGCGGTAGAGAAGAGCGAGGAGATGAAAGGCGGTGCAGCACTGTGGAGAGTAGAGATGAGCGACTTTGCCTACATTTTGGGTCGACAGCCGGGTCCTTCTTTCTGTCAGGATTGATCCAGCAGCACTGGCCCAGTAGTCAAAGGGGAATGAACTGTGAGGGAGAACATCGATAGGGGAGGAGAGGTAATTTTGAACCATAGTTGACAACTGCTGTCTCCTGTCTGTTGCAATCGATTCAGTATTACCAGTTGTGTGAGCGGTACTCGAGAAATCAGTCCACAACATGGTCATGAAACCCATGTCTCCAAGGGCCACTTCGGCTGTGTGCACCACGAACACCTCTTCCATGTTGCCCAGTACGGTTCGTGGTAGAACCTGCACCGCTGCTGTGTGCTGGGAATGCCTCTAACAAACGGTTTACCAGAGTTGCTTGTTTGTTCACCAATATTAGCTCTAGGTTCTCCTGTGGCATGATGTTCTGTAATTTGCCTTTATAGGGTGGATCGAGGATGCTGGCCAACCAGTAGTCGTCATCCTTAATAATTTTGGCAATGCGGGGGGGGCCCTTTTTAGGATCCGCAAGAGATAATTACACATGTGGGCCTATGTTCCAGGTGTCAATGATGCACTGCCAGTGGTGGGTGGAGGAGCACTTTCTGCCAAATCCACATCCCTCCAGTCACGCACAAACCCTGTACCTGACCTTGGCAAGCCAACATTTTCTCTTGCCCCCTGAGAAGCATCCTCCTCCCCAAAATAATCATCCCCCTTATCCTCCTCCTCCTCTTCTTCCTCCACCTCGTTCAGGACAGTTCCCTGAGCAGACAATGCCTGACTGTCATCAAGGCTTCCCTCCTCCGCTGCAGACGCCTGATCCTTAATGTGCGTCAAAGTTTGCATGAGCAGACACATAAGTGGGATGCTCATGCTTATGATGGCGTCGTCTGTGCTTATCAGCCCTGTGATTTCCTCAAAACACTGAAGGACTTTACAGAGGTCTTTCAGCTTTGACCACTGCACACCCGACAACTCGATGTGTGCCCTCAAACTGCCTGCCCGTGTATCCTCCCACAAATGCATTACTGCCTGCCTCTGTTCGCACAGCCTCTCAACCATGTGCATGGTGGAGTTCCACCTTGTTGCAACATCTATGATTAGGTGGTGCTTGGGGAGGTGGAGCGATCGCTGCAGCCTCTGCATACGACTGGAGTCTACAGGCGAGCGACGGATGTGTGAGCACAGTCTTCGCACCTTACGGAGCAGGGCTGTTAACTCCGGATAATTATTTATGAAGAACTGCACCACCAGGTTCAAGGTGTGAGCCAGGCAAGGTATGTGTCTGAGTTTTGCCAGGGCTATGGCCGCCACAAAATTACATCCGTTATCACTGACTACCTTGCCTGGCTCAAGATGTAGACTGCCCAGCCATGACTCAGTTTCTCTCTGCAAGTTGTCGGCCAATACCTCCGCGGTGTATCTGTTGTCGCCCAAAGACATCATCTTTAAAAGAGCCTGCTGACGCTTACCACTAGCTGTTCGACAGTGGAACACCTCGTGTGCAACACTCGCAGCTGCGGATGGAGAGCTCGTGCGACTGCGCTCTGTCAATGAACTTTCGCTTCTGGAGGAGGAGCTGGAGGGTTGAACGCCTACAGCCAACTGTTGCCTATACCATGGGCTAGGTGGCACTGTCCCACCGCCGCTGTCCCCTGTGGACCCTGCATCCACCAAATTCACCCAGTGCACAGTGATGGACACGTAACGGCCCTGGCCATGCCTACTGGCCCATGCATCTGTTGTGAGGTGCACCTTTCCACTCACTGATTGTTTGAGCGCATGGACAATGCGGTCTTTCACATGCAGGTGGAGGGCAGGGATTGCTTTTCTAGAAAAGAAGTGACGACTGGGTAGGTCATCGCGTGAGACAGCGTATGCCATGAGCTCTCAGAATGCTGCGCTTTCAACCAAACGGAAGGGCATCATCTCTAATGAGATCAGTTTGGCAATGTAGGCGTTCAAAGCCAGTGTACGCGGATGAGAGGATGAGTACTTTCTTGTACTACTCAGAGTCTCTGCTAGGGTGAGCTGGACTTGAGAGCTGCATATGGTGGAACTAGCTGTGGACATGGCGGACTGAGAGGGGGTTGGTGATGGTGGTGGTGGCCTAGATGCAGTCTTTCGTTGTAAAAACATTGTGATTCACTGACTGCTTGGCCTTGCGACGACACCTCAACATTTCTTGCTGGTGGTGTGCTAACCGGTTGGCTCACAGTGGGGGAAGCGATGTAGCATTGCTGGCTACCTTCAGTCAGAGCAGGTGCACGTGTGCTAACTGAGGTTTTGTAGTCCGTCCACGCTTGCAAGTGCATGGTGTTTACATCTCTAAGCATGCAACTGGTATTCAAATTTCGGAGATTTTTCCCTCGGCTAAAGGTCCTTCCGCACTTCTTACAGATAACCTTTGCCTCATCAATAGGATTTTGGTAAAAAAAAGTGCCACACTGCACTCTTCCTACTATGGTAAAAATTTTCAGGGCTTGCACGCTTTGCTAATTTGACAGTCTGGCCAAGCTGTCCTGCAACACTTTTTGTTTTCTAACACGTTTTTGGACTGCTACGGGCCTGCCAGATAACCTCAGCTGCAATGGCGATGCCTGCTGCGGATCCTCCTCCTCTTCTGAGCTATTGTGTCATGATCCATGCTGGATTATGACAGGTTTTGAATAAGTAACCTTTTTTTCCTTTGAGCTGGCTGCTTAGAGTTGGTTTTGCCCCCGGTGGCCATTGGGGTTATTGCATGGTGGTGTCTTTTGTTCTAGTTTTCCCCCGGTGGTGGTTAGTGTTATTGCACATGATAATGAAGCAGGTGTGATTCCTTGGGTCCTGCCTATAAAGGTGTAGCAGGTGGTTTCACTCACGGTTGGTGATATTGGTGTTTTCCAACCATCCTTGGTGAAGGAAGGAACTTGAGAAGAGTCCCGGCAGCCCAGTCAGAATCCTGGAGTGGCAGCTATGGTGTCAGCGAGGAGTTCTTGCAAAGCTTGGAGGAGTGGCAGCTATGGTGTCAGGGTGGAGTTCTTGCAAAGCTTGGTGGAGTGGCAGCTATGGTGTAAGCGAGGAGTTCTTGCAATGCTTGGTGGAGTGGCAGCTATGGTGTCAGCTAGGAGTTCTTGCAAAGCTTGGTGGAGTGGCAGCTATGGTGAAAGCTGCACTGAGATGCTGGACTCTGTTGCTGGAAGAGAGCTGCACTCAGATGCTGGACTCTGTTGCTGGAAAGCTGCACTCGGATGCTGGACTCTGTTGCTGGAAAGCTGCACTCGGATGCTGGACTCTGTTGCTGGAAAGCTGCACTCGGATGCTGGACTCTGTTGCTGGAAAGCTGCACTCGGATGCTGGACTCTGTTGCTGGAAAGCTGCACTCGGATGCTGGACTCTGTTGCTGGAAAGCTGCACTCGGATGCTGGACTCTGTTGCTGGAAAGCTGCACTCGGATGCTGGACTCTGTTGCTGGAAAGCTGCACTCAGATGCAGGACTCTGTTGCTGGAAAGCTGCACTCAGGTGTTGGATCCGGTTGGAGGAAAAGATGCACTCAGGTGTCGGACTCTGTTGCTTGGAGCATTAGCAACAGAGCAAAGCTAAGAGGTGTTTCCCTGTTTGTCACTTTCCTCAATGTGTGATTTAGTGCAGTGGTGGGATTAGTTTCTGCACCGTCCACTTCACTAGTAAGGGATTGGTTCAGGGCGAGCTAGGGATTTCAGGTATCCTGATCAGCGCCCGGTGCGGAACCGGCCTAGGGATCATTAGGAGAGTAGAGACACTGACTCAGGGAGTGCAGGAGGTCTCCACGTCCCCGTTCCCTATCGCAGGGCCACCATTGTAATTGCTTTCCTGGTTTTCCCCTTTACTCTAAAATTCGCCCTGCTGGAGGCGGTGTATCCAGACATACGTGTACTACTGAAATTCGCCTGCTGGAGGCGGTGTATCCGGCTGCACGTTCTATTATTTAAATTCGCCCTGCTGGAGGCGGTGTATCCAGGGTCACGCGTGTCATATAAATTCGCCCTGCTGGAGGCGGTGTGTCCAGTCACACGTGACCATGACATTTTTCCAGCGGCACCCTCTTCCCCCAATGGATGCCAATCCGGGTCAACAACTGGGTCATGCATCACCTCCTCTTCAATTTCATCTGCACCTTCCTCTGTCACCATGTATGTGGGAAGGGGCACCTGAGTTTCATCAGGGTCAGAATCTGGCTCAGTAGACAGCGAGGGCAATGCAGTGCTCTGGGTGAATGTACCAGCAGAATCATATAGCAGTGGCTGTGCATCAGTGCACTCCATGTCATATTCATCTTGGACTGGGAAATTCAGGATTTCACTTGATAACGTAGGCATGGTGTTAGGAACGGCGAAGCGCACTAAATAAAAATAATAATAAAGTGCGTTCACCGCTCGGGGTCCACTGTGCAGTAGATGATATGATATGACTGCTGCTAAGTGGTGGCAGGCAAGCAATATGGCGGAAATGCGCATGTGGGTTAAACGTCACCCAGGTGTGCAGAGCAATCTCTGTTAAGTCACAGAGGTGCCAACAAAGACAAATACAATAAGGCTGAACCTGTTGGAGTCACAGTACTCAGAGTAAATGCACACACAGTATCTGGTCACAGGAGCAGAGCCAAAGACAGCAGAACTGCGTCCGTCTAGACCTACCGTGCGTGCGACGTCGCAACTGCGGACGCCAAGGAGGGCTGCAACTGCAGCGCGGCGTAGGACACTGCCGCTAGACGACAAAGCTAGTACGCAAGCGCAATGTCGGACGCTAGCAACTGTGGATGATGTAGTGGCGCGCTGGCGCTGACTCTAAGCTTAGTCCATGTTCACATACGTAATATCAGAGGGAAGGGGTTTCAAATGAGTCATTCACCAGAATCATCCATCATCATTCACACAGTAGCAACTAGACTATACTAGCCCATGGCGGTGTCATGTCGGACGCTATTCACACCACAGCGTCCGGCAGGCAGAGGTAGTTCCACCTCCGTCCACTATAGCCTCAGTGGCGCCGGCTTGAGTTTCTCAGGCTATCGGGGGTTAATCTAGCTGAAGATCAGGTTGGATGTTTGGTCACGCCCACGGTCTTTAAATAGTCGTGCTGGCCTATGGGCGTCGCCGATTATAGCTTGTGTGTCATACCAAGTGGTTCCGGTCTGGAGTGGAGGTGTTGGAGAGAGAGATTCATATCTGGTGTCGTATGATCCATTGTTACCTTCTCGCCTTCCCATATTTGTGTTTTGTTGTGCCCTGTTCACATTACTGTATAGTCCTGTGTGTATGCGGCGCGGTGCAGTTTAAGTTCTCCCTGTCTGTCTTTATTGTATGGGGCTTTGGTGGTTTGTCTCCTCACTGGGTGGAGGGTGGAGGGTTAAGCTTAGGGCTGAGCAGGAGATAAGGAAAGGGTGGAGGCTCAGGCATTTGCACCATCAGCAAAAACCCTGGGTTGAGGGTCAGACAGGGTTTCCCCTAGTTAAAGGGACATCACAGGGGCCCCGGGTATTTCTGCCTTAGTTGACCTAAGCCCCGCGTGACAATATAATCGGCCCACATTTTTCAGGAGTCCATGGATCCCATGACCCGCCAGTTGGCGGCGCTGTCCTTACAGGTCTCCGAGTTGAAAGGGGCAGTTCAGCAGCAGGGCCTGGTAGTAGCGAAGGTGCAAACGGCATCTGCAGGTGTCGGTGCAGAGCCGAAGATCCCGCTGCCAGAACGATTCTCAGGGGAACGCAGCAAATTTGTCATATTTCGGGAGGCCTGCAAGTTATACTTCCGCATGCGCCCGGTCTCCTCAGGTAATGAGGCTCAGCGGGTGGGCCTGGTGTTATCATTACTGAGTGGGGACCCCCAAGCATGGGCATTTTCCTTACCAGCTGACTCTGCTACATTTCATTCTGTCGATAATGTTTTTTCTGCACTCGGGCTCATTTATGATGATCCCGACAGATTAGCTCTAGCAGAATCTAAAATCCGCGCCCTCCGTCAGGGGGAACGTATGGCGGAAGACTATTGCTCCGAATTTCGCCGTTGGGCAGTAGACACACAGTGGAACGACCCAGCGCTGCGGAGTCAGTTTATTCAGGGGGTTTCAGGAAGAGTTAAACAGGCCCTCCTGATGTATGAGACTCCTGCATCGTTGGAGTCTGCCATGAGTTTGGTTATACGCATTGATCGCCGTTTGCGTCAGGGGGCACAGGAGACGCTACCCCTGGGTGAAAGCAGGGGTGCAAGTGTGGTTGCTGCAGGTGAGCCCACTGAGCCTATGCAAATTGCGGGGGTGTCACAGGTTAAGCGTCGCGTCCCTGGGTTCACGAAGCCCGGAGCATGTTTTTACTGTGGTAAAAGGAATCATTATGTTAACGCTTGTCCTGTGCTACCGAAGAAGGTCACACCGGCGGAAAACTACTAAGCTCAGTGGGTATGGAGGAGACCCAACTGAGCGTATGCATATCCTCCATGATGGTATCTCAATGTATGCTCCCTGCCAAGGTTATTATCGCGGGCAGAGAGCTACCAATATCAGTGTTTGTGGATAGCGGTTCCGCCACCAATCTCATAGATGAGGAGTTTGCACGCACTGCCGGGTTTAAGATCGAAAAACTCCCTCATCCTATTCAGGTGGTTACCATTAATGCCGCTCCCCTCCCTCAGGGGGAGATTACGGAGTTTGTGGCTGAGGTGAAACTCCACATTGGGGTCCTACATTCGGAGTGGGTTACATGTAGGATCCTCCGTAATCTCCCAGCACAAATGGTCTTGGGTTTTCCATGGTTGTCCAGGCACAACCCGGTGATTGATTGGAAAACTCAGGACATAGTCCAATGGAGTGGTTTTTGCCAGGACAATTGCTTAGCCACATGTGTGTCCGCCGTGACGCCCAGCCTTCCGGAGGCTTTGCAGGATTTCGCGGATGTTTTCTCTGAGAAGGGTTGCTCAGAACTGCCTCCACATAGAGCCTATGACTGTGCGATTAGGTTAAAACACGGGGCCAAATTACCTAAGGCCAGGATGTTTAACCTTTCTGGTCCAGAGAGACAAGCTCTGAAAGACTACATCGCGGAGAGTCTGAGCAAAGGACACATCCGGCCTTCGTCCTCGCCTGTAGCAGCGGGGTTTTTCTTCATTAAGAAGAAAGATGGGGGGTTACGGCCGTGTCTGGATTTCCGGGAGTTAAACCAGATTACGATCCGTGATCCATACCCGATGCCTTTGATCCCTGATTTGTTCAACCAGGTGGCGGGGGCAAAGTGGTTTTCCAAGCTTGACCTAAGGGGGGCGTATAACCTCATAAGGGTCCGTCAGGGGGATGAGTGGAAGACGGCCTTTAACACTCCTGAGGGTCATTTTGAGAGCCTGGTTATGCCATTTGGGTTGACAACCGCGCCTGCTGTTTTCCAACATTTTATTAATGACGTGTTTGCTCATGTCCTGGGGAAATTTGTGATTGTATACCTGGATGATATCCTCATTTATTCGAGCGACCGGGACATTCATTTAGAGCATGTCAGGCAGGTGTTACAGTTGTTCCGTGAGAATAAGCTCTATGCTAAGCTGGAAAAATGCTTATTTTTTGTTCAGGAGTTGCCTTTTTTGGGATATATTGTGTCCGCCGCAGGGTTTAAAATGGACACCGCTTAGGTGCAAGCGGTGCTACAATGGGAAAGGCCTGATAATCTGAAAGCGCTCCAGCGGTTCCTTGGGTTTGCTAATTATTATAGGAAATTTATAAAACACTTTTCTACTATAGCCAAACCGCTCACGGACATGACAAAAAAAGGTACCGATCTGACTAGCTGGTCTGAGGTGGCGATACGTGCATTTGAGCGTCTGAAGAACAGTTTTGCTTCAGCCCCCATTCTGGTGCAACCGGACGTGTCTAAACCTTTTGTGGTGGAGGTTGATGCGTCTGAGGTGGGAGTGGGGGCAGTACTGTCACAGGGCTCATCTTTGAGCGATATGCATCCATGCGCCTACTTCTCCAAGAAGCTGTCGCCGGCCGAACGGAATTATGATATCGGCAACAGGGAGTTGTTGGCAATCAAATTGGCTTTTGAGGAATGGCGACACTTCTTGGAGGGGGCGGCTCACCAGGTCACAGTTATCACCGACCATAAGAACCTGCTCTATCTGGAGTCGGCCAAGCGTCTGTCTCCTAGGCAGGCTCGCTGGGCATTGATTTTTACACGTTTCAATTTTCTGGTGACTTACCGTCCCGGGGCTAAAAACACCAAGGCGGATGCCTTGTCCAGGTGTTTTCCGGGGGGAGAACCTCGGGAAGAGCCGGTACCCATCCTCCAGGAAGGTGTAGTGGTTTCGGCTCTCACGACTGAAGTAGAGGCGGAGATTGCCGAGGCCCAAGAGGAGGTACCGCCAGGACTTCCCGCCAGCAAATCATTTGTACCCCTTCATCTTCGTCTTAAGGTGTTGAGGGAACATCACGACTCAGTACTGGCTGGTCATCCAGGGGTTAAGGGCACCTTGGAGCTGGTATCGCGTCGTTTCTGGTGGCCCAAAATCCGGCAGGACGTGGTCTCGTACGTGGCAGCTTGCATCACGTGCGCCAGGGCCAAGTCGCCCCGAGCCCGTCCTGCTGGCACGCTACAGCCTCTGGGGGTACCTAATAGGCCATGGACAGAAATCTCCATGGATTTTATCACTGACTTGCCAGTCTCGGCGGGGAACACGGTCATCCTGGTGGTGGTTGACCGATTTTCAAAGATGGCGCATTTTGTCTCATTGCCCTCCTTGCCCAATGCGAAGACGTTGGCTCAGGTGTTTGTGCAGGAGGTGGTCAGACTCCGCGGAGTTCCGTCGGACATAGTATCTGATAGGGGAACTCAATTTGTTGCGAGGTTTTGGAAAGCTTTTTGCTCACGTTTGGGGATCAAGTTGTCACATTCATCGGCGTTTCATCCACAGTCAAATGGTCAAACTGAGCGCATGAACCAAAATCTGGAGCAGTATTTACGATGCTTTGTGTCCGACAACCAAGAGGAGTGGTCTACTTTCCTTCCTCTGGCCGAGTTCGCGTTAAATAATCACCGTCAAGAGTCATCGGGAGAGTCTCCGTTCTTTTGTGTTTACGGTCAACATCCTCAATTTTGTACCTTACGTCAGGGTGACTCGGGCGTCCCGGAGGAGGACCAGCTAGGAGCTCAATTATCATCGGTCTAGAGGAGGGTGAGACAGCGATTGTTGAGCATGAGTGCGAGGTACAAACGGGTGGCTGACAGTAGACGCGTGCCAGGTCCGGACCTGTGTGTGGGTGAATGGGTGTGGTTAGCGACTAAAAATATAAAACTCAAAATTCCATCTTTAAAATTGGGTCCAAGGTTTATTGGGCCTTTTAAGATTGCTGCCATCATTAACCCAGTTGCTTATCGGTTGGAACTCCCTGCAGTATACAAGATACACAATGTGTTTCACAGGGCTTTATTGAAAAAGGTGGTAGGCTCTGTGGACACGACGCCGATGCCACCTCCAGTCATGGTGGATGGCGATTTAGAGATCTCCAAGGTAGTGGACTCTCGAGTAGTGCGCCGTACTCTTCAGTATTTGGTACACTGGCGGGGGTATGGTCCGGAGAGGTCTTGGGTACCAGCCTCGGACATACATGCAGATCGGCTGGTCAGTTCTTTTCACCGTCGTCATCCGGACAAGCCGGTTCCTATGAGTCTTGAGGGCCCTGGGGTCCCTCGTAGAAGACGGGGTACTGTCATGTCGGACGCTATTCACACCACAGCGTCCGGCAGGCAGAGGTAGTTCCACCTCCGTCCACTATAGCCTCAGTGGCGCCGGCTTGAGTTTCTCAGGCTATCGGGGGTTAATCTAGCTGAAGATCAGGTTGGATGTTTGGTCACACCCACGGTCTTTAAATAGTCATGCTGGCCTATGGGCGTCGCCGATTATAGCTTGTGTGTCATACCAAGTGGTTCCGGTCTGGAGTGGAGGTGTTGGAGAGAGAGAGAGATTCATATTTGGTGTCGTATGATCCATTGTTACCTTCTCGCCTTCCCATATTTGTGTTTTGTTGTGCCCTGTTCACATTACTGTATAGTCCTGTGTGTATGCGGCGCGGTGCAGTTTAAGTTCTCCCTGTCTGTCTTTATTGTTTGGGGCTTTGGTGGTTTGTCTCCTCACTGGGTGGAGGGTGGAGGGTTAAGCTTAGGGCTGAGCAGGAGATAAGGAAAGGGTGGAGGCTCAGGCATTTGCACCATCAGCAAAAACCCTGGGTTGAGGGTCAGACAGGGTTTCCCCTAGTTAAAGGGACATCACAGGGGCCCGGGTATTTCTGCCTTAGTTGACCTAAGCCCCGCGTGACATGCGGAACGGCCATGCATGCTTTTTATAGCAGCCAGGACCTTCCGGAAGCTTCCAGATCTCCGAGATGGACCAATGAGATCTGGAGCAGGACCTGAGCACATGACTCCCGATCTCCAATGGGAAATCGTCTCATGAGCATGCTCAGTAGGAGGACAGAGGGACTTAGCCCCTGGAGAGATTTGCTTCAAGGCAATCTCCTCTGCGGTAGATAAACAGCAAGAGACCGCAGAATGTAAGGGTCTGGATTCCTGCAGAGCAGACGCAGAAACCTGACGCCTAACACATGGTATGTGAAAAGAGCTCCAGGGAGTAATGTGAAGTGTGGCCTGCCGCATCCTTCACTTTTAGTGGGGGTGAAGGACACAAGGAAAGGTGTTGTTCCTGACCAGGAGCCTGCACTGACGACTCAGTGCTTGCAGTTTTTGAAACTTCAGAAGAGAGGGCGATAGAGCTGGAGGCTGTTTTGGCAATGTAAGCCAAAACCTGTTCCTGATGCTCCGGCTTTAAAAGCAGTTTACCTACTCCCAGAAAAGGGAGCCTTCCAGGCCTTCTGGAGCCATATGATGACGCAGGCTCAACACCTCCTGCCTTAGGTGCTATTGTGCTTTTGGCACTACCAGCAGATGCACCACCACCACCATTAGTACCAGCTGGCCCCCCCCGCCCACGTACGTGGCCTCTTCCACCATACTTCCTCATGTTTGGAAAAATGTACCAAAAATACCACCAGATATATGGTACTGTATGGGGAACGTACAGCTGTATACGGTGTAGGGGAAAATTTAAATCTCCGTATTTATTTCCGGAGTCACACACAGACGCTCTCTCAGCATGGATTTCACCGTAATACAAACAGCAGATATACGGTACTGTATCAGAAGCGTACAGCTGTATACGGTGTAGAGAAAAATTTAAATCTCCGTATATATTTCCGGAGTCACAGACAGACGCTCTCTCAGTATGGATTTGACCGTAATACAAACAGCAGATATACGGTACTGTATGAGGAGCGCACAGCTATATACGGTGTAGGCAAAAATTTAAATCTCCGTATTTATTTCCGGAGTCACACACAGACGCTCTCTCAGTATGCATTTCACCGTAATACAAACAGCAGATATACGGTACTGTATGAGGAGCATACAGCTGTATACGATGTAGGGGAAAATTTAAATCTCCGTATATATTTAAGGAGTCACACAGAGATGCTCACCCAGTATGGATTTGACCGTAATACAAACAGCAGATATACGGTACTGTATGAGGAGCGCACAGCTGTATACGGTGTAGGGGAAAATTTAAATCTCCGTATTTATTTCCGGAGTCACATACAGACGCTCTCTCAGTATGGATTTCACCGTAATACAAACAGCAGATATACGGTACTGTATGAGGAGCATACAGCTGTATAAGGTGTAGGGGAAAATTTAAAACTCCGTATATATTTCCGGAGTCACACAGATAGCATGTATTTGTCCGTGATACCAGCCGGTACAAGATAGTGTGTGATGAGCATACAGCTCTATACAGTGTGGGAAAAAATGAACAGTCGGTAACTGTGCAGATAAAAAAGAATAAAAGTATTTGTGCTGTGGAAAAAGCAGTCTGCACAGCAGTGTACACACAGCAATACAGCTGTCAGGCAGCCTAATAACCAGCGCTGCTGCACACAAGAAAATCCTCCCCTGTCACTACACACTAACTGTACAGCACAATTGCTATAAGCACAAGCACATAAGAACTTCTTAGATCTTTACAGCCCTAACTTTCTCCCTACTAATAAACAGCAACCTCTCCCTACTGTTAAGATTGGCAGAAGTAAAATGGAGGTCGGCGGTCAGGGCTTTTATAGACACTATGACGTCCCCCAAAGCAAGCCAATCACTGCAATGTCCTTCTCTACGATGGTGGTGGACGCTGCACATGTCATCTCGTTGCCCACAGTGTACGTCTTTGTTCATTGGCTGAAAAAAAGGCGGCTGCAAGCATTCTGGGAAATCCAACTTTGGTGCTCGTTTTGCCGACCGCATGGCCGACTTCACGCTATGGTCGGGTTTCGGCCGGCGAAACCTGACTTTGGCATAAGTCGGCGACTTATGAATCTGGCAAACCTGTTTCGCTCAACTCTAGTGGAGAGTATTGAAAGGGTGGTAGAGATGAGGAAGGAGATTTAGGGCGGTGAAGCACTGTGAAGAGTATTGTATGGCGGTAGAGATGAGGGAGGAGATGTGGGGTGGAGCAACACTGTGGAGAGCTGGAGTAGAGCAGTAGACAGATGAAAGAAGAGATGCAAGTTGGTGCAGCACCATGGACACTATCGGTAGGGTGGTAGAGATGAGGGAGGAGATGTTGGGAATGGCAGAACTGTGGAGAGTATTAGTAAGGTGGTAGAGATGAGGGAGGAGATGTGGGGCAGTGCCGCACTGTGGTGAGTATTGGTAGGGCACTACAGATGAGGGAGGAGATATGGGGCAGTGCTGCACTGTGGAGAGTATTGTATGTATTGTATGGCAGTAGAGATGAGGGAGGAGATGTGGGGCAGTGCAGCACTGTGGAGAGTATTGTAGGGCAGTAGAGATGAGCAAGGAGTTGTGGGGCAGTGCAGCACTGTGGAGATCTTTTTGAGTGATAGTGATAACATTGTTTTCTGTTATAGAGGGATAACCAGCGCTACATTCAGGATAGAATGGAGAGGTGAAGACCGATTACCAGTGAATTGCAGTAGTCAAGATAACAATGAAACAGAGCAACTCGACTGAAATACATAGACAGTTTCATACAAACCCTGCTGAGTATAAGAACTTGCACTCTACAGGAGAAGCTCCAGTCTCTATCAGGCCGCACGTCTGGAAGCTGTTACAAGAGAGCAGCCTTCATTTGAAACCTGCAAAGCAGTGAATACACGACAATATACAGGCCAGGACCTAGACTTCATGCCAGGATGGCAACGGGGGATCCAGCTTTGCATATGCTGTAAATAAATATTCACTTTCATCTTTAGCTTTGTAAATGTCAGAGTACTCAACTCATAATCCAGGAATTTTTAATATAATCTTTTACGTAGCATTCCCTCACTAAAGAACGCAGATTCCTGATCCACCAGCTCCTCTGAGATCCAGTAAGCCAACATGGGGCCCCAATCTCTAGAGAAAGGGTAAAAGTCACAGACATCCAAACATACAGTAGTCACTAAGTCAGCAAAGTCCCATAAGCCAACTACATATGTTTCCGCTTATAATATGCATTTTTTTTCTGCCCTGCCCACACAAAACGCCACTCTGTCCCCAGGAGCTTACAATTTAGTCTCAATCTCATCTCTATAACATAGTGTATTATTCCCAAAATTAAGGGTCCATTTAGACAAGATTATCATGAAAGAGTGTTTCTATTAAGACTCGTATTCTGAAAACTGGGTATTTTCTGATAACTGCGTGTTGTAAACAGACTGATAATCATCCGGCGAACGGACAAAATGCTTGTTCATTGGGTGATATTATATTTATATTTGCTTAAAAATCATAGTTTGCTGCCGCAGATTGTTTTTTGTAAACAGGATGTGCTGCCAGCAATGATTTTCTATGTGCATCGAACGATCCAAATTAGCGATTATTCTGTGCACTTGGAAATGCGGTCAACTGTTCTAACCAGGCTGTTAAATGTCTGCTGATTGGCAAACATGTAGGTGATGGGTGGTAGTTTAATGCAACAAAGTCAGCTAGTGTAAACCCATCCTAACTCACTAGGCTGAAGACAACAGGCTGGGTTAAATGGAAATCATCAGAGACGAGGCTACACAGAACACCAGGTAATTGTGGCAATAACTGCCCCCAAACATGTCTAACCCTATCCTGCACTGAGGTTAATAAGAACCTAAAACATTGTTATGTGCCAGTAAAATTTTCATCTAACTGCAGGAATACAGTATACACTTATCTCACACAGAGCGCTGCTTGCCCCATCAGAGAAAAATATCAAGGATTTAAGAACAAGTGAACAATCAGATAAGTGATCGGGTGATAAATGAGTCTGACTAAAGGGTACTTCACACATAGCAAGATCGCTAAAACGTCACAGGTTTTGTGACGCAACAGCGACCTCGCCAGCGATCTAGCTACGTGTGACACATAGCGGCGACCGGGCCCCTGCTGCGATCTCGCTGATCATGCTCGAACGTCCTAGGCCATTTTTTGATCGTTGGTGTCCCGCTGGCCAGCATGCATCACTGTGTTTGACGGTGACGAGAGACCTCGTTGGCGACTCAGAACTCAGGGACACAGGCGTAAGTTGTCAGAATAGCTGCTGTGTGACAAGGTCCCAACGACCGCCGAGGTTGTTATACAGATCGCTGTATCGTTGCTGCGTCGTTGAGTAGATCTGCCTGACAGCTTACTAGCGACCATGTAGCGACATACCAGCGATCCTTACCAGGTCGTATCGTTGGCGGGATCGCTGGAGCGTCGCTATGTGTAACGGGACCCTTAACCTTTCAATACACATTATATAAAAATTGGCTGAATTTCCAGATTCTTCCCCAATAGGTGATGTTGGATGAGTGCAGGATCAATCTGCTGAATTTCAACAGCTGATCCCTTGGTTTGGCAGTCTCTCAGATAGAGAACACAAGGATGCTCGGCTGAGATATGTGATCCTGTGTACAGGGCAGTCAATATCATTAGGTTGTCAGCTAATTCACAAATGGGCTTTAATCCCTTGAGAATACAGCAATTTTTCATTAATGCATTTTGAGAGTGGGCTATATTTTTGCAAGATGTGTTATATTTTTCACTCATAAGAATACAGTAATTAATCAGAGCCAGCATGATTTTATAGCAAACAAGTAATGCCAGACTAATACAATTTCCTTCTATGATGGAATCACTGACTGGGTGGATCAGGAAAATGCAGTAGATATAGAATATCTTAACTTCAGCAAGCATTTCATAAAGTATCTCATACTATCCGTATTGAAAAAAATGTCTCAGTATGGGATTGAAAAGGCTACAATTAGATGGAATCATAACTGGATCAGTGATCATACTCTGAGAGTGGTAATAAAAATGGTTGCACATTCAATTGGAAGAGTGTTTCAAGTGGGGTACCACAAGACTATGTCCTGGCCCCAGTGCTGTTAAACATTTTTATGAATGATCTACATAACTGAAGGTAAACTAATCAAATTTGCAGACAAAGCAAGCTAGGAGTGATAGCTAACACTAGAGAAGACAGAGAAAGGATTCAGAAGGATCTATATAAGCTTGAACAATGGGCAGCGACTAATAGAATGTTATGTAACAGGGAGAAATGCAAGATTCTACATCTGGACAAGAAAAATGAAAATGACATCTATAGAATGGGAGGAATAGAACTAAGCAACAGCATGTGTGAAAAAGAATTGGGTACACTAATAGATCATAGACTGCACATGAGTCAATAATGTGATGCAGCAGCAAAAAAAGGCAAACACAGTTCTAGGATGTATTAAGAGAAGCATAGAGTCTAAGGGTATGTGCACACAGAGTTTTTTGGCTCTGCGGATTTTGTAGTGAAAACCACAGATAAATGCGCAGGACTAAAGTCCTGCGGTTTATCTGCGGTTTTGCCCTGCGGTTTTGCACCTCATAATGGATGAGGTGTGAAACCGCAGCGTTTCTGCACAAAAGAATTGACATGCTGCAGATTGTAAACCGCAGCAAAACCGCGCGGAAAAATCCGCAGCATGTGCACAGCGTTTTTTTATTTCCATAGGAAATAAAGGTACTGTACAACGCAGCAAAATCTGCTGCGTTTCCACAGGGCCAAAAACGCTGTGGAAACGCAGCAGAATTCACAGCATGTGCACATACCCTAAATCACGTGCTTCTTGCAAAAAAGAAGACTAAGAGGAGTCTTAATAGCTGTCTACAAATATCTGAAGGGCTATCATCCTTATTCTCATTTGCACATGTAAACACGAGAAGCAATGGAATGAAACTGAAAAGGAGAAGATAAACATTAGTTATTACAAAAAAATACTTTTTGATAGTGAGGGTGATCAATGAGTGTAACAGGCTGCCACGAGAGGTGGCGAGTTCTCATTCAATGGAAGTCTTCAAACAGAGGCTGGACAGACGTGTCCGAGATGGTTTAGTGAATCTTGCATTGAGCAGGGAAATGGACATGAGGACCCTGGAGGTCCCTTGCAACTCTAACATTCTATGATGAAAAGTAGTTTGGCTCAGCAAACCAAAGCACATTTCTGCAGCAATTTTCCGAGATCCAGGGAAAAAAATGAAGAAAAAAAATCACAATGTGGGAAAGCAACCTTTGGAGATTGTAAACTGATTAACTAATTTTTACTAAATTTTTCTCTTAGATGGGATTTTTGGGAAAAAAGTAGTTACACTGGCCTTTTTTTCTACTTAATTTTCTGCGCAACATACCGTAACTACGATTTTGATGTACTAACAGGTTTTAATGAGAGGAGCAATACCAACACAGTATATATTTTTATTATAATTTTACACAATAAGTGGATTTTTGAATACGAAAAAATTATTGTATTGACTTTTTTCTTGATTTTTTTTTGGTCCTACAGCTGTAATTATACACTCCTGTGTATTATTGCCTGTAAGTCACCGGCTAAAAGTCACCGGCTAAGGATCAAAGGTGCCTGTAAGTCACCGGCTAAGGATCAAAGGTGCCTGATCAAAAGGAAACCACCCAACCTGACCCCAATTCTAAAATTATACTTCCTTAGGCGCATATATATATTGAGCATTTACAAGTTATTTCACATAGAAAATAGATGAAAAAAATGAATTTGACATTTTTCACAGACTTGTAATTTAGGGGTATACTGAGTATTTTGTGTGCAGATTTTACTGAAGGATTTATTTCAAAGTGTAAAAAAAAAATTTCATTTTCTTTACATAGGCATCATTTTTGGAGAGATTTTCATACAAAGCACAGAAAAATTAGGAAATAGACCCTGACATTGAGAACACTATTTTTCCTGTTGTTGAAAATCACCCTCAGGTAGCCATAATCTGCAGTTTGACTGAAGGCCCTGTGGCTTTTTAGGGCATAAGTTAAGCTTGAATGAATAGAGGTGTCCAGGAGAATAATGTGACACCCCCAGAACAAGCTGGGGTCACACAGACGTTTTCTCTCATCCGAGAGAATTGGGTCAATTATACTGATCAGAGTGGGATCATAGTGAGATCACATTTTCTTGGATGTGGAGAAGATGGGGAAAATAATTCTGAATAGCCAATCGCAGCCTCTCTCATTGTTTCAGCCAATCAGAATGGCTGAAACAGTGATGTCTCAGCCTAGGATCGAGTACCGAAGTTACTGCACTGTGCCCTGCCGGGACTGGCCTAGGATCAGTGCTGTAAGAGTACTGATCCAAGGCCGGTGCCTAGGAAAGGCCTTGCATGGCCTGCAGCTGTTGATTGGTGCGATCGATGTAATCGTCGATTGCAACAACGGCGTTACCACGGCAGGCTCTGATTGGTGGGATCGATGTGATCATCGATCCCACCAATGATAGGTCACAGCAGCGGTATGACCCGATCTCTCTTCATCCACCCCAATCCCCCCTTCCTTTCCCCCTCTTTTTACCCCCTCCACCCTCCCTTTGCGCCACCTACGTGCGCACATTTAGCAGCCGTTGACTGGTGATGCAGTTCACCTATCAACACTTGTGCCTGCTTTTCTTTCTCACCTCTTTTTGTGCCACCTCCGTGCGCACATCCAGCAGCCGCCAAACTTTGATAAATGATGCACTTATCAGAGCTCGTGCCAGCTGTTTTCCATTTTTCTTTTTCACCCTCCCTTGCGCCACACCATTGCGCACATCCAGCATCCACCGAACTTTGATAAGTGACGCAGTTCCGCAAGAGATGACCCCAACTTTGACTGTCTGTTCAAAGTTCAGCCGGTCATCGAAAACTTCAACTAAAAGTTTGTACGTGTCCCAAAGGGACATCTGTGTGGATGACTCCTCAGTTCATTTTAAGGGAAGGCTCGGATTCCGTCAGTACCTGCCCAGCAAAAGGGCCAGGTACGGAATTAAACGCTACAAACTGTGTGAGAGCACCTCAGGGTACACCGACAGGTTTAGAGTTTACGAAGGAAAGGACTCCAGGATTGAACCCCCTGAATGTCCTCCTGTCCTGGGAGTGAGTGGGAAAATTGTGTGGGATTTGGTGCAACCACTGCTGGATAAAGGTTATCACCTCTACACCGATAACTTTTATACCAGCATCCCACTCTTCAAATCCCTCTCAGCGCGAGGTACCGCAACCTGCCTGCAAAAATCAGAGAGGCCTCCCGAAAACGGTACTTGGGCAGATGCTCAGAAGGGGTGACAGCAGAGCCCAGTATAGCTGCTGGTGGTCAAGTCCAAGGACAAGAGTGATGTTCTTCTCTTGACCACCATACACGGTGATGGCAGCACCCTCAGCACTGTACGAGGTACCTCTACACAGGTCTGAAAACCGGACTGTGCACTGGGGTACAACAAAAACATAGGGGGGCATTGATGTCTCTGATCAACTCCTCCAACGGTACAGTGCAAATGGCAATGCTCAACGCTTTCCTGCTGTCACGATGCGCAGGCCAGACCGCTACGTTGTACCTTCAGTTCAAGGAGGTAGTGGTTAAGGCCCTGATATTTGGCACTCAGGAAGGAGTGGGCCCCAGTACTTCCGGAACTGAATGTGCTCGTATCGTACCAGGTCAGCATTTCCTGGGCGTGGTCCCGCTAAGTGGAAAAAGAGGTAAGTCGCAAAAAAGGTGCCGAGTGTGTTACAAAAGGGGAATATGCAAGGACACCATTTATCAATGCGACACCTGCCCTGAAAAACCTGGCCTGTGTATGAAAGATTGCTTCAAACTGTACCACACCTCCATGCACTACAAATTTACTTAAATTTACATAACAGGAAACAGTAGGTTAGTTCCAAAAAGAAGGCACATCTAGATAAGATCATTGGGGGTCTAGTTTCCAAAAAGGGGGAACTTGTTAGGCATTGCCACTGATTAGGCACATCTAGTTAAGTTCATTGGGGGTCGTTTCCAAAAAGGGGAAACTTGTTTGGCATTGCCACTGTTTAGGCACATCTATATAAGTTCCTTGGGGGTCTAGTTACCAAAATTATGTCACTTGTGTTTTTTTTTTTTACTGTTTAGGCACATCAGGGGCTCTGCAAACAGAACATGATGCCCACAGACCATTCCATCAAAGTCTTCATTCCAAAATGTCACTACTTCCCTTCCGGGGCCCGAAGTGTGCCCAAACAGTGGTTCTCCCCATATGGGGTATCAGTATACTCAGGACAAAATGGACAACAACTTTTGGTGTCCAATTTCTCCTGTTACCCTTGGGAAAATAAAAAAAAAAAATTGTAGACTAAAAGTTCATATTTGTGGAAAAATGCGATATTTTATATTCAAGCCCAGGCGTTATAAACTTTAGTGAAACACTTGGGGCATCAAAGTGCTCACAACACATCTGGATAAGTTCCTTGGGGGATCTAGTTTCCAAAATGCAGTCACTTGTGGGGTTTTCCACTGTTTAGGCACATCAGGGGCTCTCCAAACGTGACATGGCGTCCGATCTCAATTCCACCCAATTTTGGTTTGAGAAAGTCAAACAGCGCTCCTTCCCTTCAAGCCCTGCCGTGCACCCAAAAAGTGGTTTTCCCCCACATATGGGGTATCGGCGTACTAAGGAGAAATTTCACAACAATTTTATCTGTCCATTTTCTCCATTTCCAGCCAATTTTAGTTAAAAAAGTCAAACGGCGCTCCTTGCCTTCTGACCTCTGATGTATTTTCACGCCTGGGCGTTATAAACTTTAGTGAAACACTTGGGGGTTCAAAGTGCTCACCCCACATCTACATAAGTTCCTTGGGGGGTCTAGTTTACAACATGGAGTCACTTGTGGGGGATTTCCACTGTTTAGGCTCCAAACGCATCATGGTGTCTGATCTCAATTCCAGACAATTTTGGTTTGAAAAACATAAAAAATAAAATAAAAAATTGGGGACTAAAAGATCATGCTTGTGGAAAAAATATGATTTTTTATTTTCACTGCTCTACGTTGTAAACTTGTGTGAAGCACTTGGGGGTTCAAAGTGCTCATCACACATCTAGATAAGTTCCTTGGGGGGTCTAGTTTCCAAAATGTGGTCACTTGTGGGAGGTTTCCACTGTTAAGGCACATCAGGGGCTCTCCAAACACGACATGGCGTCCGATCTCAATTCCACCCAATTTTGATTTGAGAAAGTCAAACAGCGCTCCTTCCCTTCCGAGCCCTGCCGTGCACACAAACAGAGGTTTTCCCCCACATATGGGGTATCGGCGTACTCAGGAGAAATTTCACAACAATTTCATGTGTCCATTTTCTTTTACCCATGTGAAAATAAAAAAATATGTTGCTAAAAGATCATTTTTGTGACTAAAAAGTTAAATATTTATTTTTTCGTCCACGTTGCTTCTGCTCCTGTGAAACAATTGAAGGGTTAATAAACTTCTTGAATGTTGTTTTGATCAACTTGAGGGGGTGCAGTTTTTTAAATGGTGTCACTTTTATGTTAAATCTCTTATTTATTGAGTTTTGTATTTTAAATTACAGAAGGTACAATAATCATATACAATAAGTACCGTTAGCACTATAAGTACCTTTAAGGGTATAAACAAGCCAAACATTAAATGTTCATATTTAAAGAAATATGATATACAACTAGTAAAAGTATAAAGAAGAAGCATTACATTACATCGTACCACTTCAAGATCCTCTTTTTCATATTGACATGACCCTTCTGTGTTTCCATTAATATTAATACTAGTATCCGTATATTTGTTCTTGTTTTTGTGAACCACATAAATGGATAAGCATATCTAGTATATCTGCTATTAGTAAGCTTATAGAATAGAATAAGTATTGAACTTCTCATGTAATCTAGACGAGCGGGTCCAGAATTACCTATCTTACCTATATTTGATAGTATAGAAACAATATATATAAGAAAGGAAGGAAAAAGAAGAAAAAAGGTTGGTATAAGAAATGTTAGAATTGACGAAAGAAGGAGAAAAGAGAAAATTGGAGGAATAAGGGAAGGGGGAAGAGAAAGGGGGGACGAAAAGAGAGAGTGGGCTCCCAGGAAGATGGACAGGAGCTGTTTGGAATGGAATGGAATCGGGGCAAGGGGAAATCCCACACCACCTCTTAACCTGTGTGGCTTCAAATGAACAACCTCTGGAAGTTAGGGGAATTACGGAATACAATCCATTCACACCAAGTCACATTGAATTTATCTTGTGTGTTAAAGCATTCAGCTGCCAGCTCTACCATACGAAAGATCATAGATAGTTCCTCATACCAATCTCGTATAGATGGTTGTTCTGTCGTTTTCCAGAGCCTCGGGATAATTGCACGAGCCACGGCTACACAAAACCTTAAGATGTCTTTTTTAATGTGGTTCGGAGACCCTGGGAGCATAGACAGTAGCGCCACTTCAGGGGTCCCCACAATAGTTATACCTGAAATCAACGTATAATTTCTGAAAACTTCATCCCAGAAACCGCGTATCTTCTTGCAATCCCACCAGATATGTAGCATGGTTCCTGTCTCTGCGTCGCAGCACCAGCACTTATCAGAATATGAAGAGGAAATTTTGCTAAGCTGGCTTGGACAATAATACCACCTTGTTAGGACTTTATAATTTCTTTCCTGCGCTACACATGGGGATGACATGAAGTGAGTACAAAAGAAGCTCCCCTTCCAGTCCTCCTCTGTATATTCTCTACCCAACTCTCTCCCAAGCTAGTTGGTAAGAAAATTTTTCCTTTTTTGTTTCTAAAATCATATTCTGATAGAGCACGGATATTGCGTGTGACGGCGGCGAGCTAGCAAGGAACAACCTTTCAAGCGAGCAAGGAGAAGAGCGAACTCTGCATGGATAAGTTGCCGATGAAAGAAACGATCTAAGTTGTGCAAACTCAAGCCAATTCACCTGTAAGAAAGGCGCCCTCTGACGAAGCTCGGTAAGGGTAGGGATATTCCCATTTGATAGTATCTGTCCCAATCGGATCGCCTCCACACTCGTCCAGCCCAGGAATGCCCGCCTGTTCATGCCCGGTGGAAAGTCAGGATTACAAAAAAGAGGCGCTAATGGGCTGAGTGCCCTTAGGTATGTAAGTGCATCTGAATGTATGCCAAGTCCTTAAGGTAGCTAAAGTGATCTCCGCTTCTGGTCCCAACTTTCCAGTAGTTATTGGATCAATCCAGGGAAGGTGATGCAAAGGTAAGGTATCCCCAAGCCCTCCTGCTCGACCCCCACCCATTTTTTAACATTTGATCTGAACTGCCAATCAAGCAGTCGGACAAACGCTGTAGCCTGGAAGTAGGTCTAAAAAACAGGCAAACCTGCACCTCCATTTCCCCTTGGTGCCATCAAAATCTTCAATTTTATTCTTGGTCTCAGTCCACCCCACACAAACCTAGTTATAACTGCGTTAAGTTTTGTAAAGAAGCTCCCAGGAAGATGGACAGGAGCTGTTTGGAATACGTATAGGAACCGTGGAAGGATATCCATACGTACTACATTGATTCTCCCCCACCATGATAATTTTAATGACTTATAGGAAGCCAACTGCTCCTTTACCTGTGAAAGTAGCGCAAAGTGGTTGTAGGAGCTAAGCTTCGCCAAATCAGTTGGGATACATATCCCTAGATATTTAATGAAATCATTCTTCCACCGAAAAGGGAAGTTAGCTTTAAGTTGGTGTACTTCTCCTGAGGAGAGAGATATGTTCATGGCCTCTGACTTTGAATAATTGACTTTAAAATTGCTTAAGGCACCAAATTTCTCAAATTCCCTCAAAATACTTGGAAAGGAAGTGTGGGGTCTGGACACATACATTAATAAGTCATCAGCAAATAGTGCCGTTTTATGATTGCGTTTTGCCTATTTGGATACCATGTATATCACTGTTATTCCGTATGGCCACTGCTAGATGCTCCATTACGATGACATATAAGAGCGGGGATAGTGGACACCCTTGCCTTGTCCCGTTACCAATACTGAAGGAGTCCCCATTGACCCTGACTCTTGCAGAAGGTGTTGAATACAAAGTAAAGACTTTAGACATGAATCGCGGACCCATTCCGATCTGCCGCAGCGCCTCCCTCATAAAGCCCCAATGAACTCTGTCAAATGCCTTTTCGGCATAGACTGACAACAGGCAGACCGGTAATTTCCTGTTTTAGCTTTATGCATCAGAAGTAATGTTTTGATTGTATTGTCTCTGGCCTATTTTTAACAAAGCCCACTTGATCAAGATTGATGATAGAAGGAAGGAACTGCGACAACCGGTTCGCTAAAACTTTTGAGTAAATCTTCACGTCCACGTTCAATAAGGAAATAGGTCGATAATTGGGGGCCATGGTTGGATCTTTTCCCGGTTTGGGAATTATGCTAATGTGAGCTTCTAGGGACTGGGGTGTCAAGTCCACACCTTCCTCTATAGAATTGAACGGGGTAAGCATGTTAGGCGTTAGTACCTCCCGTAGGGTTTTATAAAAAGCTGGCGGAAAGCAATCTGGCCTCGGACACTTTGAAAGTGGCATTGTTTTAATAGCCTCCACTAGTTCCTCCTCAGTGAAGTCCGCCTCTAAGGTCATAATCAAATCTTCTGATAGAGTAGGAAGTGCAGTGGACCATACATAATCCCTAACTTTCTTAATCAATTCATCTGGTTTCATGTCTACAAATTTGCCTTTAATATTGTACAGGTTATGGTATAATTCCTAAATACTTCAAGTATCTCGGAGGGCTTATGAGTCATCTGATCCTTCCCCGTTCTAATTTTAGGGATATGGGTACAGTTTGTTCTGGGGTGGAGCATGCGAGCAAGGGGTCGTCCACATTTGTTGGCGAATTTATAAAAATAATTCTTAGATTTCTCTAATTGTTGTGCATATTTTTGGTCCAGCAGTTTCTTAAGCTCCATTCGTTTCTGTACAAGGTCCGTTTTAACCACCTGTGACAGCGTCTGTTTATGTGTCATCTCTAATTTATGGATCTGGGCATATAGATCCCGTATTTGTTCTGTCCTATCTTTTTTAATACGAGACCCATGCTTTATCAGGGTGCCTCTTAATATACATTTTAACGCCTCCCATTTAACTGGTTGTGGTGTAGTGTCGCCTCAGTGGGTATGCACAAAATCGTCAATATCCCTCTTTAACTCCATGAGACCGAAGTTTTCCCTTAACAACTGGTCATTAAGCCTCCATGACCATGTTTTGCGTGCCAGATCCGGTACCACTAAAGATAGAAATACGGGAGCATGGTCTGACAGGAAAATGTCGCCAATTTTAGTGCTGGGACTCCATTCCAATGCCGTATGACTGACTAAAAATAAGTCAATTCGACTATAGGAGTTATGAACCGAAGAAAAATATGTGTAGTCCCTATCCTGTGGATGCAATATTCGCCATACGTCCCCAAGCTGGAGAGTGTGGAGGAGTTTCCCAACCGAGCGCAATTTTTTACATGAGACAGTACCTTTTCCAGAGGAGGAATCCACAGAGGGGTCTAGGACAAAGTTAAAGTCGCCACCTATAATGACTGTTCCTTCTGCAAAATCGGCAAGTTGAAGCAGGAGAGTTTGGCAAACGGCAGACTGGTTTCTATTTGGGAGATACCAATTAACAATTGTTAAGACTGTGGCCCCAATTTTTACTTTCAAAAAAGATGTATCTACCACCTGGGTCTACCTTGGAATCCAAGGTTACATGAGATAAGCTCTTGTGGATCCCTATAGCTACCCCTTTTGATCTAGAGTCGGGGTTGGTGCTATCCATGTTGGATAATACCTATTCACCAAAGTAGGAACTGAGCCCGTTTTGAAATGTGTCTCCTGAATTAAGGCTATGTGAGCCCTTTGTTTATGTAATCCATATAGGATCTGAGATCTCTTTTGGGGTAAATTAAACCCTTTTACATTCATGGTACAAATTGTTAATGAGCTCATTGTTATACAGTTGAGTATTAGACGGTTCTCAGGTTACTCTTGTAAAGCTGTATACTTTCAATGGTGCTGTGGTGCGGATGGGGTAGGTAGGGGTGGGAAAGAAGGGTAAAGAGAAAAGAGATTAGTAAGATAAAGAGAGGAAGTCAAAGAGAGAGCAAAGATATTAGAGGAAAGAGGTTGCAAAAGTAGGAATATGTATTGTACCGATGCAACCAAAATAATTAGAACTCAAGCAGTTCTAAGTTTAGGTGGGCTATGTTAATTTCCACACCTGCCTGCAGCGTGCGGATGCCCAAGTGGAGTGTGTCCTTTCCAAACAACAGAGAGCCACCCCAGACCCCGAGGCCTGCTAATTATTAACATATAACTGTGATTCTATAATTAGAATATTGGTAACTGGTACCATCCTATATCATTAGATGTAAGCACAGCATATATAACCGCTTAGCATATATAGTGAGAAACACAACTTTGTAATTAATTCCAGCAAGATATTCCAAAAAGAAGGGAAAGATTTTCTGAAACAGTATTAACCAATTTCAATATCAATATCCCACATATAAAACCTTGTGAGAACAGGAAGAGACCCCTCTAAAGCATATAATAAATTATTCATCCATCTCCGGACGACCCCTTAGCATATCTCTCTGGGTCACGTCTCCGGGGGGGGGGGCCCCTCCTTTGTCTCCTCCGTCGGTTCGGGTCCTGTGGTGGCAATCCTCCCTCAGGGTCTCCTGGAGTGTTTGGCCAGTCCGAGACGGCGATCCCCGAAGACGAGATGCCCAGTTGGCCAAGAAAGTCAGGGATGTCTCTGGGATGAGACAGCACAAAGAGTCGGCCCTCCTTCTTCAACTGCAGACGAAAGGGGTACCCCCAGGAGTAGGAGAGTTCGTGAGCTCAAAGGGTATAGAGGACAGGTCTTAGGGCTCTTCGTTTCAGGAGTGTGCGTCGAGAAAGGTCTGCCAATATTTGTATGGGATGTCCCTGGAATGACAGAGGCTCACACAGTCTAGCTTTTGAGAAGATTTCGTCTTTTGCCTTATACTGGTGGATCCGACAAATAACATCCCGCGGTCTCGCTCCCTCTGGCGGTGGAGGGCCCAGGGATCTGTGCGCTCGGTCAAACTCAAGAGGATTATCATCTTCCATATTACGGATGGAGTTCAAAAAGCCCCTTAATGTCATATCCAGGTCTCCTGACCGAATTGACTCTGGTAACCCCCTGATTCTTAAATTATTTCTGCGATCTCTATTCTCAAAATCCTCCATGAGATCTAGTGCAAGTTCAACATGAGACGCCTGGTCTGCAACATGCTTTTCCACTGCGGCTATACGCCTTGAAATGTTGTCAGTGACAGATTTAGTAACCCTGTCATTAAGGTGGCGGACCTCAATTCTGATAGCCGCCGTCTCAGCTTTAAAGGAGGCTTCCAGCCGACTAATAAAACTTTCAAATTCTTCCCTTGAAGGGATAGCGGCAATACGGGCCTTGAAGTCATCCCATACGCCTTCAGGTTGTCCACCCCTATCTGCTGTACCAGAGTGAACTTGTTGGGTATGGATATATTTCTGTGAGGGAGCTTGCGCATCTCTTCTTACAGATAAAGGGATACTAACAGCAGGCTGCATAACGTTGATAGACATGGGAAGTGTATGTGCCTCACATCCCTCACGGGGTGTCCAAGAATTTGCATATGCATTTAATGGCTGGTTATTGATCAAAGGCGCTGGACGGGGGGGCCCAGAAGTGTCAGGCTTATGTATATACCACTCAGTCTGTGGTGATCCCTCTCTGTCCTTAGTTCCTATACTCTGGGTTTCCATTTCAATGTCCTCTCCTGATGGGGATTCCCCTCCCCGCTGCCTTATCTTCCTTCCCTCCATGCTCTCTCCAGCTTCCTCTGTTCTCCTTTACACCCGGAGCTATCTGGGAAGCTGTATCCCCCTGCAGAGGTGCTGTATCATCCCTCTGAGTGGCGCTTAGGATAGGGTTGGTACCTGCTGCCGTCTCAATTAGGTTTTGATCGGGCCTCTGTGCTCCCTGCAGTTGCTCTGACACAGTCTCTGCTGGCCTCTCCGTCCCCACTCATGTGCGCGCCAGGGCCGGTTCCCACGCTGCCTGCGGTCGCCAACTTGGCCGGGGTCAGTCCAGGAGCCTGCTTTCCCGCACTGCGGAGAAAGCGTGTTATATCAGCAGAATGAGCTGCTGCACCAGCCGGGTTCTGCGTGGGCTGTGTTCCCCTCTTCTTAGGTGACATGTGGGTCTCTCTCCAGCGCAGCAGCTGCTTGTTATATGGCCTCAAAGTGGTCCAGAGCAGGAGCCTCTGTTTTCAGCTTCCTCTCTCCTGCATGGCCAGGACACGCCCCCCTAAATGGTGTCACTTTTGGATATTTTCTGCCATATAGACCCCTCAAAGTGACTTCAAATGTGAGGTGGTCCCTAAAAAAAATGGTTTTGTAAATTTTGTTGTAAAAATGAGAAATCGCTTATAACTTCCTAACAAAAAAAATGTTGTTTTCAAAATTGTGCTGATGTAAAGTAGACATGTGGGAAAAGTTATTTATTAACTATTTTGTGTGACATATTTCTCTGTTTTAAGGGCATAAAAAAATCAAAGTTTGAAAATTGCATTTTCAAATTTTCGGCCATATTTACATTTTTTTCATAAATAAGCGGTAGTCATATCAAAGAAATTTTACCACTAACGTGAAGTACAAAATGTCACGAAAAAAAAATCTCAGAATCGCCAAGATCTGTTGAAGCATACCAGAGTTATTACCTCATAAAGGTACAGTGGTCAGAATCGTAAAAACTGGCCCGGTCATTAACGTGCAAACCACCCTCGGGGGTAAAGGGGTTAATAAATAACATTTCCCACATCTCTACTTTACATCAGCACAATTTTGGAACCAACATTTTTTTTGTTAGTAAGGTATAAGGGTTAAACGTTGATCAGCGATTTTTCATTTTTCCAGCAAAATTTGCAAAACCATTTTTTTTAGGAACCACATCACATTTGAAGTCACTTTGAGGGCTATACATGATAGAAGATACCCAAAAGTGACACTATTCTAAAAACTGCCACTTGACTTTTTGAGTACAAAATTTGCTGGAACAATTGGCGGATGCTGTGTTGCGTTTGGAGAGCTCCTGATGTGCCTAAACAATGAAAATACCCCACAAGTGACACCATTTTGGAAACTAGACCCCTCGGGGAACTGATCTAGATGTGTGGTGAGCACATTGAACCCTCAGGAGTTTCACAGAAGTTTATAACGTTGAGCCGTAAAAATAAAAAAAAATCAAATTTTCCTCACAAATATGTTTTAACCCCTTTACCCCCAATCGTGATTTGCACGTTCATGACCGGGCCAATTTTTACAATTCTGGCCACTGTCCCTTTATGAGGTAATAACTCTGAAATGATTCCATGGATACCACAGATGCTGACATTGTTTTCTCGTGACATATTGTACTTCATGTTAGTGGTAAAATTTCATTCAAATAACTTGCGTTTATTTGTGAAAAAAAACGGAAATCTGGCGAAAATTTTGAAAATTTCGCAATTTTCCAACTTTGAATTTTTATGCCCTTAAATCAGAGATATGGCACACAAAAAACTTAATAAATAACATTTCCCATATAAATCAACCATAATTACAATGATTTATAAGCATTCTTCTGACACTGCTGTGACGGGTGTCTTAGGCTATGTGCACACTGCGGAATCACCTGCGGGATTTTCCCCGCGGAACCGCAGGTAAAGTGACCTGTGGTTTTGCTGCAGGTTGGCCTGCGGTTTTGCCCTGTGGTTTCACACCTCTACTATGTTAAAGATGTGAAACCGCAGCGGAATCCGCAGAAACCGTGAGGAAAAAACTGCAGCGTGAGCACTGCGGTTTTGAAAACCCATAGGGTTACATGGTACTGTACCATGTCTGCGGAACTGCTGCAGTTCTGCAGGGCCAAAACCGCACCGAAACCGCAGCAAAAAACGCAGCGTGTGCACATAGCCTTAGTGTTGCTGCTGGAATCAATGTCTCACATAAGCGCCACTGAATCTCCATTAACATTTCCCATATGTTTACTTTACATCAGCACAATTTTGGAATCAAAATTTTTTTTGTTAGGAAGTTATAAGGGTTAAAAGTTGACCAGCGATTTCTCATTTTTGCAACACCATTTTATTTTTACGGACCACATCACATTTGAAGTCACTGTGAGGGGTCTATATGATAGAAAATACCCAAAAGTGACACCATTCTAAAAACTGCACCCCTCAAGATGCTCAAAAAACCACATTCAAGAAGTTTAACCCTTCAGGTGCTTCACAGGAATTTTTTGAATGTTTAAAAAAATGAACATTTAACTTTTTTCACAAAAAAATTACTTCAGAACCAATTTTTTTTCTTTTACCAAGGATAACAGGAGAAATTGGGCTGCAAAAGTTATTGTGCAATTTGTCCTGAGTACGCTGATACCCCACATGTGGGGGTAAACCACTATTTGGGCGCATGGCAGAGTTCGGAAGGGAAGCAGCTCCATTTGACTTTTTGGCTGGAATTGGGATTGGACGCCATGCCGCGTTTGGAATGCCCGATGTGCCTAGTGTATGTAGTGATGTGCCTAGGAAGTAGTGACGTTTTGGAATGCAGACTTTGATGGAATGGTCTGCGGGTGTCATGTTGCCTTTGGAGAGCCCCTGAGGTACCTAAACAGTTGAAACCCCGCCACAAATGACACCATTGACCCCTCAAGGAATGGATTTCTATGCGTTGAGCCATGAAAATAATAAAATCATATTTTCCTCACAAAAATGATATTTTAGCCCCATATTTTGCATTTTCATAAGGGTACGAGGAGAAATTGCACCATACAATTTGTTGTGCAATTTCTCCTCAGTATGCCGATACCCCATATGAAGGAGAAAACTACTGTTTGGGCGCACGGCAGAACTCAGAAAGGAAAGAGCATCATTTGACTTTTTGAGTGTAAAATTTCCTGGAATCATTAGCAGACGTCATGTCCCAATTTGGAGAGTCCCTGATGTACCTAAACAGAGGAAACCACCCACAAGTGACACAATTATGGAAACTAGACCCCTCAAGGAATGTACTTAGATGAGTGGTGAGCACCTTGAACCCCCAGGTGATTCACAGAAAGTCACATATTCCCCACAAAAAATGTTATTTTGGCCCCAAATTTTGCATTTTCAGAAGGGTAACCTGAGAAATTTCCCTATACAGTTTGCTGTGCATTTTCTACTGAGTACATCGATACCCCATATGTGAAATATACTACTTTTGAGGGACAGTAAAAAACTCAGAAGGGAAAAGGCACCATAGTGGAGTTCAGATTTTGCTGGAATGGTGTGAGAGTGCCAAGTCACACTGGCAGAGCCCCTCAGGCGCCTGAACAACAGAAACCGCCTATATGTGAACTTATTTTACAAACTACACTCCCCAATGAATTCATCTAGTGGTGCAGTGATCATATTGACACCACATGTGACTCTCAGAGTTTATACTACTGAGCAGTGAGAAAAGAATAAATTACATTTTTACCACTAAAATGTTGTTCTAGCCCCAAGGGCTAATAGGAATTTTTTTTTTTTACAACAAACTGAGGTCCATTTATTCCTGAGTGCGCCAATACTACATGTAATCGGGAAATAGTTTTCAGGCACAGTGTAAAGCTCAGAAGGCAAGGAGCGCCAGATTTTACTGTTATGGTTTGCAGGTGATATGACCCACTATTAGAGCCCATGAGGTGCCAGAACAGCAGAGCATCCCATAAGTGACCCTATTTTACAAACTACACCTCTCAATAAATTCATCTAGGGGTGCAGTGAGCATATTGACATCACGGGTGTGTCACAGAATTTTATATTGGAGAAAAAAGGATTTAGTTCAGCTCACCCCTCATTGATGCTGCAGCAAGGTCCGAGCAAGGATACGTCTCCACTTGGACGTCTATGAATACTTCATAGATAAAGGAAAGTCCAGCTCAAGGAGTAAAATCCAGAATGGAATGACAGGATTGTCAATCAAAAGATATTCTGACTGTTGTTTAGCAAAAAAACCTTGTTTAACCCCGTCATCAATGATTGATTTACATTTGCTGAGAAAAGGAAATGTAGGAATTACTAAAAAACAGTCAGAATATCTTTTGATTGACAATCCTGTCATTCCAATTCTACATGCACTACCTAAAACACATAAGAATGTATTTCCCCCTCCCAAACGCCCAATAGTGGCAGGCATAGGTTCAATGAATGAACGTCTGGGTCAGTGGTTGGATTCAGTTCTCCAGCCTTTAGTGCATCGTATTCTAGGGTTTGTAAAAGATACAAAAGACGTCTTAGGTATTTTTCACAATGTTTTCTTGGCACACTAATTGGACATGGCTTACATGTGATGTAGTTCCCTATACAGGTATATTCCCCATAACATTGCAATGTCAGCAGTACGTTATCATCTATGCAAATATAGTTCATATTGTATGGAACTACAGAACTACATTGTTGCGGTGTTACAATTTTTGCTGCCCCACAATTACTTCTTATTCAATGAGAAATTCTATTTACAGAATAGTGGTGTGTCGATGGGGGCCAAGTTTTCCCCATCGGTCGCTAACTTGGTGATGGCATGGTGGGAGGAGCTGTTTATTTTTTATGTAAATAATCCTTTCTTGGAAAACATTGAATGGTATACAAGATACATAGATGACCTGCTCATCATATGGAAGGGTGACGTCTGCCTCATTCCTCTTTTTATTGATTATATTAATGTTAATCAATTTAATTTGAAATTCACACATAGTTTTGATAGGTCTACAATTTTTTTTTAGATCTTGTGGTAAAGAGGACCCAAGACAGGGTACTCAGAAGGAAGCGAAGAAATATGAAGCAAAACTTCTTTCCTGCATGCTGACCAACGCAAGAAGCCTGACCAATAAGACTGAAGATCTGGAGTTGGTAATGTTCGAGGAAAAATACGACATAGTAGGAATAACTGAGACATGGTTAGACGACAGCTATGACTGGGCGGCAAACTTGCAAGGATATGATTTGTTTAGTACTTGCAAGGATATGATTTGTTTAGGAGGGATCGTAAAAAAAGGAAAGGGGGTGGAGTCTGTCTATATATAAAGCCCACACTAAGAGAAGATATACAAGAGGGAAATGAAGAGGTGGAGTCTCTATGGGTGGAGATACAAGGAGGGAAAAGTAAAAATCCTCATAGGGGTTTGTTATAAGCCACCAAATATAACAGAAGCCACTGAAAATGTATTATTGAAACAAATAGACAAAGCAGCAAATCACAATGAGGTGATTATTATGGGGGACTTCAACTACCCCGACATAGACTGGGACACTGAAACCTGCGTATCTCAGAAAGGAAACCAATTTCTGTCAGTGACCAAGGATAATTATCTGTCACAACTTGTGCAGGGCCCAACTAGAGGGACAGCCCTTCTGGACTTAATTTTAAGCAACAGGCCAGATAGAATAACAGAAGTACGAGTCGATGGGCACCTAGGGAACAGTGACCACAATATAATACAATTCCACTTGTCCTTCAGTAAGGTGCCCTGGAAGGGGGTTACAAAAACGCTGAATTTCAGGAAAGCAAAGTTTGATCAGCTTAGAGAAGACATTCTCTGAATTGATTGGGACAATGTCCTCAAAAATAGGAGCACAGAAAATAAATGGGAAATATTTTAATCCGTTTTACACACCCACTGCGAGCTAGCCATACCGTACAGAAATAAAAAGGCTAGGAACAGTGTTGAGGTAGGGCTATAATTAACCCTTCACGGTTGAGCCAGTGATTTCCAAATTAGTTCACAGGGCGTTGCTAGCAACTGGGAATGACCACACGGAGACGGGGGTCTCTGTACGGGAGGATCGAGGCAGATCACTGAGCCCCTTTACTGAATCTCACATTACATAGCATTCTGCTTAATTATGCAAAGTATACCGCTACCAATAGAATCGTAATACATTTAAGCCAATAGTATTGCAAGAAAATCGAAATATGTCCCCAGCTGCGTGACGTAGAATATAGAACAATAGCACATTCTTTTAGGGTCTCATCTCATATCTCATACAAGCTGGAACAGTCTGGTTTCATAACAGCCGTGAACTTTCATCTAGTTAAGTTACAAAATTTAACTCGTAAACAACAAAATGGCGTCGCAAGCACAAAAATGGATCCCGAAGAACAAGATGTCCCGTACATCTGAATACTGTACTTCACAATTCCCCCCTAGATAAATTTTGTTAACACATGCAGCATCAGAGGTGCTATCCCAAGCTAACAGCTTGAGGGGTACTGGTCTTCACATGACTGATGCCGTGTTACCAGTCATGGCTGTCGCGGCGCACCCGTCCCCCCTGTATACTGCAGTTCACGAATAACAATTTTTGATGACGGTGGTGGAGATCTTTTGTAGGTAGCCATGTGCTTGGCTTCAACATCTTCATCAAGTAGCCTTTTAAGATTGGTGCAGAGAAGAGCAGGGGCAACGACACCTTTGGTATCATCATTATCTGGCTTAGGCTAGTTTCACACTTGCTTTTTTTTGCAGCGCGTTTTTCCCGCAAAAAAACGCATTGAAAAAACGCATACATAAGTATACAACTGCTGCGTTTTTTTCAAGCATTTTTATGAGCATGCATGAAAAAAACGCAGCGTTTTTATGCGTTTGTATGCGTTTTTAGTGCGTTTTTACCGCGTTTGCGTTTTTTTCCAACATTTTTAGGTGGCCCCTCACACTACCCAAACCATGACTTTACTAACCCTAACCCTGACCCTAACCCTAACCCTGACCCTAACCCTTAACCAAATCATACTTAACCCTAACCCAAACCCTAAACCCTAACTAACCCTAACCCTGACCCTAACCCTAACCCTGACCCTAACCCTGACCCTAACCCTTAACAAAACCATACTTAACCCTAACCCTGACCCTAACCCTAACCCTGACCCTAACCCTTAACCAAACCATACTTAACCCTAATCCTGACCCTAACCCTGACCCTAACCCTGACCCTAACCCTGACCCTAACCCTGACCCTTAACAAAACCATACTTAACCCTAACCCTGACCCTAACCCTGACCCTTAACCAAACCATACTTAACCCTAATCCTGACCCTAACCCTGACCCTAACCCTAACCCTGACCCTAACCCTTAACAAAAACATACTTAACCCTAATCCTGACCCTAACCCTGACCCTAATCCTTAACAAAACCATACTTAACCCTAACCCTGACCCTAACCCTAACCCTGACCCTAACCCTGACCCTAACCCTTAACAAAACCATACTTAACCCTAATCCTGACCCTAACCCTAATCCTTAACAAAACCATACTTAACCCTAATCCTGACCCTAATCCTGACCCTAACCCTGACCCTAATCCTTAACAAAACCATACTTAACCCTAATCCTGACCCTAACCCTGACCCTAACCCTGACCCTAACCCTAACACTGACCCTAACCCTTAACAAAACCATACTTAACCCTAATCCTGACCCTAACCCTGACCCTAACCCTTAACCAAACCATACTTAACCCTAACCCTGACCCAAACCCCAACCCTAACCCTGACCCTGACCATAACCCTAACCCTAAACCCCCTTAACTAACCCTAACTCTAACCCAAACCCCTAAATTCCATGGTTAAAAAAAAACGCATATGCAAAAAAACGCATACATGAGCATGCCAGTGCGCACATATGCGCATCCATAGGCTATAATGGCCATTTTTAGCGCAAAACGTGCGCATATGTGCGCATGCGCTTTTTTGCAGGGCCAAAAAATGCAACATGCTGCGTCTGGAAAATACCAACGCACACCCCAAAAAAACGCAGCGCATGAAAATCGCATACATGCGCTTACCAGCGCGCAGGTATGCGCACCCATGTTAAATATAGGGGAAAAAACGCATGCGCAGGTATGCGTTTTTTTCCAGCGCTAAAAAACGCAAATGTGAAACCAGCCTTAGTGCAGACTTTCCTAATACATACAGAAATACACCAAATAACAAGTTTTAGTATCACATATACAACAAGGATACAGGCAGCAATGTGTAACAAGCTTTGTAAGATCCCAGCTATCCAGCCCCCAATTCCCTTAAATCAATTGGCTGGATTAAAAAGGAGAAAGTATCTGTAGAGATGAATCTGTGCTGCACTTTATGTATATGCTCAGTAGTGACCGCTGCTGTGGGGTCATAATGGAGATGAATCTGTGCTGCACTTTATGTACATTCTCAGTAGTGACCAGTGCTGTGGGGTCGGAGTGGAGATGAATCTGTGCTGCACTTTATGTACATGCTCAGTAGTGACCGATGCTGTGGGGTCGGAGTGGAGATGAATCTGTGCTGCACTTTATGTACATGCTCTGTAGTGACTGGTGCTATGGAGTCAGGGTAATCAGGGCTGTGGAGTCGGAGTCGTGGAGTCGGTGCTCATTTTGGTGGAGTCGGAGTTGGAGTCGGTATAAAATGGACCGACTCCGACTCCTAAAATATATAATAAATTGGGTACAGTAATTCAATGCAGAATATGCTGAATATTTTTTCATAGGAGTTTGGGAAAGTTATGAAATGTCCTATAAATGGCTGTTATATTCCTGATCTAAGGCTACATTCACACACAGCGTTTTTCCTGTGTTTTTTGAGGATACGTTTTTCAGCTGCAAAAGCTGATCATCTTTTTAAAAAACTGCATCACCTGAAAGGTTTTTGAGCTCATAGATAATGTTTTCAATAGCAAAAGCAGATTAGAAATCTGCTCTATCCATTTATCCATATCTGTCTATCCATATCGTATCTGTACCAAAAAGAATGAAAACCGGGTAGTACACCAATATATATTCTGTTCTATCTAAATATCTTGATTATTGGATCATAAAAATGATTAAATGTCTGAGGTTCACATTGTACTACAATACATTTTTCACTTAAATATAAGCAATATGTGTGGGAGTCGGAGTCGGAGTCGTGGAGTCGGAGTCGGTGTAAGGGAAATTGAGGAGTCGGAGTCGCAGGTTTGGCTTACCGACTCCACAGCCCTGAGGGTAATTGAGGAATCAGAGGTTACTGTATATAGATGGGCTGATAGGCGTAATGTACTGTAGCATGGTGCTATATACAAAGAGCTGAGAGGAGTGATATACTGCAGGATAAGGATAAGAGGAGTGATGTGTATCACCAACCAATCACGAAGCATCTTTCATTTCACCAGATGTTTAAAAGAAGCTGAGCTGTGATTGGTTGCTATGAGCAACAGTTTTCCCACACCACAACAACATCTCAGCAGACACTGACCGGGTGGGAGAAATCTAGCATCCCCAGGAACATAAGCCCCCAGCCATTGTCTGCCACCCAGAAAGGAGCAGAGAGCACATGACAGAAATGAATCACCCCCTCACGTGCCCATATCCCCATCACACATCCTCCTTCCCATAGGCACATCTTCCCTCTTAAGGGGATCTCCGATATGGAAGTTAGGGCAAATCCCTCAGCGCTCTGATTCTGACCCAAGGCTTCTAATAAAGGGATTGTTACGTGTTACAGAACCACTCAGCACCCAGAATATGTTGTGCAGTTATATGTATGTATAATAGGTTCCATGTGAGATGCATGTCCCTAATGCATCAGTTCACAGGCTGCGCCCCTGGGCAGAGGGGACACGATATTCTCCTTTTGTTCGCCCTCCCCCCACCTTTGTAATTCCCACAGTAAACATCGGCAGGCTCCGGCCACCTGCGGCTTTTGTAATGTATGTCTGGCCTGCTGCTTTTCTATTGGCCGGCCCTCTGTATCTGTGTGATATATTCTGTGTCCTGTGAGTAAAGTGTTGTCAGACTGGAAATACATGGAGAAGCAGTGATCTTTTATATGCGCCCATGTAACCAAGGAATTCCAGCCAGCGTCATTCACTCAGACTCCAGCCAACGCAGAGCGGACCTCTGAAAACACGGGGTGGTACTGAAAGAGGTACCCCAGCTTGGTAGACCCCGTTACAACGTAGATCTGGGAATTTATTCTGGCGAAATATAGGCTGAACTGGATGGACAAATGTCTTTTTTCGACCTTGCTAACTATGTTACTTTTGTAAAAGAAGAAAAGAGATGCGGCACTCACCCAGATTTGCAGTGCAGTGTTTCTTTATTCAACCATTAAAGGTCACACAATAAAGGTTGGGCAGATAACATGAGGCATGTGGGTAAAAAAGACGGACGACTGCCGTTTCGCGTACACAGACGCTTCAACAGGTCCAGGTGTGTAATTACGTGATGTCATTTCCTTAAATAGGTCTATGGCTAACAACAGGTGAACATTTAAAAAAGCATGAATGGACATTTTCAATTAAAAACAAGTAACATAATTACATCTTTATGCTGACTGCAGGAACAATCACAACAAGAATTTTTTTCAAAAGGAGTGTATAAAGATCCTTACAAACAATTTTTTTCTTTACAGAAATTTTTTTTCTTGTTTACAAAATTTTTTAACAAAAAAATTTTTTTTACAAAAATTTATTTTCTCTCTTTACAAAAAAATGGACAGATCCAACCTATCATTCAGTCCTAAAGGACCGTGCGCTTTAGATTTAATTATCCATCTGGCTTCGTGTCTCATCAACAATTTATTATGATTACCACCTTGTGGTGGAAATTTTACAATTTCTAAACCAGCAAAGCGTAATAATTCAGGGTTGGAATTGTGTTTTTCTTGCATATGTTTTATTATCGTATATACTCGAATATAAGTCGAGATTTTCAGCCCAAAAAATTGGGCTGAAAGTCCCCCTCTCGTCTTATATTCGAGTCATATACAAAGGGGGTCGGAGGGGGCGGACGTGTCAGGTCATACTTAGCCGTCCTGACGCTGTGTCTTGAGCCCCCAGCTTCTCCCCATGCTCTCTCTTCCTGCCTTCAGCGGTCACGTGGTGCTGCTCATTAAAACCCATGAATATGCGCATATTCATGAGTTTTAATGAGCGGTACCACATGACCTTTGAAGGCAGGAAGAGAGAGCGTGGAGAAACTGGGGGCTCAAGACACAGCGTCAGGACGGGTAAGTATAGCGATACTCACCTGTCCTGCGTCCATGGCTGCTTGCTGCTGTCTGTCATCGGTCAGTGACTTCAGACAGCAGAGGGCGCGGTGACGTGGTTAGTGCGCGCCGCGCCCCCTGCAGTCTGAACGTCACTGACTGATGACGTGGCAGATAGCGGTGAGCAGCCATGGACGCAGGACAGGTGAGAATCTGACACCCAGCGACGGAGAGGTGAGTATGTCATTTTTTTATTTTTACATGCAGCAGCAGCATGGGGGCAGCATATGGGGGAACAATCTATGGAGCTTCTTATGGGGGCAGCATATGGGGGAACAATCTATGGAGCTTCTTATGGGGGCAGCATATGGGGGAATAAATATATGGAGCTTCTTCTGAGGACACCATATGGGGGAATAATCTATGGAGCATTTCCCACCCTAGACTTATACTCGAGTCAATAAGTTCTCCCAGTTTTTTGTGGCAAAATTAGGGGGGGTCGACTTATACTCGGATCGACTTATACTCGAGTATATACGGTAAGCGCAAAGACCCTTTTCCTGTACTAATCGAATGATAATGTTCACGGAATCTTGTTGCAAGTGGTCTAATAGTCTTTCCTATGTAAAAAAATAAACAAGGACAAAACAAAATATATACCACAAATTTACTTTTACAAGAAATAAAATCTTTTACTCTATGCTGAACGGGTCCGATTTTTAGAGGATTGGAAGTCATATATGACAGTAATTACAGTTACCGCATTTAAAGTTCCCTTTTGGTGAATTTTTTTGTAACCAGTTTTTATCAAGAGGTAACAAACGATTATGAACTATAAGATCAGCTATATTAGTGCGTTTATATGCAAATTGCGGAGCCATTGTACAGATTTCCTGCTAATCTTTATCAGAGCGCAAAACATGCCAATTTTTTCTGATGGCTGTGTGTATAACCATATCAATGGAACTATGTTTAAAGCTAAAGAAAAATCTCTTTTGTGGATTTATTTCACTATGTATTTGTTTTTTATGGCGTTTAGTGACCCTCTTTAATAAATCGCTTTGAGATATAGCTTTAACCCGTTCATGAGCTTCATTCAGAACACCAATGGGATAACCTCTCCTCAATTTGTTTATTACAGATATCATCGTTATTGTTCAGTTTCCTTAATCTAACCATCTGACTAAAAGGAAGCCCTTTTTTAGTGTGCATGGGATGTGCACTATTAAAATGTAAGAGTGAATTAATCGCGGTTGGTTTTCTATGTACCCTGGTGATCATATTACCATCGACAATATCGATTTTTACAGCCAAAAATTCTATATTTTTTTGTCCAAAGCAGGAGGTAAATCGCATGTTATCCACATTGATTTCGTTTAGGTATTTAACGAAATTATCAAAATCATTCTGAGAACCATCCCATATGATGAAAATATCATCCACAAATCTCAGGAAGATGCGGATGTGTTTTAAAAAAGGATTGGAAATATTTGTAATATATTTTTCTTCAAATGCTGCTAGAAACAAATTATCAAAAACACATGCTACGGGCGTCCCCATAGCAGTACCGGTTTTCTGAAGATACCATTGGTTCAGAAATTTAAATGCATTATGAGATAATACAAAGTCCAATACATCTAAAATAAACGCAATCCAATCAGAACTCGTCAGAATTCATCAAAATTTTTTGAATAGCTTCAATAGCATTTTTTTGAGGAATCCGTGTATAAAAGGTTCACTACATCAATTGTGGTTAAAGAAAAACTTCACTGCCAATCAAAGTTTTTTAAAATGGAGATAAAATCCCCTGAATCTTTTACATAGGAAGGAATCTGAGAAAGTAATGGTTTAAGGAGCCAGTCTAAATATTGTGATAACGGCTCTGTCAATGAATTAATGCCCGATATTATGGGGCGACCCGGGGGTTGCATAATAGACTTATGAATCTTTGGAATGCTGTACCAATGAGCAATCTCTAGGAAATCAGGCATCAAATTTTCAGCTTTTTTTGATAAAACGCCATTTTCAACATTTTTTCTCAAAAAGTTCTCAATTTGTTTTTAAATCTTTCTGTCCGATTTCAATCCTAAGGGACATAGGTCGATCTATCCTCCAATTGGGACAAAGCTTCCTTTACGTAATAATCCCTGTCTAACGATATTTCCTCCTTTATCCGCTTTGCGGATTACTACATCATCCCACTTTTGTATATCACATAAAGCCTTCAACTCTTTACCCAGCAAATTTTTTCTAGGTGTATCTTAATAAACAGCTTCCACATCTTTTATTACTAAATCCTGAAATAAATCGATGACATTACCTGGAGAAATTGGCGGCATGTAATTAGATTTTACCCCTCCTATAAAAGGTTCTACAGAGATTAAATTGGTGTTGCTCACTGACTCATTACTCACTGACGGATCAGCTATGCTCATCAGAGTAACAATATCATTAACATCTATTAATTACGTCAGATGACTGAAACATGAAGCCTAAAGGCCCCGTCATACTAAGCGACTTACCAGCGATCCCGACACCGATATCAAGTTGTCAGGATCGCTGGTAAGTCGCTATGTGATCGCTGGTGAGCTGTCACACAGACAGCTTCACCAGCGATCAGCACAGCGATGCCGAGCGCCCGGCATCGCTTGCCATCGCTGTAGAAAATAGAATCAAAATAAAAAATATAGTTATTCTCACCTTCCGATGTCCCGTTCAGCCATCCTGCCTCTCTCCACGCTCCGGTCCCAGTGATCCTTTGCACGAATGACCGCGAGATGTCACGGTCTTGAGGGATAACAAAGTCTCGCGGTCATTTGTGCAAAGGATCACTGGGACCGGAGCGTGGAGAGAGGCGGGATGGCTGAATGGGACATCGGAAGGTGAGAATAACTATATTTTTTATTTTTTTTATTATTTTTTTACACCTGATCGCTGGTCTCCCGCCTGTCACACACAGCGATGCGTGCTGGCCAGCGGGAGACCAGCGACAAAAGAAATGTCCAGAGATTTCTTGCAGCGATCAGCGATACCGGCAGGGGGGCTGATCGCTGTCACACACAGCGATCTCGCTGGTGAGATCGCTGTTACGTCACAAAAGTTGTGACTCAGCAGCGATCTCGCTACCGAGATCGCTTAGTGAGACGGGGCCTTAAGGTTCCTATAGTAACAGGATTCTCCTTAATCTGATCACTATTGACTTTGTTCTCATTGACATTAACAAAAGATTTATGTAAATGTAACTTTCTAATTGAATTAAAAAGCTCAATTTTAAAGTCCGTTAAATCGAAAGGTTCAGGTAACTATGTTACTGTTACTATGACACACAGCTACGGCAGGACAAAGACATCAGGCTCCCTTCAGCAGGCTCCCATGAATATGGATCCCCAGATTGCTTTGCAGGTGGGAGTGAGGGGTAATCACACTGGAAGTGACTGACAGCAAAATTTAAATAGTTAATTAGCAGCAAACAGAGCATGTTCCGGTCACTACTGTTATAGCAAGATGTCAGCTGTGAACCATATTATAATCCTGAATACATACAGGTTTACGTATAGTCATTCACAAACAGAAATTTGGCTGCTACTTTCCAGGTAAATTGATGTCGTTATGACGACTTTTCTTATCCCAGAATTTTACAGACAGCAAGTCCCCAAAGCAAAAGCCACAGATATTCAGAGCCTACAATATTTAATTGACCAGGGAAGGTTTTTTTTGGCTACAGCATACGGTCCGCTGAGCAGAGTGATTATGGGTTTGTTGGATAAGTCCCAGAAAGCCTTGGCCCCATTTAACTATTCTTGCTTCTCCAGTTTTTGGGAGTAATTTGCTATTTTTTAGTGGCTATAGTATTGCTGCCTTATTCTTTCAGGGTTGTCCACCATTCGGACAATCTCCATAATCCCCCACGGAAACTGGTAAAGCCCCCTTTCAGCGCCACTACAGCACAGATGGATCTGAAGCGACTTTGTGTCATGTGAGCCCTGGAGCCAATCAGCTTCTGCTTTCCTCTAATTTCCTTCAGACAAAACCGACATCCGGAGGGAGTGAGAACCGCTGCTACTGCTCTCCGACATGCTGAGGGGGTGAGAACCACGGCTACTGCTCTCTGACATCCGGAAGGGGTGAGAACCGCTGCTGCTGCTCTCTGATGTCCAAAGGGGGTGAGAAGTACTACTCTTGCTCTCTGACATCCGGAGGGAAGGAAAACTGCTGCTACTGCACTCCGGTATCTGAAGGGGTAAGACTGCTCCAACAACCGGAGCGGGTGAGAAGCTGAACCACTTCTAATGCTCTCTGACATGCAGAGAGGATGGGAATCGCTACTGCTGCTCTCCGACATTCGGAGGGGGTGAAATCCACTGCTGTTGCTCTCTGATATATGGAGGGGGGTGAGAGCCACTGCTGCTGCTCTCTGACATCCGGAGGGGGTGAGAACCACTGCTACTGCTCTCTGACATCCGGAGGGGGTGAGAACCACTGCTGCTGCTCTCTGACATCCGGAGGGGGTGAGAACCACTGCTGCTGCTCTCTGACATCCGGAGGGGGTGAGAACCACTGCTACTGCTCTCTGACATCTGGAGGGGGTGAGAACCACTGCTACTGCTCTCTGACATCTGGAGGGGGTGAGAACCACTGCTACTGCTCTCTGACATCCGGAGGGGGTGAGAACCACTGCTACTGCTCTCTGACATCCGGAGGGGGTGAGAACCACTGCTACTGCTCTCTGACATCCGGAGGGGGTGAGAACCACTGCTACTGCTCTCTGACATCCGGAGGGGGTGAGAACCACTGCTACTGCTCTCTGACATCCGGAGGGGGTGAGAACCACTGCTGCTGTTCTCTGACATCCGGAGGGGGTGAGAACCACTGCTGTTCTCTGACATCCGGAGGGGGTGAGAACCACTGCTGCTCTCTGACATCCGGAGGGGGTGAGAACCACTGCTGCTCTCTGACATCCGGAGGGGGTCAGAACCACTGCTGCTGCTCTCTGACATCTGGAGGGGGTGAGAACCACTGCTACTTCTCTCTGACATCCGGAGGGTGTGAGAACCACTGCTGCTGTTCTCTGACATCCGGAGGGGATGAGAACCACTGCTGCTGCTCTCTGACATCTGGAGGGGGTGAGAACCACTGCTGCTCTCTGACATCCGGAGGGGGTGAGAACCACTGCTGCTGCTCTCTGACATCCGGAGGGGGTGAGAACCACTGCTGCTGCTCTCCGACATCCGGAGGGGGTGAGATCCACTGCTGCTCCTCTCTGACATCCGGAGGGGGTGAGAACCACTGCTGCTGCTCTCTGACATCCGGAGGGGGTGAGAACCACTGCTGCTCTCTGACATCCGGAGGGGGTGAGAACCACTGCTGCTGCTCTCTGACATCTGGAGGGGGTGAGAACCACTGCTGCTGTTCTCTGACATCCGGAGGAGATGAGAACCACTGCTGCTGCTCTCTGACATCCGGAGGGGGTGAGAACCACTGCTGCTGCTCTCTGACATCCGGAGGGGGTGAGAACCACTGCTGCTGCTCTCTGACATCCGGAGGGGGTGAGAACCACTGCTGCTGTTCTCTGACATCCGGAGGGGGTGAGAACCACTGCTACTGCTCTCTGACATCCGGAGGGTGTGAGAACCACTGCTGCTGTTCTCTGACATCCGGAGGGGATGAGAACCACTGCTGCTGCTCTCTGACATCTGGAGGGGGTGAGAACCACTGCTGCTGTTCTCTGACATCCGGAGGGGGTGAGAACCACTGCTGCTGTTCTCTGACATCTGGAGGGGATGAGAACCACTGCTGCTGTTCTCTGACATCCGGAGGGGATGAGAACCACTGCTGCTGCTCTCTGACATCCGGAGAGAGTGAGAACCATTGCTGCTGCTCTCCGACATCCAGAGGGGGTGAGATCCACTGCTGCTGCTCTCTGGCATCCGGAGGGGGTGAGAACCACTGCTGCTGCTCTCTGGCATCCGGAGGGGGTGAGAACCACTGCTGCTGCTCTCTGACATCCGGAGGGGGTGAGAACCACTGCTGCTGCTCTCCAACAGCCAGAGGGGGTGAGATCCACTGCTGCTCCTCTCTGACATCCGGAGGGGGTGAGAACTGCTGCTCTCTGACATCCGGAGGGGGTGAGAACCACTGCTGCTGCTCTCTGACATCCGGAGGGGGTGAGAACCACTGCTGCTGCTCTCTGACTTCTTCCGAATGTCACTTACATCCTAAAGAAGTGATAACTTGGGGCCCTTATATTTTTCTACATTGAAATCCATGGTGTCTGGGTGTGTAAGAGTCCAGTGCGCGGGCCACTAGTCACTGATGGCTATCTCAGCTCAGCCATACAGGGAAGACTGTCAGTCAGTAGTAATCCTGCCCACCGGACTCTTACGCATCCAGACACCAGCAATTTTATTGAACATTTTCTCACAAAACTACATATCTGTGTTCTGCACTGTGTCCCGCAGGTCAGATGCAGATGCCATTTGACCCCTCACTGCTACCCAATTTCTAAATTTTTTTTAACTACTTAAAAAACTGTTCCGAATCATTCGGAGATCTATAATGTTCTGACTCCGATGATGGAGCCGCACGAGGGCTCAGTTATCACGTGATCAGCTGTGGGGTCCAGTGGGACAAAATTTGTGACTTTTTTATACTCATTACATTATTTTGAACCTGCGAACACACAATTCAAGATGATCACTGACAGACCGCAGTCCGGTACCTGCCGCCTCCGCCTCCGTCACCTCATGACTCTGCTGCAGCGCTGCTACAGCGCCTCAGGCTGGAGTCACGTGTCCACTCAGATGTGTTTCCCGCTCTTCTCACTGATTGGATAAACTTTGAAGAGGCGGGGCCTAACACGGAAGAGACGTATCGGTAGAAGAACTGGAGGAGGAATTTCGGCATGTGACGTCACTAAAGATGGTGGTTGGTGCATTTCCTATCGCGAAGCTCCTCTATCTGGGGATCCGGCAGATTAGCAAACCGCTCGCCAACCGGATTAAAGCAGGAGCCAGACGCAGCGAATTCTTCCGCAACTACATCTGCCTGCCGCCAGCACAAGGTGACTAATATCCGGGGGGACAGCTGTCCTGCCGGGACGTGGAGGGAGGTGACCAATCACACGTCGGGAACGGCCTCCGCCAGCCAATCACAGGGCAGCTGCTTAAAGCGGCGATCACTTGTGTGACTGAGAGAGGTCACCCTGATCACATGGACTCAAGAGGATTATGGGGGTCACAGAGCTACAGTACACATAAGAGTGACCCCATAATAATGACCCCCCCGCTACACTGCTGATAACACCTGTACCCTGCCCCAGGATAGTGACCCATAACACCTCTGCTACACTGCCCCATGACTCCCCTGCCCCATGAGTGCCCCCATAATAACGACCCCCCCCCTGCTACACTGCCCCATAATAATGACCCCCCTTCTACACTGCCCCATAATAATGGGGGGCTTTGGGGCAGGGTACAGGTGTTATCAGCAGTGTAGCAGGGGACCTCATTATTATGGGGTAGCGGGGGGGTTGTTATTATGGGGCCCCCTTTGCTAGACTGCCCGATGAGTGCCCCCATAAAAATGACCCCCTATAACTGTAAACTGACCCATGATAGTGCCCCACAATAACCCATTTGCTACACTGACCCATGACTCCCCAATAATAATGACCCCCCTGCTACACTGCCCCATAATAATGACCCCCCCTGCTACACTGCCCCATAATAATGACCCCCCCTGCTACACTGCCCCATAATAATGACCCCCCCTGCTACACTGCCCCATAATAATGACCCCCCCTGCTACACTGCCCCGTAATAATGACCCCCCTGCTACACTGCCCCATGACTCCCCTGCCCCATGAGTGCCCCCATAATGACCCCTTTGCTACACTGCCCCATAATGACCCTCTATAATGACAACTGTACACTGAACCATGATACTGTCCCCATAATGACCCCCCCTGCTACACTGCCCCGTGATAATGACCCCCCCGCTACACTGCCCCGTAATAATGACCCCCCCCGCTACACTGCCCCGTAATAATGACCCCCCCGCTACACTGCCCCGTAATAATGACCCCCCCCGCTACACTGCCCCGTAATAATGACCCCCCCTGCTACACTGCCCCGTAATAATGACCCCCCCTGCTACACTGCCCCGTAATAATGACCCCCCTGCTACACTGCCCCGTAATAATGACCCCCCCTTGCTACACTGCCCCGTAATAATGACCCCCCTTGCTACACTGCCCCGTAATAATGACCCCTCCCCGCTACACTGCCCCGTAATAATGACCCCTCCCCGCTACACTGCCCCATAATAATGACCCCCCCCTGCTACACTGCCCCATAATAATGGGGGCTTTGGGGCAGGGTACAGGTGTTAGCAGTGTAGCAGGGGAGCTCATTATTATGGGGCAGTGAAGCGGGGGGGTTGTTATTATGGGGGCCCCCTTTGCTACACTGCCCGATGAGTGCCCCCATAAAAATGACCCCCTATAATAACTGTAAACTGACCCATGATAGTGCCCCACAATAACCCATTTGCTACACTGACCAATGACCCCCCCTGCTACACTGCCCCATAATAATGACCCCCCCCTGCTACACTGCCCCATAATAATGACCCCCCCCGCTACACTGCCCCATGACTCCCCTGCCCCATGAGTGCCCCCATGAGTGCCCCCATGACCCATATGCTACACTGCCCCATAATGACCCTCTATAATGACAACTGTACACTGACCCATGATAGTGTCCCCATGACCCTCCCTGCTACACTGCCCCGTGATAATGACCCCCCCCTGCTACACTGCCCCGTAATAATGACCCCCCCTGCTACACTGCCCCGTAATAATGACCCCCCCTGCTACACTGCCCCGTAATAATGACCCCCCCTGCTACACTGCCCCATAATAATGACCCCCCCTGCTACACTGCCCCATGACTCCCCTGCCCCATGAGTGCCCCCATAATAACCCCTTTGCTACACTGCCCCATAATGACCCTCTATAATGACAACTGTACACTGAACCATGATACTGTCCCCATAATGACCCCCCCTGCTACACTGCCCCGTGATAATGACCCCCCCCTGCTACACTGCCCCGTGATAATGACCCCCCCTGCTACACTGCCCCGTAATAATGACCCCCCCCCCGCTACACTGCCCCGTAATAATGACCCCCCCCGCTACACTGCCCCGTAATAATGACCCCTCCCTGCTACACTGCCCCATAATAATGGGGGCTTTGGGGCAGGGTACAGGTGTTAGCAGTGTAGCAGGGGAGCTCATTATTATGGGGCAGTGTAGCGGGGGGGGGTTGTTATTATGGGGCCCCCTTTGCTACACTGCCCGACGAGTGCCCCCATAAAAATGACCCCCTATAATAACTGTAAACTGACCCATGATAGTGCCCCACAATAACCCATTTGCTACACTGACCCATGACTCCCCCATAATAATGACCCCCCCTGCTACACTGCCCCATAATAATGACCCCCCCGCTACACTGCCCCATAATAATGACCCCCCCCGCTACACTGCCCCATAATAATGACCCCCCCGCTACACTGCCCCATGACTCCCCTGCCCCATGAGTGCCCCCATGACCCATATGCTACACTGCCCCATAATGACCCTCTATAATGACAACTGTACACTGACCCATGATAGTGTCCCCATGACCCTCCCTGCTACACTGCCCCGTGATAATGACCCCCCCTGCTACACTGCCCCGTGATAATGACCCCACCCTGCTACGCTGCCCCGTAATGACCCCCCCTGCTACACTGCCCCATAATAATGACCCCCCCGCTACACTGCCCTGTAATAATGACCCCCCCGCTACACTGCCCCATGAGTGCCCTCATAATGACCCCTTTGCTACACTGCCCCATAATGACCCTCTATAATGACAACTGTACACTGACCCATGATAGTGTCCCCATAATGACCCCCCCTGCTACACTGCCCCGTAATAATGACCCTCCCTGCTACACTGCCCCGTAATAATGACCCTCCCTGCAACACTGCCCCGTAATAATGACCCTCCCTGCAACACTGCCCCGTAATAATGACCCTCCCTGCAACACTGCCCCGTAATAATGACCCTCCCTGCAACACTGCCCCGTAATAATGACCCTCCCTGCAACACTGCCCCATAATAATGACCCTCCCCGCAACACTGCCCCGTAATAATGACCCTCCCCGCAACACTGCCCCGTAATAATGACCCTCCCCGCAACACTGCCCCGTAATAATGACCCCCCCTGCTACACTGCCCCGTAATAATGACCCCCCCCTGCTACACTGCCCCGTAATAATGACCCCCCCGCTACACTGCCCCATGACTCCCCTGCCCCATGAGTGCCCCCATGAGTGCCCCCATGACCCATATGCTACACTGCCCCATAATGACCCTCTATAATGACAACTGTACACTGACCCATGATAGTGTCCCCATGACCCTCCCTGCTACACTGCCCCGTGATAATGACCCCCCCTGCTACACTGCCCCGTAATAATGTCCCCCCTGCTACACTGCCCCATAATGACCCTCTATAATGACAACTGTACACTGACCCATGATAGTGTCCCCATAATGACCCTCCCTGCTACACTGCCCCGTAATAATGACCCTCCCTGCTACACTGCCCCGTAATAATGACCCTCCCTGCAACACTGCCCCGTAATAATGACCCTCCCTGCAACACTGCCCCGTAATAATGACCCTCCCTGCAACACTGCCCCGTAATAATGACCCTCCCTGCAACACTGCCCCGTAATAATGACCCTCCCTGCAACACTGCCCCGTAATAATGACCCTCCCTGCAACACTGCCCCGTAATAATGACCCTCCCTGCAACACTGCCCCGTAATAATGACCCTCCCTGCAACACTGCCCCGTAATAATGACCCTCCCTGCAACACTGCCCCGTAATAATGACCCTCCCTGCAACACTGCCCCGTAATAATGACCCTCCCTGCAACACTGCCCCGTAATAATGACCCTCCCTGCAACACTGCCCCGTAATAATGACCCTCCCTGCAACACTGCCCCGTAATAATGACCCTCCCCGCAACACTGCCCCGTAATAATGACCCCCCCGCTACACTGCCCCGTAATAATGACCCCCCCGCTACACTGCCCCGTAATAATGACCCCCCCCGCTACACTGCCCCGTAATAATGACCCCCCCTGCTACACTGCCCCGTAATAATGACCCCCCCTGCTACACTGCCCCGTAATAATGACACCCCCGCTACACTGCCCCGTAATAATGACCCCCCCGCTACACTGCCCCATGACTCCCCTGCCCCATGAGTGCCCCCATGAGTGCCCCATGACCCATATGCTACACTGCCCCATAATGACCCTCTATAATGACAACTGTACACTGACCCATGATAGTGTCCCCATGACCCTCCCTGATACACTGCCCCGTGATAATGACCCCCCCTGCTACACTGCCCCGTAATAATGTCCCCCCTGCTACACTGCCCCATAATAATGTCCCCCCTGCTACACTGCCCTGTAATAATGACCCCCCCGCTACACTGCCCCATGAGTGCCCTCATAATGACCCCTTTGCTACACTGCCCCATAATGACCCTCTATAATGACAACTGTACACTGACCCATGATAGTGTCCCCATAATGACCCTCCCTGCTACACTGCCCCGTAATAATGACCCTCCCTGCAACACTGCCCCGTAATAATAATGACCCTCCCTGCAACACTGCCCCGTAATAATGACCCTCCCTGCAACACTGCCCCGTAATAATGACCCTCCCTGCAACACTGCCCCGTAATAATGACCCTCCCTGCAACACTGCCCCGCAATAATGACCCTCCCTGCAACACTGCCCCGCAATAATGACCCTCCCTGCAACACTGCCCCGCAATGACCCTCCCTGCAACACTGCCCCGTAATAATGACCCTCCTTGCTACACTGCCCCATAATGACTCCCCCCCGCTACACTGCCCCATAATGACTCCCCCCCGCTACACTGCCCCATAATGACTCCCCCCCGCTACACTGCCCCATAATGACCCCCCCCGCTACACTGCCCCATAATGATGACCCCCTGCTACACTGCCCCATGACTTCCCTGCCCCATGAGTGCTCCCATAATGACCCCTTTGCTATACTGCCCCATAATAATGACCCTCTATAATGACAACTGTACACTGACCCATGAGTGTCCCCATAATGACCCCCTGCTACACTGCCCCATTATAATGACCCTCCCTACTACACTGCCCCATAATAATGCCCCCCGCTACACTGCCCCATAATAATGACCCTCCCTGCTACATTGCCCCATAATGACTCTCCCTGCTACACTGCCCCATAATGACCCCCTGCCCCATAATAATGACCCCCCCGCTACACTGCCCCATAATAATGACCCCCCCGCTACACTGCCCCATAATAATGACCCCCCCGCTACACTGCCCCATAATAATGACCCCCCCGCTACACTGCCCCATAATAATGACCCCCCCCGCTACACTGCCCCATAATAATGACCCCCCGCTACACTGCCCCATAATAATGACCCTCCCTGCTACATTGCCCCATAATAATGACTCTCCCTGCTACACTGCCCCATAATTACCCCCTGCCCCATAATAATGACCCCCCCCGCTACACTGCCCCATAATAATGACCCCCCGCTACACTGCCCCATTATAATGACCCCCCCGCTACACTGCCCCATAATACACTCCCCCGCTACACTGCCCCATGATAATGACCCCCCGCTACACTGCCCCATGATAATGACCCCACCGCTACACTGCCCCATGATAATGATCCCCCCCGCTACACTGCCCCATAATGATCCCCCCGCTACACTGCCCCATAATAATGACTCCCCCCGCTACACTGCCCCATGATGACTCCCCCCGCTACACTGCCCCATGATGACTCCCCCCGCTACACTGCCCCATGATGACTCTCCCCGCTACACTGCCCCATGATGACTCCCCCCGTTACACTGCCCCATGATAATGACCCCCCCCCGCTACACTGCCTCATAATAATGACCCCCTGCTACACTTACCCCATAATGACCCCCCCCGCTACACTGCCCCCGTAATAATGATCCCCTGGCTACACTGGCCCCATAATAATGACCCCTCTGCTACACGCCCCATGGTAGTGCCCCAATATAATGACCCCCCCCCCGCTACACTGCCCCATAATAATCCCCCCGATAATGACACCTATGCACTGTTTAATAATGTTCCCCCTATAATAATGACACCTGCTATACAATGCCTCCATGATAGTGCCTTCATAATAGTAACACCAGATATGCTGCTCCCCAAAACTCCTGCTTCTCTGCCCCTTAAATGTGACTTCCTACACTCTACCCCATAACAGTGCCCTCACAAGTGACACCTGCTACACTACTGCCCATGATAGACACCCTGTATGCTGCAGCCTATACCACAGTCAGCTGTACGACGGCTTCTCAAGCCTTTTTCTCACCATAGAGAATGGCATCCCGTCTGCTGCTGACGTTTATGCAAAAAATTAAAGCCTCTGAGTTGTGTTGTATTATTTTCTTTTGTTGAACTCAACTAGTCATTGCTGAACCCCCCCCATTAATAGTCACAGCAACATTGCTGTAAGTAGGGAAACACAAAGAGGGCGCCAGGGGCAGTGTGTCTGGGCGCACACAGAGGGCATCATGTAACAGGGTGTACACAGAGGGCATCATGTAACAGGGTGTACACAGAGGGCACAGTGTGTCGGGGTGCACAAAGAGGGTGCCACTCTGCATGGCATGCATTGACCTCTGATTTTGTTGTTGTATATTCTGCCCCCTGCTGGGTGCACTGCAGTTTGTGTGTCACAATCCTCTGGTTTCTTTGTAGTGTACCATTGGGTGGAGATGCGAGCAAAGATGAGGATCATGGGTTTCCGCGGAGCTGCCATTAAACCAATGAACGAGGAGGCAGCGGCAGACTTGGGGGCGGAGCTTCTAGGGGAAGCCACCATCTTTTTAATTGGAGGCGCTTGCTTGGTAGCAGAATACTCGCGGCAGGCCACCAACTCCCGCCGGAAAGAGGAGGAGATGGAGGCCAGACTGAGCTCCATGGAGTCAGAGATTGCACGACTGGGTCTACTTACAGACGAGCTGGATGCACGTGCTCGAGCCGCAGAGAGGCAGCAGGTGGCAAAGTGAGGCCGTTGAGCTGTGGTGAAGCTGATGCCAGACCGGTGCCGGCAGCCGTGGAATCAACTGAGGGACATTTGCCGTCTCAGGAGCAGGAAGATCCGCAGAGGCCGGGCCGCCCCGAGTGCTGGAGGGTGTATATACAGAGAATAAAGGGACATTTCTATGCTGTGAGTGTCTGGACACGGACACAAGAGGCAAAGGATTTTATTTCTAGAAAACAGCTTACAAAAACAAAGTCCCTCATATATATATTATAGAAAGATATCAGCGCAAAATAGGCCAAAGCCTGCCATCCCCCGAGCGCCGCTGCTCTCCAGTGTCTGACACCATTATCCTAAACCATCTGATGAGAGGAATCCGTTACCCACCACCATTATACAGACGCAAATTCTGCTAGAAAATGTATACAAAAATTGAAATGATTCAAAATATGATAATAAAAAAGAGCCCCTGAATTATCCCATAAAATTCCTATTGGTTGAAGCTCGGAGCCTCTGCGAACCCGTTTAGAGACACTCGGGAGAGTGTGGGAATAAGAGGATTACTGGAGGGTGCAAGGAATGTTAAAATAGGGTGCAGAGCGGAAGGGTGGGCCGCAGAGCAAGCAGGGGGCCTCAGCTAAGGCATAAGGCGCAGGACACAGAGCAGGGGGGGGGGGGGCCGCAGCTTAGGAATAGGGATCAGAGAAGGGGCTGCAGCTAAGGCATAGGGTGCAAAGAGGGGGCTGCAGCTAAGGCATAGGGTGCAAAGTAGGATGGGGGGGGATTACAGAGCAGGGTGGGAGCCGCAGCTCAAGGAAGAGGACAGCAGAGACTGCACAAAATAGAGAGGGGGCTGCCGAGCAGGAGCCATAGCTCAGGAGGGCACAGAACAGAAGTGAGGAATATCCAGGAGCCGGCGGGCTCAGCAGCAGTACAGGGCTGTGTGAGGTACAGGTCGCCTGTTGCCCCCAGCATGGGAATGATTGCAGAGTCTGCCATGCCAGCACAGTGGGTAGAGCCTGAGACTTCACAGTAGGCGATCGCTGAAATCATGAGGTGCTGCTCCTGCGCATTTCTTGCATAAAGGCTGGAAAAAAATACAATAGGAAAGAAAAAGGGTTAATAGCCTGGACGGATTCCTGGTTGGACTGTCCGCCATACAGCACCTGTAGAATGGCCCACACTGTACATCTGCTCTGATGCACGGCTGCTTTATTGAAGGGGACTGACATTTGAGTAATGTCTGACCTATGGGTCCCTCACTGATCACTATGATAGTCTCTGGCCCCCACTTCAGTTCCCTGCTAGTCCCCAGTGAGGGGGAGCTGGGGTGGAGCAAGCGCGGTGCTGCTCACTGAGACAGCGGGGTGCTGCGCTAGTTCCCCTCACTCCTCCATGGATATGGAGTGAGGAGCACGAGGTGAGAAAAATCCAAAGCATTTGCACAATTTGATGCAAATTTTCCCTTTTGGGCATATCCTATTGTCTGGGAAATACGAGGCCTTGCCTGGGCCCCAGACTGCACGCGGCTCTGTATGCATAAGCCATTATTATGTAGATATACATTTCCATTTTACACTCCAGTTCCAGCCAGAGCTGCAATCCCCATTCTGCTGCTTTCTGATTGGCTTATCCTGACTCCCTGCTTTATTCATCAACTATACAGACCGGGCCCTGCGGTAGTGCATTGTGGGATATATAGTGTCTTACAGTCACTACATAGTACACAAAGCATTATAGCATCTCGGGAGGTCTGCAGCAGAATTGTGAGCGAGGCAGGGAGGTCTGCAGCAGAATTGTGAGTGAGGTAGCTGTTCACGTAAATAGCTGTAGTGATACTTATGTCTGTGGTTTTATACTTCTGAGATCAGTTTCTGCTTTTGGACAAAAATAAAACCCAGGAGGAACATAAAACCTGACAGCGGAAATAATTACTGAGCGCCAAGCCACAATGTGTTTCATGACCACACGAGGGCGCCATGCTGCCTGCCATACAGTGATCTGGTATTTAAAGGGCCAGACAGGCATACAGTGTGGGGAGCTGAGGGGCGGTGTGACATTACATCTCACCTTCTATGATCTCCTCCTTGACTTTCTGCAGCTCCTTCCTCATTTCTTCTAATAATTCCTGTGGGAACAGACAGACGCTGCTATAAAATCCTCACGTCCATCCTTACCTGTGTCTCTCAGCCAGAGGTGCCAAAGGGATGACTGCAGCGTCGCATGACGGAGCAGAACGTTACTCTGTCCACATGACAGCTCACACAAGTTAGCTAGAATCATTGGTGGGAAGGGGATGTATGGAGCCCCACAGTTTAGTCACATGGGGTGTAATCACCTCCATGTAAATATTCCCACTACCCGATCCATCTGCATCGGTTAGAAGCAGCGTCCATCATGTTACCTGTTTAATCCTCTCCATTGAGTCCGATTCTTCGGTGCTCGGGACCACATCTGCGGGACTGCTGACTGTGGACTTCATCCTACAAAGAACACAAAGTCAGAGAATAGAAAGAAAAGGCCAAACCCTCTGAGCCGTCACATACTAACACTGACCTCGGCAGCGTGGTGCTTCCCTTGTCCCACGGGCGACGGGCCGGCTCTGCAAGACACAATATGAGAGATGTGAGAGGTCAACAGAACCACAAAAATCGCAACCCTCTCCCCATTATTGAGAAAGCATCAGCTAATCCTCTATTACTGACAAGCAGCCTGTATACTATGTATGAGAGGCTGTCAGACCCCCTGGTGATGACATCACTGATATAACGGCTCGGGCCCCAATTCATCAAGCAATTTTCACCAGTTGTCGGGTAAAACTGCTTGAAATACTTGAAGTTCTTGCACCAGTCCCTGTGGGGTCCACAGACTTATGAGTTTATGAGCGGGGGCCGAGCGGAGACTTGTACAATTCTCCCATGGCGAGAACAATGTGCCATGCCAGGAGGTGAATGTCTTTTAATGACTTTGCTGCATCTCACTCCAGCAACAGCGGTGGACACTGACGACTTGGGGTCCGAGAATTCACAGTGTGGTCCCAGGGGGTGGGAAAGCTGCTGCACTTTACATTAAAACCACTGGAAATGAGATTTCTCCAGATCTCGTTCACCTACTGTTAAGAAAATCACAGCAGGTAAAATCTGCAGTGTGTGAATTTATGCTGCAGACGGCACTACAAACTTAACCCCTTGTATTGAAGCGTGCGTGCTAATCTGGACCTTTTGAACAATGAAATCTGAGAAATTCAGCATTGTAAAGGTCCCGTGGGAACGTGTCCTAAAAGGAGGGGGCTTAATAAATGGAGTGAGTCATAAAGAGAGGGGAAGTGTATAACAAACATTCTTCTCTTTTTTTTTTTTTTTTTTGTATCCGAATCCTAATTCTGACAAAATAAACAATTGAAAACTGCATGAGCAATTTCCATCCTGAGGACGGAGCAAGCGGCAAATATCACCAGTATGCCCACCTACCCACAGTATCATGAATCGTCTGTCACCTGCAGCCCCCTTCCATCACTTCTGCACTCTTCTCATCGGCTTCTTCCACCTCATCGCAGGTGCTTCCTTCCTCCATACCTCTCACTCCCCTCTTCCAGCTCACCAGCAGCCCCTTCTGCATCCTCACCTGCAGCCCCCTCTCCTGCATTCTCTCTCCTCACGTACAGCCCCCTCTCCTGCATTCTCTCTCCTCACGTACAGCCCCCTCTCCTGCAGCCCCCTCTCCTGCATTCTCTCTCCTCACCTGCAGCCCCCTCTCCTGCATTCTCTCTCCTCACCTGCAGCCCCCTCTCCTGCATTCTCTCTCCTCACGTACAGACCCCTCTCCTGCATTCTCTCTCCTCACCTGCAGCCCCCTCTCCTGCATTCTCTCTCCTCACCTGCAGCCCCCTCTCCTGCATTCTCTCTCCTCACCTGCAGCCCCCTCTCCTGCATTCTCTCTCCTCACCTGCAGCCCCGTCTCCTGCATTCTCTCCTCACGTACAGCCCCCTCTCCTGCATTCTCTCTCCTCACGTACAGCCCCCTCTCCTGCATTCGCTCTCCTCACGTGCAGCCCCCTCTCCTGCATTCTCTCTCCTCACCTGCAGCCCCCTCTCCTGCATTCTCTCTCCTCACCTGCAGCCCCCTCTCCTGCATTCTCTCTCCTCACGTACAGACCCCTCTCCTGCATTCTCTCTCCTCACGTACAGACCCCTCTCCTGCATTCTCTCTCCTCACCTGCAGACCCCTCTCCTGCATTCTCTCTCCTCACGTACAGCCCCCTCTCCTGCATTCTCTCTCCTCACCTGCAGCCCCCTCTCCTGCATTCTCTCTCCTCACCTGCAGCCCCCTCTCCTGCATTCTCTCTCCTCACCTGCAGCCCCCTCTCCTGCATTCTCTCTCCTCACCTGCAGCCCCCTCTCCTGCATTCTCTCTCCTCACGTACAGACCCCTCTCCTGCATTCTCTCTCCTCACCTGCAGCCCCCTCTCCTGCATTCGCTCTCACCTGCAGCCCCCTCTCCTGCATTCGCTCTCACCTGCAGCCCCCTCTCCTGCATTCTCTCTCCTCACGTACAGCCCCCTCTCCTGCATTCTCTCTCCTCACCTGCAGCTCACTCTCCTGCATTCTCTCTCCTCACCTGCAGCCCCCTCTCCTGCATTCTCTCTCCTCACCTGCAGCCCCCTCTCCTGCATTCTCTCTCCTCACCTGCAGCCCCCTCTCCTGCATTCTCTCTCCTCACCTGCAGCCCCCTCTCCTGCATTCTCTCTCCTCACCTGCAGCCCCCTCTCCTGCATTCTCTCTCCTCACCTGCAGCCCCGTCTCCTGCATTCTCTCTCCTCACGTACAGACCCCTCTCCTGCATTCTCTCTCCTCACCTGCAGCCCCCTCTCCTGCATTCGCTCTCACCTGCAGCCCCCTCTCCTGCATTCTCTCTCCTCACGTACAGCCCCCTCTCCTGCATTCTCTCTCCTCACGTACAGCCCCCTCTCCTGCATTCTCTCTCCTCACGTACAGCCCCCTCTCCTGCATTCTCTCTCCTCACCTGCAGCCCCCTCTCTTGCATTCTCTCTCGTCACCTGCAGCCCCGTCTCCTGCATTCTCTCTCGTCACCTGCAGCCCCCTCTCCTGCATTCTCTCTCCTCACCTGCAGCCCCCTCTCCTGCATTCTCTCTCCTCACCTGCAGACCCCTCTCCTGCATTCTCTCTCCTCACGTACAGACCCCTCTCCTGCATTCTCTCTCCTCACCTGCAGCCCCCTCTCCTGCATTCTCTCTCCTCACGTACAGCCCCCTCTCCTGCATTCTCTCTCCTCACCTGCAGCTCACTCTCCTGCATTCTCTCTCCTCACCTGCAGCCCCATCTCCTGCATTCTCTCTCCTCACCTGCAGCCCCCTCTCCTGCATTCTCTCTCCTCACCTGCAGCCCCCTCTCCTGCATTCTCTCTCCTCACCTGCAGCCCCCTCTCCTGCATTCTCTCCTCACCTGCAGCCCCCTCTCCTGCATTCTCTCTCCTCACCTGCAGCCCCGTCTCCTGCATTCTCTCTCCTCACGTACAGCCCCCTCTCCTGCATTCTCTCTCCTCACCTGCAGCTCACTCTCCTGCATTCTCTCTCCTCACGTACAGACCCCTCTCCTGCATTCTCTCTCCTCACGTACAGACCCCTCTCCTGCATTCTCTCTCCTCACCTGCAGCCCCCTCTCCTGCATTCGCTCTCACCTGCAGCCCCCTCTCCTGCATTCTCTCTCCTCACTTACAGCCCCCTCTCCTGCATTCTCTCTCCTCACCTGCAGCTCACTCTCCTGCATTCTCTCTCCTCACCTGCAGCCCCCTCTCCTGCATTCTCTCTCCTCACCTGCAGCCCCCTCTCCTGCAGCCCCCTCTCCTGCATTCTCTCTCCTCACGTACAGACCCCTCTCCTGCATTCTCTCTCCTCACCTGCAGCCCCCTCTCCTGCATTCTCTCTCCTCACGTACAGCCCCCTCTCCTGCATTCTCTCTCCTCACGTACAGCCCCCTCTCCTGCATTCTCTCTCCTCACGTACAGCCCCCTCTCCTGCATTCTCTCTCCTCACCTGCAGCTCACTCTCCTGCATTCTCTCTCCTCACCTGCAGCCCCATCTCCTGCATTCTCTCTCCTCACCTGCAGCCCCCTCTCCTGCATTCTCTCTCCTCACCTGCAGCCCCCTCTCCTGCATTCTCTCTCCTCACCTGCAGCCCCCTCTCCTGCATTCTCTCTCCTCACCTGCAGCCCCGTCTCCTGCATTCTCTCTCCTCACCTGCAGCCCCGTCTCCTGCATTCTCTCTCCTCACCTGCAGCCCCCTCTCCTGCATTCTCTCTCCTCACGTACAGCCCCCTCTCCTGCATTCTCTCCTCACCTGCAGCTCACTCTCCTGCATTCTCTCTCCTCACCTGCAGCTCACTCTCCTGCATTCTCTCTCCTCACCTGCAGCCCCATCTCCTGCATTCTCTCTCCTCACCTGCAGCCCCCTCTCCTGCATTCTCTCTCCTCACCTGCAGCCCCCTCTCCTGCATTCTCTCTCCTCACCTGCAGCCCCGTCTCCTGCATTCTCTCTCCTCACCTGCAGCCCCCTCTCCTGCATTCTCTCTCCTCACGTACAGCCCCCTCTCCTGCATTCTCTCTCCTCACGTACAGCCCCCTCTCCTGCATTCTCTCTCCTCACCTGCAGCTCACTCTCCTGCAATTCTCTCTCCTCACCTGCAGCCCCGTCTCCTGCAATTCTCTCTCCTCACCTGCAGCTCACTCTCCTGCATTCTCTCTCCTCACCTGCAGCCCCTTCTCCTGCATTCTCTCTCCTCACCTGCAGCTCACTCTCCTGCATTCTCTCTCCTCACCTGCAGCTCACTCTCCTGCATTCTCTCTCCTCACCCACAGGTCCCTCTCCTGCAATCTCTCTCCTCACCTGAAGCCCCTTCTGATTCTCCTCACCTGCAGCCCCCTTTCCTACATTCCCTCTCCTGCTTTCTCTCTCCTCACATGCAGCCCCCTCTCTTGCATTCTCTCATCACCTGCAGCCCCCTTTCCTGCATTCTCTCTCCTGAGCTGCAGCCCCTTCTACATTCTCTCTCCTCACCTGCAGCCCCTTCTCGTGCATTCATTCTCTTCACCTGCAGCCCCTTCTTGTGCATTCATTCTCTTCACCTGCAGCCTCCTTTTCTGCATTCTCTCTCCTCCCCTGCAGCCCCTTCTCGTGCATTCATTCTCTTCACCTGCAGCCTCCTTTCCTGCATTCTCTCTCCTCACCTGCAGCCTCCTTTTCTGCATTCTCTCTCCTCACCTGAAGCCCCTTCTGATTCTCTCTCCTCACCTGCAGCCCCCTTTCCCGCATTTTCTCTCCTCACCTGCAGCCCCTTCTCGTGCATTCATTCTCTTCACCTGCTCCCGACGTCCAGTTTGCTGTGTTGCTGTACATTTCTGGTTTGCATTTCCTCCACTAATTGCAGCCCAGGTCCCGGCGGTGACAATCAGATCCTAAACCATTCAGCCCCAATGACTGCACTCAGATTTAAGACTGGTAGTGCATTAATATAGCTGCAAACAAAATTCCCCATCCACTAGTATAAATTTGGTTTATTTGCAATAAATCGCCGAACACAACTGGTTGTCTCCAGCACCGGATGTATTAATCCAGGACCTCATCAGTGACATCAGGCGTGAGAATAAACACGTCCAATACTTGATCTGGCTGGAGGTTGTGTCAATTCATCACATGTTAGAAATGGTAGTCGGGAGTCACCACAATAGTCAGATATTCCTCCCACACGGCGGATGGACAGTCACTGGAGTAAAAGTATATAAGGCCTCTTTCACACTTCAGTTTTTTGCATCAGTCAAAATCCGCCAAAAGGACGTTTTAGAACTGATGACAACGGATGCCACCCATCCGTTTTTTTGACGGATCTGCAAAATGAAGAATTTTAAAGAAATTGCAGCCTAGAGAGAGAGAGAGAGAGAGAATTTTTTTTTTTGTGTCCAGCACCCAGAAAGAATTTCGGGTTAAATGAGTGTCTGGAGGATCCGTCAGAAAAAAAAAACGTTGCAAGCTCCGTTTTGAAATCTTTGAGGATGGTGACGGACAGCAACTTTTGGCGGATCCTCAAAAAAAAACGGATGCAACGGACAGCAATCCGTCACAATCCGCCATTAATGAAAGTCAATGGAGACAAAAAACGGATCCTCAAAAGAAAATTGAGGATCCGTTTTTTTCAAAACCTGGCGGATTGTGACTGATTGTAAAAAACTGAAGTGTGAAAGAGGCCTAAGAATCGAAGAGTGCTGTCATCGCATCCACAGGATATAATCTTCTCCAGATCACTAGAAAAAAGACAGCAATACAAAGCAGGGACTTCCAGGGCTCTCGCCAACACGTTTCAACTTATGGTTCCTAATGATGGCTGCTTTCTCTGGTTTTATTTGAGCAAATAATATGCTACAATCACCTAAATAGCAGTACTCTGTTTGAGATTTACATCAGAGGTGTGTGATGCAAAGGTAATACAGACAGAGGCACCAGACTTTTGATTCTAATCAGTGGCCCAAAAGGTTAAGAGAAGAGATCATAATCTTGTACAAACGCGGGAAAGGATACAAGATGATACCAAGGTATTAAACGTGCCAAATTATACAGATGGAGGTCACAGAGGAGCACCAGCTACACTACCTGGACGCGGCAGAAAAAGGAGGATGTCACCGGCTGCCATCAGATTCCTTAGAATGCAGCTGGTTAAAAACCATCAAATGACTACAAAAGACCTGCAGTGAGATCTGGTGGCAGCCGGCACTGATGGTTCAGTTTGCACACTAAGGCGCATACTAAACGGTGAAGGTCTCCATGTCCGAACTCAAAGGTGTACCCCCTATTAACACAAAAGCACAAGAAAGATCACCTCCAATTTGCTCAACACCATACAAATAAAATACAGAAGTTCAGGGATTTAGAGCAAGGAAAAAAAAAAATGGCACTTTTCAAATCCATTGATCAGAGGTATGTTTGGAGGGGTATGCTGAAGCAGACCAGGAAAATAACACGACCACCCTGCCTACAATGAAGAATGATGGGGGGCTTAGTGATGCCTACAATTAAGCATGCTGGGTCTTAGTAATGCATATAGCGACGGACGGCAGGGGTTCAGTGATGCATATACTGAAGAATGGCAGGGGCTCAGTGATGCCTACAGTGAAGGATGGTGGGAGTTCGATGAAGTCTACAGCGAAGTATGAAGGAGGTTTGGTGTTGCCTACAGTGAAGCATTGTGGTGATTTGGTGATGTCAACCATGATGCATGGCCGGGGGCTCAGTGATACCTACAGTGAAGCACGGCAGGGGCTTGGTGATTAAAATTAATGTAAAATAATAACGAAGAGACAGCAATTGAAGTGAAAAAAAAGTCCTTTCCTTATTCTCCTCTTTTCTATAACCGAACACAATGAGGGTCTTGCACATCCGGCATCACATGAACTTACTGCAGGGGCGTAAAAACTAAGGCGTTAACATGTACATTCCTGTCAGGCAGAATGTACAATGCAAATGCCCTCAGGCACTGTTTTTTGCTACTCTGCCGCGGCCCTATTTGCTTTTGCACCTTTACTAAAAAAAATTCTCTACATGGTTGAAGATATTATATGTACGGAGTCTGCATCAAAGCAAAATGTAGGGGGCAACATGTAAAACTAAACAGGGTCTGTGTCCTCAGTTGTACAGCAACATCATATAATTACAGCACTGCCCTAATGAGGTATAACCATAAAAAGTATGAAAGAAGGAGACAATAAGGAAGGTCTCCATCTTTGGTGATTATGCGCTGTCCTCGAAGATTCTGAAGAAAGAAACATTATCACACTTTCCTACCATATTACTTTACCGATGTTCTAAGATCTTGTATTGGCCCATGAGTCACCGAGCCCCCTCCAGCAGATATTATAGACTGAATGCTGATGTAACTCACCTGCCTGGCTCCGTCCACTGGTGATGTCATTATCGTCTTGTGTGGTAGTGGGGGCCGGGCGCTCAGCCTGCTGGGTCATCATCTTCCTATAGAGAGAAGCCAAGAAATGAATCATCTGTGTGGTCTGTGTAGTCTAATATGCTGTATATGGAAATAAGACGCAATCACAAATCAAGAATGAATGTCCGAAGAGCCCCAAGTCCAGTGGTGTCAGTGCTGAGACACCCCCAAAAGGCTGAGGAAGAAGGGACAAAATTACTACCTGCGGGCCAGCATTTTATTCATCTCCTGCATGAGTCCTCCTCCACCTCCACCCCCGGTTGATGCTCCTCCACTGGTGCGGCTAACATCTGGCTTGGGTGGGCCACCACTGCTAGGAGAGGAGCCGCCAGATTCCTCCTGCTTGACCAAGTAAAAAAAAAAGTTCAATAAATCACCAATATCCCTGCATTCTCCACCCACTCAAAGCATCCGGACCTGTCTACTATAGCCACATCTGCACCCACCCCTTACCTGCCTCCTCCAGCCACACCTGCATCTGTCACCAGCTATTTTCCACATCACCTGCCTTAAATCTCACCTTTAACCACTCACCATTCTCCCCCCAACTTCACCGGTACAACATTCCCCTTCTTACCTTTGACACTTTTTTCAGCTTAGCTGCAGCTAAGGCAGCAGCCAGGCCTCCACTGCTTGACGCAGCCCCTCCAACTACTCCTCCTGAAGGCAAGGGTGGTGGAGGAGGAGGACCACTCCCAGGAGGAGCTGGTGGACCCACAGGAGGAGCTGGTGGACCCACAGGAGGAGCAGGTGGACCGCCAGGAGGAGCAGGTGGACTCCCAAGAGGAGGCGGTGGTCCTGGTGGTGGAGGTGGTCCAGCTGATACTGGGGTGACTGAAGCAACTAAAAGAAAAGTGATGGTTATTGCCGGCCATTGTACCCCACCCTAAACAGAAGCCTCCTAATTTGTATAAATGATGGCGGGAAGAGAAAACCCAGGATCAGCTGGCCAGAAGACTGAGATAAGATTATAGGGGCTTGGGGGGTCTCTTATTTACTCCTATGACTTAACATTCAGGTCCGTGAGCTGTTTTTGACCCTCTTGTGCCCCCCAGAACCCCGTACCTGGACTCTGGACTTTCTGCTCCAGTTCTGGCTGCGACCTATGGACAGAGAGCATGACTGGTAAAAACCGGCACCAATCTCCTAGGCCCACAAGGCTGCCCTCCATATCACGGTGCCTAGCCTCATCATGGGGTGTAAGCCGCTATGTTACTGCTGACACTCACCTCCTTGGCGGCTCCGGGTCTTCTGCTTTGGGTCCATTCTGACTGGGCCACGGCGCACCTGCAGAAAAGACACCGGTCACAGGCTCAGTCCCAGGTTGGCGCGCTCAGTTCTCATGACTGCGGGGTGCACATCGGACCTTACCAGTTTCCAGACAATCAAGAGCCTGTAATATCCCCGCAGCGAACTGACCGGCCTCCTCCTTGCTGCTGAAGTTCAGCCCCCACACCTGCCGCGCGTCCCTCCACTGGTGGAAGTTGGGTGTTGCCTGGTTGTACTTCAGTCCTCGGATCAGGGGGCAGTTAATTACAACCTGCAGAAGACGAGAAGACAGAAGAGATAAACAGTGAACCGTCTGATCACACAGCAACCTCCATGTATGGAGAGAGCCTGCAGAGGGCGACGAGACGCCATGTTTATGAAATGCACTGGAAGAAAATGGTATTTATTGCCGACAGCAACCAATCACAGCGCAGCTTTCATTTTCCAAAAGCAGACTAAGATGGGAAAGCTGAGCTATGATTGGCTGCAAAGACTTTTTATCCTTTATAATGTGGGCAGATTTACGAAATGGTCTAAAGATATAAGAAAGAGGGTGAGGGCCACGCAAACTCTCAGCTCACCAATAACCATGGAGACGAATATCAACTAATTACATAAAAAGGATACGAGTCTTATGTCTCAAGACTGTCCTTGTTGCCTGTGGCAACCAATCACAGCTAAGCTTTAATTTCTTAAACATCTCTGGCGGAATGAAAACGGCACCGTGATTGGTTGCTAAGGGCAACACAGACAGTTTTCTTTTAGTTTTGAGATCTCTGTTGTTACTGTGTGGGGCCAACCAGGGACGGCCAGTGGTGACCCCGCAGGGGGAGGGGCCAGATTTCGCTGTGGGTGGAGCCATTAGAGGTTATTTCTATATCTGTTGAACTATTTTACAATGGGGCCCAGCAGCTTCATGCTACGCCACAGACGACAGCAGGGTGACACCACACGATATGTAGAAATCACCAGAACCAGCATGTAAGATGACACGTGACACCGGTCATAGAGGTCCTCCAACCACAGCAGGCAGCGAGTCCCAGCAACTTTATATACAGAGCAGAGGTAGCAAACTATCTGAGGGATGGCGGTGCGGGTCTGCTGCGCAATTATTACATGAGGGGGAAGGAAGAAGCAGCCGCCACTATATGTTACAACATGTCCTTCCTGTGTCCACACCGTAACCCCCTGAGCAGGCGACATGACGGAAGGGAGGGATGAGAAACCACCTGCCACCATCACAGTGAACACCTAAAGATATACAGTATATCACAGGGCAGCGTAATTGTCATTATTACCCCAGACTTAAAGGGGGTATCCAGGACTTCATAAAAAAACAAAAAATGTACCTAAGCACTAACAAGCAGATAACTACAACTTACCTTCCTGCTGCGCATGGCGCTGCTCTTCCCCAGTACAGAGTAGTCACAGACGCTCCTGCCGGGGATTCAGCTGTCTCTGATGAAGTGCAGAGCGGAGGCTTCTCTTCCACGCCGCTCGAAGGGAAGGCACTTACGCTGTCATTTTGATTGACAGCTGGATACCAACAGCCTATCTTATGTAGAAGGCTGTCAATCGGAATGAATTCGGAAGTCCCGCTCCGTCACGTCAGCAGAGGCAGCTAAAACCCGGCAGGAGCGGTATGTGATGGGGAAGAACAGCGCAATGCACAAAAGGCAGAAAAGTAGGAATTACCTGCCTGTTAGTGCTTAGGTATATTTTTTTTATGAAGTCCCAGATATATAATAATAATTTTATTTCTATAACGCCAACATATTCCGCAGCACTTTACATTATAGAGGGGACTTGTACAGACAATAGACATTACAGCATAACAATAATCACATAGATCATAACAGATACCAAGAGGAATGAGGGCCCTGCTCGCAAGCTTACAGTCTATGAGGAAAAAGGGAGACACGAAAGGTGGATGGTAACAATTGCTTTTGTTGTTTGGACCAGCCATAGTGTAAGAATCGAGTGTTCATGTAATGCTGCAGGAACCGGTTATCAGCCTAAATATGTAACAGTACAGACACAGAGGGCTATTAAATGCATAAAGCATGTGAGAACATGATGCATTGGTATAACGGTTGGTGAGGAATATGATCCTGGATGCAGCATTCAAGACAGATTGGAGAAGGGAGAGTTTGACAAAGGAAATCCGTGTTTAACTGAGCTCGGTGAGCCACTCCTCTTCCTTATAAAATCTGGGCTCTATTACTAAGTCCTTGTCTAACTGAGCTAGGTGAGCCACTCCTCTTCCTTATAAAATCTAGGCTCTATTACTAAGTCCTTGTCAGAGTTAGCACTTGCTGTATGACAAAAGGAAGGAGAGAAGTTGGTATGAGAAGGAGTGCTGAAGGAGCTATAAGCGACTGTTGTTTGGTTTGTACGCTTGATAATCCCTTATCCTTCCCTATTTTGCTTTCTTCCCCTTCCTACACACCCTGGTGAATACCTCTGTTATATGTGAATGATTATTTTGTGTGTGTGGAGTTTTCAGTTAACCCTTGTCTTTGTTGCCCTGTTTGTCGGGTTGGTGTACTGAGGTGCACAGTAGCACCCCCTCTTTCCTGGGTGGGGGAAGGGGACAGACATAGGGCAAACTTAGGAGATAAGGCAAGGGTGGAGGCCCCGACTTCTTCGCCATCTGAAGTCTACCGGGAAACAGGGCAAGTTAGAGTGCCCCCTAGTGTTAAGGCTAGGAAAGGAGGAGCCCCTAGACCCTGGTCACTCGACAGCTGTGTCAATAAAGCTCTGTACAGTAAGAGCGGTCACACTATAGAGCTCTGTACTGTAAGAGCGGCCACACTGGAGAGCTCTGTACTGTAAGAGCGGGAGCCCTGTACTGTAAGGATGGTCACACTATGGAGATCTGTACTGTAAGAGCAGTCACACTATGGAGCTCTGTACTGTAAGAGCGGAGCAGTCACACTATACAGCTCTGTACTGTAAGAGCAGTCACACTATGGAGCTCTGTACTGTAAGAGCGGAGCAGTCACACTATAGAGCTCTGTACTGTAAGAGCGGTCACACTATGGAGCTCTGTACTGTAAGAGTGGAGCAGTCACACTATAGAGCTCTGTACTGTAAGAGCGGTCACACTATAGAGCTCTGTACTGTAAGAGCGGTCACACTATATAGCTCTGTACTGTAAGAGCGGTCACACTGTGGAGCTCTGTACTGTAAGAGCGGTCACACTGTGGAGCTCTGTACTGTAAGAGCGGTCACACTGTGGAGCTCTGTACTGTAAGAGTGGTCACACTATGGAGCTCTGTACTGTAAGAGCGGTCACACTGTGGAGCTCTGTACTGCAAGAGCAGTCACACTGTGGAGCTCTGTACTGAAAGAGCAGTCACACTGTGGAGCTCTGTACTGAAAGAGCAGTCACACTATGGAGCTCTGTACTGTAAGGATGGTCACACTATATAGCTCTGTACTGTAAGAGCGGTCACACTGTGGAGCTCTGTACTGTAAGAGCGGTCACACTATGGAGCTCTGTACTGTAAGAGCGGTCACACTATGGAGCTCTGTACTGTAAGGATGGTCACACTATATAGCTCTGTACTGTAAGAGCGGTCACACTGTGGAGCTCTGTACTGTAAGAGCGGTCAAACTGTGGAGCTCTGTACTGTAAGAGCGGTCACACTATAGAGCTCTGTACTGTAAGAGTGGTCACACTATATAGCTCTGTACTGTAAGAGCGGTCACACTATGGAGCTCTGTACTGTAAGAGTGGTCACACTATGGAGCTCTGTACTGTAAGAGCGGTCACACTGTGGAGCTCTGTACTGTAAGAGCAGTCACACTGTGGAGCTCTGTACTGAAAGAGCAGTCACACTGTGGAGCTCTGTACTGAAAGAGCAGTCACACTATGGAGCTCTGTACTGAAAGAGCAGTCACACTGTGGAGCTCTGTACTGAAAGAGCAGTCACACTATGGAGCTCTGTACTATAAGGATGGTCACACTATATAGCTCTGTACTGTAAAAGCGGTCACACTGTGGAGCTCTGTACTGTAAGAGCGGTCACACTATGGAGCTCTGTACTGTAAGAGCGGTCACACTATGGAGCTCTGTACTGTAAGAGCGGTCACACTGTGGAGCTCTGTACTGTAAGAGCGGTCACACTGTGGAGCTCTGTACTGTAAGAGCGTTCACACTATGGAGCTCTGTACTGTAAGAGCGGTCACACTATGGAGCTCTGTACTGTAAGGATGGTCACACTATATAGCTCTGTACTGTAAGAGCGGTCACACTGTGGAGCTCTGTACTGTAAGAGCGGTCACACTGTGGAGCTCTGTACTGTAAGAGCGGTCACACTGTGGAGCTCTGTACTGTAAGGATGGTCACACTATGGAGCCCTGTACTGTAAGAGCGGTCACACTATAGAGCTCTGTACTGTAAGAGCGGTCACACTATAGAGCTCTGTACTGTAAGAGCGGTTACACTATGGAGCTCTGTACTGTAAGAGCGGTCACACTATAGAGCTCTGTATTGTAAGAGCGGTCACACTGTGGAGCTCTGTACTGTAAGAGCGGTCACACTGTGGAGCTCTGTACTGTAAGAGCGGTCACTGTTGTGAGTTCATTTTCCCCTTCGTCACTGAGGTCTGGTGAACTCCCTATTCTTGTAAATGAAGGTAATGAGCCTGATTATCAGGCACCTGAGTCTAATGAGGATGACTGGCTGAGTGGAGTCACGGACTGGATATAAGGCTGCCGACGTCCTTCTGCCCTGCGGGTGATTTCTCTGTGGACTTCTAGGACACCAGTCTGATTCCTGCTCCTCTAAAGCTAAGTTTTTTGCTTTGCCTGTTGCATTTGTGTTTTGTTTTTGTTTTCCTTGTTTTTCTGGATTCTGCCATTCCCTGCTGGGGTGAGCTGAATCTCCTTTTGCCTGTTGCTCTGTCTTCAGAATATTCCTGAGTACTGACATAGCTTTTTGAAGCCTAGCGTCTTCAGGGCCTTTTTCACTGTCAGTCTGTTGGCTCTTATTTTCATAGGGTTTTTCACGGATTGCAGACAGCAGCCTTCCTGTCCTTTTCTATCTAGTTAGCTTGGGCCCCGTCTTTGCTCAGTCTATCTTTCTGTGTTAGTGTTTTCATCTTGGTTCACCGTCATTATATGTTGGGGGGCTGCCTATTGCTTTGGGGTCTGCTCTGGGGCAGTTTAGATTTCCCCTTTCTTTCTTTAGGCCTATTTAATTCTCCGGCTGTGAACGAGGGGTCTAGGGCATCGTAGGAACCCCCCACGGCTACTGCTAGTTGTGTTGATAGGTTCAGGGGTCTGCAATCCGATAGCTGCCAACTTCTCTGGTTTTCTGGACTTAGCTAGCATTTCTGTTTTTGCCTGCTACGGTGACTCAATCATAACAGAATCACCCACCATACCGCAGATCCTAGGGTACTCAATAGCAGGAAAGAATTGTGCTTAAAAAAAAAAAAAAGTGTGTATATTCTTTCCTCTATATCTCTGAGGCCGTAGGGGGAATTTTTTTTTCTCTCAATGGAGATAAAGCAATTGTCTGATCGTGTGGAGCAGCTCGCTGCGGAAGTGCGGGGAATTTCCGCCTACCTTGCTCATTCGCATGCTGTTGAACCAAAGATCCCTACACCTATTGTATTTTTTGGGGATCGATCTAAATTTTTGAGTTTCAAAAATCATTGTAAATTATTTTTTGCCTTGAAGCCTAACTCGTCAGGGAGCTCCGCGCAGCAGGTTAAAATCGTCATCTCTTTGCTGCGTGGCGATCCCCAGGATTGGGCGTTTTCTTTGAAACCAGATGATCCTATTCTGACTAATGTGAACGCATTCTTTCAAGCTTTGGGGTTGTTGTATGACGAACCTAATGCTATTGATCAGGCTGAAAAGACCCTGTTGGCATTGAACCAGGGTCGAGATTCTGCAGAGTTGTACTGTCAAAAGTTCTGAAAGTGGGCGGTCCTTACTACCTGGAATGATAATGCCTTGGCTGCTCTCTTTCGGAAGGGTTTGTCAGAAGCCGTAAAAGATACTATGGTGGGATTTCCTGTTCCCTCTGGTCTGGATGATTCTATGTCATTAGCCATTCAGGTTGGTCGGCGTTTGCGTGAACGCAGGATTGCATGAGAGGTGTTGCCACCGGTTAAACAGACGTCTGAACCTATGCAATGTGATAGAGTTTTGTCTAAGGCGCAACGTCAGGAGTTCAGAAGGCGTAATAAGCTGTGTTTTTTCTGTGGAGATGCCTCGCATATTATTTCTGTTTGTCCTAAACGAGAGAAACGCTTTGCACACACGTTTTCTGTTGGTGGTGTTCAACCTAAGTTTCTTCTGGCAATTACTCTGATCTGCTCTCTGTCCACATTTTCCGCCAAGGCTTTTGTGGATTCGGGAGCAGCGCTAAACCTAATGGACTTGGATTTTGCTAAACGTTGTGGATTTCCGATGACACCTCTGCAGACGCCTATCCCTTTGAGGAGGATTGATGCTACTCCTTTGGCTAAAAATAAACCTCAGTTTTGGACCCAGGTGGTCATGCGGGTCGCCCCAGACCATCAAGAAAATTGCAGATTTTTGGTGTTGCATGGTCTGCATGATGCCATTGTTCTGGGGTTTCCCTGGTTGCAAATTCATAATCCAGTTTTGGATTGGAAATCTGTGTCTGTGGTGAGTTGGGGTTGTCGGTGTGCCCTTAGTGAGGCTCCGTTTTTTTCCACCTCTCCTCAGTCGCATGATGTTCCTGACTATTTGGCGGACTTTTATGATGTATTTAGTGAGAATGAGTCTGCGTCCTTGCCTCCTCATAGGAGTTATGACTGTGCAATTGTACTAAGCCCGGGGTGTAAATTTCCCAAGGGTCGGCTCTTCAATTTATCTGTACCCGAGCACGAGGCTATGCGGTCCTATATTAAGGAGGCGTTGGAGAAGGGTCATATTAGACCATCCTCTTCACCCTTAGGTGCCGTTTTTTTTTTTGTGGCCAAAAAGGATGGTTCTTTAAGGCCTTGTATTGATTATCGTGCCCTCAATAAAATTACTATTAAATATCAGTATCCGTTACCCCTGATTTCGGATCTATTCTCCAGAGTTAAAGGTGCTTGCTGGTTTACCAAGCTTGACCTCAGGGGGGCGTATAATCTTATCCGCATTAAGCAGGGGGATGAATGGAAGACGGCGTTTAATACTCCGGAGGGACATTTTGAGTACCTGGTGATGCCTTTTGGTCTCACTAATGCCCCTTCTGTCTTCCAGTGCTTCATGAACGATATTTTCTGAGACTTTGTCGATAAATTTTTGATTATCTATCTGGATGATATTTTGATCTTCTCCAAGGATTGGGATTCTCATGTGGAACATATTCGGACTGTGTTCCGGATCTTGAGGGAGAATTCCCTGTATGTCAAAGGATCGAAATGCCTTTTTGGAGTACAGAGGATTTCATTTTTGGGATTTATTTTGTCTTCGTCAACTATTGAAATGGACCCGGCCAAGGTACAGGCCATTTATGATTGGGTTCAGCCCACTTCTTTGAAGGCCCTCCAGAAGTTTTTGGGTTTTGCTAATTTTTATCCGAAATTTATAGCAAAATTTTCTAGTATTGCCAAGCCATTGACTGATCTGACTAAGAAGGGTGCTGATGTGTTGAATTGGTCTCCGGAGGCTGTTGCTTCCTTTCAGGAGCTGAAGCGAAGATTTACCTCCGCCCCGGTTTTGCGGCAACCTGATGTCTCACTCCCGTTCCAGGTAGAGGTGGATGCTTCTGAGATTGGTGCAGGAGCTGTTTTGTCCCAAAGGGATCCTGTAACATCTAAAATGAATCCCTGTGCTTTCTTTTCCCGAAAGTTCTCTCCATCTGAACGTAACTATGATGTGGGGAACCGGGAACTGTTGGCCATGAAATGAGCATTTGAGGAGTGGAGACATTGGTTGGAGGGAGCTAAACATCAAGTGGTGGTCCTCACTGACCACAAGAATTTGATTTACCTAGAGTCGGCTAAACGCTTGAACCCTAGACAGGCTAGGTGGGCCTTGTTTTTTACACGTTTTGATTTTGTGGTCTCTTTTCTTCCTGGAACTAAGAATGTCAAGGCAGACGCCCTCTCTAGGAGTTTCTTTGCTGATTCTCCTGTGGTGACCAAGCCTGCTACCATCTTAGGCGAAGGGGTAGTTCTTTCTGCCATCTCGCCCGATTTGAGACTTGCGCTGCAAGAGTTCCAGGAGGACAAACCTGAGCGTTGTCCCAGTGGAAAGTTGTATGTTCCTGACCAGTGGAAGAAGAGAGTGATGTCTGAAGTTCATTGCTCTGCATTGGCTGGTCATCCAGGTATTTTTGGTACTAGAGATCTGGTGAGTCGCTCTTTTTGGTGGCCCACCTTGTCTCATGATGTCAGGAATTTTGTGCAGTCCTGTGGGACTTGCTCCCGGTCTAAATCTTGTTCTCGCTCTAGTGGGTTGTTGATGCCTTTGCCGGTCCCCAGGAGGCCATGGACCCATATTTCAATGGATTTCATCTCTGATATGCCGGTCTCTCAAAGAATGACTGTTATTTGGGTGATTTGTGATAGGTTCTCTAAGATGGTTCATCTTGTACCACTCCCTAAGTTGCCATCTTCCTCTGAGTTGGTGCCCCTGTTTTTGCAACAGGTGGTTCGCTTACATGGGATTCCTGAGAACATTGTATCTGACAGAGGAGTTCAGTTTGTGTCTAGATTTTGGAGGACTTTCTGTTCCAAGCTGGGAATTCAGTTGTCCTTCTCCTCTGCTTTTCACCCCCAGACCAATGGGTAGACAGAGAGAACAAACCAGACCTTGGAGTCGTATTTGAGATGTTTTATTTCCGCTGATCAGGATGATTGGGTTTCATTTTTGCCCTTGGCCGAATTTGCTTTAAATAATAGAGCTAGTTCTGCCACTTTGATGTCACCTTTTTTTTGTAACTTTGGGTTTCATCCTCGATTTTCTTCAGGGCAGGTGGAGCCTTCTGCCTGCCCAGGTGTTGACACTGTGGTGGAGAGAATGCACCAGATCTGGGACCAAGTGGTGGATAAGTTATCTCTCTCCCAGGAAAAGGCCCAGCGGTTTTCCAATCGACATAGGACCATTGGTCCCCAGTTTAAGATTGGTGATATGGTGTGGTTATCATCAAAAAATATTGCTATGAAGGTGGCTTCTCCTAAGTTTAAGCCTAGATTTATTGGACCTTACAAGATTTTGGAGATTATTAATCCGGTCTCTTTTCGTTTGGCTCTTCCTGTCACATTTAAAATCCATAATGTGTTCCATAAGTCCTTGTTGAAGAGGTTTGTTGAACCAGTTGTTCCTGGGGTGGTACCTCCAGACCCTGTATTGGTTGAAGGTAACATGGAATATGAGGTAGAGAAAATACTGGATTCCCGTTTGGCTAGACGGAGACTCCAGTATTTGGTTAAGTGGAAGGGTTATGGTCAGGAGGATAATTCCTGGGTCTCTGCCTCTGATATTCATAACAAAAGATTGGTGCGTGCCTTTCATCGGGCTCACCCTGATCGCCCTGGTGGCGTGGTTGAGGGTTCGGTGACCCCTCCTCAAGGGGGAGGTACTGTTGTGAGTTCATTTTCCCCTTCGTCACTGAGGTCTGGTGAACTCCCTATTCTGGTAAAGGAAGGTGATGAGCCTGATTATCAGGCACCTGAGTCTAATGAGGATGACTGGCTGAGTGGAGTCACGGACTGGATATAAGGCTGCCAACGCCCTTCTGCCCTGCGGGTGATTTCTCTGTGGACTTCTAGGACACCAGTCTGATTCCTGCTCCTCTAAAGCTAAGTTTTTTGCTTTGCCTGTTGCATTTGTGTTTTGTTTTTGTTTTCCTTGTTTTTCTGGATTCTGCCATTCCCTGCTGGGGTGAGCTGAATCTCCTTTTGCCTGTTGCTCTGTCTTCAGAATATTCCTGAGTACTGACATAGCTTTTTGAAGCCTAGCGTCTTCAGGACCTTTTTCACTGTCAGTCTGTTGGCTCTTATTTTCATAGGGTTTTTCACGGATTGCAGACAGCAGCCTTCCTGTCCTTTTCTATCTAGTTAGCTTGGGCCCCGTCTTTGCTCAGTCTCTCTTTCTGTCTCTGTTAGTGTTTTCATCTTGCTTCACCGTCATTATATGTTGGGGGCTGCCTATTGCTTTGGGGTCTGCTCTGGGGCAGTTTAGATTTCCCCTTTCTTTCTTTAGGCCTATTTAATTCTCCGGCTGTGATCGAGGGGTCTAGGGCATCATAGGAACCCCCCACGGCTACTGCTAGTTGTGTTGATAGGTTCAGGGGTCTGCAATCCGATAGCTGCCAACTTCTCTGGTTTTTAGCATTTCTGTTTTTGCCTCCTACGGTGACTCAGTCATAACAGGTCACACTATAGAGCCCTGTACTGTAAGGATGGTCACACTATGGAGCTCTGTACTGTAAGAGCAGTCACACTATGGAGCTCTGTACTGTAAGAGCGGTCACACTATAGAGCTCTGTACTGTAAGAGCGGTCACACTATAGAGCTCTGTACTGTAAGAGCGGTCACACTATATAGCTCTGTACTATAAGAGCGGTCACACTATGGAGCTCTGTACTGTAAGAGCGGTCACACTATGGAGCTCTGTACTGTAAGAGCGGTCACACTATAGAGCTCTGTACTGTAAGTGCGGTCACACTATGGAGCTCTGTACTGTAAGAGCGGTCACACTATGGAGCTCTGTACTGTAAGAGCGGTCACACTATGGAGCTCTGTATTGTAAGGATGGTCACACTATATAGCTTTGTACTGTAAGAGCGGTCACACTCTGGAGCTCTGTATTGTAAGAGCGGTCACGCTATAGAGCTCTGTACTGTAAGAGCGGTCACACTATAGAGCTCTATACTGTAAGAACGGTCACACTATGGAGCTCTGTACTGTAAGAGCGGTCACACTATGGAGCTCTGTACTGTAAGAGCGGTCACACTATGGAGCTCTGTATTGTAAGGATGGTCACACTATATAGCTTTGTACTGTAAGAGCGGTCACACTCTGGAGCTCTGTATTGTAAAAGCGGTCACACTGTGGAGCTCTGTACTGTAAGAGCAGTCACACTATAGAGCTCTATACTGTAAGAACGGTCACACTATGGAGCTCTGTACTGTAAGAGCGGTCACACTATGGAGCTCTGTACTGTAAGAGGGGTCACTCTATAGAGCTCTGTACTGTAAGAGCAGTCACGCTATAGAGTCTGTACTGTAAGAGCGATCACGCTATAGAGTCTGTACTGTAAGGACGGCCACACTATAGAGCTCTGTACTGTAAGAGCGGTCACGCTATAGAGCTCTGTACCGTAAGAGCGGTCACGCTATAGAGCTCTGTACTGTAAGAGCGGTAACACTGTGGAGCTCTGTACTGTAAGGACGGTCACACTATAGAGCTCTGTACTGTAAGAGCGGTCACACTATAGAGTCTATACTGTAAGAGCGGTCACGCTATGGAGCTCTGTACTGTAAGAGCGGTCACGTTATAGAGCTCTGTACCGTAAGAGCGGTCACGCTATAGAGCTCTGTACCGTAAGAGCGGTCACGCTATAGAGCTCTGTACCGTAAGAGCGGTCACGCTATAGAGCTCTGTACCGTAAGAGCGGTAACACTGTGGAGCTCTGTACTGTAAGGACGGTCACACTATAGAGCTCTGTACTGTAAGAGCGGTCACACTATAGAGCTCTGTACTGTAAGAGCGGTCACACTATAGAGCTCTGTACTGTAAGAGCAGTCACACTGTGGAGCTCTGTACTGTAAGAGCGGTCACACTATTGAGCTCTGTACTGTAAGCAGTCACACTATAGAGTCTATACTGTAAGAGCGGTCACGCTATGGAGCTCTGTACTGTAAGAGCGGTCACACTATAGAGCTCTGTACTGTAAGAGCGGTCACACTATTGAGCTCTGTACTGTAAGAGCAGTCACACTATGGAGCTCTGTACTGTAAGAGCGGTCACACTATAGTCTGTACTGTAAGAAAGGTCACATTATGGAGCTCTGTACTGTAAGAACGGTCACACTATAGAGCTCTGTACTGTAAGAACGTTCACACTATAGAGCTCTGTACTGTAAGAGCGGTCACGCTATAGAGCTCTGTACTGTAAGAGCGGTCACACTATAGAGCTCTGTACTGTAAGAACGGTCATGCTATAGAGCTCTGTACTGTAAGAGCGGTCACGCTATAGAGCTCTGTACTGTAAGAGCGGTCACACTATAGAGCTCTGTACTGTAAGAGCGGTCACTCTATAGAGCTCTGTACTGTAAGAACGGTCACACTATAGAGCTCTGTACTGTAAGAACGGTCACACTATAGAGCTCTGTAATGTAAGAGCGGTCACACTATAGAGCTCTGTATTGTAAAAGCGGTCACACTGTGGAGCTCTGTACTGTAAGAGCAGTCACATTATAGAGCTCTATACTGTAAGAACGGTCACGCTATAGAGCTCTGTACTGTAAGAGCGGTCACACTATAGAGCTCTGTATTGTAAAAGCGGTCACACTGTGGAGCTCTGTACTGTAAGAGCAGTCACACTATAGAGCTCTATACTGTAAGAACGGTCACACTATGGAGCTCTGTACTGTAAGAGCGGTCACACTATGGAGCTCTGTACTGTAAGAGCGGTCACGTTATAGAGCTCTGTACTGTAAGAGCGGTCACACTATGGAGCTCTGTACCGTAAGAGCGGTCACGCTATAGAGCTCTGTACCGTAAGAGCGGTCACGCTATAGAGCTCTGTACCGTAAGAGCGGTAACACTGTGGAGCTCTGTACTGTAAGGACGGTCACACTATAGAGCTCTGTACTGTAAGAGCGGTCACACTATAGAGCTCTGTACTGTAAGAGCGGTCACACTATAGAGCTCTGTACTGTAAGAGCAGTCACACTGTGGAGCTCTGTACTGTAAGAGCGGTCACACTATTGAGCTCTGTACTGTAAGCGGTCACACTATAGAGTCTATACTGTAAGAGCGGTCACGCTATGGAGCTCTGTACTGTAAGAGCGGTCACACTATAGAGCTCTGTACTGTAAGAGCGGTCACACTATAGAGCTCTGTACTGTAAGAGCGGTCACACTATGGAGCTCTGTACTGTAAGAGCGGTCACACTATAGAGTCTGTACTGTAAGAACGGTCACACTATAGAGTCTGTACTGTAAGAACGGTCACACTATGGAGCTCTGTACTATAAGAACGGTCACACTATAGAGCTCTGTACTGTAAGAACGGTCACACTATAGAGCTCTGTACTGTAAGAGCGGTCACACTATAGAGCTCTGTACTGTAAGAGCGGTCACACTATAGAGCTCTGTACTGTAAGAGCGGTCACACTATAGAGCTCTGTACTGTAAGAACGGTCACGCTATAGAGCTCTGTACTGTAAGAGCGGTTACGCTATAGAGCTCTGTACTGTAAGAGCGGTCACGCTATAGAGCTCTGTACTGTAAGAGCGGTCACTCTATAGAGCTCTGTAATGTAAGAACGGTCACACTATAGAGCTCTGTACTCTAAGAACGGTCACACTATAGAGCTCTGTACTGTAAGAACGGTCACACTATGGAGCTCTGTACTGTAAGAGCGGTCAACCTATAGAGCTCTGTACTGTAAGAGCGGTCACACTATAGAGCTCTGTACTGTAAGAACGGTCACACTATAGAGCTCTGTACTGTAAGAACGGTCACACTATAGAGCTCTGTACTGTAAGAACGGTCACACTATAGAGCGGTCTTACGGAGTATATAAAATTCCCTAACATCTTTTTTGACAGATAAAAGACAAGTTTTCTGCACTGGATCACTAGGACTGGCTGCTGATTCAGGGGTTTATTTTGGTTTCCAAATTTGGAGTCAGGCTGAGCTGTGGATTTGATAGAAATAATTAACATCTCAAAGTATAAATCTGTGGAATTTGTGTGTCCTGGCTTAAATCACCTCTCGTGCTGTAATCAATCCCAGAGCTGCACTCATCGTTATCTACTACATTAATTATTATACTCCAGTTACATCCAGAGCTGCTGTCACCGTTCTCTACTACATTAGTTATTATACTCCAGTTACATCCAGAGCTGAATTCATTGTTATCTACTACATTAGTTATTATACTCCAGTTACATCCAGAGCTGCAGTCACCGTTTCTACTACATTAGTTATTTTACTCCAGTTACATTCAGAGCTGCAGTCACCGTTTCTACTACATTAGTTATTTTACTCCAGTTACATTCAGAGCTGCAGTCACCGTTATCTACTACATTAGTTATTAAACTCCAGTTACATCCAGAGCTGCAATGTGTTTCCCTTTGACAAGTCAGCAGTGTTACATAAAACAATTTGCTCCCGAGCACAATTGACTGATCTGTGACTGCAGCTTTGGATGTGACTAAGGGTACCGTTACACTTACCGATGCACCAGCGATCCCAACAACGATATGAATCGCTGGTGCATCGCTAAGTGGTCGCTAGTGAGCTGCCACACAGGCAGATCTCACCAGCGACATAGCAGCGGTCAGGGGTCGCTACTTACCTGTCAGACGAGGCGATCCTGAGGTCCTCCCACCCGCGTCCACGCGTTGCTCGTCGGCGCCACAGGAAGCCCAGCAGGAAGCCACCCGACGAGAAACGGTCCAGGACATTCTCGCGCGATCAGCGATAACCAACGGGGGAGCGGTCGGAGGTAAGTATCACACATAGCGATATCGCTAGCAATATCGCTATAACGTCACAAAATCGGTGACGTTACAGTGTTTAACGGGGGCTTAAGATGTGGCCTAACTCATGGGGGAGCTTTGGTTCATTCTTCTTATCCCTTACAGTCACCTTGGGTTCCCATAATTCCAAGTTCAGTATCGGCATAGCTCTGCTCATCATTTGCCTCCTAGTTCATGAACAAAATGACAAAACTAAAGACTGACACAAAACTGGATCTTCAGGAGAGAAGTTTAACGCTGCAGATTTCTATCCCATCTGGGATGACGGGATTTTAGGGCCCAGTAATGGCGTCCATGAAACATCTGAGCTCACACACACGAGGACGACTCGGTACCGAACATCTCCAGGTGAGTGGGGGAACACTCCATAATTAAACATCTACAGGAGGCTGTGATGGCTCCTGTATTCGCACCCTCTGGCGCTGAACACGTTCCTGGAATAACTCATCCTCCCAGTCCCCGTCAGAATCACAGCCAGGAGGAGCTTTACAGTCAGCGACTCCCGGGGGGTCACTGCAGCTTCTCAAGATATACAAGATGGGGGGGACAGGACACATCATCTCTAGATGCGGGGGGTCATGTCTGTTATACACTAACCCCGCTCATCTGCACCACGACTGTATTACGGCATTATAACCCCACACTGTATACACGGCACAAACATACATGGTAGATACACATATAAGATACATACACTGCGCATGCATACATTCCACACACAGGATACAGCTCGCAAAAATTAAGAGACCACTGCAAAATTTTCAGTTTGTCTGATTTTTCTCTTTATAAGTATATTTTTGAGTAAAATGTAAATTGCTCTTTTATTCTATAAACTACTGACAACATGTCTCCGAATTTCCAAGCACTAAATTTTGTATTTATTTTCAGAAAATGAGAAATGGTCAAAATAACAAAAAATGCAGTGCTTGTAGACCTCAAATATTGCTAAGAAAACAAGTTCATAATCATTTAGAAACAATACTAATGTTTTAACTCAGGAAGAGTTCAGAAATCAATATTTTGTGGAATAACCATGATTTTTAATCACAGCTGTCATGCGTCTTGGCATGCTTTCCACCAGTCTTTCACACTGCTTTTGGGTGACCTTATGCCACTCCTGGTATAAAAATGTAAGCAGTTCTTTTTTTGATGGCTTGTGACTATCCATCTTCCTCTTGATTACATTCCAGAGGTTTTCAATGGGGTTCAGGTCTGGAGATTGGGCTGGCCATGACAGGGATTTGATGTGGTGGTCCTTCATCCACACATTGAGTGACCTAGCTGTGTGGCATGGCGCATTGTCCTGCTGGAAAAAACAGTGCTCAGAGTTGGAGAACATTAACTGAGCAGAAGGAATCAACTGTTTTTACAGGATAACCTTGGATGCGGCTTGATTCATACGTCCTTTGCAAAGATTAACCTGCCCAATTCCAGCCTTGCTGAAGCATCCCCAGATCATCACTGATCCTCCACCAAATTTCACAGTGGGTGCCAGACGCTGTGGCTTGTACGCCTCTCCAGGTCTCCATCTAACCATTAGATGACCAGGTGTTGGGCAAAGCTGAAAATTAGACTCAGAGAAGATTACCTTACTCCAGACCTATGGTTCAATCCTTATGGTCTTTGGCAAACTTCAGCCTGGCTCTCCTTTGCTTCTCATTGATGAAAGGCTTTTTTCTAGCTTTACATGACTTGAGCCCTACCTCTAGGAGCCTGTTACGAACTGTTCTTGCCGTGCACTTCACCCCAGCTGCCATTTGCCATTCCTTTTGTAGGTCACTTGATGTCATCCTGCGGTTGCCGAATGACTTTCACATAAGATGACGGTCATCCCGGTCAATGGAGAATCGTTTTCACTCTCTGCCTGTCTGTAGCTTTGTTGTCCTCAATGTCTGCTGCTTGACCTAGTTGTAATGGACTGCTGTCTTAGAAATTTTAAGGATGGAGGCAACATAATGCTCACTGTATCCCTCTGCTAGTAAAGCCAGAATTGAGCCCTTCTTTTCCTCACTCAAGACTTTTCTTTTCCAATCCTTTGGCATGGTTAAAAGTTTTTTTTTCATTCCTATTACTTTTGGGATATTACTAGCACTTGTTTTGCCATCCAGCTTGTCCTATTGCAAGAGGATTGTGAACACCACAGCAGGGTTTTTTTTAGGGTATTTGCACACGTTGCAGTTTTTGATGCGTTTCCGCAGCGTTTTTGGCCGCGCAGAATTGCCTCAAATCCGCAGTGCGTTGTGCACACAATGTAAATCAATGGGAAATCCAAAAACACTGTGCACACGCTTATTTTCCGCAGCATGTCAATTCTTTGTGCGGACTTGCAGCGTTTATGCACCCATTGACTTGCACTGAGTCGGGCACTTCCGCAGCAAAACCACAGGTCTAAAATCTGCGGTTTCTCTGCAGAGGAAACGCTGCAGATAGGGAGGAGGCAAGTGTGTGGACGGAGTGTGGGAGGTGACTGTGTGTGTGTATAGTGTGTGGGCGGTGACTGTGTGAGTGTATGGTGTGTGCAGGCTATGTGTGTGTGCACGTGTGTGGGGGGTGTGCTGGGGCTGAGCGTGTGTGTGTGTGTGTAGGCAGGCATTGTCTGATCGGACTATGAGTCCCATCCGGCTATGCCTGCTACAGTGACAGTGGTTGATTGACACATTAGCCAATGATGGGACAGTAGTAGTCCCATCATCCGGCAAATGTGTTGAATGTAAAAAAAAAAAAAAGCACACACACATATAGTCCATACTTACCATATTCTGCTAATCCCCAAAGCCCTCGCTCAACTGAAAAAAAATTAAAATAATAAACAAACAATATACACCCTGTGTCTGACGAAATCCAATTAATACGATTGTCCCACAACAATCTCCCGTGGAGAGCTGTCACATCAGCTGATGCGACCGCTCTCCAGGGGCTCCAATGATACAGTGTGGAGGATTATCTCCGTCATTGTATCACTATGCCCCTGACAGGTCACCTGAGTTCACCTGTCACTTTGCGTCACTACAGCATGAGAATTTTCTCAGACTGTAGTGCCGTAAAGCGAGAGGCTTATCTCCAATGACACACTGCTGGAGGGTTATCTCCGGTCAGTGTGTCATCGAAGGCCTATAAAGTGGTCACATCTGCTGATGTTACAGCTCTATATGGGAGATCGTCGTGGGACAATCGTTATTAATGAGATTACGTCGGACAGGGAGTATACTGTTGGTTTCTTTTTTTAATTTTTTTGCAGGTGATCGAGGGCTTCGAATGGATAGGCGTGTAATAAAAATTATGAAAAAATGTTTTATTTCATTAAAATACTTTATTCTTAAGTGTGTGGGGTTTTTTTTCACCCTTTCTCCAAAAAGCCGCCTTACATAATGGAGGTTTTGTCACCGTATGTGCCGAGCCCCAACACACGTTTCACTTTGCTTCCTCAGGGGACGATTTCCCCCTGAGAAAGTAGAGTGAAAGGCGCGTTGGGGTCCGGCACATGCGATGACAGATCCTCCATGTTCTGTTTAGAGACCATTCACATATGGCCTTCCCCTCTCCTGAGTGCTAACTGGGATTAAAGGGGACCCCTTTTAATCTAATAGATGCAGGATCCACTTTATGGACGACTGTCTATCATGCAGTTACAGAACACAGCAATTATGATACGCTGGAAAACAGTAGTACACCAATTTGATTTATTGTAGCCTTACCTGAAACACACCAGGTGCATACACACACATATACTACTAACATATATGGTACATATACACATGACACATAGATGTAAAATACATACTTGATACATAATACATATACAGCAGGGGAAATAAGTATTTGATCCCTTGCTGATTTTGTAGTTTGCCCACTGACAATGAACAGTCTATAATTTTTTAAGTGTAGGTTAAATTTAACATTGAGAGATAGAATATCAAAAATAAAATCCAGAAAATCACATTGTATAAATTATATAAATTTATTTGCATTTTGCATTGAGAAATAAGTATTTGATCCCCTACCAACCATTAAGAGTTTTGCCTCCTACAAGCCAGTTAGACGCTCCTAATCAACTTGTTACCTACATTAAAGACAGCTGTCTTACATAATCACCTTTATAAAAGACTCCTGTCTACAGACTCAATTAATCAGTCAGACTCTAACCTCTACAACATGGGCAAGACAAAAGCTTTAGAAGGATGTCAGGGACAAGATCATAGACCTGCACAAAGCTTGAATGGGCTACAAAACCCTAAGTAAGACGCTGAGTGAGAAGGAGACAACAGTGCAATAGGAAGAAAATGGAAGAAATACAAAATGGCTGTCAATCATAATCGATCTTGGGCACCATGCAAAATCTCACCTCGTGGGGTATCCTTGATCGTGAGGAAGGTGAGAGATTAGCCTAAAACTACACGGGGGGGGGGGGAACTTGTTAATGATCTCAAGATAGCTGGGACCACAGTCACCAAGAAAACCATTGGTAACACATTACGCCGTATAGGTTTAAAATCCCACAGTACTCGCAAGGTCCCCCTGCTTAAGAAGGCACTTGTGCAGGCCCGTCTGAAGTTTGCCAATGAATACCTGGATGCTTCTTTGAGTGATTGGGAGAAGGTGCTGTGGTTGGATGAGACAAAAATTGAGCTCTTTGGCATTAACTCAACTCGCCGTGTTTGGAGGAATAGAAATGCTGCCTATGACTCAAAGAACACCGTCCCCACTGTCAAGCATGGAGGTGGAAACATTACGTTTTAGGGTTGTTTCTCTGCTATGGGCACAGGACTACTTCACCGCATCAATGAGAGAATTGATGGAGCCATGTACCGTAAAATCCTGAGTGACAACCTCCGTCCCTCCGCCAGGACATTAAAAATGGGTCGTGGCTGGGTCTTCCAGCAAGACAATGACCCAAAACATACAGCCAAGGCAACAAAGGAGTGGCTCAAAAAGAAGCACATTAAGGTCATGGAGTGGCCTAGCCAGTCTCCAGACCTTAATCCCAAAGAAAACTTATGGAGGGAGTTGAAGCTCCAAATTGCCAAGCGACAGCCTCAAAATCTTAATGATTTTGAGACGATCTGCAAGGGGAGTGGACCAAAATTCCTCCTGACATGTGCGCAAACCTCATCATGAACTGTAAAAAAAAGTCTGACTCCTGTGCTTGCCAACAAGGGTTTTGCCACCAAGTATTAAGTCTTATACTTATATCTCACTGCAAAATGCAAATACATGTATATAATTTATACAATGTGATATTCTGGATTTTATTTTTGATATTCTATCTCTCAGTGTTAAAATTAACCTTCCCTTAAAATTACAGACTGTTCATGTCTTTGTCAGTGGGCAAACTTACAAAATCAGCAAGGAATCAAATACTTATTTCCTTCACAGTATACACTACACATACAGTATATAGTACATGATACACACCTGGTGCATACACACACATACTACTTACGTATATAGCACATATACACATTACACATAGATGTTACATACACACATGATATCCCCAGGCTGTACCTGCTGATCAGGCTGCTTCCTCCCCACCACGCGGTATGACTGGCCCCCTGCGCTGTAGTAGAGCTGGACTCGGCTGTGTCCGGCTGGGCCAGTCCCGGAATTGATCCACTTCTTACTGGAATCATCGTAGACCATGACGGTGGCTCTGGCCGTGATCACCGGTGTCTCACTGCAGAGTAGAGGAAGCTGATGAGCAAAGAAATTCATGACTATCACCCCCACTACAACTCCTGGAGGGTCACAACACTCTCCATCAGTGTTGCGGTGTCCCACCCTGTGGACGCCCAGTCACATCAGAACCGTTATCACCCCTGGCCGGACCCCAGGAAGTCCACTCCTGACCCCGGCCTCACATCGTCAGCGGTCAGACCCATTCATGCAGCATACAGTCCACACCAGGCACAGGCAGCACAAGAGCGGTGACATCATACACAGTGATGACATCACACCCTCCTACTATAGTGTGTTACATACAGAACCTCACCCCCATCTTCCCCGGATAACCTTATAACTGGTCTGGCTCAAGTGATAATGGACCGGAGGCTATAAATAACGTGTGAATATAACGTGACAGCAGACAGGACTGCACCCCGGGTTACAGCAGACAGCGCGGTACATAAAGCCGCACAGAACGTGTCACATTTCATCTAAACTGTCAGACACACAAAACAAAAATAAAAATGTGGCTTTCCCTCTGCTATCCGCCTCCACCCCCCTCCCCCCCGCTGCATGTTGTGGTTTTGTCTATATAAGGCTATGAGAAGCTGACGGGAGCTACCACAATGACTGAGAAGAGGGAGGGAAAAAGGAAGTAAAAGGAATGAGCACAAGGCACCAAAAATAATAACACAATACTGCCCAGTCTGACGGTCACCTAGGTGTTATGGAGAAGAGCGTGATGTCACCATCATCCAGGTGTTCTAGAGAGGAGCGTCATGTCACCGTCATCCTGATGTTATAGAGAGATGCGTGATGTCACCGTCCTCCAGGTGTTATAGAAGAGTGTGATGTCACCATCCTCCAGGTGTTATAGAAGAGTGTGATGTCACCATCCTGCAGGTGTTAGAGGAGAGCGTGATGTCACCGTCCTCCAGATGTTATAAAGAGGAGCGTGATATCACCACCCTCCTCAGTGTTATAGAGAGGAGCGTGATATCATCGTCCTCCAGGTGTTATAAAAGGGAGCGGGACGTCACCATCCTCCAGATGTTATAAAAGGGAGCGGGACGTCACCATCCTCCAGATGTTATAGAAAGGAGTCCTACAGGTGGTATAGAGAAGAGTGTGATGTCACTGTCACCCAGGTGTTATAGAGAGTGATATCACCGTCCTCCAGGTGTTATAGAAACAAGCGTGATGTCACCGTCCTCGAGGTGGTGTAGAGAGGAGCGGGAAGTCACCGTCCTCCTGGTGTTATAGAGAAGAGCATGATGTCACCGTCGACCAGGTGTTATAAAAAGGAGCATGATGTCACCCACCCTCCTCACGGTGTTATAGAGAGGAGCATGATGTCACCGTCCACAAGGTGTTATAGAAAGGAGCATGATGTCTCCGTCCTCCAGGTGTTATAGAAAGGAGCAGGATGTCACCGTCCTCCAGGTGTTATAGAGAAGAGGGTGATGTCACTGTCCTCCAGATGTTAGAGAATGATGTCACCGTCGACGAGGTGTTATAGAAACGAGCGTGATGTCACCCACCCTCCAGGTGTTATAAAGAGGAGCGTGATGTCACCCACCCTCCTCATTGTTATAGAGAGGAGCGGGATGTCACCGTCCTCCAGGTGTTATAGAGATAAGCGTGATGTCACCGTCACTCAGGTGTTATAGAGAGGAGTGTGATATCACCGTCCTCCAGGTGTTATAGAAACGAGCGTGATGTCACCCGCCCTCCAGGTGTTATAAAGAGGAGTGTGATGCTACCCACCCTCCTCACAGTGTTATAGAGAGGAGAGAGATGCCACCGTCCTTCAGGTGTTATAAAGAGGAGCATGAAGTCACCGTCCTCCAGGTCTTACAAAGAGGAGTATGATGTCACGGTCCTCCAGGTGTTATAAAGAGGAGCGGAGTGTCACCTTCCTCATGGTGTTATAGAGAGGAGCGTGATGACACCGTCCACCAGGTGTTATAGAAATGAGCGGAATGTCACCGTCCTCCAGGTGTTATAGAAAGGAGCGTGATGTCACCGTCCTCCAGGTGTTATAGAAAGGAGCGTGATGTCACCGTCCTCCAGGTGTTATAGAAAGGAGCGTGATGTCACCGTCCTCCAGGTGTTATAGAAAGGAGCGTGATGTCACCGTCCTCCAGGTGTTATAGAAAGGAGCGTGATGTCACCGTCCTCCAGGTGTTATAGAAAGGAGCGTGATGTCACCGTCCACCAGGTGTTATAGAGAGGAGCGTGATGTCACCGTCCACCAGGTGTTATAGAGAGGAGCGTGACGTCACCGTCCTCCAGATGTTATAGAGAGGAGCGTGACGTCACCGTCCTCCAGATGTTATAGAGAGGAGCGTGATGTCACCGTCCTCCAGGTGTTATAGAGAGGAGCGTGATGTCACCGTCCTCCAGGTGTTATAGAGAGGAGCGTGATGTCACCGTCCTCCAGGTGTTATAGAGAGGAGCGTGATGTCACCGTCCTCCAGGTGTTATAGAGAGGAGCGTGATGTCACCGTCCTCCAGGTGTTATAGAAAAGAGCGTGATGTCACCTTCCTCCAGATGTTATAAAGAGGAGCGGGATGTCACTGTCCTCCAGATGTTATAAAGAGGAGCGTGATGTCACTGTCCTCCAGATGTTAGAGAATGATGCCACCATCGACCAGGTGTTATAGAAACGAGCGTGATGTCACCCACCCTCCAGGCGTTATAAAGAGGATTGTGATGCTACCCACCCTCCGCACGGTGTTATAGAGAGGAGCGGGATGTCACCGTCCTCCAGGTGTTATAGAGATAAGTGTGAAGTTACCGTCACTCAGGTGTTATAGAGAAGAGTGTGATCACAGTCCTCCAGGTGTTATAGAAATGAGCGTGATGTCACCCACCCTCCAGGTGTTATAAAGAGGAGTGTGATGCCACCCACCCTCCTCACAGTGTTATAGAGAGGAGACTGAAGTCACCGTCCACCAGTTGTTATAGAAAGCAGCGTGATGTCTCCGTCCTCCAGGTGTTATAGAGAGGAGCGTGATGTCACCGTCCTCCAGGTGTTATAGAGAGGAGCGTGATGTCACCGTCCTCCAGGTGTTATAGAGAGGAGCGTGATGTCACCGTCCTCCAGGTGTTATAGAGAGGAGCGTGATGTCACCGTCCTCCAGGTGTTATAGAGAGGAGCGTGATATCATCGTCACCCAGATGTTATAGAGAGGAGCGTGATGTCACCATCCTCCAGGTGTTATAGAGAGGAGCGTGATGTCACCGTCCTCCAGGTGTTATAGAGAGGAGCGTGATATCATCGTCACCCAGATGTTATAGAGAGGAGCGGGATGTCACCGTCCTCCAGGTGTTATAGAAAGGAGTGTGATGTCACCGTCCTCCAGGTATTATAGAAAGGAGTGTGAAGTCACCGTCCTCCAGGTGTTATAGAGGGGAGCGTGAGGTCACCGTCCTCCAGGTGTTATAGAGGGGAGCGTGATATCATCGTCACCCAGATGTTATAGAGAGGAGCGTGATGTCACCATCCTCCAGGTGTTACAAAGAGGAGCGGGATGTCACCGTCCTCCAGGTGTTACAAAGAGGAGCGGGATGTCACCGTCCTCCAGGTGTTATAGAAAGGAGTGTGAAGTCACCGTCCTCCAGGTGTTATAGAGGGGAGCGTGATGTCACCGTCCTCCAGGTGTTATAGAGAGGAGCGTGATGGCACTGTCACCCAGGTGTTATAGAGAGGAGCGTGATGTCACCGTCTTTCAGGTGGTAGAGGAGTGAGATGTCACCGTCCTCCAGGTGTTACATAGAGCGTGATGTCACCGTCCTCCAGGTGTCATAGAAAGGAGCGTGATGTCACCGTCCTCCAGGTGTTATAGAAAGGAGCGTGATGTCACCATCCTCCAGGTGTTAAAGAGGAGCGGAATGTCACCGTCTTTCAGGTGTTAGAGAGGGGAATGAGATATCACCGTCCTCCAGGTGTTACAGAGAGGAGCGGGATGTCACCGTCCTCCAGGTGTTATAGAGAGGAGCGGGATGTCACCGTCCTCCAGGTGTTATAGCGAGGAGCGGGATGTCACCGTCCTCCAGGAGTTATAGCGAGGAGTGTGATGTCACCATCCTCCAGGAGTTATAGCGAGGAGTGTGATGTCACCATCCTCCAGGTGTTAAAGAGGAGCGGAATGTCACCGTCTTTCAGGTGTTAGAGAGGGGAGTGAGATATCACCGTCCTAAAGGTGTTATAGAGAGGAGCGTGATGTCACCGTCCTCCAGATGTTATAGCGAGGAGTGTGATGTCACCATCCTCCAGGTGTTAAAGAGGAGCGGAATGTCACCGTCTTTCAGGTGTTAGGGGAGTGAGATATCACCGTCCTCCAGGTGTTACAAAGAGGAGCGGGATGTCACCGTCCTCCAGGTGTTATAGAAAGGAGTGTGAAGTCACCGTCCTACAGGTGTTATAGAGAGGAGCGTGATGTCACCGTCCTACAGGTGTTATAGAGAGGAGCGTCATGCCACCATCCTCCAGGTGCCCTAGAGGTGTGTAGGTGGTACAGACAGTGATGTGCTGTCATAGGCATCCAAGCATTATAAATAATACCCCTGTATTCAGTGTATAGCCATATATAACACCCCCAGGTACAATATATACCTATACATAATACCCCTGGGTATGAACTACTCATTGTTTATACCCATAAATAATAGCCCCTGGGTACAGAGAATGCCAATATACAATAGCCCCAGGTACAGTATACTCCCAAATGTTATATATATAAAAAAATATAACACCCTCAGTACAGTATATGCCATATATAATAACCCTGCCTACAGCATATATATCCCCTGGTATGGTATATTCCCATATAATAGCTCTGTATATATATATATTAGCCCCCCAGGTAAAGTATATATATACACTTCTTTGAACTGAATATATATAGCCCCTTGGGTACTATATACACATGTATACTGCACTCAGTAATAGTATATATAGTCATATTCTATCTGTAAAGCGCTGTGCAATTAATGGTGCTATATAAATATGTAATAATACCCCTGCATACAATACACCCATAAATATAATACCCCTGGATAGTGTACAACCATATATAATACCCCAGGGTACAGTATACACCCATATATGATACAGCCCCCAGAATACAGTACAACCTTATATAATTCCCCCGGATACAGTATACACATGTATATAATACCCCCGGATAGAGTGTGTACACCCATATATATGATACATCCCCCAAATACAGTATACACCCATATATAATACCCCCAGATACAGTATACACCCATATATATGATACATCCCCCAAATACAGTATACGCCCATATATAATACCCCCGGATACAGTGTACACCCATCTATAAGATACATCCCCCAAATACAGTATACACCCATATATAATACCCCCGATACAGTGTACAATCATATATACCCCTGGATACAGTATACACACCCATATATATGATACATCCCCCAAATACAGTATACACCCATATATAATACCCCCGGATACAGTATACACCCATATATATGATACATCCCCCAAATACAGTATACACCCATATATAATACTACCGGATACAGTGTACAATCATATATACCCCCGGATACAGTGTACACCCATCTATAATGCCCCCCACATACAGTGTACACCCATCTATAATGCCCCCCACATACAGTGTACACCCATCTATAATGCCCCCCACATACAGTGTACACCCATCTATAATGCCCCCCACATACAGTGTACACCCATCTATAATGCCCCCCACATACAGTGTACACCCATCTATAATGCCCCCACATACAGTGTACACCCATCTATAATACCCCCGGATACAGTGTACACCCATCTATAATGCCCCCACATACAGTGTACACCCATCTATAATGCCCCCGGATACAGTGTACACCCATCTATAATGCCCCCACATACAGTGTACACCCATCTATAATACCCCCGGATACAGTGTACACCCATCTATAATACCCCCGGATACAGTGTACACCCATCTATAATGCCCCCCACATACAGTGTACACCCATCTATAATACCCCCGGATACAGTGTACACCCATCTATAATGCCCCCACATACAGTGTACACCCATCTATAATGCCCCCACATACAGTGTACACCCATCTATAATGCCCCCACATACAGTGTACACCCATCTATAATGCCCCCACATACAGTGTACACCCATCTATAATGCCCCCACATACAGTGTACACCCATCTATAATACCCCCGGATACAGTGTACACCCATCTATAATACCCCCGGATACAGTGTACACCCATCTATAATGCCCCCACATACAGTGTACACCCATCTATAATACCCCCACATACAGTGTACACCCATCTATAATGCCCCCACATACAGTGTACACCCATCTATAATGCCCCCACATACAGTGTACACCCATCTATAATACCCCCGGATACAGTGTACACCCATCTATAATGCCCCCACATACAGTGTACACCCATCTATAATACCCCCACATACAGTGTACACCCGTCTATAATGCCCCCACATACAGTGTACACCCATCTATAATGCCCCCACATACAGTGTACACCCATCTATAATGCCCCCACATACAGTGTACACCCATCTATAATACCCCCGGATACAGTGTACACCCATCTATAATGCCCCCACATACAGTGTACACCCATCTATAATACCCCCGGATACAGTGTACACCCATCTATAATACCCCCGGATACAGTGTACACCCATCTATAATGCCCCCACATACAGTGTACACCCATCTATAATGCCCCCACATACAGTGTACACCCATCTATAATGCCCCCACATACAGTGTACACCCATATATATGACAGTCTATATAACCACACATGGGGCAGACAGGACAGGATCTGCTCTCACCTCATGCTGCTGGCGCCTCCTCCTGGTAGGAATGTGCCCTCACCTGTGCTGCCCCCACCCTAACTGTCCTCTGCCCCTCAGCTATCCGGGCATAGCAGGAAGTGGCCCCTGCACCAGCTGCCTCCTCCCAGGGCCCCTGAGAGCCTCCCTGGCCGGGGCGGATGTCCTCAGCCTGTCCTGGCTCTGCTCCTCCCGCCTCTCCCTGTGCAGATCTACAGACGCATCTGTCTCTCTGGATCCCTCTGTCTCTCCCTTTCTCTCTGTTTCTTTCTTTCCTCTCTGTTACAAGCTATCACTTCCTCTCTTTTGGGATCTGCCTTCTCTTAAAGCGGCCACAAGCCACAGCCCCACCACTTAAAGCAGCAACGCCACATGCACCTTCCCCCACACCAGGATCTGCAGCCCCCAGGGGTTTGTACAGTATGGAGGGAGGGGAGCGCACACCTGGCAGGTGGCCGCATGATACTCCACATAAAGTCTAAATCCACATGGAAAATATTTAGAACTTCTCAATCATCAACCAATCACACAGCAGCTTTGATTTCATTAATCTTCCCCAAAGACTCTGCGGAGCAGACAGATCCCAAAATATAAGGGACGCATGTTGATGATTATGGTTTACAGCCAATGAAAACCCAAAAGTCATTATCTCAGTAAATTAGAATACTTTATAACACCAGCTTGAAAAATGATTGTAAAATCTGAAATGTATGTTCAGTAGATGCACTCAGTACTTGGTCGGGGCTCCTTTTGCATCAACTACAGCATCATTGCGGGGTGGCATGGAGGCGATCAGCCTGTGGCACTGCTGAGGGGTTATGGAATCCCAGGTTGCTTTGATAGCAGCCTTCAGCTCATCTGCATTGCTGGGTCTGGTGTCTCTCATCTAATATATGAGTTTCACTTTTTGTAATGAAGAACTGAAATAAATTAACACTTTGCTGATATTCTAATTTAGTGAGATGCACCTGTATAGGTTTGTGCAGAGCTGCAATGAAGAATTGCTTCTAATGGGTATAAACTCCAAATGAAGCACTGGGGAGGTACAGGCCTGCAACACTCTAAAGTGACCCCTGGGGGTTGGTTGGGTGAACTGCATTTACAGATAACAGCTGAGACACCAGAGTAGTACAGACACACACAAAGAAAAACAAGAGCCCGACCCTGCAGACGTCAGGAAAGGATGCCATCTTCTGAAACAAATTGATGTCAATCAGAAATACAGACCGACAACCTGCTCGTTACATATCACAAAAATTATTTAATAAAGTGAAAAAAAAAAAAAAAAAAAAAAAAAGTTTCATTGTGGTATCAGGCGGATGAGCTGAGCTTCACCTGGCGCCAGCTGCACGCTGTCCTGGAGCAGCTGACCTCTGTTGCGCTCCAGTTTGGTAGTCAACAATAATCGAACAGAGTTTGAGAAATAGGGAAATCGCAGAGACACATTGTGTGATCGATCAGAAGGCCCAATAAGGACTAAAAGCGTGGAACAGGCCCAGGAGGATAATGCACTGTAAGAGGAGCCATTAGATAAAAGCTGCAGCCAACCAGAGTAGAGCGCAGGGTTCTGGTATCGCAGGTGGAGAAGAGAACGGAGCCAGGAGGGCGGCGGGAGGGACTGTGGAGACAATGAGGAAAAAGGCATCAACTGGGACAGATTATCAGGAAGTTCTCACTATGCAAAAGCACTCAATTCGTGTAGATTATAATACTGCCCCCTACGTACAAGAATATAATTACTATAATACTGCCCCCCTATATACAAGAATATAACTACTATAATACTGCCCCCCTATATACAAGAATATAACTACTATAATACTGATCCCTATGTACAAGAATATAACTACTATAATACTGCCCCTATATACAAGAATATAAACTACTGTAATACTGTGCCATTCACAAGAATATAACTACTATAATACTGCCCCTACGTACAAGAATATAACTAATATAATACTGCCCCCTATATACAAGACTATAATTACTATAATACTGCTCCTATGTGCAAGAATATAACTATTATAAGAGTGTGTGCACACGTTGCGGATTCTGCTGTGGATCCGCAGCGGATTTGGCCCTGCGGATCCGCAGCAGTTTCTGCTGCATTGTACAGTACCTTTATTTTCTATGGAAAATGAAAACTGCTGTGCACATGCTGCGGATTTTTCAGCGCGAATTTGCTGCGGTTTCAAATCCGCAGCATGTCACTTCTTTGTGCCGAACCCGCTGCAGTTTTACACCTGCTCTATTGTACAGGTGTCTAACCGCAGGCTAATCCGCAGATAAATCCGCAGCAGAATCCGCAACGTTTGCACGCACCCTAATACTGCCCCTATGTACAAGAATATAACTACTATAATACTGCTCCCTAACTACAAGAATATAACTACTATAATACTGCCCCCTATGTACAAGAATATAACTACTATAATACTGCCCCCTATGTACAAGAATATAACTACTATAATACTGCCCCTACATACAAGAATATAACTACTATAATACTGCCCCTGTGTACAAGAATATAACTTCTATAATACTGCCCCCTATGTGCAAGAATATAACTACTATAATGCTGCCCCTACGTACAAGAATATAACTACTATAATACTGCCCCTACGTACAAGAATATAACTACTATAATACTGCCCCTACGTACAAGAATATAACTACTATAATACTGCCCCCTATGTGCAAGAATATAACTACTATAATACTGCCCCTATGTACAAGAATATAACTACTATAATACTGCCCCTATGTACAAGAATATAACTACTATAATACTGCCCCCTATGTACAAGAATATAACTACTATAATACTGCCCCCTATGTACAAGAATATAACTACTATAATACTGCTCCTATGTGCAAGAATATAACTACTATAATACTGCTCCTACGTGCAAGAATATAACTACTATAATACTGCCCCCTATGTACAAGAATATAACTACTATAATACTGCCCCCTATGTACAAGAATATAACTACTATAATACTGCTCCTATGTGCAAGAATATAACTACTATAATACTGCTCCTACGTGCAAGAATATAACTACTATAATACTGCTCCTATGTACAAGAATATAACTACTATAATACTGCCCCTACGTACAAGAATATAACTACTATAATACTGCCCCCTATGTACAAGAATATAACTACTATAATACTGCCCCCTATGTACAAGAATATAACTACTATAATACTGCCCCCTATGTACAAGAATATAACTACTATAATACTGCCCCCTATGTACAAGAATATAACTACTATAATACTGCGCCCTATGTACAAGAATATAACTACTATAATACTGCCCCCTATGTACAAGAATATAACTACTATAATACTGCTCCTATGTGCAAGAATATAACTACTATAATAGTGCCCCTACGTACAAGAATATAACTACTATAATACTGCCCCCATGTACAGTGCTGTTCCCACTATATCTTTTTCAGCTGTGTGATAGTGTCTCAGTCTTTCTGATGTGCGATACATATCTCAGTATGTGTGACCCTTATCGGGTCTGTGGCTCGTTTGCTGACCCCGAGGTGACACACCTGGTTCAGGGACAGTATGACGGTTCCAGGTAGGGTTACAGCCAGGAATTGTCTCAACTCCAGAGAATCAGTGTCGTCAGGTGTCACCTGCAGAAAATGAGAGGTTACTTTATGAAGTGCCCTTCCCCTCCCCCATTCCCCACTCACCTCCCAGGCCAGATCCTTCATGTCTGACCCCAAAGTGAACGGTTGCAGGTTCCAGTTGAGTAGCGGACAGGTGCACAGAAGTTGGGACTTATTTTTGGGTGCATCCTCGTCATCACACAGCCAATTAGGAAGCAGGATTAGCCTAATTATAGAGTTTTGTTAGAAATTTTGCTTTTGCGTGGATACGTCACTGTGCGATTACTCGGTTGTCACCTTTCCTCCTCGCCGGCAATTTCTACTTCATTCAGGAGGATCTGAGATATCTGCAAAAAATCAAGACGTATCGTAGTCACCGACTATAGTACAAGTGTCCAAAACTGTTCCCCGAACAACTATCAAAGTGATGTGATGTTAGATCAGATGTAGTCACAGCCCCGCCCCCTGGTGATGATATCACTGAGTTGTCAGCCCCGCCCCCTGCTTATGACATCACTGAGTTGTCAGCCCCCCCCACCCCCAAGTACTAGTGCTGACAGTACTTCATTTCCCCTCTCACCATCATTACAGTTGTTTTCTTGTCACCTAAAAGCTGGAACCCAGATACTCCATCTTCCATCCAGCTCCGGGCAGAGTCCTGCACAAGATGGGTTCAAGTTACTAAAGCCGAGGGGCCACAGCGCTGGAGTGTGTAGGAGGGCTGTGAAATTTGTAGCGGATGACAGATATTTTTTAATAACTGCTGTGATGGTAATAATATCTACAGTGTCACCACTCTTACAGTAAAAAAGCCCGCCCATCTTGGCAGACAGAACCTTCTTTCCTGTGCTACACACAGCTTCTCTGAGACTCCTTTCATTCTTTCCAGAGGTTTCCCATCTCTAGCTTCAGTAAAGATGACTGATCATGACTAAGACACAAACAGGTGAGAGATCCTACTGAAGAAACGAACAGGGTTCTTTACAGCAAGAGCAGAAAGGCCAAGATGGTTCATTGAGGAACAGTGGTGTGAATGTGTAAAATGGAAGTGCGCCCCCTCGTGGAGGAATAAAGGGTCATACAGCCACACCAGAGTTTATCAATGAACCATTCTGTCCTCCCCTGTAAGGTTCATCTCCTTTCTCCACAGCTTGTCTGCTCTTACAGTAAAGAAGACTGTTCATTTCTGGAAACAGAATTCCTCCAACAGGAGGGGGCGCTCTTGTCTTCTGAGCAGTCAGATTTGCACCATATTGTATGGGCCATTTCTATACTGGCTCAGATTTATCTTCTCGCCTCAGAACACTAAATCCATGGAATTCCACGATAGTCTCTGGACGCTCATCAGTGCCAATATTACATCCCGTGTGTACGTTTTATTACAGGGGTGTCTGGGTTTCCTATCTCAATGCAGCAGAGAACCGCTGCAGATATCCGCACCTGAGCCCCTAATAAGTGGCCGCCTTTAGATGCAGCTGCCTGATGCTGAGCTCTCCATGACCTGCAGACCGCAAGGCTTTTGGCCAACTTCCCACAATGAGTTTTTGATGCTGCAGATTTTCTGCACCAATTACAGAAATTAGATTCATTGCGTTTTTTAAAGTTACATTTTTCTCAGCTGCTTTGGTTTTTCCTCCCTGTGATCAGGTGCTAAATATACTGCTTTGTGTTGGACACGTCCCCGCTGCTTAGCGGTGATCAAACTTCATTGATAAAGTCAAGTGCAGATTACTTTTGCTTTTTTTTTTTTTAAAAAAACATAAATAACTAAATCTCCAAGTTTATGGAGAAAATCCAGAAAGGGAAATTAATATACAGAAGAGAATCTGCTCCAAAAGGCACAAGAAAAAAAAAGTGTGTGAACAGAGTCTTCCATTCTCTCCCCACAATCTCATGTATGAGCATCTCCCATAGACTGTATGACATCACAAAGTTGGGGAACATCACCTTCAGCCTCTGGACTTGATGGCCATCATACTCCTCCAGTATCCGGACCTCCAGGATGATGTGGAGACCTGGGAACGTGAAGACCACAGAGGTGATTACGACTCCGGGCCTGGTCACTCAGCGCAGCCCTACAGACCGCCACAGCCACTTACCGTATTTCTGCCCCTCGGTCACCTGACCTCTCACACTCCCATTAGTCACCTCTTCATGGGGGAGTATGAGACCACCACACCCCAAGGATGACGCCTCTCGTATTCTGTGCATCACATCTGTAAGACATGGGGGGGGGGGGCAAGAGATGGGTAGAGGGGACAGGTCAGACTGCCCCCACATAACACACGCTGCCCCCACACAGTGGGGTTTGTAGTTTCATGTCACCCAGAGAGAATCACAAGCCTGACATCACTGCCCCCCCTCCGTCACACATTGCAGGTGGGGTGGGGGGTCCCGCATATAACTTACCGGTCTGTGGCGCCAGTCCTGCGATGCGGCAGATCACTCGGCGTTGGTGCCACACGCTTGGTGGAGGCGGCACGTACGCCTGGGCAAGAATGGCGATGGCAGAACTAAGCAGCGCAGCAAGTAATACCCAGAAAAGCACCAGCAGCCCCCGACGTACGCACACCCAGCCACGGGCGTCCTGCTCGGGCCTCAGGAGCGGCTGGGACTCCATGTCTCCCTGGCTGCGTCTCCTCCTGCAGATCTTATACTTCAGTATTTGCTGACCAGAAAATCGCCACCAGGTGTGAAGAGGAGTGTCACATTCTACATCCACCATCATCGCCCCACCCGAGGAGACAACGAGGGTCCAAGCAACCGACCAACCTCTGTACAATCACAGTACCACCAAAAATGGAACACACACACAAAAAATCAAAATTATGCACCCAATCTACAAAACCAGGTACCTGAAAAGTCAGTGGTCAGACCTGCTTAACTAGCTAATCATGGCGGCCACCGCATTGGGGGGATGGCTGGATGAGCAGTTTTCCAGTCCCCAGACACTGCTGGCAGCTGCCACCTTCCTACACACTGAGGCCATGATCCCGGCAGCCAGCGATAATGTGAGCCCAGGTGAGGCTGCGGTGATGATAACCTGGACCGGACGAGGGAGGCCTCGATCATGGCTCCACATAAAGCAGTGGTCCTCAAACTTAAACAGGGGGCCAGATCATAGTTCCTCAGACCATTGGAGGGCCGGAATATAGTTTAAAAAAAAATATTGAACAAATTCCTATGCACACTGCACATACTGCATCTTATTTTGAAGTAAAACAACAAAACAGGAAAAAATGCAAATTTAAAATGAAGAAGTAAAGTTAAATCAACAAACTTACAAATTTTTCAAGGGGTTCTTTGAATACCCTACACTTTGCGTCAATTTTTCCTCTTTCTTGATGTCATTGTTTCCTAGGGATTCCAAATTGCTATTAGTAAAATACCAATATATATATACCTATATATATATATACACAGCGGTACAAAAACAATATAGCAACAATAAAATTGCCCACACAGAGACATACAGACTGCACTGTCCATCAATGCAGCCTCAACAGTGCCCATATTGGTGGGACTCCACTTTTACCTCTGGCTAAGACTGGTGTGGTGTGAGAGTCCCCGATAGGCAGGTAAATGCCCCTAATAGGAGCACAGGTCCCCAATAGGATCCGGGGTTAAAAAAAAATACCAGTACTCACCTGCTCTGAAGAGGCGCCCACTCAACTCCGTCTTCTTCTGGCAGAGGCAGCGTGACGTCATCAGGCCGCGCAGGTCGTCTGTGTGTGCTCGCTGCATACGTAGGGCTGCGCAACACCTTTCCTCGCTGACTCCTTGTTCCGCCCGCGATTACAGGGCCTGCTGGCATTGAACTGCAGTGAAGTTCAATGTCGGCCAGGCCCAGGGGGCCGGATAAAAGTCCTCGGCGGGCCGCATGTAGCCCAGGGGCCGTAGTTTGAGGACCCCTGACATAAAGGCTCCGGTGGTTTCCATGGAGATGTGTGATAATCATTTGAGCACACGATCCGTTTTATAGTCACCACGGTCTGACGGATCCTGATCACGTCAGAGGGTCGCAAATCAAAATCACCCTCATCATCCTCGTCCCGCTGGATCTGGTCTTCATGATGTGTTACTAATTTTCTTGTGATTTCATGTTTTTTTTATTTTTCTTTAGTAAAATATTTAGAAAGCTGCTTTACGATCTCTGTGACAAAACCGCCACGTGAATACAACCGCACATGGAGATCGCGTCAATATGGCCGCCTTTATGGATTGTGTGTGTGTGCGAGGTGTGGCCAGTTTTTGTCACAACCTTGGTTCACATCCACAAGGTGCATTCACACCAGTAGCACGGCAGCCATGACGGTGGGGAAACAGCAGAAATATGGCTGCTACATCGGATGCCGTATAAGGCTAGTTTCACACTAGCGTTTATGAGCGCAGCGACGGCCTGCGCACGGCCGCCGCTAAGCCCCGCCCCGGCTGCGCCTCCGCCTCCGCCGGTAGCTCCGCCTACCGGCGCATGACGCTGCATGCGCCCTGCGTCCCCTATCTTTATCACTGGGGGTGCAGGCCGTGCGCAGTATGCGTTTGGCGGCGCATGCGCCTTTTTGACGGTGCGCCGACCTGCGCCAAACGCAACCTGCTGCAGTTTGGTTGCGCCGGCGCACCGTCAAAAAGGCGCATGCGCCGCCAAACGCATATTGCGCACGGCCTGCGCCCCCAGTGATAAAGATAGGGGACGCAGGGAGCATGCAGCGTCATGCGCCGGTAGGCGGAGCTACCGGCAGAGGCGCGGCAGGGGCGGGGCTTAGCGGCGGCCGTGCGCAGGCCGTCGAAGCGCTCATAAACGCTAGTGTGAAACTAGCCTTACAGAGGCACAATAGGAGGATAGTGCCGTATACAGCACAGAGCGGCATATGGCTCCACGCACAGGCCCCCAACACTGCAGAGTAGAGACCCTTAATGGTGTGGGGTCGATTTGTATGATTGTAGTATAGTAGTGTGGAGACATATCATTGTAGTATAGTAGTGTGGAGACGTATCATTGTAGTATAGCAGTGTGGAGACGTATCATTGTAGTATAGCAGTGTGGAGACATATCATTGTAGTATAGTAGTGCAGAGATGTATGATTGTAGTATAGGGGTGCGGAGACGTATCATTGTAGTATAGTAGTGTGGAGAAGTATAGTAGTGTGGAGACGTATCATTGTAGTATAGTAGTGTGGAGACATATCATTGTAGTATAGTAGTGTGGAGACATATCATTGTAGTATAGTAGTGTGGAGACATATCATTGTAGTATAGTAGTGTGGAGACATATCATTGTAGTATAGTAGTGTGGAGACATATCATTGTAGTATAGTAGTGTGGAGACGTATCATTGTAGTATAGTAGTGTGGAGACATATCATTGTAGTATAGTAGTGTGGAGACGTATCATTGTAGTATAGTAGTGTGGAGACGTATCATTGTAGTATAGTAGTGTGGAGACGTATCATTGTAGTATAGTAGTGTGGAGACGTATCATTGTAGTATAGTGGTGCGGAGAGGTATGATTGTAGTATAGGGGTGCGGAGACGTATCATTGTAGTATAGCGGAGATGTATGATTGTAGTATAGCGGTGTAGAGACGTATGACTGTAGTATAGCGGAGACGTATCATTGTAGTATAGTGGTGTGGAGACGTATGATTGTAGCATAGTGGTGCAGAGATGTATGATTGTAGTATAGGGGTGTGGAGACGTATCATTGTAGTATAGCGGAGATGTATGATTGTAGTATAGCGGTGTGGAGACGTATGACTGTAGTATAGCGGAGACGTATCATTGTAGTATAGTGGTGCAGAGATGTATGATTGTAGTATAGGGGTGTGGAGACGTATCATTGTAGTATAGCGGAGATGTATGATTGTAGTATAGCGGTGTGGAGACGTATGATTATAGTATAGCGGTGTGGAGATGTATGATTGTAGTATAGTGGTGCAGAGATGTATGATTGTAGTATAGGGGTGCGGAGACGTATGACTGTAGTATAGCGGAGACGTATCATTATATTATAGCGGTGCAGAGACGTATGACTGTAGTATAGCGGAGACGTATGATTGTAGTATAGCGGTGTGGAGACGTATGATTGTAGTATAGCGGTGCGGAGATGTATGATTGTAGTATAGCGGTGCAGAGATGTATGATTGTAGTATAGGGGTGCGGAGACGTATGATTATAGTATAGCGGTGTGGAAACGTATGATTGTAGTATAGCGGTGCAGAGATGTATGATTGTAGTATGGGGTGCGGAGACGTATGACTGTAGTATAGCGGAGATGTATGATTGTAGTATAGCGGAGACGTATGATTGTAGTATAGCGGTGTGGAGACGTATGATTGTAGTATAGTGGTGCAGAGATGTATGATTGTAGTATAGGGGTGCGGAGACGTATCATTATAGTATAGCGGTGCGGAGACGTATGACTGTAGTATAGCGGAGACGTATGATTGTAGTATAGCGGTGTGGAGACGTATGATTGTAGTATAGCGGTGTGGAGACGTATGATTGTAGTATAGCAGTGTGGAGACGTATGATTGTAGTATAGCGGTGTGGAGACGTATGATTATAGTATATCGGTGTGGAAACGTATGATTGTAGTATAGCGGTGCAGAGATGTATGATTGTAGTATAGGGGTGCGGAGACGTATGACTGTAGTATAGCGGAGACGTATGATTGTAGTATAGCGGTGTGGAAACGTATGATTGCAGTATAGCGGTGCAGAGATGTATGATTGTAGTATAGGGGTGCGGAGACGTATGACTGTAGTATAGCGGAGACGTATGATTGTAGTATAGCGGAGACGTATGATTGTAGTATAGCGGTGTGGAAACGTATGATTGTAGTATAGCGGTGTGGAAACGTATGATTGTAGTATAGTGGTGTGGAGACGTATGATTGTAGTATAGCGGTGTGGAGACGTATGATTGTAATATAGCGGTGTGGAGACGTATGATTGTAGTATAGCGGTGTGGAAACGTATGATTGTAGTATAGTGGTGTGGAGACGTATGATTGTAGTATAGCGGTGTGGAAACGTATGATTGTAGTATAGTGGTGTGGAGACGTATGATTGTAATATAGCGGTGTGGAGACGTATGATTGTAGTATAGCGGTGTGGAGACGTATGATTATAGTATAGCGGTGTGGAGACGTATGATTGTAGTATAGCGGCGTGGAGACGTATGATTGTAGTATAGCGGTGTGGAAACGTATGATTGTAGTATAGTGGTTTGGAGACGTATGATTATAGCACAGCGGTGTGGAGACATATGATTGTAGTATAGGGGTGTGGAGACGCATTATTAGGCTATGTGCACACGTTGCGGAATCTGCTGCGTTTCCGCAGCGGTTTTGGCCCTGCGGAAACGCAGCAGTTCCGCTGACCATGTACAGTACAATGAAACCCTATGGGGTTTCAAAAACGCTGTGCTGACGGTGCGGATTTTTCCGCACGGTTTTGCTGCGGTTTACAAACCGCAGCATGTCAATTGTTTGCGCGGATTCCGCAGCGGTTTCATACCTTTACCATAGTAGAGGTGTGAAACCGCAGGTCACTTTACCTGCGTTTCCGCAACGTGTGCACATAGCCTTAATATAGCGGTGTGGAGACGTCTGATGACAGGATTGTGGGGTGGAGCGTTCCCTTGTCTCTCTGAATGGCTGTGTGCAGTCATTTCCTGCCCCCTCTCAGGCCTTTGTCTGCTGCGCTCGCCCCTCCCTGTGTTTGTGAGTTGTGTGTGTCAGGTTTGCTCCACAATGAGATGCTAGGCAGGGAGACAACACGCTGTGGGGTGCGCTCTTGTGGGTCTGTATGGGTATCACCGGCAGACAGCGGATATGGGACACGTCCTGTCGTTCACACACTGCAGTAAGTGTCGCTGCTGTACAATTGTGTCTGGCTGTGAGTGCAGGTGCGGCATCTCCTCCATCATTGTCTTATGTAGGTGCTGCATATGGGTGTATCCTATACAGAGTGAGCGTGGGGTCCTCGTGTGACGGTCACCCAGATTATCACGTCATGTGCGACTGTCACACTACAACAGTAGTATCTGATGCTCTGACCGTATAAGCGGTGCGTGTATATATCTGTGTGTTGGCGGTGCCGTGTTTGTATATATCTGTGTGTTGGCGGTGCCGTGTGTGTATATATCTGTGTGTTGGCGGTGCCGTGTGTGTATATATCTGTGTGTTGGCGGTGCCGTGTGTGTATACATCTGTGTGTTGGCGGTGCCGTGTGTATACATCTGTGTGTTGGCGGTGCCGTGTGTGTATATATCTGTGTGTTGGCGGTGCCGTGTGTGTATATATCTGTGTGTTGGCGGTGCCGTGTGTGTATATATCTGTGTGTTGGCGGTGCCGTGTGTATACATCTGTGTGTTGGCGGTGCCGTGTGTGTGTATATATCTGTGTGTTGGCAGTGCCGTGTGTGTATACATCTTTGTGTTGGCAGTGCCTGGGTGGGGGCGGTGCCGTGTGTGTATATACCTGTGTGTTGGCGGTGCCGTGTGTGTATACATCTGTGTGTTGGCGGTGCCGTGTGTGTATACATCTGTGTGTTGGCGGTGCCGTGTGTGTATATACACCTGTGTGTTGGCGGTGCCGTGTGTGTATATACACCTGTGTGTTGGCGGTGCCGTGTGTGTATATACACCTGTGTGTTGGCGGTGCCGTGTGTGTATATACACCTGTGTGTTGGCGGTGCCGTGTGTGTATATACACCTGTGTGTTGGCAGTGTCTGGGTGGGGGCGGTGCCGTGTGTGTATATATTTGTATTAGCGGTGCCGTGTGTGTATACATCTGTCTGTTGGCAGTGCCTGGGTGGGGGTGGTGCCTGTGTGTTGGCGGTGCCGTGTGTGTGTGTGTGTATACATCTGTGTGTTGGCGGTGCCGTGTGTATATACACCTGTGTGTTGGCGGTGCCGTGTGTGTGTATATTTGTGTGTTGGCGGTGCCGTGTGTGTATATACACCTGTGTGTTGGCAGTGCCTGGGTGGGGGCGGTGCCGTGTGTGTATATACACCTGTGTGTTGGCAGTGCCTGGGTGGGGGCGGTGCCGTGTGTGTATACACCTGTGTGTTGGCGGTGCCGTATGTGTATATATTTGTATTAGCGGTGCCGTGTGTGTATATACACCTGTGTGTTGGCAGTGCCTGGGTGGGGGCGGTGCCGTGTGTGTATACACCTGTGTTGGCGGTGCCGTGTGTGTATATATTTGTATTAGCGGTGCTGTGTGTGTATATATCTGTGTGTTGGTGCCGTGTGTATATATACACCTGTGTGTTGGCAGTGCCTGGGTGGGGGCGGTGCCGTGTGTGTATACACCTGTGTGTTGGCAGTGCCTGGGTGGGGGTGGTGCCTGTGTGTTGGCGGTGCCGTGTCTGTATACATGTGTATTAGTGGTGCCATATGTGTATACACCTGTGTGTTGGCGGTGCCGTGAGTGTATACATCTGTGTGTTGGCGGTGCCGTGTGTGTATATATTTGTATTAGCGGTGCCGTGTGTGTATATACACCTGTGTGTTGGCGGTGCCGTGTGTGTATACATCTGTGTGTTGGCGGTGCCGTGTGTGTATATATTTGTATTAGCGGTGCCGTGTGTGTATATACACCTGTGTGTTGGCGGTGCCGTGTGTGTATACATCTGTGTGTTGGCGGTGCTGTGTGTGTATATATTTGTATTAGCGGTGCCGTGTGTGTATATACACCTGTGTGTTGGCAGTGCCTGGGTGGGGGCGGTGCCGTGTGTGTATACACCTGTGTGTTGGCGTTGCCGTGTGTGTATATTTGTATTAGCGGTGCTGTGTGTGTATATATCTGTGTGTTGTCGGTGCTGTGTGTATATATACACCTGTGTGTTGGCAGTGCCTGGGTGGGGGCGGTGCCGTGTGTGTATACACCTGTGTGTTGGCAGTGCCTGGGTGGGGGTGGTGCCTGTGTGTTGGCAGTGCCGTGTCTGTATACATGTGTATTAGTGGTGCCATATGTGTATACACCTGTGTGTTGGCGGTGCCGTGAGTGTATACATCTGTGTGTTGGCGGTGCCGTGTGTGTATATATTTGTATTAGCGGTGCCGTGTGTGTATATACACCTGTGTGTTGGCGGTGCCGTGTGTGTATACATCTGTGTGTTGGCGGTGCCGTGTGTGTATATATTTGTATTAGCGGTGCCGTGTGTGTATATACACCTGTGTGTTGGCGGTGCCGTGTGTGTATACATCTGTGTGTTGGCGGTGCTGTGTGTGTATATATTTGTATTAGCGGTGCCATGTGTGTATATACACCTGTGTGTTGGCAGTGCCTGGGTGGGGGCGGTGCCGTGTGTGTATACACCTGTGTGTTGGCGTTGCCGTGTGTGTATATTTGTATTAGCGGTGCTGTGTGTGTATATATCTGTGTGTTGGCGGTGCTGTGTGTATATATACACCTGTGTGTTGGCAGTGCCTGGGTGGGGGCGGTGCCGTGTGTGTATACACCTGTGTGTTGGCAGTGCCTGGGTGGGGGTGGTGCCTGTGTGTTGGCAGTGCCGTGTCTGTATACATGTGTATTAGTGGTGCCATATGTGTATACACCTGTGTGTTGGCGGTGCCGTGAGTGTATACATCTGTGTGTTGGCGGTGCCGTGTGTGTATATATTTGTATTAGCGGTGCCGTGTGTGTATATACACCTGTGTGTTGGCGGTGCCGTGTGTGTGTATACATCTGTGTGTTGGCGGTGCCGTGTGTGTATATATTTGTATTAGCGGTGCCGTGTGTGTATATACACCTGTGTGTTGGCAGTGCCTGGGTGGGGGCGGTGCCGTGTGTGTATATACCTGTGTGTTGGCGGTGCCGTGTGTGTATACATCTGTGTGTTGGCGGTGCCGTGTGTGTATACATCTGTGTGTTGGCGGTGCCGTGTGTGTATACATCTGTGTGTTGGCGGTGCCATGTGTGTATACATCTGTGTGTTGGCGGTGCCGTGTGTGTATATACACCTGTGTGTTGGCGGTGCCGTGTGTGTATATACACCTGTGTGTTGGCGGTGCCGTGTGTGTATATCCACCTGTGTGTTGGCGGTGCCGTGTGTGTATATCCACCTGTGTGTTGGCGGTGCCGTGTGTGTATATCCACCTGTGTGTTGGCGGTGCCGTGTGTGTATATCCACCTGTGTGTTGGCGGTGCCGTGTGTGTATATCCACCTGTGTGTTGGCGGTGCCGTGTGTGTATATCCACCTGTGTGTTGGCGGTGCCGTGTGTGTATATCCACCTGTGTGTTGGCGGTGCCGTGTGTGTATATCCACCTGTGTGTTGGCGGTGCCGTGTGTGTATATCCACCTGTGTGTTGGCGGTGCCGTGTGTGTATATCCACCTGTGTGTTGGCGGTGCCGTGTGTGTATATCCACCTGTGTGTTGGCGGTGCCGTGTGTGTATATCCACCTGTGTGTTGGCAGTGTCTGGGTGGGGGCGGTGCCGTGTGTGTATATATTTGTATTAGTGGTGCCGTGTGTGTATACATCTGTCTGTTGGCAGTGCCTGGGTGGGGGTGGTGCCTGTGTGTTGGCGGTGCCGTGTGTGTGTATACATCTGTGTGTTGGCGGTGCCGTGTGTATATACACCTGTGTGTTGGCGGTGCCGTGTGTGTATATATTTGTGTGTTGGCTGTGCCGTGTGTGTATATATTTGTGTGTTGGCGGTGCCGTGTGTGTATATATTTGTATTAGCGGTGCTGTGTGTGTATATATCTGTGTGTTGGCGGTGCCGTGTGTATATATACACCTGTGTGTTGGCAGTGCCTGGGTGGGGGCGGTGCCGTGAGTGTATACATCTGTGTGTTGGCGGTGCCGTGTGTGTATATATTTGTATTAGCGGTGCCGTGTGTGTATATACACCTGTGTGTTGGCGGTGCCGTGTGTGTATACATCTGTGTGTTGGCGGTGCCGTGTGTGTATATATTTGTATTAGCGGTGCCGTGTGTGTATATACACCTGTGTGTTGGCGGTGCCGTGTGTGTATATATTTGTATTAGCGGTGCCGTGTGTGTATATACACCTGTGTGTTGGCAGTGCCTGGGTGGGGGCGGTGCCGTGTGTGTATATATTTGTATTAGCGGTGCTGTGTGTGTATATATCTGTGTGTTGGCGGTGCCGTGTGTATATATACACCTGTGTGTTGGCAGTGCCTGGGTGGGGGTGGTGCCTGTGTGTTGGCAGTGCCGTGTCTGTATACATGTGTATTAGTGGTGCCATATGTGTATACACCTGTGTGTTGGCGGTGCCGTGAGTGTATACATCTGTGTGTTGGCGGTGCCGTGTGTGTATATCTTTGTATTAGCGGTGCCGTGTGTGTATATACACCTGTGTGTTGGCGGTGCCGTGTGTGTATACATCTATGTGTTGGCGGTGCCGTGTGTGTATATATTTGTATTAGAGGTGCCGTGTGTGTATATACACCTGTGTGTTGGCAGTGCCTGGGTGGGGGCGGTGCCGTGTGTGTGTACACCTGTGTGTTGGCGTTGCCGTGTGTGTATACATTTGTATTAGCGGTGCTGTGTGTGTATATATCTGTGTGTTGGCGGTGCCGTGTGTATATATACACCTGTGTGTTGGCAGTGCCTGGGTGGCGGCGGTGCCGTGTGTGTATACACCTGTGTGTTGGCAGTGCCTGGGTGGGGGTGGTGCCGTGTGTGTATACACCTGTGTGTTGGCGGTGCCTGGGTGGGGGTGGTGCCTGTGTGTTGGCAGTGCCGTGTCTGTATACATGTGTATTAGTGGTGCCATATGTGTATACACCTGTGTGTTGGCGGTGCCGTGAGTGTATACATCTGTGTGTTGGCGGTGCCGTGTGTGTATATATTTGTATTAGCGGTGCCGTGTGTGTATATACACCTGTGTGTTGGCGGTGCCGTGTGTGTATACATCTGTGTGTTGGCGGTGCCGTGTGTGTATATATTTGTATTAGCGGTGCCGTGTGTGTATATACACCTGTGTGTTGGCGGTGCCGTGTGTGAATACATCTGTGTGTTGGCGGTGCCGTGTGTGTATATATTTGTATTAGCGGTGCCGTGTGTGTATATACACCTGTGTGTTGGCAGTGCCTGGGTGGGGGCGGTGCCGTGTGTGTATATATTTGTATTAGCGGTGCCGTGTGTGTATATACACCTGTGTGTTGGCGGTGCCGTGTGTGAATACATCTGTGTGTTGGCGGTGCCGTGTGTGTATATATTTGTATTAGCGGTGCCGTGTGTGTATATACACCTGTGTGTTGGCAGTGCCTGGGTGGGGGCGGTGCCGTGTGTGTATATATTTGTTTTAGCAGTGCCGTGTGTGTATACACCTGTGTGTTGGCGGGGCCGTGTGTGTATATATGTGTATTAGTGGTGCCGTGTGTGTGTATACACCTGTGTGTTGGCAGTGCCTGGGTGGGGGTGGTGCCTGGGTGTTGGCGGTGCCGTTTGTGTATATATGTGTATTAGCGGTGCCGTGTGTGTGTGTATACACCAGTGTGTTGGTGGTGCCGTACGTGTATATCTTCGTGTTATCAGTGCTGCCAGTATGTTTGTAAAATTAGTCTCTATGGTAATTAAACATATGTTAGTGGGGGCGGGGCCGTGATGGACTCGTGCATTTATGCAAAACTTACCCAAAACTTATCAAAATTGTGCCTGTAATGTCTGTTTCTCCTGCAGAGGACGCTCCATCCACTGCCTCCAGCACCCCGGACTCCTGCCCTCCAGATGGTAAAGTCCCCGTGTGTATGTGTGTCCTCTATACTTGTCACATGACATGCACTATTGCTTTGTAGCTCCACCCCTTCCGAATGGCTCCTCCTCCCTGTAAACACAATACTGGACTTCATTTATCAAACCCAACAGCTCAGCTTACATTTTTAAAAAATTTTCTGTTAAAAATTAAAAGGTGCACAGTGATTGGTTCCTATGGGCTCCAATGACAGCTGTACTGATAAATGAGGCCTGCCACATGTTCAGTGCTGCTCTGATTCTGCCTTCTTGTCTATGTTGTAGGTGACCTTGATGATGCCGCGGTGACCCTGGCTGATCTGTGGCCCTTACCTTCACCTCAGGAGCCAACTTTCTCTTACATTACCATTGGAAGTTCAGCCCCATTAACTCGTCCCACAGTTAGGGCCCGAAGGGGACGGAGTCTGGGCCGAGGACAGTTACCAAGGAAAGAGGAACCGGAAGAGGAAACTGTGACCTATGTTCTGTTGGAGAAGGCGTGTCAGATCTCACAAGCCCTGCCCCCGAGCAACTATGAGGAACAGACACTAGTGGAGAAGCCCCAGCCAAGAATATCAGGGATCACAATGGGTGAGACATACGAGCTGCACGTCATGTGATACAGTGATATTACTACATGTCACCAAGGAGACACGGTACAGTGAATCCTCCAGCAGAAAAGTGAGTGCAGCTCTGGAGTGTAATGCAGGATGTAACTCAGGATCAGTAACATAATGTATGCACACAGTGACTGCACCAGCAGAATAGCGAGTGCATCTCTGGAGTATAATACAGGATGTAACTCAGGATCAGTAATGTAATGTATGCACACAGTGACTGCACCAGCAGAATAGTGAGTGCAGCTCTGGAGTATAACACAGGATGTAACTCAGGATCAGTAATGTAATGTATGTACACAGTGACTGCACCAGCAGAATAGTGAGTGCAGCTCTGGGGTATAATACAGGATGTAACTCAGGATCAGTACAGGATCAGTAATGTATGTACACAGTGACTGCACCAGCAGAATAGTGAGTGCAGCTCTGGAGAATAATACAGGATGTAATTCAGGATCAGTAATTTAATGTATGTACACAGTGACTACACCAGCAGAATAGTGAGTACAGCTCTGGAGTATAATACAGGATGTAACTCAGGATCAGTACAGGATCAGTAATGTATGTACACAGTGACTGCACCAGCAGAATAGTGAGTGCAGCCCTGGAGTATAATACAGGATGTAATTGAGGATCAATAGTGTAATGTATGTACACAGTGACTGCACCAGCAGAATAGTGAGTGCAGCTCTGGGGTATAATACAGGATGTAACTCAGGATCAGTAATGTAATGTATGTACACAGTGACTGCACCAGCAGAATAGTGAGTGCAGCTCTGGGGTATAATACAGGATGTAACTCAGGATCAGTACAGGATCAGTAATGTATGTACACAGTGACTGCACCAGCAGAATAGTGAGTGCAGCTCTGGAGAATAATACAGGATGTAATTCAGGATCAGTAATTTAATGTATGTACACAGTGACTACACCAGCAGAATAGTGAGTACAGCTCTGGAGTATAATACAGGATGTAACTCAGGATCAGTACAGGATCAGTAATGTATGTACACAGTGACTGCACCAGCAGAATAGTGAGTGCAGCCCTGGAGTATAATACAGGATGTAATTGAGGATCAATAGTGTAATGTATGTACACAGTGACTGCACCAGCAGAATAGTGAGTGCAGCTCTGGAGTATAATACAGGATGTGACTCAGGATCAGTCATGTAATGTATGTACACAGTGACTCCACCAGCAGAATAGCTCTGCTCAGCTGCTGCTCATTGTGGTGATTGTGGGTGCGGTCGACACTGATCCTGCTTTGTGTTCCTGAGCTCCAGAGAATCAACACCTCTCCACCCAGGGACCTACCCAGGGAGGAGTGGGTTTCCTGGGATGAGTGAAGGAACCAAGTCCCAGGCTTCTGTTTCCCAGCAACCGGCCTGCACATCAGAGGACTCGGGGGTGAGGCGCTCAACCAGGAGTCGCAGCAATGTGGCTCCTACTCCCCCCAGGTTTGCAGAGACCCAGAGAAGCCGTAAGGCTTCCAACATGGAGGAGAAGCCTGCTAGCAGCGTGCAAGATGGCGGTCCTTCCGGAGGAAAGCTGAGTGCTCACGGAGGTAAGGCCGACCTCGCTGAGGAAAGTTGTGGGCTGCAGAAATCAAAGGAGTCTGTGTCCACCTATGCCTCCCGGGTCATGAGCCACCTCCGTGAATATGAAGAGGCGAGCAAGACCATCAGGAGGCTCCGGGAGGAGATGCGCTGCACAAGCGCCAAAGCTGCAGGTTCCTCCAGACCCGTGAAGACCCAACTCCAGGCGGAGGTAAATCAACTGAAGCTGGATATTAATGAGCTGGAGGTGAGGAAAGTGTTCCTAAGAGAAAAAAGTGGACCATTTAAAGAAAAACTAATAAATGAGGACAGATTTAGAGAAATGGCTGATAACAGAGAGCAAAGGCAGATGGGGCTGCAGCCTGAGAGCCAGGTGGATGATGATGATGATGACGACCAGCAGAAAGCAGCACCTGGCAGCCTGCAAAGTCACCCGCAGGCCTCGTGCAGCGAGCTCCATGCTGGACAGGTGACATTGGCATCTGGTCGCAGTTCTGCTGGCTCTGGGGAGGACAGTGACAACAGCGGCCAGGGAGGGGCTCTAATGACGGAGATAAAGCTCCTGGAGTCCTCAGTGTGCCTTCAGAACTTCCATCTTGGTGATGATTTACCAGAGGCGGCACCTGGGGACCAGAAGAAAAAGGCAAAGAAGAACAAGCCAAAGCTCCAGGAAGTGGTGAGCTATGTATATGCCCCCTTCCCTGTACCCCCCGAGTCAGCTGCAGGGTCAGCTCGCTGCATAAGCCCCGTTGCCCAGCCCAGCCCTGGTTCTGCTGTGGATCCGGTGCAAAGGCGCGGGAGAGTACAGAGCACAGTAGTGAGGCACAGAGCTCCGCCTCAGCAGGTGCATCAGCCGAGAGGCTGGACAGTGAGGGCGGCCCGGCGGCGGGTATACGGTTAGGCCACGAAACTGTGGTGTGCTCCTCAGTGGGAGGGGGGAGCGGCCCAGTGTCGGGGGCAGCTCCGGTAGCCTTGGTGCCCCTAAATGCTGTTGCCGCTAATCACTTAGGTGAGAAGCGGCCGCAGTTTGAGGGGGCTGTTGGGGCTGGGTGTTCCGATCCTCCCAAGATCCCGTTCTGCGTTGGCGCTGCTGGTCAGCAAGATCCTGATGTAAATGATCAGCGGCGCCTCACAGCGGCAAAAGTTCGGCGCCTAATGAAGCAAAGAAACTTGCCAACTGGTGATGTGGAGGGCACCCGTAAGTCCAGGGGTGATGTCGCCTCCAGTTGGAGGTGGATAATGGTGATACTGTTGGTGTTGATGTGGTCACTGGTCCGGTTGCCCCCCCCGGTGGTGGCAGTACCCGTTATTAGTTATGCCGCTGTCACCTCCGGGGAAAATAGGGCGTACTCCTTGTCTCCGAGCTCTGGGGATGGCATGTTGCAGCGGCGTCTCCTGGAGGCTCTAAAGAAGGGGGAGAGATCAGTAAAGGTAGAGAGTCGAGAGGTTGATCTATCCTTCTGGATAGAGAGGCATGTCCTCAGGGCCTTCCGAGAGCAAAATGGGGGAAATACAGTGTGGTCCCTTCCGACAGCCGGGCCAGGTAGTGTGCGTAGGAATGTGGTCCGTCTTCGGTGGAGGGGCACACCTCTGTGTCGTTAAAGAGGGGGAAGGATTCCTCCTCTGAGGCAGAGGATAATGGGAGTGGAAAGAAGAAAGCCATCTTACTCAATCACCAATGATGGCGGTACCCTCTCCGTTGACGCTGGCGTCCATTAATGTCGCCAGCATAAAGTCAAATGCAGCTAGATTTGCGGCCTTTGATTTTCTCAGCCGTGTTGAAGCTGACATTTTCTTTTTGCAAGAGACCAGACTGCCAAACATGGCAGACGTGTTTAAAGCCAAGAAGAAGTGGAGACTTGGGCCCTCCTATTGATCTCTTGCGGCCGAGCCGTATAGCGGAGTGGCGGTCCTTTTTACCGCACTGGTGGAATGCCGACGGGCTATTGAATTAGAAATGGTGAGGTGCCTGATCTTGGATGTCCTCATGAAGGGACAAGAGCTCCGGCTTATTAACATCTATGGTCCCCAATCTAAATGGGACCGGAAGTGTCTCTTTATGAGGATCAAGCCCTACCTTTTTACAAGTCGGCAGGTTGTCTTTGGAGGGGACTTCACTACTGTCACAAGGCCCTGAGATAGAGGAGGTTCCAGAGACAAGCTGACTTATGATAGCGTCGCCCTTAATTGTATAGCTAGTAAGGCTCGCTTGGTGGATGTCCACATTCGGCACACCCCAGGCCACGAGGGGTTCACCTATCATAGAGGTAACTGTAAGTCCAGAATAGATAGGTTTTATTTAAAGGAAGAAGCTGTCTCTTCAGCAGTGTCTGTTGTTGAGGTGGAGTTCTCCGACCACTGCTAATTTTGTTTTCTCTGAATGTTAGAGACCCTCCGGATGGGAAGAGGCTTTTGGAGGCTCAATTTGTCTCTCTTGGAAGAAGCGGACATAAGACAGTCCTTTGAGGATTTTCTTCAGAGCCAGGTACCCTTACTGGATCTTTGTAGTAGTAAGTTAGAGTGGTGGGAGATGGTCAAGAAAAGGGGGGGCGAGATTCTTCCGCCAGCTCTCGAGCCTCAGGAGTCTGAACAGGTACCGCCTGTATCAGGGTCTGAGGAGGAAACTCGAGCATCTTGTCTCAACTGGAGGTAGCCGCGAGGAGATCTCCAGAGTGAAATCTTTGCTCATGAGGTGTCAGTACGATACACACGCATCTTTGGTTTTTGAGAGGGATTACGGGAAGTACCGCTCGCCCGACCCTTACAGAAACTGCAAGATGTCAGTGAATAGTAAAGTTGTTATAGGACTGGTTGACACTGCGGGGTCCCTGAGGCGATCCAGATCAGGGATCCTGGACGTTGTCAGATCCTTCTAGTCGCACCTCTTGGGGAAGAGGGATCTTGATTGGGATAAGATGTCGGCTTTCCTGGCTGAAGTCGTTCCTGAACCAGGGGTAGACCCCTCTCTTGACGTATTGACAGAGATGATCAGGGAAGAGAAAGTTAAGTTGGCGATTGAAGGGCTTGCCCCAGAAAAATCACCCGGTCCAGATGGCTTAACATCTGAGTTTTATAAGACCTTTAAGGACGCTTTGGTTCCACTCTTGACTGAGGTATTCAATGAGTGTCTTTCCTCGGGCACTCTGCCAAAGTCAATGAGGAGGACTGCCCTGATCATCTTGTCAAAGGGTAAAGACCCATCTTGCATTGAGAATTGGTGTCCCATAGCGCTTCTCAATGCAGACAGGAAGGTTCTGGCAAAGGTGCTGTTTAATCGGCTGGTGAAATTTGCACCCTGACTCCTTTCAGAGGCCCAGCATTGCTCTGTTCCAGTTCGCAGCACATTTAGTGCAGTGCTCGGTGTCCGGGTGGTGGTGGAGCAGGGTAGGGCAGGTCACTGGAAGGGGTACATGCTGTCACTGGACCAGGCAAAAGCGTTTGATCGGGATAATCACAAGTACCTCTGGTTTGTCCTTCTGAGATATGGCCTGCCGGGGGGGGGGGGGGGGGTGTTGTGAGGTGGGTTTATCTTGTGGGACTATGGGACACTGGGGTGTTTGGGGAAACACTGGCACTGCGTGATCTGGCCTATGGACGTTGGACATGGACTGAGGCATGAGACGCAGGACCAGCTCTCTGGTCAGTGCGGGGGTTGGGAATGGTGGGCTTCAGTGTGGGGTGTTTAGTCTTGTATATATTTGTATAGTTTGGTTATTTTATATACTGTATATGCTGTATTTATATAAAAAAAAAAAAAGTTTATATATTTATGTCAGCCTTTGTTTATTTTAATTTTCTTATTAGTTTGTTTGGTGACCGTAAGGTGTAAGTTATTATTAGTTGTTATTCTGTATATATGTATAATATGTGTGAGAGGAGAGAATGAGCGGCTGGACTAGTGTTCAGTATACGTATTATTTTTCTGGCTGATATTCTTATGTTTCTGTTATTATTATTATTGTTTTTTTCATTTTTATAATAAAAGATCTACAGGATGTAGCTCAGGATCAGTACAGGATAAGTAATGCATGTACACAGCGACAGCAGAATAGTGAGTGCAGCTCTGGAGTAAGATGCTGATTTTATATAGGACATCACCGCTTCCTCGTTATCAGTTATTATACGCAGTGCTGGCATGTCTGGTATATGGGGACAGATACAATGGCTTTCCCCTGGCTCGTCCTCCATTGTTGCAGCTTATCGCTCTCTGCGGTCTCTGATCTCTATAATCCGCACAGCTTTGTATTAAAGCTTCTGTGAATGAGAGGAATCTCTGGATGCAGCGCTCACCTCTCCCAGCTGGGCCTGGAGGTGGGATAATGGAGAGGATTTATGGGGTCCTCCTTTGTCATTAGCTTCTTCACCACTGCAGGAGCTGGGGGGCACTTCTTTGCTGCCTTTACTTTGATAAAACCTTCTATAATATGTAAGTGCCGACACCCTCAGGGCACGAGGCGCCCACCACAGGCGATGTCTTGCTGACATATGAGGGGTGCCCTGCATGGAGTGGGCAGCAGCTAACCCTGGGTGTGGACATCTGTTCTCCGTGGCTTTTTCTGGCCACAGACGGGGGTTCTCAGGACAGAGGTTGTTACTAGTCTCAGGGGGGTTGTCCCTGTCCGTCTATATTTAGTGTCTTCTTCTTCCCTCACAGACGCTGGTCGTAGAGACTCTCGCCACCTGTCACCCCAGAACCGGAGCAGCTACCAGGAGGACACCATGAAGAAAGCCGGTGAGTGGAGGCCGAGAATGAGGAAAATGGCTACAAAAGGGACACTTATGTCAGTCTTAATGTGAGGCCACCCTACAGGATCAGGCCCCTCCACAGCCATGGCTGTCAGTTAAAGTATCTGGGTCCCTCCTGTAAAACGGTCAGGGTCCCACAGCTCCATCCACCACCTAATAACTCAATATGTGGAAAACACAGGGAGGATCTTTTGAGGTTCACTTAATTTTGGAATCCGTAGAAGGTGGTAATATGGACTCCTTTATAGCTGACGGAGCTCCCTAGTGGCCGAGGACCAGGGCTTGTTGAGTATATGGGCCACATGAGTTCATCTTATTACTTGCCAACTTGGTGGAAGTGAAGTCAGGTCTGACCGCCCTGCAGCTCTGTAAGCCAGGAGTGTGGGGCCCCGTCACTGATAGTCCTGGAGTGAAACTACAGAATATTACACATCCCTGGGATTATGTCTGGTATAATATCACTGTGATGTCATCACCCAGCGTCACGATAGAGGGCGAACAGCTCCACGCATAGCACAGTCTTCCTACTGAGGATCAGTGTTGCATAATGACCATATGCCCGTGCTGTCGCTCTCTGCGCGCCCGTGCTGTCGCTTACCTCGCGCTCTCTGCGCGCCCGTGCTGTCGCTTACCTCGCGCTCTCTGCGCGCCCGTGCTGTCGCTTACCTCGCGCTCTCTGCGCGCCCGTGCTGTCGCTTACCTCGCGCTCTCTGCGCGCCCGTGCTGTCGCTTACCTCGCGCTCTCTGCGCGCCCGTGCTGTCGCTTACCTCGCGCTCTCTGCGCGCCCGTGCTGTCGCTTACCTCGCGCTCTCTGCGCGCCCGTGCTGTCGCTTACCTCGCGCTCTCTGCGCGCCCGTGCTGTCGCTTACCTCGCGCTCTCTGCGCGCCCGTGCTGTCGCTTACCTCGCGCTCTCTGCGCGCCCGTGCTGTCGCTTACCTCGCGCTCTCTGCGCGCCCCTGCTGACGCTTACCTCGCGCTCTCTGCGCGCCCCTGCTGACGCTTACCTCGCGCTCTCTGCGCGCCCCTGCTGACGCTTACCTCGCGCTCTCTGCGCGCCCCTGCTGACGCTTACCTCGCGCTCTCTGCGCGCCCCTGCTGACGCTTACCTCGCGCTCTCTGCGCGCCCCTGCTGACGCTTACCTCGCGCTCTCTGCGCGCCCCTGCTGACGCTTACCTCGCGCTCTCTGTGCCTGTGCTCATATCTACCTTGCTCTCTGTGACTGTGCTGACTCTTTCTTGCCTCTCTCTCTTTCAGTGGCAGACCTCTTATACTGGCGAGACATCACTCTCTCTGCCGGCTGTCTCACCGGTCTCACCGTGTGCCTGCTGTGCCTCATCCACTTCAGTGTGATCAGCATCATCTCCTACTCCTGTCTCCTCGTCCTCAGCGCAACATTGATAATACGACTCTACTGCAGACTCCTGAAGAAGGGAGACGGAATGAATCCCTTCCAGTGAGTGCGGATATATAACCAGCGGACAGCTGTGGGGGTTGCTTAGCATGATCTGTGCAGTGTTAATGTATGTAGCAGTGTTGGGGTCCTCAGCTTAGAGGGGTATCGTGTGCTATACATGTATCAGCGTGTGCAGGAGAGTTCAGAAATCTCATTCACTTCGCTGATTCTGTAAAACGCTGCGTGTTGTCCTCAACGATAAAACACAGAAAAACTGCAGCGTGGGAACAGGCCCTTATAGTCTGATATCCGCTGTTCCTTTCCTCAGGAAGTACCTGGACATGGATCCCATTCTGCCGCCCCAGCAGGTTGAGGTGGTCGCTGCTCGTCTTGTCGTTCTCACCTTTACTGCGCTCTCCACCCTCCGCAGACTCTTCTTAGTGCAGGACACAAAGGAGTCACTGAAGGTAAAGTCACCTGTGGCTCTTGCTTTTCTCATGTACTTCCCCAGGCATCTAATATTGATGACTTCTCATCACCTGGATCTGAGCCGTGTAGTTCAGCTCCATTCACTGTTTACATCCGGTCACAGCTGATCTGTGGAGGTGCCGGGTATCCAACCCTAACACCAAATATTGGTGACCTGTCATATTGATAATCGTATATACCTGGACAACCCCTTTAAGGGGAATTGTAACCAGGTTTTTGACATCTAATCTGAGAGCAGCATGATGTAGAGACAGATATCCTGATTCCAGTTATATTTCACTTATCAGGCTGCTTGCAGACGTTTTATCAACAGCAGTTTATCACTAGAGGACCAGCAAACCAGCTGCCATGTACTCCTCCATATTCATGAGCTCTGCATAACCCCGCCTCCACTAGTGATTGGCTGCTTTCGTCCTATGCACAGTGCACACAGTCAGCTGCCAATCAGTGGTGTGGGTGGGGTTATACAGGGCTCAGCATTCAGAGAACTGCTAGATCTGCAGCAGAGAGAACAGCAGCAAACACTCCAGTAAATGATACATTGCTGGAATCAAGGTCAGATGGGGCAGCAAAAATCTCTAAGGTCTCGTTCTCACGACTGTGTTAGTGCTCTCCATGTGCATAGCGCACTCGCCAATGAGTCAATGTGGCAGCGCACACAGGACACCAATTCATGAAATGGATGTTTTCACATCTGGAAATAGGATGGTAAAAATGGACACGGACGTGTAAATAAGACCTGATGCATTTCCCTGTCATACTTGTGTCACCCGGGTGATGTATTTATTACACGTCACACCCATGTGTCCACACATGACTGTGGGGGGGGATCCCTGACTTTCCTCCATTTCTTCCCGCAGTTCTTGCTCCTCCTCTACCTCCTCACATATGTTGGCGCAGTGGTGAATGGACTGACCCTGCTGCTCCTTGGTAAGACCCTGCCCGCTCACCTGTGGGGTGTCCCCTCCTGTGCACAATGAGGTATTGGGGTATGAAGGGAGGGGGCTGTGTATAGAGCGCGCACCTCCTGTTGTATACAGTACAGGTATATTTGGGTGCATGGTCCCTACGTTCTTTGTCGTCTTGTTCATTCTCTTTTCTTTGTTTCAGTGGTGATTGGAGTCTTTACATTTCCAGTCATGTACAAGCACAACCAGGTGAGTACCGACATCAAATACCTGTAGATATCATGGGACATAGAGACACGGGTGCACGGAGCTATAGTGGGGCATATAGACATGGGTGCACAGAGATATAGAGGGACGTGTAGACACGATTACACACATATAGTGCACGTATAGACCTGGGTACATAGAGATATAGTGGAACGTATAGACACGGGTACATAGAGAGCGCAGGACATATAGACACGGGTACACAGAGATATAGCGGGATATATAGGCACGGATGTACAGAGATATAGCAGATGTATAGACACGGGTACATATAGATATAGTGGGACGTATAGACACGGGTACATAGAGATATAGTGGGACGTATAGACACGGGTACATAGAGATATAGCGGGACGTATAGACACAAGTACATAGATATACAGTTGTGGCCAAAAGTATTGACACCCCTGCAATTTTGTCAGATAATACTCAGTTTCTTCCTGAAAATGATTGCAAACACAAATTCTTTGGTATTATTATCTTCATTTAATTTGTCTTAAATGAAAAAAACACAAAAGAGAATGAAGCAAAAAGCAAAACATTGATAATTTCACACAAAACTCCAAAAATGGGCCAGACAAAAGTATTGGCACCCTCAGCCTAATACTAATGCACAACCTTTAGCCAAAATAACTGCGACCAACCGCTTCCGGTAACCATGAATGAGTTTCTTACAATGCTCTGCTGGAATTTTAGACCATTCTTCTTTGGCAAACTGCTCCAGGTCCCTGATATTTGAAGGGTGCCTTCTCCAAACTGCCATTTTTAGATCTCTCCACAGGTGTTCTATGGGATTCAGATCTGGGACTCATTGCTGGCCACCTTAGAAGTTTCCAGTACTTTCTCTCAAACCATTTTCTAGTGCTTTTTGAAGTGTGTTTTGGGTCATTGTCCTGCTGGAAGACCCATGACCTCTGAGGGAGACCCAGCTTTCTCACATTGGGCCCTACATTATGCTGCAGAATTTGTTGGTAGTCTTCAGACTTCATAATGCCATGCACACGGTCAAGCAGTCCAGTGCCAGAGGCAGCAAAGCAACCCCAAAACATCAGGGAACCTCCGCCATATTTGACTGTAGGAACCGTGTTCTTTTCTTTGAATGCCTCGTTTTTTCTCTTGTAAACTCTATGTTGATGCCTTTGCCCAAAAAGCTCTACTTTTGTCTCATCTGACCAGAGAACATTCTTCCAAAATGTTTTAGGCTTTTTCAGGTAAGTTTTGGCAAACTCCAGCCTGGCTTTTTTATGTCTCGGGGTAAGAAGTGGGGTCTTCCTGGGTCTCCTACCATACAGTCCCTTTTCATTCAGATGCCGACGGATAGTACGGGTTGACACTGTTGTTCCCTCGGACTGCAGGGCAGCTTGAACTTGTTTGGATGCTAGTCGAGGTTCTTTATCCAACATCCACACAATTTTGCGTTGAAATCTCTTGTCAATTTTTCTTTTCCGTCCACATCTAGGGAGGTTAGCCACAGTGCCATGGGCTTTGACCCCTTAAGCCCCAAGGGTGGTTTGCACGTTAATGACCAGGCCAATTTTTACAATTCTGACCACTGTCCCTTTATGAGGTAATAACTCTGAAACGCTTCCATGGATCCCGGTGATTCTGACATTGTTTTCTCGTGACATATTGTACTTCATGTTAGTGGTAAAATTTCATTCAAATAACTTGCGTTTATTTGTGGAAAAAAACGGAAATTTGGCGAAAATTTTGAAAATTTCGCAATTTTACAACTTTGAATTTTTATGCCCTTAAATCACAGAGATACGGCACATTTCCCACATGTTTACTTTACATCAGCACAATTTTGGAACCAAAAATTTTTTTTGTTAGGAAGTTATAAGGGTTAAAAATTGACCAGCGATTTCTCATTTTTGCAACACCATTTTATTTTTACGGACCACATCACATTTGAAGCCACTTTGAGGGGTCTATATGATAGAAAATACCCAAAAGTAACACCATTCTAAAAACTGCACCCCTTAAGGTGCTCAAAACCACATTCAAGAAGTTTATTACCCTTTAGGTGCGTCACAGGAATTTTTTGAATATTAAAAAGTTAAATGTTCATTTTTTTTTTTAATCACTAAAAAAATACTTCAGGTTCAATTTTTTTTATTTTACCAAGGGTAACAGGACAAATTGGACTGCAAAAGTTATTGTGCAATTTGTCCTGAGTACGCTGATACCTGATATGTGGGGGGGAACCACTGTTTCGGCGCATGGCAGACCTCAGCAGGGAAGGAGCGCTGTTTGACTTTTTCAATGCAAAATTGGCTGAAATTCAGATCGGACGCCATGTCGCGTTTGGAGAGCCCCTGATGTACCTAAACAGTGGAAACCCCCCCAAGTCACCCAATTTTGGAAACTAGACCCCCCAAGGAACTTATCTAGATATGTGGTGAGAACTTTGAACCCACAAGGGCTTCACAGAAGTTTATAACGTACAGCGGTACAATTATAAAATCATATTTTTTCCACAAAAATGATCTTTTAACCCCGAATTTTTATTTTTCCAAGGGTAACAGGACCCTAAAAGTTATTGTACAATTTGTCCTGAGTACGCTGATACCCCATATGTGGGTGTAAATGACTATTTGGGCGCATGGCAGAGCTCGGAAGGGAAGCAGTGCCATTTGACGTTTTTGGCTGGAATTGAGATCGGACACCATATCGCGTTTGGAAAGCCCCTGATGTACCAAAACAGTAGAAACCCCCCACAAATGACCCCATTTTGGAAACTAGACCCCCTAAGAAACTTATCTAGATGTGTGGTGAGCACTTTGAACCCCTAAGGGCTTCACAGAAGTTTATAATGCCCAGGCATGAAAATAAAAAAATCATATTTTTTCCACAAACATGATCAATTAGTCTCCAATTTTTTTATTTTCCCAAGGGTAACAGGAGAAATTGGACCCCAAAAGTTGTTGTCCAATTTGTCATGAGTACGCTGATACCTCATATGTGGGAGAAAACTACTGTATGGGCACACGTCGGGGCTCGGAAGGGAAGTAGTGACGTTTTGGAATGCAGACTTTGATGGATTGGTCTGCGGGTGTCATGTGCGTTTGGAGAGCCCCTAATGTACCTAAACAGTGGAAACCCCCCACAAGTGACCCCATTTTGGAAACTAGACCCCCTAAGGAACTTATCTAGATGTGTGGTGAGCACTTTGAACCCCCAAGTGCTTCACAGAAGTTTATAACGCCTGGGCGTGAAAATAAAAAAATCATTTTTTTCCACAAAAATGATATTTTTGCCCCCAATTTTTTATTTTCCTAAGGGTAACAGGAGAAATTGGACCCCAAAAGTTGTTTTGCAATTTGTCCTGAGTATGCTGATACCCTATATGTGGGGGTAAAACACAGTTTGGGGGCATGGCAGAGCTTGGAAGGAAGGAGCACCATTTGACTTTTTCAACGCAGAATTGGCTGGAATTGAGATCTGACGCCATGTTACATTTGGAGAGCAACAAACAAATTTGGAGATGTGCCCAAACAGTGGAAACCCCCCAATTATAACTCCAACCCTAACCCCAACACACCCCTAACTCTAATCTGAGCCCTAGCCCTAACCCTAATGGGAAAATGGAAATAAATACTTTTTTTTATTTTATTATTTTTCCCTAACTAAGGGGGTGATAACGGGGGGTTTGATTTACTATTTATGGCGGTTTTTATGTTTGGCAGCTGTCATACGCTAAAAGACACTTTTTATTGTAAAAATAATTTTTGCATCACCACATATTGAGAGCTATAATTTTTCCGTATTTTGACCCACCGAGTCATGTATGGTCTTATTCTTTGCGGGACGAGTTGACGTTTTTATTGGTACCATTTTCGGGCACGTGACATTTTTTGATCGCTTTTTATTCCGATTTTTGGGACGCAGAATGAACAAAAACCAGCGTTTCATTAATTTCTTTTGGGGGGTGCATTTACACCGTTCCGCGTGCGGTAAAATTGATGATAAAGCGGTTTTATTCTTCGGGTCGGTACGGTTACAGCGATACCACATTTAGGTCTTTTTTTATGTTTGTCGGTTTTCTGCAATGAAAACAATTTTATATAAAAAATAATTATTTTTGCATCGCTTTATTCTGCGAGCTATAACTTTTTAATTTTTTTGCGGATGATGCTCTATGGTGGCTCGTTTTTTGCGGGACAAGATGACCTTTTCAGCGGTACCATGTATATTTATATGCGTCTTTTTGATCGCGCGTTATTGCACTTTTTGTTCGGTGGTATGATAATAAATCATTATTTTTTGCTTCGTTTTTTATTTTTAAGGGGTTCGCTAAAGGGGTTAACTAATGGGACAGTTTTATATGGCGGGTCGCTACGGACACGGCGCTACCAAATATGTGTACTTTTATTGTTTTTTTGGTTTTTTTTTTTCAAAATATGAATTTATTGGGGAATTTTTTTTTTTTTTTTTTTACTTAGTCCTAGGTGGGACATCACTGTCCTGTGACAGATCGCTGATCTGTCACATCACAGATCACTGTGACAGATCAGCAATCTGTCACAGGCAGTTCTGCAGACTTCCTCATGCCTGTGCTTTGCAGGCAGTGAGGAAGTCCGCTCCCTACAGGCCCCCGAAGGCCCCCGTCGCCATCTTGGATCCGGGGGCCTGTAGGGAAGGAGTCCCCCGCAGCAGCGCTGCACATTGCGCTGCCGTGGGGGACTCAGGGAAGCACGGAGGGAGCCCCCTCCCTGCTGATGCTTCCCTTTAACCCCCGGTACACCGCGATCGTGTTTGATCGCGGTGTACAAGGGGTTAACCTGTCGGGGGCGGTCCGTGACCACCCCTGACACATTGTGCCGGGTGTCAGCTGTGATAATCAGCTGACACCCGGCCGCGATCAGCGGCGCTCACCAAGTGGGCGCAGCTGATCGCATTAGACGTACTATCCCGTCCTTGGGAATTAGTCCCAGGGCACATGGACGGGATAGTACGTCTAATGGCAGAAAGGGGTTAAACTTCTTGATGACACTGCGCACGGTAGACACAGGAACATTCAGGTCTTTGGAGATGGACTTGTAGCCTTGAGATTGCTCATGCTTCCTCACAATTTGGTTTCTCAAGTCCTCAGACAGTTATTTGGTCTTCTTTCTTTTCTCCATGCTCAATGTGGTACACACAAGGACACAGGACAGAGGTTGAGTCAACTTTAATCCATGCCAACTGGCTGCAAGTGTGATTTAGTTATTGCCAACACCTGTTAGGTGCCACAGGTAAGTTACAGGTGCTGTTAATTACACAAATTAGAGAAGCATCACATGATTTTTCGAACAGTGCCAATACTTTTGTCCACCCTCTTTTATGTTTGGTGTGGAATTATATCCAATTTTGGCTTTAGGACAATTCTTTTTGTGTTTTTTCATTTAAGACAAATTAAATGAAGATAATAATAACAAAGAATTTGTGTTTGCAATCATTTTCAGGAATAAACTGAGTATTATCTGACAAAATTGCAGGGGCGTCAATACTTTTGGCCACAACTGTATAGACACGGATGCACAGAGATATAGCGGACGTATAGACACGGGTACATAGAGATATAGCGGGACGTATAGACATGGATGCACAGAGATACAGTGGGACGTATAGACACGGATGCACAGAGATATAGCGGACATATAGACATGGATACATAGAGATATAGTGGGCTGTATAGACACGAGTACAGCGATATAGCTGGATATATATGCACTTGTACATAGAGATATAACAGGACGTATAGACAAGGATGCACAGAGATATATAGTGGGACGTACAGACATGGGTACATAGAGATATAGTGGGACGTATAGACACGGGTACACAGATATAGTGGGACTTATAGACAAGGATGCACAGAGATATAGCGGACATACAGACATGGGTACATAGAGATATAGTGGGACGTATAGACACAGGTACATGGAGATATAGTGGGACCTATAGACACGGGTACATAGAGATATAGCGGACATATACACACGGATACATATATAGTGGGATGTATAGACACGGGTACACAGATATAGTGGGATATATAGGCATGGGTACATAGAGATATAGTGGGGCGTATAGACATGGATGCACAGAGATATAGCGGACGTACATACACGGATACATAGAGATATAGTGGGACATATAGACACAGATACATAGAGATATAGTGGGACGTATAGACACAAATACACAGATATAGCGGGATATATAGGCATGGGTACATAGAGATATAGTGGGGCATATAGATATGGGTGCACAAAGATATAGCGGACGTACAGACATGGGTACATAGAGATATAGTGGGACGTATAGACATGGGTACATAGAGATTTAGCTAGACGTATAGACACGGGTACATAGAGATATAGCGGGACATATAGACACGGGTACATAGAGATATAGCGGGACGTATAGACACGGGTACATAGAGCTATAGCAGGACGTATAGACACGGATGCACAGAGATATAGCGGACATATAGACATGGATACATTGAGATATAGTGGGACGTATAGACACGAGTACACAGATGTAGCTGGATATATAGGCACGGGTACATAGCGATATAGTGGGACTTATAGACACGGGTGCACAGAGATATAGCGGACGTATAGACACGAGTACCCAGATTTAGTGGGACGTATAGACACGAGTACACAGATTTAGTGGGACGTATAGACACGAGTGCATAGGGATATAGCGGGACGTATATGCACGGATGCACAGAGATATAGCGGACGTACAGACATGGGTACATAGAGATATAGTGGGACGTATAGACACGGGTACATAGGGATATAGCGGGACGTATAGGCACGGATGCACAGAGATATAGTGGGGCGTACAGACACGGGTACATAGAGATATAGTGGGACGTATAGACACGGGTACATAGAGATATAGTGGGACGTATAGTCACGGGTACATAGATATAGTGGGACGTATAGACACGGGTACATAGGGATGTAGCGGGACGTATAAGCACGGATGCACAGAGATATAGGGGGGCATATAGACACGGGTACATAGAGATATAGCGGGACGTATAGACACGTGCATAGATATAGCGGGATGTATAGGCACAGATACAAAGGGATATAGAGGGATATATAAACACAGAGAAATAGCGGGACATAGAGAGACAGGTACATAGAGTGGGACGAGTAGACATGGGTACATACAGATGGTGGGACGTATAGACACGGGTACATACAGATATGGTGGGATGTATAGACACGGGTACATAGAGATACAGTTGGACACATGGGACATACAGGTATAGTGGTACGCATCAGCTGTCACGGGCACAGGGATTTTGTGCAGATATTGGGACCAGGAAACCTATAGATCTGTTATAGACATACATAGTAGAGATGTATAGAAAGGAGATAAACGCTGAGATCTCCGCTGTCTCTGCAGGTGCTGGTCGATCGCTACGTCTCCATGGTCACCAGTCGAGTTGCAGCATTTAGAGCAAAGTAAGATCCTGGGCTCTGCGGCCGTAATGAGGGTGATAGCCCCGGATGATGAATGAGTACAGCTGAATATCAGTCCTGTAGGGTGTGTCCTCTGCGGCCTGCAGTAAAGGTGGTCGCTGAGTAGCCGCGTCCGCTGCAGCCTGCGGAGCAGTAATGGTGGTCGCTGAGTAGCTGCGGCCTGCGGTGCAGTAATGGTGGTAGCTGAGTAGCCGCGTCCACTGAGGCCTGTGGTGCAGTAATGGTGGTCGCTGAGTAGCCGCGTCCGCTGAGGCCTGCGGTGCAGTAATTGTGGTCGCTGAGTAGCTGCGGCCTGCGGTGCAGTAATAGTGGTTGCTGAGTAGCCGCGTCCGCTGAGGCCTGCGATGCAGTAATGGTGGTCGCTGACTAGTCGCGTCCGCTGAGGCCTGCGATGCAGTAATGGTGTTCGCTGACTAGCCATGTCCACTGTGGTTTGCGATGCAGTAATGGTGTTCGCTGACTAGCCGCGTCCACTGTGGTTTGCGATGCAGTAATGGTGTTCGCTGAGTAGCTGCGGCCTGCGTTGCAGTGATGGTGGTCGCTGAGTAGCCAGAAGATTTATTTGCATTCAGTGGTGACTATATATTGGAGTCCGATGTTGACACTGTGGGCGACGAGGTTGGTCCTGTGCGACCTGCACTAATATTTTCTGACAAATTTGGTAAATGTTCGAGCTTTGCGGATAATTTACTTTATTCTGTGCTCAGATGACACAAGCGGCTTATAGTTCAGTACTCGGGCCCACGATCACGGTAACTCCTTTGTGCTGAGGACCCTTTATGGCCCTTTTACATTGTTATTAATCAGAAGGAAGATTGAGCAAACGGACTGATTGGGAGCGGAGCTGAGACCGCAGGTGTCGGCCATCACTATTGCTGGAGTTTCCCAGGATGAGGGGCAACAACCAGGAAAATCACATCAATATATGTGTTTCCTATAAATGATTGAGGATTTATTACGCTCAATCAGTACGTGAGATGTAGCATCCCAGGGCGACACCGGACCTCGGCATTCTCTGGTCCAAAATTACTGTTAACAGTTAAGCAAGTTGAAGATGAAATGATCTCTAGAAGCCCTAAAGTTACAGGTCACACAAAAAAAGGAATATATATTTATATTCTTTTTTTTGCCTAAAATATACACTGCTCAAAAAAATAAAGGGAACACTTAAACAGAATATAACTCCAAGTAAATCAAACTTCTGTGAAATCAAACTGTCCACTTAGGAAGCAACACTGATTAACAATCAATTTCACATGCTGTTGTGCAAATTAATTAGACAACAGATGGAAATTATTGGCAATTATCAAGACACCCTCAATAAAGGTGTGGTTCTGCAGGTGGGGACCACAGACCACATCTCAGTACCAGTGCTTTCTGGCTGATGTTTTGGTCACTTTTGAATGTTGGTTGTGCTTTCACACTCGTGGTAGCATGAGACGGACTCTACAACCCACACAAGTGGCTCAGGTAGTGCAGCTCATCCAGGATGGCACATCAATGCGACCTGTGGCAAGAAGGCTTGCTGTGTCTGTCAGCGTAGTGTCCAGAGGCTGGAGGTGCCACCAGGAGACAGGCCAGTACACCAGGAGATGTGGAGGGGGCCGTAGGGGGACAACAACCAAGCAGCAGGACCGCTACCTCAGCCGTGCGGCCCTCCAAAGAAATGCCACCCCAAATCATTACTGACCCACTGCCAAACCAGTCATGCTGAAGGATGTTGCAGGCAGCAGATCGCTCTCCACGGCATCTCCAGACTCTGTCATGTCTGTCACATGTGCTCAGTGTGAACCTGCTTTTATCTATGAAGAGCACAGGACGCCAGTGGCGAATTTGCCAATCCTGGTGTTCTGTCGCAAATGCCAAGCGTCGTGCACGGTGTTGGGCTGTGAGCTCAACCCACATCTGTGGACGTCGGGCCCTCAGACCATCCTCATGGAGTCGGTTTCTAACCGTTTGTGCAGACACATGCACATTTGTGCATTTGTGGCCTGCTGGAGGTCATTTTGCAGGGCTCTGGCAGTGCTCCTCCTGTTCCTCCTTGCACAAAGGCTGAGGTAGCGGTCCTGCTGCTGGGTTGTTGCCCTCCTACGGCCCCCTCCATGTCTCCTAGTGTACTGGCCTGTCTCCTGGTAGCGCCTCCAGCTTCTGGATACTACGCTGACAGACACAGCAAACCTTCTTGCCACAGCTTGCATTGATGTGCCATCCTAGATGAGCTGCACTACCTGAGCCACTTGTGTGGGTTGTAGAGTCCGTCTCATGCTACCACGAGTGTGAAAGTAGAACCAACATTCAAAAGTGACCAAAACATCAGCCAGAAAGCATTGGTACGGAGATGTGATCTGTGATCCCCATCTGCAGAACCACTCCTTTATTGAGGGTGTCTTGATAGTTGCCAATAATTTCTATCTGTTGCCTATTCCATTTGCACAACAGCATGTGAAAATGATTGTCAATCACTGTTGCTTCCTAAGTGGAGAGTTTGATTTCACAGAAGTTTGATTTACTTGGAGTTATATTCTGTTGTTTAAGTGTTCCCTTTATTTTTTTGAGCTGTGTATATGTTTTTTAATTGTAATAGTTCCAAAAAGCAAAATGGGCCGATGCAGAATGCATTAGTTTGTGCACCCTTGGAGATTTGTGTGCTCAGATTACTTTGACCAAGGTTTCAGACTTTAATTAGCCTGCTAGGGTTATGGCTTGTTCACAATCATCGTTAGGAAGGGCCAGGTGATGTAAATATCTAAGCTTTATAAAATTCCAGCCTCCTCTAACCTTGTACCATAAAAACAGCAGCCTTGGGCTCTTCTAAGCAGCTACCTAGCACCATGAAAATGTAAATGGTGGAGGCCACAACGCAGGGGAAGGCTATAAAAAGATGGCAAAGCGTTTTCAATTTGCCCTTTCATCAGTTCAAAATGTAATTAAGAAATGGCAGTTGCCAGGAACAGTGGAGGTGAAGATAAGGTCTGGAAGACCAAGCAAACTTTCAGTGAGAACTGCTAGAAGGATTTCTACAGAGGCAAATCATAACCGCTGCTTGACTGCAAAAGACATTCAGAAAGATTAATCAGGCTCTGTGGTTGTGGCACATTGTTCTACTGTTCAGAGACACCTGCACAAATACGGCCTTCATGGAAGTAATCAGATGAAAACCTCTCCTGTGTCCTCACCATAAAATTCAGGTTCAGAAGTATGAAAAAGAACATCTAAACAATCCTGATGCATTTTGGAAACAAGTCCTGTGGACTGATGAGGTAAAATAGAAATCCTTGGCCACAATGATCAAAGATATGTGTCGCGAAAAAAGGGCACAGAATTTCAGGAGAACATCTCGGCAACCATTAATCATGGGGGTGGATCAATCATGCTTTGGGGTTGCGTTGCAGCCAATTGTACGGGGAACATTTCACGGGTAGAGGGAAGAAAGGATTCAATAAAACTTCAACAAATTCTTGATGCAAACATAACACCATCTATAAAAAACTGAATGTGAAAAGAGGAAGAGGATGCCTTCTATAAATGGATACTGATCCTAAACACGTCACAATCCACAATAGACAACCTCAAAAGCTGAAGGTTTTACAGTGGCCCTCACAGTCCCCTGATCCGAACATCATTAAAAATCTGTGACTAGATCTCAAAATAGAGGATGGAGACACCCCAGGAATCTCATAGGACTGGAAGAATTCTCCAAGGAAGAATAGAGGAAAATCCCTCAAACGAGAATAGAAAAACTTGTCTGCTACAAAAAGCAATTACAAGCTAGGTACTAACCATGTAGAGTGCACAAACTTTTGCATTGGCTCATTTTCCTTTTTGTAATTTTGAAAATGTAAAAGATGAAACAATATATTTTTTTGCCTAATATACAGTAAATGTGTCATCTGTATCTTTAGGCCTTTAAGAGATCATTTCATCTTCAACTTGCTTAACTATTCACAATAACAGTAATTTTGAACAGGAATGTAAGAATAAAGACACCGGCTCCTTCCATCACCGCACTCGGGTCTGACTGGAGCAAACTTATCGTGACTGATCTATGGAGCTAGTGAGGAAAATGCTGAATGTGTCACTGCAAGGAACAAAGTACTACTTGCAGTCCTATGTAACATCACAGATAACACAGTGATGACTGAGTACAGATAATACAACAAGAAAACAGAATGACAGATTTGCAAAAATACTCTACAATAAAAAATGGCAGTAATCAGCAAGTGCTGGATAACAAATACAGGGTATTTAGTCGATACTTTTTTTGCGCAAAAAAAGTACACCAAGCTGCTCCACCACGTCAAGGTAACCCCTATTGAAGCAGTCCCTATCTAATGTATTAAAAACCTGAACATGTGAACAGTGTCTAATATGAACAGGATTCAAACAGGCCGCTCCCTAGTATGGGCTTGTGGTCTGAGACAGCTCTTATGTGCACGTCACACAAGAGAGGGGTGGGGTCTCCCAAACCATGCTAAGCAAGGAAAAAAAACAGATTAAAAACACAATCCTTGCTTTTTTTGCACAAAAAAACGTATCGACTAAATACCCTGTATTTGTTATCCAGTACTTGCTGATTACTGCCATTTTTTATTGCAGAGTATTTTTGCAAATCTGTCATTCTGTGTTTTCTTGTTGTATCTCAGTTAGTGGGTGGTGTGAGCATTGTCTGATAGACGTGTTCACATTTGTGCATGTCACATGTGTGTTTTTGAGTTCAGATAATGTAGTAGATGTCACCTGCAGTCCTATGTAACACCACAGATAAGTGATAACTCTCTGACTATAGATAATGTAGATGTCACCTGCAGCCCTATGTAACACCACACATAACAGTTATTATTGTTACCGTATTTTTCAAACTATAATACGCAGCCCAAATTTTCAGAAGGAAAAAAATGAATGCGTCAAAAGGGGGTCGGTCTTACAGTCCGAATACAGATTATGGGGGGAAATCAGTAGTGCTGGTGGAGCGTGGTCACAGGGGGTGTTCGGTGGTTCGGCAATGATATGGCTCCCATTGCAGACTGCTGCGGCAGGGTCTGTGGTGCTCGTGGTGTGGAGGCTCTGCTGACATTTTCTGAAAGCCTGGGGTCCTCGCACATCCATTGCTGTGAAGTGGTGACCTCTGGGAAATCCCATCCCAGGCTGGTGCGGCAAGTTCGTCGGTGCTCAGTGTTGCGGGGGCTCCACCAACATTTTGTGAAAGCCCAGAGCCCCGCACATCCCCACTGCTGCGATGCGGTGGCCTCCGTGAAACTAGCCGCCGGATCGGCGCATGCGCAGATTGAGATCTCGGCACCGAGGTCTCTTCTCCCAAGATCTCGGAACGAGATGTCATTGCCGAGATCTGAATCTGCGCATGTGCCGCTTCCGGCAGTCATTTTCCCGGAGGCCACCCATCACAGCAATGGCAGTGCGGGGGCTCCAGGCTGTCAGAAAATGTTGGCTACGCACCAGCCTGGGAAGGGAGTGTGATCGCCCTGCAGCGTTGGACCGCCGCAGAATCGCCCGACTCCTGCGGCCACCACACTACTTGTAAGTATATTCCGACTATAAGACGCACCCCCATTTTCCTCCAAAATTTTTTGGGAAAAAAGTGCATCTTATAGTCCGAAAAATACGGTATTTATTATAATGCCATTTATTCCATGACGCTTTACATGTGAGGAGGGGTATGCATAATAAAAAACAAGTACAATAATCTTAAACAGTACAGTCAGTGACTGGTACATTTGGAGAGTGGACCCTGCCCGCGAGGGCTCACAGTCAACAAGGGCTGGTTGATGATACAGTAGGTGAGGGTAGAGCTGGTCATTCCGCAGTGGATCGGTGGTTACTAAAGGTTGTAGGCTTGTTGGAAGAGGTAGGTCATCAGGTTCTTTTTGAAGGTTTGCAATGTAGGTGAGAGTCTGATCTGTCAGAGAATTCCAGAGTACAGGGGGGATACACGGGAGAAATCTTGTATCCGATTGTGGAAAGAGGAGATAAGAGGGGAGTAGAGAAGGAGATCTTGTGAGGTTCGGAGGTTGCGTGCTGGTAAGTACCAGGAGATGAGGTCACAGATATATGGAGGACACAGGTTGTGAATGGCTTTGAATGCCATGGTTAGGGTTTTCAACTGGAGTCTCTGGGTAATGGGAAGCCAGTGAAGGGATTGTCAGAAGGGAGAGGCTGGAGAATAGCGGGGGGACAGGTGGATTAGTCAGGCAGCAGAGTTTAAAATAGATTGGAGGGGCGCAAGAGTGTTAGAGGGGAGGCCCAAAGCAGGAAGTTGCAGTAGTCAAGGCGGGACATAAGCGCATGGACTAGGGTTTTTGCAGATTCTTGGTTGAGGAATGTATGGATCCGGGAAATATTTTGGAGTTAAAGTTGGCAGGAAGTGGAAAGGGCTTGGATATGTGGTTTGAAAGGGAGATCAGAGTCAAGGATTACCCCGAGGCAGCGAGCTTGTGGAACTGAGGAGAGTGAGCAGCCATTTACTTTAATGGATAGGTCCATTGGGGGGGGTTCGAGTCAAATGGGGGAAAGATGATGAATTCTGTTTTGTCCGTATTAAGTACTAGAAATCTAGTGGAGAAGGATGAAATAGCGGCCAGACATTGTGGGATTCTGGACCAGATATCCCTACTAACCAGAATCCCACAATGTCATCAGGTTCTTTTTGAAGGTTTGCAATGTAGGTGAGAGTCTGATCTGTCAGAGAATTCCAGAGTACAGGGGGCATACACGGGAGAAATCTTGTATCCGATTGTGGAGTGGGAGTGGGAGACACTGAATGTCCGGTCTGTTAGGTATGACGCGATCTAAAATAGAACCAAGTCATTGATGCCAAGAGATGAGAGGGTCTGTAAAATAGGGAATAGTCCACTGTGTCAAAGGCAGAGGACGGGTCCAGGAGGAGGAGGACAGAATAGTGTTGCTTGGCTTTGGCAGTCAGCAGGTCATGGTGACTTTAGTTAGGGCAGTTTCAGTGGAGTGATGCGGTCAGAAGCCGGATTGTAAGAGGTCGAGGAGGGAGCAAGAAGAGAGGTGGGAGGACAGTTCAAGATGGATGTGTTGTTCCAGTAGTTTTGAGGCATAGGGGAGAAGTGATATGGGTCGATGGCTAGATACAGAGGATGGGTCAAGAGAGGGCTTTTTGAGGATGGGTGTGATTGAGGCATGTTTGAAGCATGTGGGGAAAACACCAGTTGTAAGAGATGGATTAGGGTTGAGATGAAGACTGTAGTGAGTTGTGGGATAGGATCGGGTCACGTGCACAGGTGGTGAGATGTGATCTTGAGAGTAAAGTGGAGAGTCGATCTTCTGTAATGGTGGAGAAGCTGGTTTTGGAGGAGGGGAGGCCTGGGTAGTTATGAGGAGGGGCTCTGGGGGTTGTAGGCCAAAACTATCTCTGATGTTATCAATCTTCTGCTTGAACAATGAGGCAAAGTCTTCGGCTGAGATGAGTGGAGAGGGAGGAGGTGCTGGGGGGATGGAGGAGAGAATTGAAGGTGTTGAATAGCTATTTAGGGTTGTGAGACAGGGAGGATATGTGAGATGAGAAGTAGGTTTGTTTTTCTGCAGCGAGTGTGGCCTTGAAAGTAGGGAGTGACTGAATGTGATTAATTGCTCGTTGGAGTGGTATCTTTTCCATCTCTGCTCAGCAACCCCGGTAGCCCGTCTCTGTTCTTTGGTTAGACTGGTGTGCCAGGGTTGTCTGTTGATTTTGCAAGCTTTGGTATGTGTGAGAGGGGAAACCGATTCCAGAACTGCAGCTATTGAGGTGTCATAAAAACTGGCAGCAGCGTTCGGATTGTGTAAGGAATTTATTTATATCTGTAGAAGGGATTCAGACAGTGAGTGTAGATCAAGGTGTTTAAGATTTCTGCGAGGGTGTGCAAGTTTGTGGAGTGGGGAGAGAAGAGAATGAAAGTAGGTTGTGGTCAGAAAGAGGGAGCTGCTAGTTAGAGATGTTAGATGGGGAGCAGAGCTGGGTGAAGATGAGGTCCAAAGTGTGGTCATCTTTGTGAGTGGCTGAGAAGACCATTGTTCGAGGCCGAAGGAGGAAGTGAGAGATAGAAGTTTAGTGGCAGATAGGGAAGTGTCAATGGGTATGTTGAAGTCGCCCATGATGATAGTGGGGATGTCAACAGAGGAAATGAAGTAGCCAGGTGGTGAAGTGGTCGAAGAAGGTAGTGGCTGGCCCTGGGGGGCGGTAAATGACAACCAGTTGGAGGTGGAGTAGATGCGCACAGAGTGCACCTCAAAGGAAGGGAAGGTAACAGAGGGTGTCGGTGGAATTTGGGTGAAGGAACAGTTATCTAACGGGAGAAAACCAACTCATCCGCCATGCTTGCTGCTGGGGCGGGGGTTGTGGGAAAGGTGGAATACACCATATGAAAGTGCAGCTGGAGAGGCTGTGTCAGAGGGGGTGAGCCAGGTTTTGGTGATGCCGAGGAAGGAAAGTTTGTTAGTAATGAAAAGATCATGGATTTATGAAAGTTTGTTGCAGGCAGAGCAAGCGTTCCATAGAGCTCCTGTTAGTGGGACTGAGGCAGCGGGGGGCTGGACGGATAGGAATAAGGTTTGAGAGGCTACGGAAATTTGTGATAGAGCATGGATGAGCGGTAGAAATGACTGCAGGTATGTGGTCTAAGGGGTAAGGTTTCTCCTTGTGGAGAGTGACATGCCAGCTCTGGCTTGTCAAGGTAAGGAAGCTTATTTGCCGTGCAATGCTCCTCTGGGAAAATAATATGCAAATTGCCTCTTCAGAAAGAAAGAGGACTTTTACTCTACAGCGCCACCTATTGGTAGTAGCGATCCTACAAGTCAGTCACAATCAACCCTTTAACGAGTCTTGTAATATGACTTGGGATAAAGGCCAAATCAGAATCTCAATTTTCAGACACTGTGTTTCGAGCTATTATTATTTTCCCAGAGGAGCATTGCACGGCGAATAAGCCTCCTTACCTTGACAAGCCAGAGCTGGCATATCACTCTACACAAGGAGAAACCTTACCCCTTAGACCTCAGTCCAGAGCCTCTCACCTAGCCAAATCAGATGTCATACTTTGCACTTACGAAAGCAAATAGCTCGAAACACCATGTCTGCAAAGTGAGATTCTGGTTTGGCCTTATCTTAAGTCATATTACAAGACTCGTTAAAGGGTTGAGTGTGACTTGTAGGATCGCTACTACCAATAGGTGGCGCTGTAGAGTAAAAGTCCTCTTTCTTTCTGCAGAGGCAATTTGCATGTAGATATGTGGTGAGGAGGACCAGGATTTGGAGGCATATCACCGGCAGTCAGGAGGAGCAGAGAAAGTGATAGCAGGTGGGAGCAGGAGAGGGCATGAGGGGGCTGTCTGTGTTTGGAGACAGAGGATTGTATGTTGAGGAACATTTCTGAGGAGGAGGTGAGATGGATGGGGAGGATGGAGGGAGAGATGACCAGTTCCTTATTAGGTGTAGGGACTAAGGGGGGGGGGGTTAGTAGAAAGTGAAGGATTATTGGGGTGAGAGCGAAAACAAACAAACATTGTTTACAGTGACTAATATCCAGTTACTTTCAGTTCCCTACTGGTTCAGTTCTGGATTAATTCATAGCTCCACACACTTATGTGATGCAATGGTCAGACTGACGCCTTGCAGATGTATCGTTTGCAATATATTTGCTAGAAAGTGCATTCAGGTCTGGAGCTGAGGAGAGGTATGTGCTCATCTTGGTCAGATAATTAAGAGTGAGCCAGATGCAGAATGATCAAGGCAGAGTAAAAAAAGGAGGTCATAAATAACATTGGGGGTGTAGCAGGGGTTAGTTGAAAAACATACCAAGTGGACACACGAAGAAGAGGTAGGGAAAGTCAGTGTGGAAAGCTGGGTCACGTACCTGTACGGAGAATAGAGAAATGACATGCTGATTAGAGTGCGATGGTGGCAGATGGCAGGGTACAGTCTGTATACATAATTCTGGATTAATTCATAGCTCCACACACTTCTGTGATGCACTTAAAGTGCATTTTGAAAGTATTCGGCCCCCTGGAACTTTTCAACCTTTTCCCACATATCATGCTTCAAACATAAAGATACTAAATGTAAATTTTTGGTGAAGACTCAACAACAAGTGGGACACAGTTGTGAAGTTGAATGAAATTTATTGGTTATTTTAAATTTTTGTGGAAATTCAAAAACTGAAAAGTGGGGCGTGCAATATTATTCGGCCCCTTTAACGTAATACTTTGTTGCGCCACCTTTTGCTGCGATTACAGCTGCAAGTCGCTTGGGGTATGTCTCTATCAGTTTTGTACATTGAGAGACTGAAATTCTTGCCCATTCTTCCTTGGCAAACAGCTCGAGCTCAGTGAGGTTTGATGGAGATCGTTTGTGAACAGCAGTTTTAAGCTCTTTCTGCAGATTCTCGATTGGATTCAGGTCTGGACTTTGACTTGGCCATTCTAACACCTGGATACGTTTATTTCTGAACCATTCCATTGTAGATTTTGATGTATGTTTGGGATCATTGTCTTGTTGGAAGAGAAATCTCCGTCCCAGTCTCAGGTCTTTTGCAGACTCCAACAGGTTTTCTTCAAGAATGGTCCTGTATTTGGCGCCATCCATCTTCCCATCAATTTTTACCATCTTCCCTGTCCCTGCTGAAGAAAAGCAGGCCCAAACCATGATGCTGCCACCACCATGTTTGACAGTGGGGATGGTGTGTTCAGGGTGATAAGCTGTGTTGCCTTTACGCAAACATATCGTTTGGCATTGTTGCCAAAAAGTTCAATTTTAGTTTCATCTGACCAGAGCACCTTCTTCCACATGTTTGGTGTGTCTCCCAGGTGGCTTGTTGCAAACTTTAAACGATACTTTTTATGGATATCTTTGAGAAATGGCTTTCTTCTTTCCACTCTTCCATAAAGGCCAGATTTTTGCAGTGTACAACTGATTGTTGTCCTATGGACAGACTGTCCCACCTCAGCTGTAGATCTCTGCAGTTCATCCAGAGTGATCATGGGCCTCTTGGCTGCATCTCTGATCAGTCTTCTCCTTGTTTGTGATGAAAGTTTAGAGGGACAGTCAGGTCTTGGTAGATTTGAAGTGGTATGATACTCCTTCCATTTCAATATGATCGCTTGTACAGTGCTCCTTGGGATTTTTAAAGTTTTGGAAATCATTTTGTATCCAAATCCGGCTTTAAACTTCTCCACAACAGTATCACGGACCTGCCTGTTGTGTTCCTTGGTCTTCATGATGCGCTCTGTGCTTCAAACAGAACCATGAGACTATCACAGAGCAGGGGCATTTATATGGATACTTGATTACACACAGGTGGATTATATTTATCATTATTAGTCATTTAGGACAACATTGGATCATTCAGAGATCCACTTTGAACTTCTGGAGTGAGTTTGCTGCACTGAAAGGAAAGGGGCCGAATAATATTGCACGCCCCACTTTTCAGTTTTTACATTTCCACAAAAATGTAAAATAACCAATAAATTTCATTCAACTTCACAATTGTGTTCCATCTGGTATCTTTATGTTTGAAGCATGATATGTGGGAAAAGGTTGAAAAGTTCCAGGGAGCCAAATACTTTCGCAATGCACTGTATGTGATGCACTGTGCAGACAGTTATAACTCTGACTCCAGATAATGCAGATAATGTAGATGTCACCTGCAGTCCTATGTAGCACCACAGATAACACAGTGATAACTCTCTGAGTACAGATAATGTAGTAGATGGCGGCCCTGACAGTACTGTCAGTGACCAGCAGAGGGAAAAATTTACAATAATTTTTAACCCTTTATTCTTTTACTCCAGATTTCGCGCTCAGCTGAGAAAACAAGGAACCAAAAAGGAGTGAGGACTGAAGGCCGCTACACCTCCGCCACTCCAGTTACTGCCACAACAGCAATAGCAGTGGTTCTCCTGATCGATAGCGCCTTCCAGTGGAACCCACAGAAAACTCCCATCATTGTTACATAAAGAAAGAGTCACTTGACTATAATTTGATAATTCTGTTTTTTGGGATAATAAATATTTTTGTTTTTTTTATTTGAATTTTGTGTCATAAATAGTGAATGATCTCCGACTATTCACTGACCTGAGAAACCAGGGTCTCATTTTCTCTATCTGAGGACGTAATTTTGTGTACTCAGAAAAGACTGTGGCTTAAGGCCCTGTACACATTAGACTAAAGTCTTCTGATCTCTAATATCGGCAGATAGTCAAATGTGCACAGGGACCTCCTGACTGTCACCCAACGGATGGTGTTGGGGAGAGAAGGGTCCAACTGCGACATGAGAAGTTTGGCACATATCTTACCACTCAAAATTTAAATGATTATTCCAGCTTTCATAGATAGATATTGTTGGATAGTACGCACATTTACAATTTACTGCTTATTAACGTTTTCAGCCGTTCTTGAGATATTAACTTTTTTCTTTTGTTTACAGCTTGTTGCCTAGGTGACCGACCACTGCTGTAGTTTAGCTTGTAAGCACTGTACTAAAGCTGTCTGGGATTAGAGGACAACAGTGCTCTCCAGGATCCTGGACGGCTTCAAAACAAGCTGAATAGAAAAGCGCCTATAAGCACTGTGCATGTTCTGCTGTCTAGCAGCTGTGACCAAAAAAAGTGTTTATCTCAAGAATGACTGAAAATTTTAATAAGCAGTAAATTGCAGAATTGCTTGTATTTACGAGTGCTAGACGACAATACCCTTCTATGAAGGTGAGAATAATCCTTATATATAGTGTAGGCACAATCCTTAAATAAGCGTAGACACAAAATGAGCAGATGAACCTGGTCATGGCCATATACTGTATATTACAGCTGAAGGTAAAAACCAGGGGTTTAATGTCTGCATTCCCAGAGCTCACGGCCAGGCCAGTGCAGGTGGAGGCCCTCTGAACCCAACACAAACTTCAATTGAAGTGTACTTCGGCGCACAGACCCATCGGGCCGAGTGCGGCAATACACGCTGCCAGCAAATCAGAGGCCAGCAGATGATGTCATTGTGACTGGGGGCACATGGCAGTGATGTCACATGCTCCCATCGCTTGATTGCTGAAGTCAGCTGCCGGCTTCAGAAGTGGACGCCGTGTGGCGGGGGAGTGGAGGGAAGGTGAGTAGAATAGTTTATATTTTTCTATGCATTAAACAGCGCCAGAATGGGGGCCATGGACCAGGATGGGGAATATATACCAGGATGGAGGACACGTATATACCAGAAGAGGGGACAATATGTGTGTGTGTGTGTGTGTGCGCGCGCGTGTGTGTATATATATGACACACCAGGATGAGGGATATATATATACCAGGATGGAGGACATGTATATACCAGAATATGGAACATACAGGTGCTTTTCAATAAATTAGAATATTATCAAAAAGTTAATTTATTTCACTTCTTCAGTACAAAAAGTGAAACTCCTATATTATATAGAGTCATTATAGAGTGATGTATTTCACGTGTTTATTTCTGTTAATGTTGATGATTATGGCTTACAGCCAATGAAAACCCAAAAGTCATTATCTCGGTAAATTAAAATAATTAACAAAAAGACACCTACAAAGGCTTCCTAAGCATTTATAAAGATCCCTAAAGGCCCCGTCTCACTAAGCAATCTCGGTAGCGAGATCGCTGCTGAGTCACAACTTTTGTGACATAACAGCGATCTCACCAGCGAGATCGCTATGTGTGACAGCGATCAGCGAGCGGCCCCCCTGCCGGTATCGCTGATCGCTGCAAGAAATCTCTGGACATTTCTTTGGTCGCTGGTCTCCCGCTGGCCAGCACGCATCGCTGCGTGTGACAGGCGGGAGACCAGCGATCAGGTGTAAAAAATAATAAAAAAAATAAAAAATATAGTTATTCTCACCTTCCGACATCGCGTTCAGCCATCCTGCCTCTCTCCACGCTCCGGTCCCAGTGATCCTTTGCACGAATGACAGCTCACCAGCGATCACATAGCGATTTACCAGCGATCCTGACACCTTCATATCGGTGTCGGGATCGCTGGTAAGTCGCTTAGTGTGACGGGGCCTTTAGTCTGTTTCAGCAGCTCCACAATCATGGGGAAGGCTGCTGACATGACAGATGTCCAGAAGGCAGTCACTGACACACTCCACAAGGAGGGAAAGCCACAAAAGGTCATTGCTAAAGAAGCTCACAAAACAATCACTGACCTCAGGGAGACCAGTCAAAGAAAACACTGCGGCAGCCGGCAAAGGCGCTCAATCAGTGAAATCCTAGGTGCAATGCTCCCTGGAAAATACAAATATGCAAATAAAGTCCATGGAGCCTCATTTAAGAGTCTCAAACACGGGACTAGCCAGATCTTCCTCCAGGGAAGGACCCAGCCAAGGAGTGGCTCCTTTCGGAAACCTCCATTACCACCATATTAAGTGGCCCTTTAAATCAATATCCAGCTCTTTACGAGTTTACAGATATGACAAGGGAAATACCAAGGCCAGGTATCCATCCACAGACAGCTATTTCGGGGTGTTGCCCCTCATCAGTGTGAAGTAGGATTCTGGCTTGGTGGGAGCAATGCCTAGTAGACCAACATCACAAAACAATCACTAAAGAATCTGGCTGTTCAGAGTGCTGTAACCAAGCATATTAATGGAAAGTTGAGTGAAAGGAAAAAGTGTGGTAGAAAAAGGTGCACAAGCAACAGGAGAACTGCAGGCCTGAAAGGATTGTTAAAAGGCCATTCAAAAATTTGGGGGAGATTCACAAGGAGTGGACTGCTGCTGGAGTCATTGCTTCAGCAACCAGCACACACAGGCGTATCCAGGACATGGGCTACAAGTGTCAGATTCTTTGTGTCAAGCCCCTCATGACCAATAGACAACACCAAAAGCATTTTACCTGGGCCAAGGAGAAAAAGAACTGGACTGTTGCTCAGTGGTCCAAGGTGTTGTTTTTACATGAAAGTGTTTCATTTGGAAATTGAAGCCCCAGAGCCTGGAGGAAGAGTGCAGAGGCACTCAGGATTCTGTTCTGAATCGCCCGTCGGGGTGTATACTGTACTTGGACTGGCAGAACTTAAAAGTATATTCCCTGTCTATTTCCCCTGAGATGCTTATATTGCACTTTAACACTCCTTAATTTTTATTCACACTTACTGTGTGCTTGCACAGCCACTAAGTATTTATTGTATATTTCTTGCCCCTTTTTCCAGCACTGCTACAAATTTATCATTTATTTTATGGCACAAGCCTGCTACACTCATTAACTCTTTATTGTGCATATGAATATATTATTTTGTGCAAATAGTAAGGGCTGTAATATATATATTTTCTGACACTAAACATTTTTTCATAAAACATTTGATATATTTTTTATATGAATCCCTTTTATGATTTTTTTTTCTACAATATTTTCTGACATTTGCTTTAGTGTCATCTGGGGCTCTATGTAACTTTTATGTGTACAATATTATTAACCCTCTTTTTAGTCTGCTCTTTTTTCCGTCAGTGTATGTTTTTATTACCTTATTTACTACTGATCTTACATTCCAAGTATGCGCACATTTTTTGCTATAGTGCTACCGTTTACCACTTTTGTTCAATAAAGGTATTTTTATTTAAAACATATATTAGTTCTTGTACCTTCCTTTTTAGACCATAAAGTTCAAGGTTTATTTCTTTTTTCAGTTCCATCCATGACGAGCAGCACGTGTCCAGACCATACGGCCGTGCGCTGCCCTTCAGGGAATGTTCTCCACTCCCAGTGACTCCAGTGCCTCCCAGTCTGCAAACACCGCGGTCACTTCCGCAGTCAGTCAGGTTACAGTCACTTCAGGATTATTCTTTTGGACACAATACAAAATCCTGCACAATGATATGGATTATACACTTTGCTGTTGATATGATGAGGTTTCTTTTTTTCTGAAGGGGTTTTGAATAACGAGAAAAAAAATTCTATAGAGCCTGAAATCTTTCCAAAATAGTCACCGTCCAATCAAAAGGCTGCAAATAAAAAGGCCTCCAACATTTCCCAAACAAGGAGCGTTCCCTGCAGTGGTTTCCACTAGAAAAGCTGTGTCTGCACATGGCCCTACAGTGCCAGTCCCCAGCTGTGACCAGTGTCATATATGCCATATATGAGCAGCGTCAGCGCCCACCACTCACGGCGTCCCCTGAGGTGTGGGAACAGCGCTCCCCGTCACACCACTGTCCTGGCTCCAACAACCACAGCATAATCCTTCTACACCGCGAGGAGGGAATATCCGTGACACTTTATCTCTGAATACATAGAAAAAGGGCGTAGATACCGAGCCGCAGGTATAAGAGCTGACAACACATCCAACGGCAGAACAGGTAGATACCCGGGAAGGCGTCCGCCATAATCTCATCTAATCTATCTGTTTCTTCCACCATGTGGGCCGCTCAGGATTACCAGACTCTTCGCACTCTCTGTTTAGAGAAGGGACAACTATTTGAGGATCCTGCGTTTCCCCGAAACGTTCCTGATCCTAATGTTGAATGGAAGAGACCCCCGGTAAGTTTGGAGTACTTTCCTCTTTTTGTAATCCCTGTTTGTGAAAAGGACCCCCCAAAAATAATCTGATCCCAGGGTCTCACTAGTGCACCCCCAATAGTGAGCTGTTATCAGCAGATAAATCTGGCGACAGTGTGGGAACCTGAAGCTCCTGGATGTGGAGCAGGACCTCGAGATGCCGCATATTTTGTTCTGTTTTTTTATCATTCTGCAGGATCTTTTCCCCAATCCCAAATTCATTGAGAGTGGATTCAGCAGCACAGACGTCTGCCAGGGGGATCTAGGTAAGTGGAGGCCAGCCCGACCTACAACATGTCACCGTACTGAGCCATAAGGCTGAGCGGAGAGGTGGGGACTCGCATTCACAGGTGTCACTGTGCTGGAGAAGTGTCCAAACCCTCCAATATTGGACAAGGGGGTCCTCTGCTGACCCAGACATCATAAATGGTCCCTAGCTGTAAGACTCGTATGTCAGCAGTAAAAAGTAAAGGTGACAGTGTGAGTAATAACACCTACAACTGAAGGCTTCTATCACAACTGGACTCTATCACTGCTGGCCTCTACCTCTATCACCATTGGCCTCTCACTTTTTTGTTTGTTTAATGACCTGTCATGTGCCCTGTGCTGTTGCCAGTGGCCCCTCAGTATAATAGCCTCTTGTGGGTCCCTTTTCAGTCTGACCTTGGATGTGGGCATGAGATGGAATCTTAGTGATAATTGGAGTGGTCAGTGAATGTTCAGAGCAGGGACTCGCTGCAGGACCCAAGTATTGGATGGTCTTACATCTCTGTTTTCCCCTAGGTGACTGCTGGCTCCTGTCCACTATCTCCTCTCTCACACTCCACCCCTCTCTGTTCTCACGAGTGGTCCCTACCAATCAGAACTTCAGCCCCAGTGATGGTTACTGTGGAATATTCCATTTTAAGGTGGGAAGAGATGTCCAATCAATTGACAGAAACAAAAATGAGGTTCTGATGTAGATGAAGAAGGGGGTGTCGGGATGTGATCAGAGCAGGGTGTGCACACTGGGGTGTAGTCAGATCAGGGGGTGCAGACTTGGATGTGGTCGCAAGGGGTGCACAATGTGATGTGGTCGGAGCAGGGGGTGCACACTAGGATGTGGTCGGAGCAGGCACAATGGGATGTGGTCCAAGCAGGGGTGAAGACTGAGATGTAGACGGAGCAGGGGGTGCAAACTGGCATGTAGACAGAAGAAGGGTGTGCAGACTAAGATGTAGACAGAGAAGGATGTGCAGACTGGGATGTGATCGTAGGCGGAGATTCAGACTGGGATGTGGTCTGAGCATGAGGTGCAGACTGGGATGTGGTCGAGGCAAGGGGTGCAGACTGGGATGTGGTCGGCTCATGGCGTGCAGACTGGGATGTGGTCGGAGCAGGGGGTGCACAAAAGAATGTGGTCGGAGCAGGGGGTGCACACTAGGATGTGGTCGGAGCAGGCACACTGAGATGTGGTCAAGCAGGGTTGAAGACTGAGATGTAGCCGTAGCAGGGGGTGCAAACTGGGATGTAGACAGAGAAGGATGTGCAGACTAAGATGTAGACAGAGAAGGAGGTGCAAACTGGGATGTGATCGTAGCAGGAGATTTAGACTGGGATGAGGTCGGAGCTTGAGGCGCAGACTGGGATGTGGTTGGAGCATGAGGTGCAGACTGGGATGTGGTTGGAGCATGAGGTGCAGACTGGGATGTGGTCGGGGCAAGGGGTGCAGACTGAGATGTGGTCGGCTCATGGGGTGCAGACTGGGATGTGGTCGGCTCATGGGGTGCAGACTGGGATGTGGTCGGAGCATGAGGTGCAGACTGGGATGTGGTTGGCTCATGGGGTGCAGACTGGGATGTGGTCGGAGTAGGGGGTATGGGTCCATCTGGTTGACATACTGATGATCTCCCCCTCGGCTCTGCAGTTGTGGCAGTTTGGTGAATGGTTTGATGTGGTGATTGACGACAAACTCCCAACCAAAAAAGGTCGACTTGTGTACACGAAGAGCGACTCTCAAACGGAACTATGGAGTGCGCTGCTGGAGAAGGCCTACGCCAAGTACGTACATCGCTCACCCCGAGCTCCACGCTAAGGCTGCTGAGACTTGGGAGTGCCCCAGGTTCTCTCTGTACCATGTCCCTCACATGTATCTGAGCTGTGGGAGTTGCGATATATCCAGACTCCTCATTCCCTCCATGTGTGTCTTCTCAGGGTGTGCGGAGGCTACTCTGCACTGCAGGGTGGAACCATCGCAGAGACACTGGAAGATTTCACTGGTGGAATAGCAGAGAGCGTGAGTCTGAGCAGATACCCATCAGAGGAGGTCTGGGAGATGGTCACAGAGGCAGAGAGCAGAAAGTCCCTCATGGCCTGCTATATCCAGGTGAATAGAGTCCTCCACTGTCCATCCCGAGGATTGCACTGAGCTCAGATTCTACACTAAGTCCCTGTGTCCCCTTGAAGGTTTCAGATCCGGCTGACGTTGGACGTGTGGATGAGGACGGTTTGGTGTTGGGACACGCATACTCTGTTCTAGGAGCCAAGGAGGTAAGTGCAACCATGACACAATCCACCAAGGGTCACCTGCTACCCACACCCCTCACCCAGAAAGAAGACGATGATTAGGGGGGCGTCTGCCATCGGACCACTGGCATATGGGGTTTTCCTACAGACTGGGCTGATGATTGGGTTTATTTCTGGCCCCACATATGTCATACAATAACACTGGATGATGACGCAGGATCTGACTCCCATCGTCCTCACAACTTTTCACCAATTCTCCCTCCAGGTGAAGCTCAGCTCCAGGGAGCTCACACTCATCAGGCTGAGGAATCCCTGGGGCTTCACCGAGTATAACGGTCCCTGGAGCGACAAGTGAGTGGGAGCAAGCTAATGTTACAGTGGAGGGTCAGTGCAGGAGATGATTACTTGGTGTCCATTCCTCCTTATGGTTGGACCTGGAGTCAGGAGAAGGCTGAAGGCCTGGAGCCCCTCTATTCCCGTGGTGCTTATGGTAGTGGGGGTCTTACTTTGCTTTGATCGAGTCATTGTACCTTTGTGATTCCCTTGCAGATCCCAGGAATGGAGTTCGGTGTCAGACATAGAGCGGAAAGCGCTGAACCTCCAGAAGGAAGATGGCGAGTTCTGGTAAAGACATTTATCTCGTATGTAGGGGGTTCTGAGCATATGCCGTAATATGGGATGTGCAGAGGGGCTGAGCTCAGAAGGTGACTACATGGTGGTTGCCCACAATCTGCCCTTAACTGTCTGCACTCCAGACCGATATGTTTTACTGATACACGGTGACCCATAAGAGGCTCCGCGTAGCCACATACATTGCAGCGTAACAGATTCATTGAATTCCAGGTGACAACGTAACAGCGGAGTCCGTAATATTAGAATCTTGACTCTACAGGCAATTCCACCAGGTTGGATTGGGCTAAAAATACCGAAGGCTGCACATTCTGACCCGCCAGGGGTCGTCAAAGCCCGTCGTTTGCGTAGCCTGCGACCCCCTAGCGGGGTCGGTCCTGCACCTCTGCAGGACCCTGTAGCCATCATCTTTCAAAGCCCATTACCCTTCCACCGCTGCGGCCATATAACATTCCCATTGTGGGAATCCAATACCAAAACCGTCCTTGGTCATGGAGATACTAACGGCTCCAGTTCGAGACCACACAATAAGGGACGTCCACGTACCCACTTTGTCTGCCATAAATCATGAACATCTCCACAGACCCAAGAGCCTATGGTCTTCTTTATCCATGATTTCTTCTCTCCTGTGGCCTTTCTGATCTGTGACTGACCCCTCTGCCTCTCTCTGTCCTCAGGCTGACCCCGCCGCCTCTCTGCCCTCAGTCTGACCCCGCCGCCTCTCTGCCCTCATACTGACCCCGCCACCTCTCTCTACTCTCAGGCTGACCCCGTCGCCTCTTTCTGCCCTCAGGCTGACCCTGTCGCCTCTCTCTGTCCTCAGGCTGACCCCACCACCTTCCTCTGTGCTTTGTCTGACCCCGCCACTTGTCTCTGTGCTCTTGCTGTCCCCACTATCTCTTTCTGTGTTCTGGCTGACCCAGTCGCTTCTCTCTGTACTCTGGCTGACCCCGCTGTCTCTTTCTGTGCTCTGGCTGACCCCAACACCTCTCTCTGTGCTTTGGTTGACCCCACTTCTCTTTCTGTGTTCTGGCTGACCCAGATGCCTCTCTCTATACTCTGGCTGACACTGCTGCCTCTCTCTGTGCTTTGACTGACCCAGCCACCTCTCTCTGTGCTTTGGCTCACCCAGTCGCCTCTGTCTGTACACTGGCTGGCCCTGTTATCTTTTTCTGTGCTCTGTTTAACCCTGATTTCTCTCTGCGCTCTGGCTTATCCCGCCCCCTCTGTCTGTGCTTTGGCTGACAACGACTCCTCTCTGTGCTCTGGCTGACCCCACTGTCTCTTCCTGTGCTCTGGCTGACCCTGCCATCTCTCTGCGCTCTGGATGACCCCAGTGACTTTCCCTGTGCTCTGGCTGACCCCTGCCCCCTCTCTCTGTGCTTTGGCTGACCCCGCCACCTCTCTCTGTACTCTGGCTGTCCCCGTCACCTCTCTCTGTGCTCTGGCTGTCCCCGTCACCTCTCTCTGTGCTCTGGCTGACCCCGCCACCTCTCTCTGTACTTTGGCTGTCCCCGTCACCTCTCTCTGTGCTCTGGCTGACCCCGCCACCTCTCTCTGTGCTCTGGCTGTCCCCGTCACCTCTCTCTGTGCTCTGGCTGACCCCGCCACCTCTCTCTGTACTTTGGCTGTCCCCGTCACCTCTCTCTGTGCTCTGGCTGACCCCGCCACCTCTCTCTGTGCTCTGGCTGTCCCCGTCACCTCTCTCTGTGCTCTGGCTGTCCCCGACACCTCTCTCTGTGCTCTGGCTGACTCCGTCATCTCTCTCTGTGCTTTGGCTGACCCAGCCGCCTCTCTCTGTACACTGGCTGACCCCACTATCTCTTTCTGTGCTCTGGTTGACCCTGATTTCTCTCTGTGCTCTGGATTACCCCGCCACCTCTCTGTACACTGGCTAACCCCGCTGTCTCTTTCTGTGCTCTGGTTGACCCTGATTTCTCTCTGTGCTCTGGATTACCCCGCCACCTCTCTCTGTGCTTTGGCTGACACTACCGCCTCTCTGTACATTGGCTGACCCCACTGTCTCTTCCTGTGCTCTGGCTGACCCTGCCATCTCTCTAGCTCTGGATGACCCCACCGACTTCCTCTGTGCTCTGGCTGACCCTGCTGTCTCTCTTTGCAGGATGCTCTGTGAGGATTTCTGCAGCCTCTTTTCATGGATCGTCATTTGTGAACACCAGGACTCATCTCAGTACAAGGTCACTGAACTGTTGGGCCGCTGGGAGCGTGGGATCAATGCAGGAGGAGGACGCAGACTGAGTGAGTACAACACTGCACACCAACATAATGGGTTTCATTCACCAAATAAAACCTGTTTTCAGCAACCCATCACAGCGCAGCTTCACTTTTTCAAATTGTGTTGGTAAAATGCAAGCTGCTCTGCGATTGGATGCTGTGAGTAATGAAGGCAGATTATTTTTTTTAGACAGTTGTGATAAATTTGCTTCTGTGGATACTAAGATCGGTCGTTATCAGTCCGGCAGCTGAAGATGCTGAAAAACAATGGTTCCCCCTCCTGCTACAGCTGTGTATTGTGGAATGTTGGTTGTTACCTTTAGCTTAAATCTCATTTCTTTTACTGCATAATTTTTTGGTAAAAGCTCATGGTCGGTTGAGTGAGAACACTCTGCCCGGAGTGGTGTCAGGGCTGTGCTGTCAGTCCTGCCTCCTTCTGCTGACAACACAAATCTCACAGCAGAAGCTGTAATTAGGGCTATGCCATGCAGAGACCCTCCAGCGTCACCCACCACAGTCACTAACAACCCAAATTCCAATTATTTAGAATCTTTCTTCACCAACCCACAATTCCGTTTCCGCTTGGGCGTCACCTCAGTCCCGGAGAAGGAGTCAGTCACTGAGCCGAGGAACGAGGAGCGCTGGACGGTGTTAGCGGAGCTGCTGCAGACAGACAGAAGAGCTGCGAAACTCCACCTGACGTGTCACCTGTACAGGGCGAGTACCAGCAAATGATACCGATATATAGCATAATGTGTGATAACAGGCCATCCATGTACGGAATACAATCGTCCAAAATATCCCCCCAGACGTGGGGTTCAAGAGCAGGATGTGTGTGGCCCCGTGTTCTAGAGCCAGAGAGCTGCTCACGCAGCTGAATCACTGACATCGGACTAGACTGCAGCCTCCGTGACCTCCTGGAGCTGCACTTAGTGTCGGCTGCTCTTCTCCTTCTTGGCAGCTAATAGTTTTTTTTTTTCTTTCTTAGGTTCCTGAAGAGCTGGTGAGAATCTGCACCGGGGTCATTGTTCACCTCAACCCACCAGGGCGGCGCATCATACAAACGTGGAAATAGGGGCAATAGATAGATCACACCTGGGTCTCGTTAGTCCACAACCCATCAGCCCTCCTGGAATGTCAAGAACGCGTCACATGCATTGCACGGCGGAGAAGCGGCATTCACATTACACAGCAAGGAAGCTGCGCATGTACTGCACAGCAAGTAGGCTACAAACATACTGCGAGCAAGGAGGCTGCGCATATACTGCACAGCAAGGAGGCTGCGCACATACTGCACAGCAAGGAGGCTGCGCACATACTGCAGAGCAAAGAGGCGGTGCACATACTGCACAGCAAGGAGGCTACAAACGTACTGCACAGCAAGGAAGCTGCGCACATACTGCACAGCAAGGAGGCAGCACATGCATTGCACAGCAAGGAGGCTGCGCACATACTGCACAGCAAGGAGGCGGCGCACGCGTGGCATGGTAAGGAGGCTGCACACGTTGCACGGCAAGGAGGCTCTGCACGCATTGCATGGCAAGGAGGCTCTGCACGCATTGCTTGGCAAGGAGGTGCTGCATGCATTGCACAGCACAGAGTTGGCGTAATGCATACACATTGCACAGCAACGAGGGGGCGCACGCTTTGCATGACACAAAAGTGGCACATGCACAGTCAAAATTTGTCAGAGTAGATCCAGAAGAAGCAGGAACTTTCTTTCTCTGTGATTGAGTTCAGGGGAAACGGCCAGATGATCGATTCACTTTATAGAAAGACCTGAACCCTTCTGACCGCAGGTCCCATCTCTCTCGTCTCCGCAGTGTAACTCCTATGAAGGTGCACTATTGCCGGGGTGATGTGGCAACGTAGGGTGTGAGGAGTGAAATTGCCAAGAATAATCTTACTGCACGATCCATGTCCCAGGTTCCCCGTCCACATCTTGATCGTGGATTCTTCACAAGGAGCCGCCCTGTGGCAGACACCGGCACAGCACAGAACAGCCGTGGGGTGACAATGAGGGCATCTCTGACCGCAGGAGAATACGTGATTGTACCATCCACATATGACGCCAACCAGGAGGGGAACTTCTATATCAGGGTACACCAAGAGAAAGAAACAGGGAACAGGTAAGAGACCCGACACCCGAAGGGGAAATGCACAAACGTCAACTGCAGGGTGATGGAGGCAGCCAGTGCTGCTGCTGGGAACCATTTATACAAAAAGTCCTCTTCTTCCTTTTATATCAGATCATTGTTCTACATTCTCATTTCCAGGACATAGAGTGACGGCATCTTCTACAAATCTGTATTCAAATCACAAACAAGCAGAATACAAGATGGGAGCAGCAGAACCGAAGAAGCCCCAGAGTCCAAACAACAGCGCGGAAAACAATGATACAGAAATAAAAACTTTTCCAGAACATTGTTTTATTGATACGTATGTCTGACGCCGCTGCGCAGCAATAGCGCACATGCCCCATGTATGGCTGAGAAATCCCAGGAAAACCACTGCTGGAGTGGTGTATCGAAGCTCCCCGACCAGGTCACGATACAAACCAGTCATTACTGATCCTAAGTTACATCATGTATTATACTCCAGAGCTGCACTCACTATTCTGCTGGTGCAGTCACTGTGTACATACATTACATTACTGATCCCGAGTTACATACTGTATTATACCCCAGAGCTGCACTCACTATTCTGCTGGTGCAGTCGCTGTGTACATACATTACTGATCCTGAGTTACATCCTGTATTATACTCCAGAGCTGCACTCACTATTCTGCTGGTGCAGTCACTGTGTACATACATTACTGATCCTGAGTTACATCCTGTTGCTCTTTTTTTATTAGTACAAAACAAAACTTACAGACAAACACAATAAAAAAAACATTATTCATAAACCCCAAAAGTCCAATGTCCAGCCGATTTATACAAACAAAATGTTCCTCCATTTCATTACTACCCCCCAGCAAGGGAAAAGATATCAACCTATATCTTTTTTTTCCCTTCATATGTACCTTTTTTCCCCTCATACACTCATACCCACGCATTAACCCCTAAAAAAAAAAAAAAAAAATTCGGCCAACTGCCCTAAAGAAAGTAAAGAGGCCACCTGGCCAGAACATATATATATATCTTTTTTTTTTATTTATTATTTTCTCCTCCTAAACTAAACCACCACCATTCCCCCAAAGGTCCCACGAAAGTTTGTGGCTTATCACACCAGGTCCCATGAGAGTTTGTGGCCTTTCCTACACAGCAAGGTCCATAAAAGTTTATGGCCTTATTTTCCATCTTCTTGGCATCCTGCCGGACGTCTATTCTCCAAAACCCATCCCCCCAAAAAAAACCACCCCACCTAAACTAAATCCCCCTTACACGCATCATAGTAAACATGCAACATATATATACAACCTTATAATAACATGTATCAATAATAACCACTATACACCTTAACCATGACCAAAGAACAGGCCCGCCCAAGTTCCATGCTTGCAAGCCCTATACCTGGGTTAGCAATTACAAAAAAAAAAATCTATAAGTGAGGGTTACAGCCCACCACCAGGAACTGGAGACCATAGAGGCTCTTACCCTAATCTCCCGCACATCACCCTGACCCTCCCTAACAACACAAAAGAGAAAATCCTGTCCCTATAGCACTACCAATCTCTCCCTACTGTCCCTCCCTGTCCCTACACATCTATCCACCCTACAAAATAAAGATAAAAGAATAAAAAAGACTAGGAAGCTAAGAAAAAGGAAGCAAAACTTCTTTCCTGCATGCTGACCAACGCAAGAAGCCTGACCAATAAGATTGAAGATCTGGAGTCGGTAATGTATGAGGAAAAATACGACATAGTAGGAATAGCTGAGACATGGTTAGACGACAGCTATGACTGGGCGGCTAACTTGCAAGGATATGATTTGTTTAGGAGGGATCGTAAAAAAAGGAAAGGGGGTGGAGTCTGTCTATATATAAAGTCCACTTTAAAGTCCACACTAAGAGAAGATATACAAGAGGGAAATGAAGAGGTGGAGTCTCTATGGGTGGAGATACAAGGAGGGAAAAGTAATAAAATCCTCATAGGGGTTTGTTATAAGCCACCAAATATAACAGAAGCCACTGAAAATGTATTATTGAAACAAATAGACAAAGCAGAAAATCACAGTGAGGTGATTATTATGGGGGACTTCAACTACCCCGACATAGACTGGGAAACTGAAACCTGCGTATCTCAGAAAGGAAACCAATTTCTGTCAGTGACCAAGGATAATTATCTGTCACAACTTGTGCAGGGCCCAACTAGAGGGACAGCCCTTCTGGACTTAATTTTAAGCAACAGACCAGATAGAATAACAGAAGTACGAGTCGATGGGCTCCTAGGAAACAGTGACCACAATATAATACAATTCCACTTGTCCTTCAGTAAGGTGCCCTGGGAGGGGGTTACAAAAACGCTGAATTTCAGGAAGGAAAGTTTGATCAGCTTAGAGAGGACCTTCGCCGAATTGATTGGGACAATGTCCTTAAAAATAGGAGCACAGAAAATAAATGGGAAATATTTAAATCCGTTTTACACACCCACTGCGAGCTAGCCATACCGTACAGAAATAAAAGGGCTAGGAACAGGAGAACACCAATGTGGCTAAATAAGGATGTAAAAAGGGCAATAAATAACAAGAACAAGGCATTTAAGAAGCTAAAACAAGAAGGCAATGAAGAAGCATTAAAAAGTTATATAGAAAAAAATAAAATGTGTAAAAAACAAATACATTTAGCAAAAGTGGAAACTGAGAGACTCATTGCTAAGGAAAGTAAAACAAACCCCAAACTATTCTTTAATTATATAAACAATAAAAGGATTAAAATTGATGGTGTCGGCCCTTTAAAGAACAATGAGGGTGAAATCATAGAGAGCGATGTGGGAAAAGCAAATGTTTTAGATACTTTTTTCTCAACAGTGTTCACACAGGAAAAGGATTTGCCAGGGGAAATGCAGAGTGATAATGTAAACTCCCCATTAAGTATTACCTGCCTAACCCAGGAAGAAGTGCAGAACCGCCTTAGTAAGATTAAAATTGACAAATCACCAGGCCCTGATGGCATTCACCCTCGGGTATTAAGGGAGTTAAGTAATGTGATAGACAGGCCTCTATTCCTTATATTTAAAGACTCTATAGAAACAGGGTCTGTTCCTTTTGATTGGCGGTAAGCAAATGTGGTACCAATATTCAAAAAGGGGTGTAAAAGGGAATCTGGAAACTATAGGCCGGTAAGCTTAACATCTGTTGTGGGTAAAATTTTTGAAGGGTTTCTAGGGGATGCCATTATGGAATATCTCAATGTTAATAAATGTTTAACTCCATATCAACATGGATTTATGAAGGATCGCTCCTGTCAAACTAACCTGAACAGCTTCTATGAGGATGTAAGCTCTCAAATGGACCAAGGAGAATCATTGGATGTCATTTATCTCGACTTCTCTAAAGCATTGACACTGTCCCACATAAAAGATTGGTAAGAAAGATGAGAAAGCTTGGGCTAGGGGAAAATGTGTGTAGATGGGTAGGTAGCTGGCTTAGTGATAGAAAACAAAGTGTGGTTATTAATGGTGCATACTCAGATTGGGCCAGGGTTACTAGTGGGGTACCACAGGGTTCTGTATTGGGCCCCCTACTATTTAATATATTTATTAATGATCTAGTGGATGGCTTACACAGTAAAATATCAGTATTTGCAGATGATACAAAACTATGTAAGGTAGTTAACACAAAGGAGGACAGTTTGCAACTACAGACAGATTTGAGTAAATTGGAGAATTGGGCTGAAAAATAGCAAATGAGGTTTAACACAGATAAGTGTAAGGTTATGCACATGGGAAGGGGAAACAGATGCTACAATTACTTACTAAATGGGAAACTGCTGGGGAAATCAGACATGGAAAAAGACTTAGGCATCTTAGTCAATATGAAGCTAAATTGGAGTGCCCAGTGTCAGGCAGCTGCCACCAAAGCAAATAGGGTCATGGGATGCATTAGAAGAGGTCTGGGGACACGAGATGAAAACATAATTCTCCCTCTGTACAAATCACTCGTCAGACCACACTTGGAGTATTGTGTGCAATTTTGGACGCCGGTGCTCAAGAAAGACATTACTGAACTTGAAAGGGTTCAAAGGCGGGCTACTAAAATGATAAATGGAGTTGGTTCACTACAATACCCAGAAAGGTTATCAAAATTAGGTCTATTTACTCTAGAAAAGAGAAGACTTAGGGGAGACTTAATATATATGTACAAGTATATCAGAGGGCAATACCGAGATCTCTGCAATGAACTGTTTGTACCAAGGACTGTGACAAGAAGGGGGCATTCTCTTCGTTTGGAGGAAAGACAATTTCTGCACCAGCATAGAAGAGGGTTCTTCATGGTAAGAGCAGTGAGGCTCTGGAATTCTCTTCCTGAGGAAGTGGTGATGGCCAACTCACTGAATGAATTTAAGAAAGGAATGGATGCTTTTCTTGTGAGTAACAGTATAGAAGGTTACGAATAACATAATATTATAGGTAGATGGTTGACCCAGCTTAGGGGAAGGAATTTTTTTTCCCTATGGAGAAAATTGGCTTCTACTCTGTGGGTTTTTTGCCTTCCCCAGGATCAACAATGCAGAACAGCTGCACTAAAAATAGGCTGAACTAGATGGACATAAGGTCTTCCTTCAGCCTTCAAAACTATGTTACTAACTCAACCCTATCACAGGCACACAGAATTTAACTCTCCCTAGGGCACATTAAAGGAGAAACCCTTCCATAGAAGAGAGGCCCTCCCTGAACCCAGCCTCTCAAACTCCAGCGAGCGCACTTTTGCCAGGTCACCCACGATGTTCCTAATCGCCTCTTTCCTGGGGAGGACTTTCCGCTGAATAGACACTAGACACCATGCATTCCATGTGTAGAACCTAGTTACTAAGCTAACTAAGAAAACAGTGCCCCGATCTTGGCCACCAAGGGTCCTGAATGCCCCATAGGCCCATTCAGCATAGGAAAGGCCTGCCAGCCAACCTCAGACAACACTCGAGGAAACAAAAAGGGAAACGTCGTCAGCGTACGCCACTACCCTCAAAGCGGCCTCTGGCTCCGCCTGGTCCATCCCGACTCTCACCAACGGTCTGCGCGCCACCCTTCTAAAAAGGGAGTCGATCGCGAACACATATAACAGTGGGCTCAGAGGACAGCCCTGGCGGACACCTGACCTCACCTCAAAAAGGTGTCCGACCCAACCGTTCATGGGAGGAAAAGTCTCTGCCCCATTGTATAAAACTCTCAACCAATCAACAAATCTCCCAGGCAGACCATACCTCAGGAGGACGGACCAGAGGTACTCCTGGTTAACCCGGTCAAAGGCCTTCACCTGGTTTAAGGACAGGAAGTACCCCTTCCAGTGACCTGCCCTGCCCTGCTCCATTGCCTCTCAGACACCGAGCACAGCACATGTACTGTGACTTGGAACAGAGCAGTGCTGGGCCCCCGAAAGGAGCCGGGGCGCAAACTTCACCAACTGATTAAAAAGCATCTTTGCCAGAACCTTTCGGTCCGTATTGAGAAGCACTATGGGACGCCAGTTCTCAATACGGGACGAGTCTTTACCCTTTGACAGGATAATCAGGGCTGACTTCCTCATTGAACTGAGCAGAATGTCCGAGCAGAATGTCCTCAGTCAAGAGGGGAACAAAACAGTTCCTAAAAGTCTTGCAGAACTCGGATGTTAAGCCATCCAGACCAGGTGACTCTTTGGGCCGGAGCCCATCAATCGCCCGTCTCACTTCCTCTTCCCTGATTGCTTCTGCCAAAACATGAAGAGTGGGTCATCCCCCAGCTCGGGGATGGTTTCAGCCAGGATAGCCGACATCTCATTCTGTTCAGGATTCCTCCTCCCCAAGAGGTGCGAGTAGAAGGATCTAACCACCTTCAGGATCCCTGATTTGGATCTGTTCAGGGAACCTGTACTGTTGATCAGTCCTGTCACCATCTTACAATTCACTGACAACCTGCAGTTTCTGTAAGGGTCGGGCAAGCGGTACCTCCCGAAATCCCTCTCAAAAAACAAGGAAATGTGCCTATAGTACTGGTACCCCTTGAGCAAGGTCTTCACCCTGGAGATTTCCTCTCGGTCCCCTCCAGTCAAGACAAGCTGCTCGAGTTTCCTCCCTTGCTGCCGATACAGGCGGTACCTGTTCAGGCCCCTGAGGCTCGAGAACTGACGGAAGAACCTTGCGACCCCTCTGTTGAAGATCTCCCACCACTTACTGCTACGAAGACCGAAGAGAGGTACCAGTCTCTGAAGAAATTCCTCAAAGGACTGTCTTCCGCTTCTTCCAGAAGGGACAAATTCAGGTTCCATAGGCCTCTCCCCATCCAGGGAGTCTCTGTAACATTCAAAGTAAAGAAAATTAAACAGTGATCAGAGAACTCCACCTCAACAGCGGACACTGCAGAAGAGACAGCTTCCTCCTTTAAAAAAAAACCTATCCTAGACCTACTGTTTCCCCTAAAAAAGGTGAAACCCACATTACGTGGGGTGTGCCGGATGTGGACATCCACCAGGTGAGCTTCGCTTACTATGCTATTCAAGGCTACGCTATTGTGGCGTCCCTGAGGGTTCAGTCGCCACAGAGGTACTGCACCCCACTCTCAGGTAAGGAGGGAGCACCTCACAGGACTCTAACACCTGCACCCAACACACACCCTATAGCAGCAGGGCATCTGGATGTACCCTACTGGAGGAGGATCTCAACCCTGCCTGGGTAGTAAAGGGTGTTGGGAGGTGGGTGGAGCTAGTAGCAGGAGAGCTGGAGAAGAGAGTTGAGTGAGGAGGAGAACGTCAGGAGGGGAAGAAGTGGAAAGACGTGTATGAAGCAGCTCCCTGTCAGGAGGAGCTGCAGGGGAAAGAGACAGAAGGAAGCTCCCTGAAGAGGAAAGGGATCCTAGAGGCACGTGGGTCTCATTCCACGGAGGCTAATGTCGGGTGGAGGGATCAGGTCGCAGTAAAGGGACTGGCCCTAAAACTAGTGGAGTGGACAATGGATTCGGCTATATCAACCAGAGGCTACGAGCATTGCAAGTGCTGCAGTCAAATCCACAATTATTCGCTGAAAAGACAGAAACACAGGATCCAGGGACCTAGAGGTTATTCCCGACAAGATTCGAGTATGCTGGCTTGGGACGCTTTTTGTGTCTGGTCTCCTGCAAAAATAAAATATTAGCCTCAACCCGGGTGAAAAAATCAAAGGCCGTAAATCTAGCCGTATCCGACTTTATGCTGGCAACAGTAATCGACGCCAGAGTCAACAGAGTAGGTTCCGCCATCATGGGTGATTGAGTTAGACGGCCTGTTTTTTAACCGTACCCCCTGATTTCCTCTCCCCCTCTGAGGAGGAACCCGGCTCACCCCTCCTCTTCAAAGACACCGAGGTGTCCATATCCTCCTTTAAAGCAGTAGACACTTCCTTCCCAGAACTAGATTCCTCACCCCTGGACCCCGAGGTAGTCCCTCCCCCAGAGGAGTGTGAATCCCCCGGAGGACGGACCTCACCACTCCCCGAAGGCACCCCAGATGTTGTGTCCGGCCCCTCACCCTCTGACACAGCACAGTCATCGAGGGCTTGGAACCGATTGGAGAGGGGGATCAGAGGGGAGCCGGTGAGCCCTTCCGTAGGCACCCTAGCGGTCGGGGGGGGCATTAGATTTTTTAGCCTTGTTCTTCCTCTTCTTCCGACTCTTACCGGTACGATTGTCACACTTTTTTTTAGGCTACTCCACCACCTCTTCATCCAGACTTTCATACTGGGAAGAGTTATCAGAAGCAGCCAACTCCTCGCTCTCCATCCTCCGGATCTCCTCGCTCACTACCTTCTCCCCTAGGGCCTCAGAGGCTTCGGCTGCCGCCTCCAGGGTGGGGGCAATCATCACCCCAGTTGCCTGAGGCTTATCCTGCCCCCTGCCCTTATGGCGCCTCACCAGTTGCCACTGGTGGGCAGATGTACCAGCCTCGCCTTTCCTCACTGACCGCTCAGCTCCCCTCACGCCTCCACCCTCTGCCCCAGCAGAAGTTGCACCACCGGGGACCCCACTTGGCTCCCCCCTGCTGGGCCAAAGATGGTGCTGGAAAAGGAACTGGGGCAGCGGCTGTACGGGTGACCTAGGTCACCACATAGGTGACACCTAATGTCACCACAGGCCGCGGCAAGATGGCCTACCCCGCCACACAAGGCACATTTCTGCACCTTGCAGCCTTCTTCTGAATTGGCGGGGATCCCCGCAACTTTGGCAGACCTTTGGTTGCCCCTGGTAGAAGATCTGGATTCTGTCCCTCCCCAGAAATGGTGAGGAGGGGATGTGAGTGACCGTACCGTCTGAAACCTTCAACTTTACCATGAAGGTCCAGGCCCCTGACCAAATGCCAAACTCATCCCTATTTTTCTTAGGGACGTCCGTGACTTCCCCATAACGGGAAAGCCACGTCATGATGTCGACCACAGAAAGTGACTTGTTACTTGTCAGAACGGTCACCCTCTTTACACTATTTTGGCGAGACACCGCCTGTGTGGCAAAGTCTCGCCAGCCAGGCTCCCCCTTTGCCAGTTCAAAATTTGAACAGAAAAGCTCTAAGCCCTCCTGCCGAACAAAACAGAGATCGAAGAAGGAGGTGCAAAGATGTCCGTCAACCTGAAGTCCATCTTCAGAAGGAGCTCCACAACCCTCGCCCTTGGCGGGCACGCTTCACTGCCCCTCCACCGAAGACGGACCACATTCCGCCTGGCCACCCCCTGCCCGGCTGTCGGGAGGGACCAAACCATTTCCCCCTCCCATTTATCTTGGAAGGCAGCCAGACCGTATCTATCCAGCCAAAAGGCCAAGTCCACCGCTCTTCTCTCTACTTCAATCGTCCGTTCCGCCTTTTTGAGGGCCTCCAGGAAACGGCGCCTTAAGACGCTGTCCCTGAGGTCCAGAGGCGAGGAAACCCCCTGACTAGACCCCGAGGCTCCAGCCACCACCCCTGTATAACTCAGAGGACTGGTGGCCAGAGGGTCAGATGGACCGGCCCCCTCCCCCCACTACCATCAGACACCCCATTCACACTTGCCACCTTAGACACACTGCCACTCGCATCCTCAACCACAGACACTTCCATACCCACACCCTCCTCATCCACTCCATCAGTCACCCCACTCACCCCACTCTCACTTACATATACACTGGGGTCAATATCATTTTGCCTCACTTTTAGGTTATTTCCAGGTTTGATTGTTTCCCCACTGCTACCGCCACCTACTGGTGGCATCATTCCTGCCGGGGGGTTCTGCACGCACAGTGCTGCTGTCCCTTTAAGGCTACGTGCACACGTTTCAGAATTGCTGCGGAAATTTCCGCAGGAATTCCGGAATTGCATTCTGTGGGAAATATGCGAGAAAACCGCATTTTAATTCCTGCCTATTTCCCGTGGAAAAACTAGCGATTTGCAAGCGTAATTAGCTTGCAGAATGCTAGCGTTTTCCAAGCGATCTGTAGTATCGCTTGGAAAACTGATTGACAGGTTGGTCACACTCGTCAAACATATGTTTGACGAGTGTGACCAACTTTTTACTATTGCGGCTGCCTATGCAGCATCAGTAGTAAAAAGATCTAATGTAAAAAACAATAAAAAAAAATAAAAAATGGTGTTTTTCTCACCTTCTGACGTCCCACGCAGCGTTCCCGATCATCGCGATGCTCCCGGCAGGTCCCGTTCCCAGTGATGCATTGCGCCAATGAAGGTCATTGGCGCAATGCATCACTGGGAACGGGACCTGCCGGGAGCATCGCTGAGGCCTGCTGACGCTGCGAGGGACGTCGGAAGGTGAGAATATGACGATTTTTTATTTTAATTCTATTTTTTACAGGGATATGGTACCCAGAGCCTGGAGGAGAATCTCCTCTCCTCCGGACCGTGGGTACCATCCGCAAATGTTCTGCTTACTTTTCGCATGGTGGGCACAGCCACATACGGAAAGTAAGCAGAACAATGCATTCCTATGTGGGCGGATTTTCCTGCGATTCTGCACAAAGAATGAGCATGCTGCGTTTTTTTCCGTGATGCAATTCCGCTGCAGAAAAATCCGCAGCATTAGTACAGCATGTGCGGAATGCCATAGGATTGCATGGGATGCTTTTTTTTGCGTTTTCGCTGCAAAATTGCGGGTTTAAAATTGCCGCGAAAAGGCAAAAAAACGCTACGTGTGAACACAGCCTAAGAGTCATGCTGCCATAGTAAGCAGCACTGCCCCCACAGCATGCACAAAGCTTCCTCCCTCACTGGCAGGGAGTAAGCCAGAAGCAGTCCCGCCTCCAGCTCCATCTTGCCTTGTCGCCATCGCCCACACCGCAGGTAAGCCCCCAGACTCAGGGGTCCCTGCCAGGCAAGCGCCCTTGCTGCTGTCTGTTGTAACTGCAGTCCCTGCTGCATTGCTGACCTCAGCTAAGATCTTTTTTTTTCCTTTTGCTTGGGAGCCATGTCCCCAGCCTCCAGCCGCACTGCACAGCTATCCAAAGCTGCACCCACATAGGCAGTGGGTGCTGAGGAGGCCACGCCCCTGGGACTGGCCATACCGGGACCCACAGAGCCGACCTGAAGCTGGGTCCACCCCCAGGGGCCCCCCAGACGTACCAGTCACCTGGGGCACAGCGCCCCCCCTCCACACCCTGGGCCACAAACAGCTAAAGCAACTCTAGCGGCTGAGCCCAAGCTAGGCCCCTCCCCCTCAGCATCCACCAGCGGCGGGGCCCCAGAGCAGGGAGCCCCGACTTCACCGCAGACCCCGGCCAGGGGAGCCGACCCAACATTTTCTTTTCATGAGCCACCACTGCCGAAGCCGCAGGCCCCTCCCCCTTCACTTTACTAGGTGCCTGGGTCTCCAGAAGCGATCCAGCTTTAAAGGATCCATAAGTGCGGGACCCAGACACCCCAGCGCTCACTGCCGGAGATGTGGTCACGGCTGTCACTCTCTTGCCCACCACTGGGCCACCCTCCACATCATGCTTCATATCAGACACATCACTACTACCACAAACAGAGGCAGTGCCCTGCGTGATCTCCCAGCTCCCTTGCTGCGGACCCACAACAGAGCCCGGGTCAGGGTGGGCAGCGTGTGCCGCACAGCAGGACCGGGGGGCCCCAGAGAGGGGACATACACAAATTTCTGCACAACAGATGTTTTCTTCTTATTCCTTTTCTTAAGGTACTGTCACACTTAGCGATGCACCAGCAATCCCAACCAGCGATATGACGCGGTCAGGATCGCTGGTGCATCGCTAAGTGGTCGCTATTGAGCTGCCACACAGGCAGGTCTTACCAGCGACATAGCAGGTGTCGGGGGTCGCTACTTACCTGTCAGACGAGGCGATCCTGACGTCCTCCCACACCCGCGTCCACGCGTCGCTCATCGGCGCCACAGGAAGCCCAGCAGGAAGCTGACAACGAGAAACGGACCAGGACGTTCTCGCGTGATCAGTGATAATCAGCGGGGGAGCCGGTCGGAGGTAAGTATCAGACATGGCGATATCGCTAGCAATATCGCTGCTACGTCACAAAACCAGTGACGTTACAGTGATATTGCTAGCGATATCGCTTAGTGTGACAGGCCCTTTAGCCTTTCTCTTCATCCCCCTCCTAGTTGCATAGTCCTTGCAGATCTCATCCCCGAACTTCAGCTGGTTAAAACGGACTGGGAACTTGATCTGCCGGATCTTCTGCATAACGAGGCAGCCCCCCTCACTGCTACTACTAACACCATCCTCATCCTCGCCCTCGCTCCCCTCTTGATGGGACAGAATCTGACGGGAGAGCCACTTGCTCGGGGGCTATCCCGCTATGCGACGCCTGGAGATCTCTTACCAGGCCACCAGGCAGTGGGCAGGGCACGACCTCCTCCTCGTATTCCTGCTCCTCATCTTCCTCCACCGCCTGGCCGGAGCTCCGTAGCCCCTTCGGAGCCCCACCGGTCATGGCTCTGAACCGGTCGTCGTTCTCCAGCTTTTCACGGAAGCGCCTGCTGCTGGCCAAGATCTCACACCTCCGGTTTTCCAGGTCTTGGATAAATTTCTGTATTTTTCTGACCGCGGCGGATAGCTCGGCCTTCTTATTGCCGGAGGCTCTGTCGGACCTCTCCTTAGCTACCCTGAACTCCCCCCAAAGGGATTTTAGCTTCCTTGAGGCTTCCTCATACTCACAGAGGTTCTCATGGATGCGGGGACCATAGCCCACGGTGGATTCTTTCGCACCTTGGTATCCTAATCAAGGGGCACCGCTACAGCACCCCTGCTCGTACTCGGCCTACCTTCGGGGAAAGGAGCCACCGTGACCATGGCCTCAGGGGTCCAACGAGTCCTCATGTTGGATCCCTTGCCTGATCCTTAGCCAGATCTTGGGGCCCTAGCCGGATTGGGAGTCCTCCCTCTCCCCCGCCGGCTTGGACCGGAAGGTGGGAGCCGGGGGCCCAGCCCCGGAGGTCAGTCCCAAAATGAGCCTTCTTTCCTGGGAAGGGGGCAGACAAAAAGTCCTGGATGAAAAACTTTACCTCCCTTCCAAGAAGCTCTCTCCAGGCAGCACACACAGCACACGGCAAGCAGGCTCCGCCTCTTCCTGTATGATGCTCCAGAGCTGCACTCACTATTCTGTTGGTGCAGTCATAGTGTACATACATTACATTACTGATCCTGAGTTATATCCTGTATTATACTCCAGAGTTGCACTCACTATTCTGCTGGTGCAGTCACTGTGTACAAACATTACATTACTGATCCTTGTGAATCAGTAACTGGGGTCATATGCGAGGGTCGCTATGTGTCCCACAGGATGCACAAAGAAGCACATGGAGGCCGTGGGAGTGCATTGCAGTCACAATCATAGCTGTAGTTGCAATGCAGAATAAAAGTGAGTGTTGGTCTTGGGCAAGCTATTTGTCTAAGGTAAAAAAAAAAAAAAAACAGCCATGGGATTTTATTTTTGAAACTGACTACAGGAAGGTAGCAGGGTGGTCCGTTTCCTCCCCCATTCCGGGTTTTCCATGTGGCCTACGGCCACAGGTTCTTTGTTAAATCCCCTGCAGCAGAGGGTTGGGTGTGTCAGTGTGAAGTTTGCAAGGTGCAGAGCAGTTGCTCTGCAAAAGCTCAGCCTGTGTGAGGGAACACAGAACCAAGCAGAGGGATCTCCTGGCACATATTTATATTTATGGTCCAGTCAGAGCTGAGAAAGATGAGTCCTGAGGATGACAATGGAGGCTTTCCTCACCGTCTTCGAGCGCACTACAGAGCGGGAGAGGTTGCCGGTGACCCAGTGGGCTGAAGTGGTGGCCCCCTTCTTGACGGGAGATGCCCAGGAAGCCTACCTGGATCTTAGGACGATGCACTGGACTATGGGGTATTGAAAGGTGAGATCTGTACGCTCATGCCCTGACTGGTGGGCGTGAGCCAGGGGGTTGTGGCCCCTCTGTGCCACAAACCAGACTACCCTGGAAGGGGCGTGACTAGGATAGCTGCCTTGGTTTTCGCTGAAGCCTCTGATGGTGAGGTCAGGCTTGGGTGGCAGGCAGCTGCCAGGTGCCACTCCAGGGTGGTGTCTGGCTGTGGCTGCTGATCCAACTAGGGGAGACGGTGGCACGGCTGAGACACTGGGAGGCGGGCACGACTGAGACACAGGGCAGGTGGGCACGGGAGAGACACAGGGCAGGCGGGCACGGGAGAGACACAGGGCAGGCGGGCACGGGAGAGACACAGGGCCAGCTGGCACGGCAGAGACACAGAGCTGGCTGGCACGGCAGAGACACAGGGCAGGCTGGCACGGCAGAGACACAGGGCAGGCTGGCACGGCAGAGAAGGAGGGCAAGCTAGCACGGCAGAGACACAGGGCAGGCAGCAGTGGTATATGAAGGAACAGGTAGAGACCTGTTCACACAGCGGGTGCTAGTACTGGAACAGACAGGAGGGAGTGGAGTATGACGGAACAGGTTTGGACCTGTTCACACAGGAGGTGCAGGTACGGACACAAGCAGGAAGGAGTGGAGAATGAAGGAACAGGTTTGGACCTGTTGACACAGGAGGAGAACCGCAAGGCTGCGGGGAAGAACTGCAAAGCAGCAAGAGGTTCTGCAGCAGCAGAACCAGAACCGCAAGAGTACGGAGCACAAAAGAGTACAGAGCAGGAAGTCGCAAGAGAGCGAAGTACGAACAGAGCTGCAAGACTGCGGAGAAGAGTAGTAGAGCAGCAAGAGGTTCTGCAGTAGCAGAACCAGAACTGAGCAGAACCGCAAGAGTACAGAGCAGACAAAGTTGCAAGAGAGCGGGGCATAAGCAGACAGGGAGGACACAAGGAAAGACACTTCCAGGCTTCGAAAATGCTCTTCCAGGCTCGAAAACTGAAGATCCCGAGTCAGGCATACTTGCCATAGGGGTCGCCAACCTAGGGACAGAGTGTAACCCTGATAGGCTTCCCCTAGAGGCACTGGCAGGGGAGGTCAAGGAGACCTCATCGATCCCCGAGCTGGAAGTGTCCCCTGGTAAGTTCGGGACAGCTCAGCTCCAGAATCCCACCCTGGCCTGGGCACGAGAAAGGGTGATTGAAATTAATGGAGTTTGTATGTTCTCCCCGTGTTTGCGTGGGTTTCCTCCGGGCACTCCGGTTTCCTCCCACATTCCAAAGACATACTGATAGGGAATTTAGATTGTGAGCCCCATCGGGGACAGTGATGATGATGTGTGCAAACTGTAAAGCGCTGCGGAATATGTTAGCGCTATATAAAAATAAAGATTATTATTATTATTATTAATGGAGTAGCTCAGCAGTGAGGCGCTGAGACAGTTTTTCCTCGCATGGTTATCCAACAGAAGTTATACCGGTGGGTAAAGTTCGAGATGAGGTGGTGGTGCCCCAATCCTACCATCGGGCATTGCTCGACATGGCTCACACCCACATGCTAGGAGGGCAATTGGTTGCCAAAAAGATGCAGGAGTGCATTCTGCAGCGTTTTTTTTGCCCTGGGGACTATGCGGAGGTCCAGTGGTACAGTGACACGTGTCCGGAATGCCAACTATCCTCGCCCACTGCATCTACCGCCATCCCTTGGTACCTCTGCCCATCACAGAGGTACCATTTGAGCGGATAGTGATGGATCTGGTAGGCCCCATAGTGAAATCCACCCGTGGCCATCAACATATTTTGGTCATAGTGGACGTCACACGGTACCCAGAGATAATACCTCTCCATCGCAAGCTATTTGCCATGTTTTGCCGCCTTGGGTTACTAAAGGAGATCCTTACAGATCAGGGGACTCCTTTTATGTCCAAGGTGACCAGGGAGCTATGTTAGCTGCTCCGGATTAAACAGCTATGTACTTCGGTGTAACACCCACAAGCCAACGGGTTGGTGGAGAGGTTTAACAAGACCCTCAAATCCATGATAAAAAAGGTGGTCGCCAAGGATGGGAGGGATTGGGATATGCTACTTCCCTATCTAATGTTTGCTGTCCGTGAGGTACCGCAGGCGTCCATGGGGTTCTCCCCATTTGAGCTATTATATGGCACGCACCCGAAGGGACTGCTGGGCGAAGCCAAGGAGACGTGAGAACAGGAGCCCACTCCGCATAAGAATGTCATGAAGCATGTGGCAAGCATGCAGGACAGGATTGTGCGGCCCATAGTAAAAAAGCATCTGATGGTTGCCCAGGCTGCGCAGAGCCGCGTGTATAATAAGAGAGCCATGGTCAAGACCTTTAAAGAAGGGGAATGGGTATTGGTGCTAATGCCCACCACCGAGAGTAAGCTCATGGCTAAGTGGCAAGGGCCATAAGAGATACAGGGGAAGGTGGGAGAAGTAAATTATAACGTTTACCATCCCGGGAAATGAATACCCGAACAGCTTTATCACGTCAACCAGATGAAAGCGTCGAAGGACCGGGAATGTTTGGCCGCGGAGGCGACCCCTTTGATACCAACAGGGAACCCCCTGTCTCGGGTCAAGGCCGAAAGAGAGGTAAAAATGTGAGACACTCTCTTGAAACAGCAGCAGCGTCGAGAGGTGCAGAAATTAGTCCAAGATAATGCAGATGTAGTATTGGAATTACCCGGTCATACCTCCGTCATCCAGCATGACATTGTCACCGAGCCTCATGTAAGGGTATGAATGTACGAGGTAAGGCAAATGCTCCAGCTGGGAGTAATCGAGGAATCCCAGAGTGACTGGGCTAACCCCACTGTGCTAATCCCGAAGCCGGACAGGTCATTACGATTCTGCAATGACTTCCGTAAATTGAATTAGATGTCGAAGTTCGACCTTTATTCAATGCCCCGGGTGGACGAGCTGATTGAGCACCTGGGTCGGGCACAGTACTTCACCACGCTTGTGACGCGCCCCAGAGGCCATGGGATACCCGGCACCGGGCCCGATAACTTCAATGGGAAATGTCACAGTGGCAGTGACCCGGTCCTTGGCCTCAGGCGGTCATGTAAAAGGGGTAGAATTGAATGGGAATAAGTTTATGTAGTGATTCGTGACGCCAGTTGGAGTGTTCGACTGTAGTATAGCCGGCACTGCAGATGATCCCTGGGGTAGTAGATGGTGATGGCAGTGCAGATGTTTAACCCTCTCCAACCAGGGCCGACCCCCAGAGATTGTAATGGAAGTAGAAGGCACGGAGTAATCAGACAGGAGACAAGGAAAGTCACTTTATCATTTACTGTAGTTCAGGTGCAGTTCAGCGGAGATATTACAACTCTCACCAGGTTACAGTCTGCTCTGCAGAATGGGAGTTATCCTTCACTCTGCTTGTGACTCAGTGTAAGCTTTCTGCTATTCTAATCCCTTCAGGGACCAAGGCTTCCCGGAGTTTAGAAATTCCAGTATAGCTTCTACTCACTGTGTATTTCCCCTCTGGCAACTTGCAGCTTGGGTCCTGTGTGAGGCAGCTCAAGATCCCTCTTGCACAATCCTTCAATGATCCTAATTCGCTGCAGTTTTCCCAGGGAAAACATGATGCTGTTGGTTGTCTCTCAGCTTACCAGCCTGCTCTGAAAGCATGGATGGTCTAGGGGCTGATTCCCTGATGCTTCTTAGCTATACTCCTGGATATAGCACATGTCTAATGGCTTCCAAGACAATTCTTCTTCTCCTCCTTCTTCTTCACACTGAAAACAACAACTCTGCTCCTCCCCCTCCCAGTTAGGGTGTCTAGAAGAGAAATGCCAAGGAGAGAAATGCACAGGTCACTCGATGTTTCCTGTCTTTGCAAAATTTCAATTTTACCGTGGAACATCGGGCGGGGCAGTAACAGGGAAATGCGGATGCCTTGTCACGGGCCCCCTGTATGGTGACAAATGTTCAACCCCATCAAGTTTGAATGGGGGGGGGAGAGTATGTGAGGCAGTGACCGGGGTCATATGCAGGGGTCACTATGTGTCCCCTAGGATGCCCAAGTAAGCATATTGAGGCCGCGGGAGTGCATTGCAATCACAGGCAGAGCTGTGGTTGCAATGCAGAATAAAAGTGAATGTTGGTCTTGGACTCACAGGTTCTTGTGAAAATCCCTGCAGCAGAGGGTTGGGTGTGTCAGTGTGGAGTTTGCAAGGTGCAGTGCAGACGGCTCTGCAAAAACTCAGCCTGTGTGAGGGAACACAGAAACAAGCAGAACGAACTCCTGGCACCTCACAGCCTAGTACGGTGGTGCAGTAACCCTCGGCAACGGACGTATTTATGGACTGTCTTGTTTCCCAGCTGCGATCCAAAAGATACCGTCTGTTTTGTTTGTGAGTTTAGACATTAAAACTACGTTTACTTTTGAACTTTCCTGGGTCACTGCCTCATCACTGCACCGTGGGGACATCACTGCACTACATCCTGTACAGATCCTGAGTTACATCCTGTATTATACCCTAGAGCTGCACTCACTATTTCGCTGGTGCAGTCACTGTGTACATACATTACATAACTGATCTTGTACTGATCTTGAGTTACATCCTATATTATACTTCAGAGCTGCACTCACCACACCTGGGCAAAGTGTGGCCCACGGGCCGCATCCGGCCCTCTGGCTGTCTCAGTCCGGCCTGCGGACCGAGAAAACCGAGGGGCTTGGAAACCAGAGATCTCCGGGCCGCAGCGAGCCCGCCTGCTCGCTGTCTCCATCTGCGCTAACTGCGTTGGTTGAAGGGGCCTCCGGCCACTTCCTCCACCAATCAGCGTGTGTAACAGCTGACGTGATGATGTAATTTCATTGTGTTAGCTGTGTACTGCGAAGAGTCAGAGCACCGGAGACACCGAGACAGGAGCAGAAGCAGAGCGCCGAGGAACTGGACCGAGGTGAGTATGTGGTGTTACTTTTTTTTTCATATGTATGGGATGTTTGAGTGGGCATGGGGAGGCTATGGGGGTGTCATGCAGCACATTGGGAGGCTATGGGGGTGTCGTGCAGATCATGGGGAGGCTATGGAGGTGACATGCTGCACATGGGAAGGCTATGCGGGTGACATGCTGGCAGGGAGGCTATTGGGGTGACATGCTGCGCATGGGGAGGTTATGGGGGTGACATGTTGCGCATGGCGAGGCTATGGGGGTGACATGATGCACATGGGGAGGCTATGGGGTGACATGCTGCGCATGGAGAGGCTAAGGGGGTGACATGCTGCGCATGAAGAGGCTATGGGGTGCCATGCTGCACATAGTGTAGGGAGCCTATGGTGGTGTTGTGCAGAACATTGGGAGGCTATTGGAGTGATATGTTGCACATGGGGAGGCTGTGGGGGCGACATGCATTATATGCGGAGGCTGTGGAGGCGACATACAGTATATGGGGAGGCTGTGTGGGGCCTCATGCAGTATATAGGGGGGCTGTGTAGGGCCTCATGCTGTATATAGGGATGCTGTGGGAGTCTCATGCAGTATATATAGGGAGGCTGTGGGGCTCATGCAGTGTATATATAGGGAGGCTGAGTGGGGCTCATGCAGTTTATATAGGGAGGCTGTGTGGGGCTCATGCAGTGTATATGGGGAGGCTGTGTGGGGCTCATGCAGTGTATATGGGGAGGCTGTATGGTGCTCATGCAGTATATATGGCGAGGTTGTGTGGGGCTCATGCTGTATATGGGGAGGCTGTGTGGGGCTCATGCAGTGTATATAGGGAGGCTGAGAGGGGCTCATGCAATATATATAGAGAGGCTGTGTGGGGCTCATGCAGTTTATATAGGGAGGCTCTGTGAGGCTCATGCAGTGTATATAGGGAATCTGTATGGTGCTCATGCAGTGTATATAGGGAGGCTCTGTGGGGCTCATGCAGTGTATATGGGGAGACTGTATGGCCCTCATGCAGTGTATATAGGGAGGTTGTGTGGGGCTAATGTGGTGTATATGGGGAGGTTGTATGGGGCTCATGCAGTGTATATGGGGAGGTTGTGTGGGGCTCATGCAGTGTATATGAGGAGGCTGTGTGGGGCTCATGCAGTGTATATAGGGAGGCTGTATGGTGCTGATGCAGTCTATATAGGGATGCTGTGTAGGGCTCATGCAGTATATACTGTATATGGAGGCTGTGCGGGGCTCATGCAGTATATGGGGAGGCTGTTTGGGGCTCATGCAGTATATAGGGAGGCTGTGTGGGCTCCTGTAGTATATATATAAGGAGGCTGTATGGGGCTCCTGCAGTGTATATAGCGAGGGGCTGTACTTGGATTCAAATGATATATAGCGGGATGCCAGCATACTTAACTCTGCTCAATATTAAGTGATACAATTAATGTTATCAATAATATAATAATTATAATATATCAATATTAATATTGAGTAGAATTAATTTCAGCCTATTGGTTTGGCCTCCACAACAGTCAAGGTCTCTCATGTGGCCCCTCAGGAAAATTAATTGCCCACGCCTGGCACTCACTATTCTGCTTGGTGCAATTACTGGTCCTGAGTTACATCCTGTATTATACTCCAGAGCTGCACTCACTATTCTGCTTGGTGCAATTACTGTGTACATACATTACATTACTGATCCTGAGTTACATCCTGTATTATACCCCAGAGCTGCACTCACTATTCTGCTGGTGCAGCCACTGTGTACATACATGACATTAATGATCCTGAGTTTCATCCTGTAGATCTTTTATTATAAAAGTGAAAAACATAACAATAATAATAACAAAAACATAACAAAATATCAGCCAGAAAATAATCAGTATACTGAACACTGGTCAAGCCGCTCATTATCTCCTCACACACATACTATACATACAGTATATACTGAATAATAACTAATAATAACTTACACCTTTTGGTCCAGCCACCAAACAAAATAATAACAAAATAATAACAAACAAATTAAACAAAGGCTGACAAATATATACGGTACATAAACATTTTTTTAAAATATATATATAATAACCACAAACTATACAGATACTAAACTAAATATACCACAATCAACCCCCATAATTCCCAACCCCCGCACTGACCTGAGAGCTGGCCCTGCATCTCATACCTCAGTCCATGTTCAACATCCATAGGCCAGATCAGGCAGTGCCAGTGTCCCATAGTCACACAAGATAAACCCACCTCCCCCCTTTTCCACCCAACCTAAAACCTACATCCAAATATAGATCCCAATATGCAATATATACAGAAACAAACACTACAATACCCACAAATCACAAAGCCCAAGTTCGGCACCAGCCGCCCTACATCACTGTATACTGATCAAAACAAAAAATTACAGTGTCAGTGTGGCGCCCCTGAGGCTCAGTCGGCACAGAGGTACTGCACCTTCTCCTAAGGTGTAGTGCCCCACCGCCTAGGTAGGTTGGGGAACTCCTTTCCGCACTCCAACTCCTGCATCCCACACACAGGATAGTTCAGCACTGATCACATTGCGGCTCATGCTTAGAGGGTAGCAGAGCACCTTTCGTGGTCCCTTGCTTCGTAACACGAGATGTGCTGGGAGGTGGGTGGAGTTGAGATCCATATAAAAGAGTGGGAAAGTTTAGAATTACAGGTCAGTCTGACAGAAGGTCAGTCTGGGGTGAGTCCCAGAGGAGAGAGGACAGTCAGTCCGGAGAGTCTGAGGACGAGAAGAGAAGAGAAGGAGAAAGACGTAGAACTGCAACCTAAGCTTCCATAGAGAGAGAAGGAACAGCGTGGAACGAAGGAGTAGGAGAACAGAGAGGAGTTGTGGTTTGGAATAGGAACCCTGCCTATAGGTTCTCAGCGCAAGGCTGGGGCCCGGTCCCCGAGGTTGTATGGACACTTATGGTTCTGCAGCAGACACCGGTGGAGTAGTTGACTGTAAATGCACTACTCCCATCTAAGACTTGGGACACAACAGCAACACTGATAGAGAGCCGGGATCCAGGAGGACCCTGATCAGGCTACAGCTGTCTGTCATACAAGTAGAGTTGTTAGGAACATCTGACAGGAGGAACTTCAGAGAACCACGGTACTGGAGCTCTTCACACTGCCCAGTGTCATGATCCAGGACAGGGTTTCGCTTTGGCCCGTCCTGATCAGACTGTGGGTTAATTGTTCCGCCTCTCTCTGGCAGAGGGCGCTATTTAATGCTCACTGGACCTAGGTCCGGTGTCAGTTATACTCCTGCCCTCGGCTGAGTTCGTTGACCTTGTGCGTACGTGTGCCTTGTGCCTGATATCTTGCTTGCTTGTTTGGTTTTGATCCGGTTCTGTCCCTGTTACGAGTTCTGCCTGGCCCTCTTGTACTGCGCTACCTCTCGTGTATGACTCTCTGCTTGTGACCCGACTTCTCTTTGCTCATCCCCTTGGTACCACGTCGCCCTCTTGTGTATGACCTTTGTCTTTGTCTGACTACACGTCTGTTTGTCCCTCCTGTGCCTCATTTGCCCGTACTGTTGTGACCTCCATTTTGCCTGACTCTGAGTTGATGTATGGTGTTCTGTCATATCTGAAAGCAGGACGCTAAGCCCCGCCCCCTTGCAGTCACCTGACAATAGGTCCTGTGCCAGCTTGCTAATTTCAGTGTCCGCAGGTCCTGTGCCTCCTTACTTTCCGGCGCTGACTGGACCCTGACACTAATAGTTTGAAGCACGCATTGTCACCTCTGCTGCCCTGCTCCACAGGTATCTTTTAGAACTGTTTCTGTACTCAGGACACGTGCACTGGCTCTGTGAGCGAGTGTAGTACGGTGTCTCTGACACCCGGGAGGTTGATTGAGTCTTTACCCCGGAGGACACGGCACGGAGGCAGGCACCAGTGTGTACCACGAACTGTGAGTAAAGCTTTGGAACTACAAGCCCTGGTGTCTTCCATTCAATTGTGCGTCAACACCGCCAGCACTGCTACATCTGGGTATCCACACTCCTCAAACCGCCTGCGCCTATACACTGCCCTGGGGTTACAGCTTCACCTGTGGGGAGCTACACCATCTAAGCTGCAACACACCATCAGCCCCAGAGGATCTGCACGCAGCGTTGGCTAACACACCACTTGCCAAACACCACAGGTGGCGTCACGAACTTTCCATATAAGCTACATTACAAATATCACCACCATTGATTTGGGTGCCCAGGGCCAGGGACCGGGTCACCGCTGCTGTGACACATCCCCCTGACACCGGCCCGGTACCGAGTACACCACAGCCCTGGGTGTGAGGGCGACCCATCAGCATCAACCCACCACCAGGAAAGGAGATGACCAGATTACGGCACACTAAAAGAAAAGCCCCTCCAGAGGAGAGTGGCCCTACGTGTGCCCAGTCTCTCATACTCCAGAGAGCGCACCTTCACCAGGTCTTCGAGTATGGTCCCAAACACATCGTTCACTGGGAGGATTTTCCGTTGCATCGATGCTAAGCACCGTGCGTTCCACGTGTGATACCTAACCACTACGCTAACTAGAAATAAGGTGCAGCGGTCCCGACCACCAAGGTCTCCGAATGCTCCATAGGCCCATTTCACACAAGAGAGACCGGCCAGCCGAGACCAGCCAATGGAGACGCCCACCTGTTATGAATGAGTCACCGTAGGAGGCAAAAACAGAAATACTAGCTAAGTCCAGAAAACCAGAGAAGTTGGCAGCTATCGGATTGCAGACCCCTGAATCTATCAAACAACAACTAGCAGTAGCCGTGGGGGGTTCCTATGGTGCCCTAGACCCCTCGATCACAGCCGGAGAACTAAATAGCCTAAAGACAGAAAGGGAAATCTAAACTGCCCCAGAGCAGACCCCAAAGCAATAGGCAGCCCCGAACATATAATGACGGTGAAGCAAGATGAAAAAACACTAACACAGATAGAAAGATAGGCTGAGCAAATGATGGGGCCCAAGCTCACTAAATAGGACAGGATAGAAATACTGCTGTCTGCAATCCGCAAAAACCCTATCAAAACATGAGCCAACAGACTGATCGGGAAAAAGGCCCTGAAGACGCTAGGCTTCAAAAAGACTAAATCAGTACTCAGGTATTTTCTGAAGACAGAGCAAAAAGGAATTCAGCTCACCCCAGCAGGGAATGGCAGAAATCCAGAAAAACAAAACCAAAACACAAATGCAAAAAGCAGAGCAGAAAACTTAGCTTTTGAAGAGCAGGAATCAGACTGGTCTCCTAGAATCCCTCAGAGAAATCACCAGCAAGGCAGAAGGGCGTCGGCTGCCTTATATCCAGTCAGCAATTCCAGTCACCCAGTCATCATCATCCTGCTCAGGTGCTTGGTAATCAGCCTCACTAAGTTCCTTCACCAGAAGAGGGAGTTCATCAGACCTCAATGGTGAAGGGGAAAATTAACTCACAACAGTACCTCCCCCTTGAGGAGGGGTCACCGAACCCTCATCCACGCCACCAGGGCGATCAGGGTGAGCACGATGAAAGGCACGCACCAATCTTTTGGCATGAATATCAGAGGCAGAGACACAGGAATTATCCTCCTGACCATAACCCTTCCACTTAACCAAAAACTGGAGTCTCCGTCTAGCCAGACGGGAATCCAGTATCTTCTCTACCTCATATTCCATGTTACCTTCAACCAATACAGAGTCCGGAGGTGCCACCCCAGGAACTACTGGTTCAACAAACCTCTTCAACAAGGACTCATGAAACACATTATGGATTTTAAATGTGACAGGAAGAGCCAACCGAAAAGAGACCGGATTAATAATCTCCAAAATCTTGTAAGGTCCAATAAATCTAGGCTTAAACTTAGGAGAAGCCACCTTCATAGCGATATTTTTTGATGATAACCAAACCATATCACCAACCTTAAACTGGGGACCAATGGTCCTATGTCGGTTGGAAAACCGCTGGGCCTTTTCCTGGGAGAGAGATAACTTATCCACCACTTGGTCCCAGATCTGGTGCATTCTCTCCACCACAGTGTCAACACCTGGGCAGGCAGAAGGCTCCACCTGCCCTGAAGAAAATCGAGGATGAAACCCAAAGTTACAAAAAAAGGTGACATCAAAGTGGCAGAACTAGCTCTATTATTTAAAGCAAATTCGGCCAATGGCAAAAATGAAACCCAATCATCCTGATCAGCGGAAATAAAACATCTCAAATACGACTCCAAGGTCTGGTTTGTTCTCTCCATCTGCCCATTGGTCTGAGGGTGAAAAGCAGAAGAGAAGGACAACTGAATTCCCAGCTTGGAACAGAAAGTCCTCGAAAATCTAGACACAAACTGAACTCCTCTGTCAGATTCAATGTTCTCAGGAATCCCGTGCAAGCGAACCACCTGTTGCAAAAACAGGGGCACCAACTCAGAGGAAGATGGCAACTTAGGGAGTGGTACAAGATGAACCATCTTAGAGAATCTATCACAAATCACCCAAATAACAGTCATTCTCTGAGAGACAGGCATATCAGAGATGAAATCCATTGAAATATGGGTCCATGGCCTCCTGGGGACCGGCAAAGGCATCAACAACCCACTAGAGCGAGAATAAGGTTTAGACCGGGAGCAAGTCCCACAGGACTGCACAAAATTCCTGACATCACGAGACAAGGCGGGCCACCAAAAAGGCCGACTCACCAGATCTCTAGTACCAAAAATACCTGGATGACCAACCAATGCAGAGCAATGAACTTCAGACATCACTCTCTTCTTCCACTGGTCAGGAACATACAACTTTCTACTGGGACAACGCTCAGGTTTGTCCTCCTGGAACTCTTCCAGAGCACGTCTCAAATCGGGCAAGATGGCAGAAAGAACTACCCCTTCGCCTAAGATGGTAGCAGGCTTGGTCACCACAGGAGAATCAGCAGAGAAGCTCCTAGAGAGAGCGTCAGCCTTGACATTCTTAGTGCCAGGAAGAAAAGAGACCACAAAATCAAAACGTGTAAAAAACAAGGACCACCTAGCCTGTCTAGGGTTCAAGCGTTTGGCCGACTCCAGGTAAATCAAATTCTTGTGGTCAGTGAGGACCACGACTCTTGATGTTTAGCTCCCTCCAACCAATGTCTCCACTCCTCAAATGCCCATTTCATGGCTAACAGTTCCCGATTCCCCACATCATAGTTACGTTCAGATGGGGAGAACTTTCGGGAAAAGAAAGCACAGGGGATTCATTTTAGATGTTACAGGATCCTTTTGGGACAAAACAGCTCCTGCACCAATCTCAGAAGCGTCCACCTCTACCTGGAACGGGTGTGAGACATCAGGTTGCCGCAAAACCGGGGCAGAAGTGAATCTTCGCTTCAGCTCCTGAAAGGAAGAAACAGCCTCCGGAGACCAATTCAACACATCAGCACCCTTCTTAGTCAGATCAGTCAATGGCTTGGCAATACTAGAAAATTTTGCTATAAATTTCCGATAAAAATTAGCAAAACCCAAAAACTTCTGGAGGGCCTTGTCATGATCTGAAGTGATCTGACAGTTTTTGCACTGGGTGAACTTTTTTTACTTTGGAAAGTTCCAAGGTGTCTTGACTGTCCCCGGTGGTGGTTAGTGGTATTGCACTTTAGGTTTTTGTGCACGTAATTATGTATCAGGTGTGACACCCTATAAAGGTGTGCTAGGGGTGTGCAATCACTGCCTGTGATATTGTGAGATTGTTTTCACTCTGGGGGAGAGCCTGGAGGAAGGATGGAGCTGGTGAGGAGTCCTGCGCAGCTTAGCCAGGGGGGACGTGTTTCAGCTATGGTGTCTGGACGAAGGGCTGGCATGGCGTGGTGGGGTCGCAGTGATGGTGTCAGCGGGAAGTGTCTGCATGGACTGGTGGTGGAGTGGCGACTATGGAGAGTGGCACTCACCATGTGGGACTTGGCTGCTGAGCTGGACTCAAGCATGCTTGACTTCGTGTCAGAAGCTGAACTCATCCTTGGGACTCTGGTACTAAGCAGCTGCAACTGGTGGTGGACTCTGCTCCGAGGCTGCACTAAGGTGAAGGATCCTGTTATGGTGATGGATCCAGGTGGAGGAGAAGATGCACGCAGGTGGTGGGCTCTGTTGCTAGGAGCGTACGCAACAGAGCAAAGCTAAGTGGTGTTTCCCCTGTATTGTCTCTTTCCCTCATGTGTGTTATTAGTGCAGTGGTGGGATTAGTTTCCGCACCGACCTATTCCCTAGTGAGGGTTTAGGTTCAGGGCGAGCTAGGGCGTTGAGGTACGCGTGCGGCGCCCGGTGCGAAACCGGCATAGGGAACGTTAGGAGTGCAGGGACACCTGGCTCAGGGGAGCTTAGGAGGTCTCCATGTCCCCATTCCCTATCGCAGGGCCCACCATTGTTAAAGTTACCAAGGTTCCCCTTATTATTTATTTAAATTCGCCGTACTGGAGGCGGTGTTTCCAGAAATGTATTTATAACGTGTAATACCCAAATTCGCCAGGTGGAGGCGGCGTATCCATCTGCACGTTCTATTGTTTAAATTCGCCCCACTGGAGGCGGTGTATCCAGGGTCACGTGTGTTATGGGTTCGCCTTGCAGCATCATCTGCGACCTGACACACGTGATCGTGACATTATCACAGGCCCTACAGTTTTTTTTTTCTGGTGAGCCTTGGCCATGTGGAGACCTGTTAGTAATTGCTGCCGGGCCTCACTGAGGTGAGTGGGGAGCGGCATGGTGTGTTAGAGCCGCTGCAGCAGCAGTTATCAGGGTCTGGGGCCTCTGCTCAGCTAACCAGAAAATAAAATTTTTTTTAAAAAAATGGCGGCTGCGGTCTGGCTAAAAGCCCCCTAGAGTCGCTGCTGGGGAGCGGGACTGGTTCATGCATGCGGGCGCACCCAGGCAGGTGGGAGGAATGGTGCCCCACGGAGCTGCCTGGTATTCCCCGAGGTGAAGGGGTACGCCCCTATGGTGAGCTGACTGGTGTGATAGTCCGCGGGGTTTACGCCAAATCTTCAATACCACCGAAGAAGCCGCCCTCCTGGTCGTTTGGAGGCGACCAGCGAGTGTATATTTCCTCCATATTCCTGTCCCCTTCTCCTCCTGGTGTGTGCAGCAGGTGTGCTGCGGGGGAGTAGGGACAAATCTCAACCCTCGCCATTAACCAACCCTGGAGGCGCAGACCTCATGGTGAAAGGGTTGGAGGGTGGTGTCCCTTGGTGAATAGCGGGGGTGTGAGTGTGGACACAGGGGGACGCCTCTGTTGTCGGGTCCAGAATGAGTTCACCAAAATGTGACAAACGAATGTGTGCAATAAACGTTCAGGTCCGGACCTGTGTGTGAACGAGCGTGTATGGGTGCCACCAAAAAACATCTTGTGGAAGCGTGTTGTGGAGCCTGATCAGCTCATAACAAACATACATACATAAACTCGTTTCCCAGGTCGGCGCTGTGGAGATGAGTGGTGCCTCCAAAATGAACATATATTGCCAATACCAGCGGTGCGTTTGTCATAAACCTGAAGTGTCAGGTAGTGGTGGGGTGAACTCAGGATCTGGGCGTCCCCGCTGTAGGTGTTTCCTTATTGAGGGGTGGTCTTGAGGGTCCAGAGGCCCCTCATTAAGGAGGGGGTACTGTCATGATCTGAAGTGATCTGACAGTTTTTGCACTGGGTGAACTTTTTTTACTTTGGAAAGTTCCAAGGTGTCTTGACTGTCCCCGGTGGTGGTTAGTGGTATTGCACTTTAGGTTTTTGTGCACGTAATTATGTATCAGGTGTGACACCCTATAAAGGTGTGCTAGGGGGGTGCAATCACTGCCTGTGATATTGTGAGATTGTTTTCACTCTGGGGGAGAGCCTGGAGGAAGGATGGAGCTGGTGAGGAGTCCTGCGCAGCTTAGCCAGGGGGGACGTGTTTCAGCTATGGTGTCTGGACGAAGGGCTGGCATGGCGTGGTGGGGTCGCAGTGATGGTGTCAGCGGGAAGTGTCTGCATGGACTGGTGGAGTGGTGACTATGGAGAGTGGCACTCACCATGTGGGACTTGGCTGCTGAGCTGGACTCAAGCATGCTTGACTTCGTGTCAGAAGCTGAACTCATCCTTGGGACTCTGGTACTAAGCAGCTGCAACTGGTGGTGGACTCTGCTCCGAGGCTGCACTAAGGTGAAGGATCCTGTTATGGTGATGGATCCAGGTGGAGGAGAAGATGCACGCAGGTGGTGGGCTCTGTTGCTAGGAGCGTACGCAACAGAGCAAAGCTAAGTGGTGTTTCCCCTGTATTGTCTCTTTCCCTCATGTGTGTTGTTAGTGCAGTGGTGGGATTAGTTTCCGCACCGACCTATTCCCTAGTGAGGGTTTAGGTTCAGGGCGAGCTAGGGCGTTGAAGTACGCGTACGGCGCCCGGTGCGAAACCGGCATAGGGAACGTTAGGAGTGCAGGGACACCTGGCTCAGGGGAGCTTAGGAGGTCTCCATGTCCCCATTCCCTATCGCAGGGCCCACCATTGTTAAAGTTACCCAGGTTCCCCTTATTATTTATTTAAATTCGCCGTACTGGAGGCGGTGTTTCCAGAAATGTATTTATAACGTGTAATACCCAAATTCGCCAGGTGGAGGCGGCGTATCCATCTGCACGTTCTATTGTTTAAATTCGCCCCACTGGAGGCGTTGTATCCAGGGTCACGTGTGTTATGGGTTCGCCTTGCAGCATCATCTGCGACCTGACACACGTGATCGTGACATGCCTTCAAAGAAGTGGGCTGAACCCAATCATAAATGGCCTGTACCTTGGCAGGGTCCATTTCAATAGTTGGCGGAGACAAAATAAATCCCAAAAATGAAATCCTCTGTACCCCAAAAAGGCATTTTGATCCCTTGACATACAGGGAATTCTCCCTCAAGATCCGGAACACAGTCCGAACATGTTCCACATGAGAGTCCCAATCCTTGGAGAAGATCAAAATATCATCCAGATAGATAATCAAAAATTTATCCACAAAGTCTCGGAAAATGTCGTTCATGAAGCACTGGAAAACAGAAGGGGCATTAGTGAGCCCAAAAGGCATCACCAGGTACTCAAAATGTCCCTCCGGAGTATTAAATGCCGTCTTCCATTCATCCCCATGCTTTATGCGGATAAGATTATACGCCCCCCTGAGGTCAAGCTTGGTAAACCAGCAAGCACCTTTAACTCTGGAGAATAGATCCGAAATCAGGGGTAACGGATACTGATATTTAATAGTAATTTTGCTGAGGGCACGATAATCAATACAAGGCCTTAATGAACCATCCTTTTTGGCCACGAAAAAAACCCCAGCACCTAAGGGTGAAGAGGATGGTCTAATATGACCCTTCTCCAACGCCTCCTTAATATAGGATCGCATAGCCTCGTGCTCGGGTACAGATAAATTGAAGAGCCGACCCTTGGGAAATTTACACCCCGGGCTCAGTTCAATTGCACAGTCATAACTCCTATGAGGAGGCAAAGACCCAGACTCATTCTCACTAAATACATCATAAAAGTCCGCCAAATAGTCAGGAACATCATGCGACTGAGGAGAGGTGGAAAAAACCGGAGCCTCACTAAGGGCACACCGACAACCCCAACTCACCACAGACACAGATTTCCAATCCAAAACTGGATTATGAATTTGCAACCAGGGAAACCCCAAAACAATGGTATCATGCAAATTATGCAACACCAAAAATCTGCAATTTTCTTGATGGTCTGGGGCGACCCGCATTACCACCTGGGTCCAAAACTGAGGTTTATTTTTCGCCAAAGGAGTAGCATCAATCCCCCTCAAAGGGATAGGCGTCCGCAGAGGTGTCATAGGAAATCCACAACGTTTAGCAAAATCCAAGTCCATTAGGTTCAGGGCTGCTCCCAAATCCACAAAAGCCTTGGCGGAAAATGTGGACAGGGAGCAGATCAGAGTAATTGCCAGAAGAAACTTAGGTTGAACACCACCCACAGAAAACGTGTGTGCAAAACGTTTCTCTCGTTTAGGACAGACAGAAATAATATGCGAGGCATCTCCACAAAAAAAACACAGCTTATTACGCCTTCTGAACTCCTGACGTTGCTCCCTGGACAAAACTCTATCACATTGCATAGGTTCAGACACTTGTTCAACAGGTGGCAACACCTCTCGTGCAGTCCTGCGTTCACGTAAACGCCGATCAACCTGAATGGCTAATGACATAGAATCGTCAAGACCAGAGGGAACAGGAAATCCCACCATAGTATCTTTTACGGCTTCTGACAAACCCTTCCGAAAGAGAGCTGCCAAGGCATTATCATTCCAGGTAGTAAGGACTGCCCACTTTCAGAATTTTTGACAGTACAATGCTGCAGAATCTCGACCCTGGCTCAATGCCAACAGGGTCTTTTCAGCCTGATCAATAGCATTAGGTTCGTCATACAACAACCCCAAGGCTTGAAAAAATGCGTTCACATTAGTCAGAATAGGATCATCTGGTTTCAAAGAAATCGCCCAATCCTGGGGATCGCCACGCAGCAAAGAGATGACAATTTTAACCTGCTGTGCGGAGCTCCCTGACGAGTTAGGCTTCAAGGCAAAAAATAATTTACAATTATTTTTGAAATTCAAAAATTTAGACCGATCCCCAAAAAACACATCAGGAGTAGGGATCTTTGGTTCAGCAGCATGTGAATGAGCAAGGTAGGCGGAAATTCCCCGCACTTCCGCAGCGAGCTGCTCCACACGATCAGACAATTGCTTTATCTCCATTGAGAGAAACAAAAAATTCCCCCTACGGCCTCAGAGATATAGAGGAAAAAATATATACACTTTTTTTTTTTTTTTTTACAATTCTTTCCTGCTATTGAGTACCCTAGGATCTGCGGTATGCCTGGTGATTCTGTTATGAATGAGTCACCGTAGGAGGCAAAAACAGAAATACTAGCTAAGTCCAGAAAACCAGAGAAGTTGGCAGCTATCGGATTGCAGACCCCTGAACCTATCAAACAACAACTAGCAGTAGCCGTGGGGGGTTCCTACGGTGCCCTAGACCCCTCGATCACAGCCAGAGAACTAAATAGCCTAAAGACAGAAAGGGAAATCTAAACTGCCCCAGAGCAGACCCCAAAGCAATAGGCAGCCCCCAACATATAATGACAGTGAAGCAAGATGAAAAAACACTAACACAGATAGAAAGATAGGCTGAGCAAATGATGGGGCCCAAGCTAACTAAATGGGACAGGATAGAAAAGCTGCTGTCTGCAATCCGCAAAAACCCTATCAAAACATGAGCCAACAGACTGATCGGGAAAAAGGCCCTGAAGACGCTAGGCTTCAAAAAGACTAAATCAGTACTCAGGTATTTTCTGAAGACAGAGCAAAAAGGAATTCAGCTCACCCCAGCAGGGAATGGCAGAAATCCAGAAAAACAAGGCAAAACAAAACCAAAACACAAATGCAAAAAGCAGAGCAGAAAACTTAGCTTTTGAAGAGCAGGAATCAGACTGGTCTCCTAGAATCCCTCAGAGAAATCACCAGCAAGGCAGAAGGGCGTCGGCTGCCTTATATCCAGTCAGCAATTCCAGTCACCCAGTCATCATCATCCTGCTCAGGTGCTTGGTAATCAGCCTCACTACCTTCCTTCACCAGAAGAGGGAGTTCATCAGACCTCAATGGTGAAGGGGAAAATGAACTCACAACACCCACCCTGTTGTACACCTCTGTGTTGAAGAGACAATGAAGCAGGAAGTGGTCTATGGTTTCCAGCACAGAACCAAAATGCTCCCGAGGATAGTGCCCATCCTCAGAGCTCCTACACTTCAGATTGTCCCTCACATACAGTTTCCCATGGAAGCAGTGCCAAGCCAAGTCCCAAAACTTTGAGGGGATCCTGAAAGAATTCAGAAGATGCAAACCCACCCCAAGATTCTGACTTGGGCACTCCCTGAGTGCCAAAGGCCTCTTGAAATGGGTCAACAGAACCCTATAGTCAAGGAGTTTCCTTGGCAGAGTCCTGATCTCCCACATTCCCAGACCCCACTGGCGAATTACCTTCAGAACCAAGGTAGCGTAAGCCGGAAGATGTCCATGCGGTGTGCGAAGATCCTTCACTTGCCCTCCTGTCAACTATTCCTGGAAGAAAGGCTGTAACCATCCCCTACAGGAGAATACCCACGAAGTAGCCCTCTCTTTCCAGAGATTTGAAATATTGATCCTAATGAAGGTATCCACAAGGAACACCACATGGTTGACCATACCCAACCCTCCTAGTCTCCTTGTACGGTAAGTAACCTCCATCTTGACCAGGTTCAGTCAATTCCCCCACAAAAGTTGGAAGAACAAACTGTAGACCCATGTCCCGAGAGAACCGGCAAGATGCACACACTGCCCAGATAAATCAGTAAAGGGAGCAGGCAAGGCAAGTTTTGATCAGGTTTACCCTTTCCCTTAGGGTCAAAGACCAAACCTTCCATTGGTTCACCTTCTGAGTGGCGAACTCTAGCCTGCTGTCCCAATTTAGTTTGGGGTAATCCCCCTGGTCAAATTCGATGCCAAGGACTTTTGTAGAGACTTTGTGTCCTCGAAGGGTGTTTTATTATGAAATTTGTGTGAAATTGTGCCAAAAATGCTGGCCCCTCCCCCAGTGATGACCATTATGACATCATATGTAAACAGAACACACCCATAATTGCTAATGGAAGGGGCTATAAATTCCCTGCTCCTATGGCTGGTGTAATATCCCTGAGGAAGGTGCCAGGAAGGGTGCCGAAACGCGTAGGAAGGAATAAAGAAGTACTTTGTTACAACATCTTGCATCCCAGGTGATTTTGTGGACTCAGCAGCGCGGACTGTGGCACATCTTGCTTCCCATATTCTCTGGCAGTTTTTCCACTTTGGAGTGGTCGGTGGAGGTCCTGCAGCAGCTGATACTGTGTTATGTCTTCAAGCCAGTTGTGGGTCACACAACTGGAATAGGTGAGTGGAACTGCATTACACCACTCACATCGTAGTGTCACTAGTGATAGGGCACTATTGCGCCTCTTGTTCCCCCACCCTTTTTGTATTTCAACCAGAGGGGAGTCAGTTTTTCCTTCCTTATGTGCCTTGATCAGAGCGGGAGAAGATGTTTTATCTCCCTTCTTTTTTTCTTTTTGGTGCCGAGCTTACGCTTGTCCTCTAGCCACTGCCTATTAGGGTGTGTGCACACGCTGCGGATTCTGCTGCGGTTCCGCAGCGGATTTGGCCGCTGCGGGTCCGCAGCAGTTTTTGCTGCAGTGTACAGTACCATTATTCCCTATGGGAATAAAAAAAACGCAGTGCAGATGGTGCGGATTTTTCCGCGCGGTTTTCCTGCGGTTTTGAAACCGCAGAAAGAATTGACATGTCAATTCTTGGTTTGCCATCTCCTCCATTGTGGAGATGAAAAACCGCAGGGCAAAACCGCAGAGCAATCCGCAGGTAAAACCGCAGGTCTTTTGACCTGCAGATTTACTTGCGGATTTTACAAAATCCGCACGGCCAAATCCGCACCCCAATCCGCAGCGTGTGCACATACCCTTATCCTCATCCATACTTTCATATTGGGAGGATTAGGAGGCAGTGGCAGTTTCCTCCCTGTGGATCCTCCTGACCTCCTCATCCAGCTCATCATCCCTCAGGGCCTCAGCAGCAAGACTGGCATCCAGGACAGGAGTCGCCTCAGTAGCCTGCGTCTGTCTAGACGCCTCTGTTGGGCAGGGGCTTTTTAGTGCTTTTTCTCCTTGGCCCCTCAGCTTCCACTCCCCTGCTAGTCCCTTCCCCAGCAGAATCAGCCTCATGGCTTTCTCCCACCGGGGTCACGACTGCATTAGTGAAGGAGTGAGGACAACGGCTGAATGGGTGACCTAAGTCACCACACAGGTGGCACCTAATCTCCACACAAGATGCAGCAAGATGGCCACACTGATGACAGAGCTTCGGTTGCCCCTGGCAGAAGACCTGGATACGATCCCTACCCAGGAAGGCAGATGATGGAATGTGGGCAACCGTACTACCTGAACGCTTAAGTTTTACCATAAACGTCCAGGCCCCTGACCAGATACCATATTTGTCACTGTTTATCTTTGGCATCTCCACTTCTCCATATCGGCCAAGCGACGTCATGATTTCATATCGGGAAAGTGACTTGTTACAAGTCATCATGGTCACTTTCTTCACTTGATTTTTGGCGAGACACCGCCTGGATGGCAAAGTCTCGCCAGCCGGGCTCATTTTTTGCCAACTCATAATTCGACATGAAGAGCTCAAGACCCTCTGGCCGAACAAAGCTGACATCAAACTCAGGCGTGGAATAGGGATGTATCAAGGCGTAGATTATTATTATTATACATTTATATAGCGCCATTTATTCTATGCCGCTTTACATGTGAAAAGGGAAATATAGACAAGTACAATAAACATGTGCAAGACAAGGGACACACGAGTACAGAAGGAGAGAGGACCCTGCCCGTGAGGCATAGTACAGAAGGCGTAGATGTCAATCGCCTTGAAGCCCATCCTCAGCAGGAGCTCCACAACCTTAGACCTTGGAGGACACGCATCACTGCCCCTCCACCGAAGACGGACCACAATCCTACGCACACTACCTGGCCCGGCTGTCGGGAGGGACCACACTGTATTTCCCCCATTTTGCTCTCGGAAGGCCCCGAGGCCATGCCTCTCTATCCAGAGGGACAGAGAGACCTCTCGACCCTCTACCATTAGTGATCTCTCCGCCTTCTTTAGAGCCTCCAGGAGACGCCGCTGCAACATGCCGTCCCCAAAGTCCGGAGAAGAGCAGGATGCCCTATTTCCCCCGGAGGTGACAGCGGCATAACTCCTGACGGGTTCTGCCACCACCAAGGGGGCAACCGGTCCAGTGACCACATCAACACCAACAGTATCACTATTACCCACCTCCATAACACCCTCACTCTCCACCAAACCAGCAACCACACTACTAGACAAAAAATTTTCCACATTCATACCCCCCCACCACATTCACTCCTGCTGGACCAGTGACAATAGGGGGTGACATTTTGACCTCCTCATCATCAGGCACAAGGGGCTCAGTCTCCTCCACAGAAATGGAGGCTACCTTACCCCTGGGTCTTACGTGTGCCCTCTGCATCATCAGTTGATATTTTCTGCTGCTTTATTGTTGATATCAGGCGCCGCTGATCCTTTATGTCAAGATCTTGCTGACCAGCGGCGCCAACGCAGAACAGGCCTTTGGGAGGATCGGAACGCCCAGCCCCGACAACCCCCTCACACTGCGGCCGCTTCTCAACTAAGTGATTGGTGGCAACAGCATTCAGGGGTGCCGAGGCTACCGGAGCTGCCCCCCACACTGGGCCACTTCCACTGAGGAGCGTACTATAGTATCGTGGCCTAACCGTATGCCCGCCGCAGGGCCGCCCTCACTGTCCAGCCTCTCGGCTGATGCACCTGCTGCTACGTCCCCGCTACTACAAGCAGAGACGGAGCTCTGCGACTCACTATCGTGCTCTGTACTCTCCCCGCACCTTTGCACCAGATCCACAGCAGAACCCGGGCTGGGCTGGGCAACGGGGCTTATACAGCGAGCTGACCCTGCAGCTGACTCACTGGGTAGAGGGAGGGGGGCATAAACATATGTGGCGCCCCTGAGGCTCGGTCGCCACAGAGGTACTGCACCTTCTCCTAAGGTGTAGTGCCCCACCATCCAGGTAAGGTGGGAACTCCCTGCCACACTCCAACACCTGCATCCCACACACAGGATAGTTCAGCAGGGACACATAGCAGCTTCAGGCTGGGGGTAGCAGAGCACCCTTCGTGGAACCCTGCTTCATAACACGAGATGTGCTGGGAGGTGGGTGGAGTTAGTATAAAAGACTGGGAAAGATAGAATTATAGGGCAGTCCCTTAGGGGTCGGTCTGGGGTGAGTCCCAGAGGACAGTGAGAAGGACACTCGGACAGGAGTGAAAGTCCCTGGAAGAAGGGATGGAGGAAGGAGTGCTGCAGCTGCCTCAGTAACCTGAGCCAGCTGGCATGGGAAAGGAAGAGAGAGAGAGACGTAGAACGGTAACCTGCATTTCCATAAGAGAGAGAGAAAGACAAGTACGGAACGAAGTGGAGAGAGAACAGAGAGGAGGAGTGGGTTGGATAGGAACCCTGCCTATAGGTTCTCAGCGCAAGGCCGGGGCCTAGTCCCCGAGGTTGTATGGACACTTATGGTTCTGCAGCAGACACCGGTGGAGTAGTTGGCTGTAAATGCACTGCTCCCAACCAAGACTTGGGACACAACAGCGAAACGGATAGAGAGCCGGGATTCAGGAGAAGGGAGTCCCCGAAGCAGGCTACAGCTGTCTGTCATACAAGTCAGAGAGTTGTTAGGAACATCTGACAGGAGGAACTTCAGAAAACCACGGTACTGGAGCTCTTCACACCAATAGGCGCAATAGAGGAGTCGTTCAGCAAAGGCACATGTTGGAGGGGTGCTGGCGGAGAGAGCCCTATCTTGCCTGGAGGTTGGCTGGGCCTCTGTTCCGGAGGACACGGTACCGAAGCGGGCACCGGTGTGCACTGCGAACTGTGAGTAAAGCTTTGAAACAGCAAGCCCTGGTGTCCTCCATTCATTCCCGCATCAGCACCGCTACATCTGGGTATCAACATCTACACCATTCTGTGCCCCTACTCCTCCATCGTACTTATACACTGCCCTGGGACTACAGCTCCACCTGTGGGGAGCTATACGATCTTAGCTGCATCACACCATCAGTCCCAGTGGATCTGCAAGCAGCGTTGGCTTACCATCTTACTTGCCAAATACCACGGGTGGCGTCACGAACTTTACATTACAAACAAACATCATCGCCATTGATATTGGGGCCCAGGCCACAGACCGGGTCACCGCTGCTGTGACACATCATCCCCCTGACACCGGCCAGGTACCGAGTACCCCACAGCCCTGGGTGAAGCGAGGGCGACCCACATAGCTCACCACTTCCTGGAGCTTTGGCTTGGTCTTCTTTGCCTTTTTCTTCTGGCCCCCACGTGCCTCCTCTGGTAAATCGTTCCCAAGATGGAAATTCTGAAGGCACACTGGGGACTCCAGGAGCTTAATCTCAGCCATTAGAGCCCCTCCCTGGCCGCTGTTGTCACTGTTCTCCATAGAGCCAGAAGAACTGCGACCAGATGCCAATGTCACCTGTCCAGCATGGAGCTCGCTGCACGTGGCCTGCGAGTGACTTTGCAGACTGCCAGGTGGGGTTTTCTGCTGGTCATCATCCTCATCATCATCATCATCCACCTGGCTCTCAGGCTGCAGCCCCATCTGCCTTTGCTCTCTGTTATCAGCCATTTCTCTGAATCTAGGGTAAACAATAAATGTCTCAGCCGCAGCGCTGGCGCTACAGTCTACTCAGCAGCAAAATATTAGGATAATACCACAAAATTAGTCCAAATAAGTGAATAATATAAATGAAAATTTAATATTTGCGCTCAGAGATAGAACTGTATAGATACTAGACTCCCCCTTGCGGTAGAGATGAAAAACTAAGTTGCAAACCTGAAAACGGCGTTAAGAGTCAGGCAACGCCCACTTGACACTTTGCCATAAACTTCAAAATAGAAGAAGAAGCAGCTGACCTCAAGGTAACCTTTTTTCCTATGGACAGTTTCTTCTCTTGGTTCCATGGTGAACTTTGCACATGTTGTGTATACATATAATTTGAATTATATCTTTTTATTCTTCTGTTTTGAAGTTTATGGAAAAGTGTCAAGTGGGCGTTGCCTGACTCTTAACGCCGTTTTCAGGTTTGCAACTTAGTTAGTTTCATTTATATTTCTCTGAATCTGTCTTCATTCAGTAGTTTTTTCATTAAATGGTCCACTTTTTTCTCTAAGGAATGCTTTCCTCACCTCCAGCTCATTAATTTCAAGCTTCAGTCTCTTTACCTCTGCCTGGAGTTGGGTCTTCCTTGGTTTGGAGGCACTTGCAGCTTTGGCGCTTGTGCAGCGCAGCTCCTCCCGGAGCCTCCTGATGGTCTTACTTGCATCTTCATACTCACAGAGGTGGCTCATGACCCGGGAGGCATATGTGGACACAGACTCCTTGGGTTTCTGCAGCCCCCAACCTTCCTCAGTGAGGTCACCTCCGTGAGCACTCAGCTTTCCTCTGGAAGGACAGTCATCATGCACGCTTGCAGTCTTCTCCTCCATGTTGGAAGCCTTGCGATTTCTCTGGATCTCTGCAGACCCGGGAGAGTAGGAGCCACATTGCTGCGACTCCTGGTGGAGCGTCTCACCCCCAAGTCCTCTGATGTGCAGGCTGCTTGCTGGTTTCTCCTGGTCCGGGAAACAGAACTTGGCTCCATCGCTCATCCCAAGACACCCACTCCCTCCCTGGGTAAGAGAGAGAGCAGGTCCCTGGGTAGAGAGATGGTGGTTCTCAGGAGCAACAGCAGGATCAGCAGCAAACACATTCTCAATCACAATGAGCAGCAGCTGAACAGAGCTGCACTCACTATTCGGCTGGTGCAGTCACTGTGTACATACATTACATTACATTACTGATCCTGAGTTACATCCTGTATTATCCTCCAGAGCTGCACTCACTATTCTGCTGGTGCAGTCACTGTGTACATACTGTGGTGTAGTAACCACTGTGTCCGCTAGGGGGCGCTGTGTGGCTGTCCCAGGAGAAAGGATGAATGGCAGAATACTGAATGGCCGTTATGTATCTCAAAGTGGGTGGCTTTGAGATGGAGACTTATTTGTTGATCAGCAGTGATACTGCTGAGGTGCTGCTTTAATGTGTCAGGGGAGAAGTCTCCAGGTAACTAGGGAGATGGGCAGGCCAGTTACCTACAAACCCAACCAGGGGGTATGTTTAGAGAACATTGTTGTAAAGAGTGTGAGTGGTTGAAGGACCTGTGATGACGTCATAGTCATGTGACCCGGTAGGTGTGGCTATGGACCATATAATGTGGCCAGGGTAGGTCACATGAGGTGAATACAGGGACCCGATAGGTCCAGTGTGGAAGGTCCCGTCTGAGTGAGATGGGGCTGCCTTCTGACAGCAAGGGAACACTATGTTAATGGCTGCACGTGCCTGAGAGTTCCCTGGAGGGAATAGACGTCTGCCGCATGATGGTCAAGGAACCATGAGTGACCCTGACGTGGGTGAGATAACTGAGGCTAGAAAGCCTGTGTACGTTTAACCTGTGTGACCACAGGGATTACAGAGCTGAACTCTGTCATGGACGCTATGCTGTTACATGAACTTTATGTTGCTGCTATGGGTTTATGCTGCTGAATAAACTGCATGGACTGTTATGAGTTTATGGAAAATCTGTGCCGGATCTGATTTTGTGGCTGCTGAGCGAGTATCCCCTATTTGAATGACTGCGCTACCTCACAATTGGTGGAGAATGCGGGAATGTTGTAGCCTTGTTGCTAGGAGCAACGGAAGAGGACTGCAAAGTTCGATTGCTAAGGGCAACGGTTTCCAAAAACGCATGTTGCAGTGCTGGCAACGCTGAGCCAGGAAGGCTGATGGTTGGGGAAGCCACAGCCCGGCTGTGGTTCTGGAACCGTGGGGTGGCCTAGTGAGTAAGGCACTGTCCGGATCGGTGAGCCCAGTGCGGCCGTTTCCCCAGGAGAAAGAGACTTATAGGATACCTCTGCGGTAGAGGGGTCCAAGAATCTGCGCGGCCAGCAGGTGACGGTCGTGAAAGCCGTGTTGTACTGACCGGGGTCAGTGAGAAAGAGACTGGTGATCGCTATAGGGTGCCTCTGTGGAGAAGAGGTATCCGAGGACCTGTGTGGCCGACACAGGTAACGGACAGGTGTTCGTGTTGTACTGACCTGGGTCAGTAGGAAAGACTGTGTACCTGGAGGGTGCAGTGAGCAAGGTCCTGGAGGGTCAGTGTTGGGAGGTTCTGGGAGAAGAATCGGATCCCTGGAGCACGTGGTATGACCTTGGACCTGGTGAGGTGTGAGTGTTGGACAGTCTCAGGTGGAGACGGATGTCCTGAAGAGCACCCGCTAAGCCCCTGGACCTGGTGAGGCCGGTGTGTTGGGAAACCCTGGGAGGAGGGTCGGCTCCCTGAATAGCACCCGGTGCACCCTGTGTGTTGGACGGTCTCAGGCGGAGACGGAACGTCCTGAATAGCACACAGAAAGGACACGTGAGTTTTGTGTGGTGTGTTGGTGTGGCCGGTGTGTTGTGAAACCCTGGGAGGAGGGTCACTCCCTGAATAGCAGCTGGTGCGCCCTGTGTGCTGGATGGTCTCAGGCGGAGACGGTACGTCCTGAATAGCACACAGAAAGGACACGTGAGTTTTTTGTGTGGTGTTTTTTCTTTTCTCAACTCAGCCTGTGGTGGCTCAGTGGAAGTCAAGAAGGTGACAAGCGGCTTCCTGTAACTCGGCGGGGTTACGAAGGGGACAAGTGGCTTCCGGTAACTCGGCGGGGTTTCGAAGGGGACCAGCGGCTTCCTGTAACTCGGCGGGGTTACGAAGAGGACACCAGCCGCTGTGTGAACAGCAGCCGGTGGTGTCGATGATCGGTGACAGCAGGAGCTGTGGTGGTGCCAGCAAGGACTTGTGTGGTATTGTTAAAAGACATAAACTGTGTTGTGTGAATTGTGGTCTGAGAAGACCGGTATAACGGACATGGGGAAATCCCGAAAGGGGGCGGTGGCCCAAATCGGGGTGGTAGCCCAAAAGGGGGTGGAGTCCCAGAAGGGGGCGGTGACCCAAATTGGGGTGGTGACCCAAAAAGAAGTGGCGTCCCAGAGGGGGGCGGTGACCCAAATTGGCGTGGTAACCCAAAAAGGGGTGGAGTCCCAGGAGGGGGCGGTGACCCAAATCGGGGCAGTTCAGGAAATGGCAGCACTGGTTGCCTCAGTGGGTATATCTGGGGAACTGCAGTGTGTGTGTATGTCTTTTGAGGAGTGCGGCATGTATTTTCCGGATAATGACGGGCCACAGGTGTGTACCGTGATGCTGCACCGGGAAGGAGTCTTTGGTAGACTGGACTCAGAGAGTCAGGTGACTCTGACAGGAACTCCTCTCGTTTTATCTCTGACCGAGAAAAACGCCAGGGTTCGCTGTAAACATGGGGTCACGGTGAACTATGCAGTAGACAGAGTAATGTTCGAGGGGACCAAACGTGGTGTGTGCCAAGGGGGCGGGATACCACGTGACTTAGTCTATGCCTTGGAGAGGGGCCGGGACTTTGTGTTGTTTGATTATGTATGGTCGAATGAGGGAGACGTTTCTAGTGTTGGATTAACAGGTATTGAGACGGTGACTGCTCCTGACGTGGACAGGTCAGAGGTAGAACTGACCGGAAGAAGAAGTACATCTGCCCAACTGACGGACCTGACGTCTCGGGATAAGACAGATGGTGGGCTTGGAGATGAGGTGACTGGAGTGGACACACGGTCAGAAGGTAACCGGAGGGTTGACTCGGATGATCGGCGTGACCCAGACTCTAGGGGTGACTGTGGCTCTGAGAGAGAAAGGGAGCACAGACTAGATGACCTAGAGAAAGAAGTCTGCCCAAAGGTCACCTGGCATCGTAAGAAGGTCTGAATAAGTCCCTCAGAGAAGAAGTAGGAGTACTAACAGAAACTGTAAGAGGTCTTCTGCGGGAGAAGAAGTGGGACGAAGACTTACAGTGGCCAGGCCTGAATGAGGAACAGTGTGAAGACAAAAAGAAACTGAAAAGTATGGAAACAGAGGTGATTCGTTTGCAGATGGAGCTTGCTGCTGCAGAGTGTGCTAAAAGACAAGCACAGCAGGAAAGAGATGAACTGGCTGATGTGATTGCCAACAACAGAGGTGAAGGTGCTCTGGCTTTGGAAGAAAAGAGGCGGTTAGAGTCTCGTATTGTTCAGCTTGAAGAAGAAGTGGAGGAAGAACACTGCAACGTTGAATTAGCCAATGACAAGCTGAGAAAGGCCACACTTCAGGTTGAACAGATGGATGCTGATCTGAAGACAGAACGTAGTAATGCTCAGAAGAATGAGAATGCCCATCAGCAATTAGTTCACCAGAATAAGGACTTAGAAGCAAAGGTTGCACTACTGGAGGAACAGCTTGATGCAGAAATTAAAGTGCGACAATCTGCTAGCAAACATGTACGGAGAAAAAAACTGAAGGTTGTACTAAGGCAAATGGATGATGAAAGGCGTAATTCTGAGCAGTACAAAGGCCTGGCGGAGGGAAATGATGTGCGTCTGAAACAGTTGAAACGCCAGGTGGAAGAAGCAGAGAAAGAGGCTCAACATGCCAATACGTTGCACCGTAGGTTACAGTGTGAACTGGAGGTTGCTACAGAGACAGCAGATGCTAAGAACTGTGAGGTTAATGCACTGGAGAGTAAACTTAGATGTGGTGGGGTACCATTTCTTACAAGACGCTTAGATAGAGAAAGGATGGTGACTAACCAGTGTCTGACGACGCAGACAGACCGTGACTGGAGGGTCAAAGCCAATGACCGATATTCTGACCACTGGAGGCGGGGGAGGTCTAACGTAGGAACGAGGCAGTATGACAGATGGAGACGGTTCTCTCGACCTGTGGGGCAAGGTGTAGTGAGTGCCCGGTCACGAGACCCTGGTGTAATGTTGTGTGTTCAACCCCACAAGTTTGAACAGAGGGTGGAGGTATGTGGTGTAGTAACCACTGTGTCCGCTAGGGGGCGCTGTGTGGGTGTCCCAGGAGAAAGGATGAATGGCAGAATACTGAATGGCCGTTATGTATCTCAAATTGGGTGGCTTTGAGATGGAGACTTATGTGTTGATCAGCAGTGATAATGCTGTGGTGCTGCGTTAATGTGTCAGGGGAGAAGTCTCTAGGTAACTAGGAAGATGGGCAGGCCAGTTACCTACAAACCCAACCAGGGGGTATGTTTAAAGAACACTGTTGTAAAGAGTGTGAGTGGTTGAAGGACCTGTGATGAGGTCATAGTCATGTGACCCGGTAGGCGTGGCTATGGACCATATAATGTGGCCAGGGTAGGTCACATGAGGTGAATGCAGGGACCCGATTGGTCCAGTGTGGAAGGTCCTGTCTGAGTGAGATGGGGCTGCCTTCTGACAGCAAGGGAACGCTGTGTTAATGGCTGCACGTGCCTGAGTTCCCTGGAGGGAATGGACGTCTGCAGCATGATGGTAAAGGAACCATGAGTGACCCTGACGTGGGTGAGATAACTGAGGCTAGAAAGCCTGTGTACGTTTAACCTGTGTGACCACAGGGATTACAGAGCTGAACTCTGTCATGGGCGCTATGCTGTTATATGAACGTTATGTTGCTGCTATGGGTTTATGCTGCTGGATAAACCGCATGGACTGTTATGAGTTTATGGAAAATCTGTGCTGGATCTGATTTTGTGGCTGCTGAGCGAGCATCCCCTACTTGAATGACAGCGCTACCTCACAATACATTACATTACTGATCCTGAGTTACCTCCTGTATTATACCCCAGAGCTGCACTCAATATTCTGCTGGTGCAGTCACTGTGTACATACATTACATTACTGATTACATCCTGTATTATATTCCAGAGCTGCACTCACTATTCTGCTGGTGCAGTCACTAGTATATAATAATAAATAATAATTATTTTATTTCTATAGCGCCAACATATTCTACAGCACTTTACATTGTCGAGGGGTCTTGTACAGAAGATAGGAGAATGGAGAATGTTAACAATGGCTTGTATTGTACGTTATATATATACGGTATAGACAGCGCTGGTAAAAATTAAGAGACCACTGCACAGTTTTACAAAAATCAGCTTCTCTACATGTCTGACAGCCATTCCATTCCAGTGTCAGTTGAATTCAACCAGAGTACACCTCATTCTACTTAATGTGTTTCTGATGAGGTGATCACCTGAACCAAATCTTATTTAAGAAAGCAAAGTATAAAAAAACCCTGCTGTGGTGTTCACAATCCTCTTGCAATAAGACAGGCTGGATGGCAAAACAAGTGCTAGTAATATCTCGAAAGTAATAGGAATGCAAAAATAACTTTTAACCATGCCAAAGGAGTTGAAAAGAAAAGTCTTGAGTGAGGAAAAGAAGGGCTCAATTTTGGCTTTACTAGCAGAGGGATACAGTGAGCATCATGTTGCCTCAATCCTTAAAATTTCTAAGACGGCAGTCCATTACAACAAGGTCAAGCAGCAGATATTGGGGACAACAAGGTCAAGCAGCAGATATTGGGGACAACAAAGCTACAGCCCAGCAGAGGGTGAAAACGACTCTCCACTGACCAGGATGACCGTCATCTTATTCGAATGTCACTCAGCAACTGCAGGGTGACATCAAGTGACCTACAAAAGGAATGGCAAATGGCAGCTGGGGTGAAGTGCACAGTAAGAACAGTTCGTAACAGGCTCCTAGAGGCAGGGCTCAAGTCATGTAAAGCTAGAAAAAAGCCTTTCATCAATGAGAAGCAAAGGAGAGCCAGGCTGAAGTTTGCCAAAGACCATCAGGATTGGGCCATAGAGGACTGGAGTAAGGTAATCTTCTTTGATGAGTCTAATTTTCAGCTTGGCCCAACACCTGGTTGTCTAATGGTTAGACGAAGACCTGGAGAGGCGTACAAGCCACAGTGTCTTGCACCTACTGTGAAATTTAGTGGCGGATCGGTGATGATCTGAGGGTGCTTCAGCAAGGCTGGAATTGGGCAGGTTAATCTTTGCGAAGGACGAATGAATCAAGTCTCATACAAAGTTATCCTGGAAAAACAGTTGATTCCTTCTGCTCAGGCAATGTTCCCCAACTCTGAGGACTGGTTTTATCCAGCAGGACAATGTGCCATGCCACACAGCTAGGTCAATCAATGTGTGGATGAATGACCACCACATCCAATCCCTGTCATGGCCAGCCCAATCTTCAGACCTGAATCCCATTGAAAACCTCTGGAATGTAATCAAGAGGAAGATGTATAGTCACAAGACAACAAACAAAGAAGAACTGCTTACATTTTTGTACCAGGAGTGGCATAAGGTCACCCAAAAGCAGTGTGAAAGACTGGTGGAAAGCATGCCAAGACGCATGACAGCTGTGATTAAAAATCATGGTTATTCCACAAAATATTGATATCTGAACTCTTCCTGAGTTATTACATTAGTATTGTTTCTAAATGATTATGAACTTCTTTTTTTAGCATTATTTGAGGTCTGTAAGCACTGCATTTTTTTGTTATTTTGACCATTTCTCATTTTCTGAAAATAAATACAAAATTTAGTGCTTGGAAATTCGGAGGCATGTTGTCAGTAGTTTATAGAATAAAAGAGCAATTTACATTTTACTCAAAAATATACCTATAAAGAGAAAAATCAGATAAACTGAAAATTGTGCAGTGGTCTCTTAATTTTTGCCAGAGCTGTATATCACATAGGGGTGTTCACATAATGCTGTATGAACTGGTCACCGGCCAGTGTGTGTACAGACACCGAGGGCTAATAAGTGAGTGAAGGATGTGAACAGATGATACGAGGGTCCTGATTTTGAAGAGAATTTTGTATGAGCAAAATGGGGGGATAGTTAGAGACATGAAATGGAAGGTCAGTCTAAAGAAATGCGATTTTAGGGCACACTGAAAACTGTGGATATAGGGAATTAATCAAATTGTCCTGGGTAGTTCATTCCAGAGAATTGGCGCAGCACAAGAGAAGTCTTGGTGACTGGAGTGCGAGGTTCGGATTGAGTTTTTTTCACGGTGCTAGTGGAGATCTCACCGAGGTCACAGCAGTTTAGCCCAGCAAGGAACGCAGACTCAATGACTGGAGGTAACCTTGATGACATCACCACCGGTCACTGATGCTGCGCTTGCAGCAGCTCATTCACCAGTGGTTCTCTGCCTTGACAGTCGCATCTTGGCACCATCTAGGTTGAAAACTGTTTATCAAAAAGACATGGATTACGGCGTGGGACGGAACGACGGAAAGGTGAGGGATATTGTTGATTTTTTTTATTTTTGTTTTATTACAGAAGACGAGGGTTTCGGTGGAATTAGGCATGTGGTGAGTATAACTGTGACTGTGTTTGTTATTGTTAAATAAAAAAGTAAAACTGTGTTATATATAGACATATATATATAAAGCTGAGTGTATGTGTGTATATCAAGCCACACCCACATTGCATAGCCCTGCCCACTGTCAGGTGGAGAGCGGGGTTGCAGAGGGAAAGTGTGTGACATGGATGGAGAGCGGAGCTGCGAGGGAGAGAGTGGGACACGGATGGAGAGCCAGGCTGCGGCGGGATAGAGAGGGACAGCGCGTGGAGAGCAAGGCTGCAGAGGGAGAGAGCGGGACAGCCGGTGAAGAACGGGGCTGCAGAAGGAGAGAGAATGATGGCGGATAGAGAGCTGGGCTGCGGAAGGAGAGAGCGTGATGGCGGATGGAGAGTGGGGCTGCTAAGGGAGAAAGCGGGACGGCCAGTGGAGACGGGCTGCGGAGGGAGAGAGTGGGACGCGAGTGGAGAACAGGGCTGCGGAGGGAGAGAGTGGGATGGCCAGTGGAGAGAGTGGCTGTGGAGGGAGAGAGTGGGACGGCCAGTGGAGACAGGGGCTGCTGAGGGCGAGAGTGGGGCTGTGGAGGCAGAATGCAGGATGGTGATTGGAAAGTGAGGCTGCGGAAGGAGAGAGCGTGACGGTGGATGGAGAGCTGCGCTGCGGAGGGAGACAGCAGGGCTGCGGAGTGAAAGCCGGGCAGCTGAGGGAGAGAGCGTGACGGCCAGTGGAGACAGGAGCTGCGGAGAGCGAGAGCGGGACGGTGGATGGAGAGCGTGGCTGCTGAGGGAGAATGCGAGACGGCGGATGAAGAGCTGGGCTTTGGAGGGAGAGAGTGGGACGGCGAGTGGTGAGCGGGATGGCAATTAGTTACTATGCCTGGGCAATGCTAGTTTCTAATAGAAGACTTAATTCTGGCTGTGTCTTTATTTACCATGTAACTATAAAATTAATAATTGATGGGTGTCTTATAGACGCCTCTCCATTACTAACCTCGGGGCTTGATGTCACCTGACAATACAAAGGTGACATCAACCCCACAAATATTACCCCACTTGCCACTGCTACAGGGGAAGTGAGAAGAGCTGGGTAAAGTGCCACAATTGGCGCATCGCATAGATGTGCCTTTTCTGGGCAGCTGTTTTTAGGGGGGTGGGGGGCAATATCCATGGCCCCTTACCAGCCTGAGAATACCAGCCCCCAGCTGTGATCTTTAGCAAGGCTAGTTGTCAAAAATGGGGGGAGACCCCACAGTTTTTTTTAAAGTATTTAAATAATTAAAAATACGTTGTGGGGACCCCTCTATTCTTGATAACCAGCCTTGCTGAAGCTGACAGCTGAGGATTGCAGCTCCCAGCGGTGAGTTTTGTTTGGCTGGTTATCAAAAATACAGGGGATCCTATGCTGTTTTTTAAAATTATTGATTTACAGTGCAGGCGGCTGATGAATACCCCCATCCGCCACCCCTGCTCTCACTGTTATTAGCGCCAGCAGGTGCGGGATGATGAGAGCTGTAGTCCCATCAGCTGACACCAGTGATCGGAGGTAAACTTTATACCTTGGATCACAGCTGAGCGCTCGCGCTTTTGACAGCGTGGGAACCGGCTCTCTGACAGGCGGTGGTGATTTCACCGCCCATCAGAAGCGGTGTTTGCCGTGCTCTCATGCACCTGACAGCGTGGAAATCACTGGATGTTCGGGCCACACATTCAAGTGAACAGGGTCCGGCTACTGCTTACTGCTCTGGTACCCGAACCCAAACCTTTTGTAGCTGTTCGGCCGTACCTGAACATCCAGGTGTGAACCCATCTCTATTCAGGACAGATTGGAGAGGGGAGAAAATAGTGAGAGATTGAGAGGGAGACCGATCCAGTAGTCCAGGTGAGAATGAATAAGAGCCACAGTCAGAGATTCTGCAGAGCCAGAAACAGTAAGAACAAGGCAATTTCTAGAAATGTTTCAAAGGCGGAAAAAAAAAAATCATAAAACAACAACACATTTACCACCAGTGTACATGTGGAGCAGATGTGCTGCTGGCGGTTTCCGCCCGGAGGGTGGAATTGAACCACTCTGTCCCTAGACAGCTACAGGTTTGAAGCCTGCACCCCAGACCACTGAGGATCATCCGGGCGGGAGACATGGCGGCTGCGCGGCTATATAAGGGCCGCTGGCCCGGAGATACCTGACTTATGGAGAGCGCAGCACGGATCCTCCCGCACCCGTCCTCAGGGCAGCTCAGGGATTACACACATGTCCGTGACTGGGAATTGGTTCAGCGACCGGAGACAGCAGAAAAAACGGAAGGCGGAGAGTATGCTAATAACGCAATGCACGCTGGTCCGCAGGGAGTCTCGGTGTGGGGCGGGGGCCGCTGTAACGTGGCTGCTCAGGTCGCGCTGGGGGCTGAGATGCTCTGCAGACAATGGACGGACGGTAGTGGCGAGAAGCTCTGCAGCCACATAGGGTCAGGCCGTGAGTCAGAGACAGCGCGTCAGAGGAGCTGACGGAGAGAGGGGGCGAGCGGGGGGCTACACACAGCGGCTAATAATAGCCCGAGCTATAAATAGCCCGCGACCTGACGTGTAAGGACGGCGCGCAGCCTGCTGGGAGCAGAGCGACCCAGACCAACCGCCCTGTGCAGTCACCCATAGCAACCGCCCTGTGTGGTCACCTAGAGCAACGGAAGACACCCCATAGCAACCGACCTGTGCAGTCACCCATAGCAACGGGAGAGTCACGCATAGCAACGGACCTGTGCAGTCACCCATAGAAACGGAAGACACCCATAGCAACCGCCCTGTGCATTCACCCATAGGAGAGTCACCCCCATAGCAACGGGAGAGTCACGCATAGCAACCGCGCTGTGCAGTCACCATAGTACGGGAGAGTTACCCATACCAACCGCCCTGTGCAGTCAGCACATAGCAACGGGAGAGTCACCCATAGCACCGCCCTGTGCAGTCAGCCCTAGCAATGGAAGATACCCAGACCAAGCGACCTGTGCTGTCACCCATAGCAATGGGAGATTCAAGCATAGCAACCGCCCTGTGCAGTCACCCATAGCAACGGGAGAGTCACACATAGCAACTGACCTGTGCAGTCACCCATAGCAATGGGAAAGTCATGCATAGCAACCGACCTGTGCAGTCACCTACAGCAACGGAAGACACCCATAGCAACCGACCTGTGCAGTCACCCATAGCAACGGGAGAGTCACGCATAGCAACTGACCTGTGTAGTCACCCATAGCAATGGGAGAGACCAATGGCAACCGCCCTGTGCAGTCACCAATAGCAACAGGAGACACCCATACCAACCAACCTGTGCAGTCACCCATAGCAATGGGAGAGTCACCCATAGCAACCATCCTGTGCAGTCACTCATAGCAACGGGAGAGTCACCCATAGCAATGGGAGTCATGCATAGCAACCGCCCTGTGCAGTCACCCATAGCAACGGGAGTCACGCATAGCAACCGACCTGTGCAGTCACCCATAGCAACGGGAGAGTAATGCATAGCAACCGACCTGTGCAGTCACTCATAGCAATGGGAGTGTCACGCATAGCAACCGACCTGTACAGTCACCCATAGCAATGGGAGAGTCACGCATAGCAACCGACCTGTGCAGTCACCCACAGCAATGGGAGAGTCACACATAGCAACTGACCTGTGCAGTTACCCATAGCAACGGGAGAGTCACGCATAGTAACTGACCTGTGCAGTCACCCATAACAACGGGAGAGTTACACATAGCAACCGACCTGTGCAGTCACCTAAAGCAACGGAAGACACCCATAGCAACCGACCTGTGCAGTCACCCATAGCAACGGGAGAGTAATGCATAGCAACAGCCCTGTGCAGTCACCCATAGCAACAGGTGACACCCATACCAACCGACCTGTGCAGTCACCCATAGCAATGGGAGAGTCACCCATAGCAACGGGAGAGTCATGCATAGCAACAGACCTGTGCAGTCACCCATAGCAATGGGAGAGTCACTCATAGTGACGGGAGTCACTCAGCAACCGTTTTGCTGCAGTCACCTATAGCAACAGCAGAGTTACTCATAGCAACCATTCTGCTCCAGTCACCCATAGGAACACAGCTGTTGCCCATAGTAATTACAGTTACTCAGCTACCTGCAGTCACCCATAGCTGACCAGCAGTGCTGCCCCTTCAGCCTATTGTAACAGACTAACCTGTAGTGTAGCGTAACCCATGGCAATGAGCTGCTGCGGGACACCGGCGAGATGACGTCACAGCTGTTCTGTTATATGCCGCCGTCGCTCGGGTGATTGAGTCGCTGCAGGAAATGGGAGCACTGCGCCTTTAACTAAAGCCACACCTCGAGACATTTGCTCCGCCCACTCAGCCAGACCCAGATTTTGTTGCTAGGAAACACAAATAAAGACAAGCGGAACGTCGTGACGTTGGTATTAACGTTGTTCCCACGGTAACAGGAGGAGTGTTTACCTGCGGCCCGGGCACACGTGGGAGCGAAGGAGACGAGACAGGCGAGTGCCCCGGAGACCGGCCCGACCCCGGGGGACGGAGAGCAGACAGACGGGCAGTGACAGCCGCGGACAGCCCGCTCTATAGTTTTACTCACACAATTCATCTGCTCAGGTTCACACTACTGATAACGTGCTTCTTCCCACACAGAGGCCCAGGTCTGATGGTGTGCAGATGGGGGAGACGTGACATTGTACAGGGGGACACCGCGAATCACACAAGTGACCTATCAAGAAGCCAAAGCCACCCCTGCCGCGCCCACCGTGCTGCAGCACAACTACAGCATAACCCCACCCCCGCGTGATACGCCGCCATCACCCCACCCCGCAGAGATACACCTCCGTCACCCCACCCCCGCAGAGATACACCTCCGTCACCCCTCCCCCGCAGAGATACACCTCCGTCACCCCTCCCCCGCAGAGATACACCTCCGTCACCCCACCCCCGCAGAGATACACCTCCGTCACCCCTCCCCCGCAGAGATACACCTCCGTCACCCCACCCCCGCAGAGATACACCTCCGTCACCCCACCCCCGCAGAGATACACCTCCGTCACCCCACCCCCGCAGAGATACACCTCCGTCACCCCACCCCCGCAGAGATACACCTCCGTCACCCCACCCCCGCAGAGATACACCTCCGTCACCCCACCCCCGCAGAGATACACCTCCGTCACCCCTCCCCCGCAGAGATACACCTCCGTCACCCCACCCCCGCAGAGATACACCTCCGTCACCCCTCCCCCGCAGAGATACACCTCCGTCACCCCACCCCCGCAGAGATACACCTCCGTCACCCCTCCCCCGCAGAGATACACCTCCGTCACCCCTCCCCCGCAGAGATACACCTCCGTCACCCCACCCCCGCAGAGATACACCTCCGTCACCCCTCCCCCACAGAGATACACCTCCGTCACCCCACCCCCACAGAGATACACCTCCGTCACCCCTCCCCCACAGAGATACACCGCGTCACCCCACCCCCACAGAGATACACCTCCGTCATCCCACCCCCCGCAGTGATACAACACTGTCACCCCACCTCCACAGAGATCCACCGTCACCCCACCCCCCGCAGTAATACACCTCCGTCACCCCACCTCACTTGATACATCCCCCCATCGTGTTACACCTCCGTCACCTCACCTGATACACCCCCAATATCCCCCCATCGTGATACACCTCTGTCACCCCTCCCCCACAGAGATACACCACGTCACCCCCACCCCACCCCCGCAGATACACCTCCGTCACCCCTCCCCCGCAGAGATACACCTGTCAGCCCTCCCCCACAGAGATACACCTCCGTCACCCCTCCCCCGCAGAGATACACCTGTCAGCCCTCCCCCACAGAGATACACCTCCGTCACCCCACCCTCACATAGTAATACACCACCGTCACCCCACTCCCACAGAGATACACCTCCGTCACCCCACCCCCACAGAGATACACCTCCGTCATCCCACCCCCCGCTGTGATACAACACTGTCACCCCACCTCCACAGAGATACACCACCGTCACCCCACCCCCCGCAGTAATACACCTCCGTCACCCCACCTCACTTGATATATCCCCCCATTGTGTTACACCTCCGTCACCTCACCTGATACACCCCCAATATCCCCCCATCGTGATACACCTCCGTCACCCCTCCCCCACAGAGATACACCGCGTCACCCCACCCCCACAGAGATACACCTCCGTCATCCCACCCCCCGCAGTGATACAACACTGTCACCCCACCTCCACAGAGATACACTGTGTCACCCCACCCCCCGCAGTAATACACCACCGTCACCCCACCCCCTGCAGTAATACACCACCGTCACCCCACCCCCCGCAGTAATACACCTCCGTCACTCCACCTCACTTGATATATCCCCCCATCGTGTTACACCTCCGTCACCTCACCTGATACACCCCCAATATCCCCCCATCGTGATACACCTCCGTCACCCCTCCCCCACAGAGATACACCGCGTCACCCCACCCCCACAGAGATACACCTCCGTCATCCCACCCCCCGCAGTGATACAACACTGTCACCCCACCTCCACAGAGATACACCGTGTCACCCCACCCCCCGCAGTAATACACCACCGTCACCCCACCCCCCGCAGTAATACACCTCCGTCACCCCACCTCACTTGATACATCCCCCCATCGTGTTACACCTCCGTCACCTCACCTGATACACCCCCAATATCCCCCCATCGTGATACACCTCCGTTACCCGTCGTGATACACCTCCACACTCCTCCGTACTCCTCTCTGGTTCCCCTTCCAGTCTGCCAGTATGTCTCCCAGCAATCCCTGTACATGAACGCTCACTGTATCTGTCATCTGTTTATGTGGTTGGAGAACAGAAGAGGAAAGTGTTTATGGTCACCTGTCTCCACAGAATGCGCTGTCTCCACCATCTTTAATGTGTGTGGAAACCTTTAAAAAAATGCAGCGATCAAGGGGTCGTCCACTACTGTGATACTGATGGGTTATCCTGAGGACAGGCCATGAATATCAGGTCGTATAGGTCGGAGGCCCAGTCGATCAGCTCCTGCATGGCTGGATGTCACCAGTGTACAGTGAGGGGCAGCGCAGTTCCATACGCTCTAGTGGTCGATCCCGGGTCATTGTCCCAGCCAGACACAACACCTCTCCACAACACACGATGGGACGTCTACAGAACCTGAGAATGGGGGGAGCGGCTCTGTTGAATGGAGATGTGGCACCACTTTTGTGATAGTCTGTGAACGGTCGGAGGGGACGCAGGGCTGAACGTTCTCCATCAGACCCATACACAACAAATAGACTGGTGATAACTTGCACAGCTGGTACAATCGGCAATTCCTCACAGGTTCCATTATTGTCAGCAGCACAACCCTCGTTCACACGAGGATGTTCTGCCAAGAAACCATCATGTCCACATAAAAGGAAGAGTATAAGGGACTTGACATTGGGGCTTCTGTTGGGCCTCAAGCTGCTGCGATAACCCACCGATTGCGTCTTGGGGTCCAAGGTCCTGTCAGAGGCCGTGTACTACAGACGTGGTCCTGCTTATCGTGTCTGAGTAGTCGGTGCATAAATTCACAGTGCGGGTTCTCTGACGTCCTGCCAGCACTGTACTGTTAACGTGCAGGTTTGTTCTCAAGGGTTAATCTAGAGGGTCTGATATTATGTAGGCACAGTGTCACAGATACCGGGCAGTATCAGCAGGGCAGATGGGACGCGAGGGCGCAGCTCCTGTGATAAGGTTATAGCAGCGCTGGCCCCAGGTATTGTACATTATACTCGTAGTGTAACCACATACAGTCTTGTGTAGAGGGTTGAGGCAGGTGTCGGTGTATCTGTAGCGCCATTTACACTGAACATTAGTAATTGGGATGGGAATAACCAAAGGCTGGACAAATAATTGGTCAATTCTCAACTAAGTGGCATGACTGTGTATAAAGAGCATGTGAGAGAGGCAGAGTCTCCCAGAAGCAAAAATGGTCGGAGATCTGTGGACATCTGTGGCTAAAACTTGTAGAACAATTTCAGAAAAATATTCCTCAATGTACAACTTTAAAGATTTTGCGTATCCACCATTTAGAGCACATAATATCATCAGAAGAGTCAGAGATTCTGGGGAAATCCTGTGTACAAGTAACAAGGACTACAGTCAGTATTAAAGGGAATCTGTCACCTCTTTTTTTGAGATATCATATAATGATATCATTCAATTATGTGTCACATAAGGATTCTCTTAGTACTTTTGCTTCCCCCTGACCCCGCACCTTTCATGCATAAATACCTTTCTTATATCGGTTCAGATGTATGTAAACTGCCGCCGTTCCGGTCCGCTGGGCGGGGCTTATTCACCTGCTCCCCCCTCCCTGTCTTGCTCTACACAAGAAGAAATGCGTAGAGCAAGACAGGAGGGGGGAGCAGGTGAATATATATAATAATAAGAAAGGTATTTATCCATGAAAGGTGCGGGGTCAGGGGGAAGCAAAAGTACTAAGAGAATCCTTATGTGACACACAATTGAATGATATCATTATATGATATCTCAAAAAAGGGGTGACAGATTCCCTTTAAATGCTCTTGTCTCTCGGCCCTCAGGTCACACTGTAATAAATACCGGAATGATTCAGTCCTGCATATCCCTGCACGGGCTCAGGAATAATCCATAAATCATTGTCTGTGATGAGAGGTCGCCGTACAATACACAAATGTAAGTGAAATCTCTATCATGTAAAGAAGCCAAATATCTACATAATCCAGAAATGCTGCTGTCTTCTCTGGGATGAAGCGCATTTTCAATGGATGGAGGCAAAATGTAAAACTTCTGTGGTTGGAGGAATCAAAATGTGAAATTCTTTATGGAAACCTGAATGCCGTGTCCTGCAGACTCAGAAGGAGAAGGACTATCCAGCTTTTATCTATGAAAGGGACCTTCCAGCTTGTTATCGATAAGAGGGACCATCCAGCTTGTTATCGATAAGAGGAACCATCCAGCTTTGTAATCAATGAAAGGGACCATCCAGCTTGTTGTCGAGGAGAGGGACCATCCAGCTTGATAACGATGAGAGGAATCGCCCAGCTTGTTATTAGTACACAGTTCTCTGATGGCATGATGAGCATTAGTGCCTGTGGTAGGGGCAGTTACACATGAAAGGTGCCATCAATTCTGACTGTTATTTAAAGGTGATAGAACAACATCTGCTTCATCCAGACAATGTCTATTTCAGGGAAGACTTTGTATATTTCAGCAGGACAATGGTAAACAATATGCTGCATCTATCACAACAGCATGGCTCCGTAGAAGAGTTCGGTGACTAACTGGACGCCTGCAATCCAGACCTTTAACCAAGAAAAAAAATATGTCACAATTTGAAACAAAAATTTCAACAAAGACCCCTGAATTTTGGAGCAACGAGAATCCAACATCAGACAAGAAGGGGACAACATCCCTCTCTCAAAACTCTACGATTGTCTCCTTCCCCGAGGTGTACAGACTGTTGTAAGGGGAAGAGAGGATGCTCCTCAATGGGGATACGGCCTGGCAACAATGGTTTTCTTTACTTTTTTTACAGTGGCCCATTTTCACATTGGGGTCAGATATTATAATGTGATATCAGTGCCATCACAGCACTGTGCAAATGTTTTAGGTGTGGAAAAAAAGGCTGCAAAGTCAGAATGCTGTTGAAAATAGACATTATTATAGCTTATTTTTATTAAATAACAAAATTCAAAGTGAATGAACAAAAGAGAAATCGGAATCAAATCCTTATTTGGTCTCCGTCCTTTATCTGCAGAACATTCCTCAATCTGCTCCCATGGCTGCAGCATCTCCAGACTTGTCTCCTGTGGCTGCAGAGTCTCCGGATTTGTCTCCTGCAGCTGCCGCGTCTCAGGACTTTTCTCCTGTGGCTGCAGCATCTCCAGATTTGTCTCCCATGGCTGCAGTGTCTCAGGACTTGTCTCCCGTGGCTGCAGCATCTCAGGACTTGTCTCCTGTGGCTGCAGCATCTCCGAACTTGTCTCCGGACTTGTCTCCTATGGCCGCAGCACCTCCGATCTTGTCTCCTGTGGCTGCAGCGTCTCTGGACTTGTCTCCCGTGGCTGAGGCGCCTCCGGTCTTGTCTCCTGTGGCTGCAGCGTCTCCGGACATGTCTCCCATGGCTGCAGCATCTCCAGTCTTGTCTCCTGTGGCTGCAGAGTCTCCGGATTTGTCTCCTGCAGCTGACGCGTCTCAGGACTTGTCTCCTGTGGCTGCACCATCTCCAGATTTGTCTCCCATGGCTGCAGTGTCTCAGGACTTGTCTCCCGTGGCTGCAGCATCTTAGAACTTGTCTCCTGTGGCTGCAGCATCTCCGAACTTGTCTCCGGACTTTTCTCCTATGGCCGCAGCGCCTCCGTCTTGTCTCCTGTGGCTGCAGCGTCTCTGGACTTGTCTCCCGTGGCTGAGGCGCCTCCGGTCTTGTCACCTGTGGCTGCAGCGTCTCCGGACATATCTTCCATGGCTGCAGCACCTCCAGTCTTGTCTCCTGTGGCTGCAGCCTCCGGACTTGTCTCCCATGGCTGCAGCGTCTCTGGACTTGCCTCCAGTGGCTGCAGCATCTCTGGGCTTGTCTCCCATGGCTGCAGCGCCTCCAGACTTGTCTCCCATGGCTGCAGCTTCTCCGGACTTGTCTCCTGTGGCTGCAGCAACTCCAGACTTGTCTCCTGTGGCTGCAGTGTCTCCGGACTTGTCTCCCGTGGCTGCAGCGCCTCCGTCTTGTCTCCCGTGGCTGCAGCGTCTCCAGACTTGTTTCCTGTGGCTGCAGCTTCTCCGGATTTGTCTCCCGTGGCTGCAGCGTCTCAGGACTTGTCTCCCGTGGCTGCAGCTCCTCCGTCTTATCTCCCGTGGCTGCAGCATCTCCAGACTTGTCTCCCATGGCTGCAGAGCCTCCGATCTGGTCTCCCGTGGCTGCAGCGTCTCCGGACTTGTCTCCCGTGGCTGCAGCGTCTCAGGACTTGTCTCCTGTGGCTGCAGCGTCTCAGGACTTGTCTCCCGTGGCTGCAGCACCTCCGGACTTGTCTCCCGTGGCCGCAGCGTCTCCGGACTTGTCTCCATCAAGCACAATGAGGACGTCATTGTTCGGTGATTACATACGAGCTGGCGACAGCAGATCTTGATGATTTGCCCAAGTGCATTCAGTGGCAGAACCTTCCTCAGACAACTATTAATAACCTCGGTGACAGTAGCCGAAGCTGGAGGTGCCAGGATTTCTACATGAGACTCAGACTCAGGACTAGATCAGTCCAGAGGTTTTGATTACATTTTTTTCATCATTTGGAGATCAGTAACTTCTTCATCCTGTGATTTCCTTTATTCCATGATTTTTTCCATCTGGGTGTTACAAACTCAATGTTGAGTAGTATCTAATCCGAGCCAGACCAGATGATGTGATTAAAGTGATTAAACAGAGTCAGCATGGGTTTGTAACTAATAAGTCATGTCAGACTAACTTAATTTCCTTCTATGACGGAATCACTGATTGGGTGGATCAAGGAAATGCTGTAGATATAGCATATCTTGACTTCAGCAAAGCATTTGTATCTCACACAATCCTTATTGAAAAAAATTACTAGGTATGGAATGGACAAGGCAACTGTTAGGTGGATTCATAGCTGGCTTAGTGATCGGACCCAAAGAGTGGTCGTAAATGGCTGCACATCCAGTTGGAAGAATGTCTCAAGTGGGGTACCACAGGGCTCTGTCCTGGGCCCTGTATTGTTCAACATCTTTATCAACGATTTAGATGAAGGAATTGAGGGTAAACTGATTAAATTTGCTGATGACACAAATCTAGGAGGGATAGGTAATACTAGAGAAGAGAGAGAGCGAGAGGATTCAAAAAGATATAAATATATTGGAGCAGTGGGCAGCAACTAACAGAATGGTTTTTAACAGGGAAAAATGCAAAGTACTACATCTGGGCAATAAAAATGAAAAAAGCATATACAGAATGGGAGGAATAAGGCTAAGCAACAGCTCATGTGAAAAAGACTTGGGTATACTAATAGATCACAAACTGAATATGAGTCAACAGTGTGATGCAGCAGCAAAAATGGCAAATGCAATTCTAGGATGTATTAACAGAAGCATACAGTCTAGATCACGTGAAGTCATAATTTCCCTCTACTCCTCTTTGGTCAGACCTCATCTGGAATACTGTGTCCAGTTTTGGGTGCCACATTTTAAAAAAGACATCAACAAACTGGAGCAAGTTCAGAAAAGAGCGACCAGAATGGTGACCGGTCTGCAAACCCTGACTTATGAGGAAAGGTTGCAGGATTTGGGAATGTTTATCTTGCAAAAGAGAAGACTGAGAGGAGACTTAATAGCTGTCTACAAATATCTCAAGGGCTGTCACATTGTAGAAGGATCAACTTTATTCTCATTTGCACAAGGAAAGACTAGAAGCAATGGGATGAAACTGAATGGGAGGAGACACAGATTAGATATTAGAAAAAACTTTTTGACAGAGTGATCAATGAGTGGAACAGGCTGCCACGAGAAGTGGTGAGTTCTCCTTCAATAGAAGTCTTCAAACAGAGGCTGGACAGACATCTGACTGGGATGATTTAGCGAATCCTGCTTTGAGCAGGGGGTTGGACCAGATGGCCTAGGAGGTCCCTTCCAACTCTACCATTCTATGATTCTATGTGAGATGAAGTGCTCTGTGGGGCCGGTTCATCACCCCCAGTACTCTTCGTTATTAATGACTGGCTGGATGTTGGGGTTCATTGTTCGGCTGCAGAATACATTTGGAGCTAATCAGACGCCTCCTGATGATATTACATGATAGGTAAGAATCTGCCTGGATTTCTAAGCATTGAGGATATCATTAATCCTGACGAAATCCACTACTCCTTTTACTAAAGTGCAGTCACAATCCTTTGTGCGTCACTGCTCCTACAGACCCTCATTATTGTGCCTCTCTCTAAAACCATCTGCTTCTGTTACAGTTAAATATTTCACATTGTACTCCTCAGTCCAGAGCAAGCGGCTGCCATTTTTCTGCCCCCCAGTCCATATGTTTTGGCGCAGAATGTCTGTGTGTTGGTCATAGTTCTTCTATAAAGGTCACTTTTTGCCAGACTCCTCCAAACAGGAGCCAGGTCTAGCTGGGTCCCTGGTTGTTGTCAGTTCTTAGCTGATGGCATTGCTGGACATCTTCCAATATCAACAGGAGGTATTATGTATCTACTGCACTAAGTTTCCTTGTCCGACTTCTGTTTCTTCAGTCCTGAACGTCGCTCATTTCTCGTTGCTTCAGAGGAGCTTGAAAAGCACATACATGAAACCTCAGTCTGCTGTGACTTTGCCTGGGAAAGACCTTGCTGATGCAGTATAACTACCTTGTGCTTTGTTGCTGTGCTCAGTCTTGCCATGGTGAACAGCCTGTGAGATGAAACCTTCCACATCATTACCATTATAGCAGAGTTTGACTTTTCCTCACTTGCTTTTAAACCTCCTACACAACTGTTTCTGTCTCAGTCATGACTGTGTTTCCACCTACATATGAAAATAGTGATCATTATCACTTGTCTGGTATAAATGCGCCCTACTATAATCCTGTAACCTCCAGCCGAGGTCCTTCATAACCTGTGTACAAGTGATCGAGAAAGAGTGATGGAGGCGATGGGCGGCCACCAGATACTGATGATGGGGGAAACTGACGGTTACAATATACTGATGATGGAGGCGATATGCAGTGACCACATACTGATAATGGAGGTGACGGCCAGTCACCGGATACTGACAATGGAAGTGAGCGGACACCAGATACTGATGATGGAGGCGTCAGGTGGTCACCAGACACTGATGGTGGAGGTGAAGGGCAGTCACCAGATACTGATGATAGAGGCAACACAGGGTCACCAGATACTGATGATGGAGTAAGTGACATTATACAAGTGCATGAGATCCTGGTAATGGAGGCGATGGGCAATCACCAGATACTGATGATGGAGGCTACGGGCGGTCACCAGATACTGATGATGGAGGTGACGGGCGATCACCAGATACTGATGATGGAGGCGATAGAGGTCATATTATACACGGACACCAGATACTGATGATGGAGGAGGTCACATTATACACGGACACCAGATACTGATGATGGAGGCGGTCACATTATACACGGACACCGGATACTGATGATGGAGGAGGTCACATTATACACGGACACCGGATACTGATGATGGAGGAGGTCACATTATACACGGACACCGGATACTGATGATGGAGGAGGTCACATTATACACGGACACTAGATACTGATGATGGAGGCGGTCACATTATACACGGGCACCAGATACTGATGATGGAGGCGGTCACATTATACACGGACACCGGATACTGATGATGGAGGCGGTCACATTATACACGGGCACCAGATACTGATGATGGAGGCGGTCACATTATACACGGACACCAGATACTGATGATGGAGGAGGTCACATTATACACGGACACCAGATACTAATGATGGAGGCGGTCACATTATACACGGACACTAGATACTGATGATGGAGGCGGTCACATTATACACGGGCACCAGATACTGATGATGGAGGCGGTCACATTATACACGGACACCGGATACTGATGATGGAGGCGGTCACATTATACACGGGCACCGGATACTGATGATGGAGGCGGTCACATTATACACGGGCACCAGATACTGATGATGGAGGCGGTCACATTATACACGGACACCAGATACTGATGATGGAAGAGGTCACATTATACACGGACACCGGATACTGATGATGGAGGCGGTCACATTATACACGGACACCGGATACTGATGATGGAGGAGGTCACATTATACACGGACACCGGACACTGATGATGGAGGAGGTCACATTATACACGGACACTGGATACTGATGATGGAGGCGGTCACATTATACACGGACACCAGATACTGATGATGGAGGCGGTCACATTATACACGGGCACCAGATACTGATGATGGAGGCGGTCACATTATACACGGACACTAGATACTGATGATGGAGGAGGTCACATTATACACGGACACCAGATACTGATGATGGAAGAGGTCACATTATACACGGACACCAGATACTGATGATGGAGGAGGTCACATTATACACAGACACCAGATACTGATGATGGAGGCGGTCACATTATACACGGGCACCAGATACTGATGATGGAGGCGGTCACATTATACACGAACACCGGATACTGATGATGGAGGAGGTCACATTATACACGGTGTGATAAAACACTCCGGGATCGCCTTTGCTGGGGTCAAAGGTCACGTGCGTTCAGCATGAAACTCAGGCGCAGAGCTGGGATTCGTGTATAACTGACCCTGGGTCAGGTTTATTAACGGTGAAAGCAATGCAAAAGGAAATAAAACATAAAACAAATCCTTGCCTGTCCGGCACTAACTAAACAATGGACAACCTAACTACCAACTGGCGGGCTTCTCCCGTCCAGCCAAACCACAGTTTCAGTGGGCACTGCATCCACTCACGTGTGTCTCTCACACAGACAGGCTCTCTGTGTTCCCAGGCTGAGACACTCACACAACCACCTGGCATCCTTTTATATCCACCTCCCATTATTCATTAGTAAGCAGGTGCGATACTGACCAGACTAGGCCACATAGGAAAGGAATCTGGGCGAGATATACCTGCCCTCATCCACTATTCCCACATGATTCTCACAACGGACACCGGATACTGATGATGGAGGCGGTCACATTATACACGGACACCGGATACTGATGATGGAGGCGGTCACATTATACACGGACACCGGACACTGATGATGGAGGCGGTCACATTATACACGGGCACCAGATACTGATGATGGAGGAGGTCACATTATACACGGACACCGGACACTGATGATGGAGGCGGTCACATTATACACTGGCACCGGATACTGATGATTGAGGTGGTCACATTATACACGGACACCGGATACTGATGATGGAGGCGGTCACATTATACACGGACACCGGACACTGATGATGGAGGCGGTCACATTATACACGGGCACCAGATACTGATGATGGAGGAGGTCACATTATACACGGACACCGGACACTGATGATGGAGGCGGTCACATTATACACTGGCACCGGATACTGATGATTGAGGTGGTCACATTATACACGGACACCAGATACTGATGATGGAGGCGGTCACATTATACACGGGCACCGGATACTGATGATGGAGGCGGTCACATTATACACAGACACCGGAAACTGATGATGGAGGCGGTCACATTATACACGGACACCAGATACTGATGATGGAGGCGGTCACATTACACACGGACACCGGATACTGATGATGGAGGAGGTCACATTATACACGGGCACCAGATACTGATGATGGAGGCGGTCGCATTACACACGGACACCAGATACTGATGATGGAGGAGGTCACATTATACACGGACACCGGACACTGATGATGGAGGAGGTCACATTACACACGGGCACCAGATACTGATGATGGAGGCGGTCACATTACACACGGACACCGGATACTGATGATGGAGGAGGTCACATTATACACGGACACCGGACACTGATGATGGAGGAGGTCACATTACACACGGGCACCAGATACTGATGATGGAGGCGGTCACATTACACACGGACACCGGACACTGATGATGGAGGAGGTCACATTATACACGGGCACCAGATACTGATGATGGAGGCGGTCACATTACACACGGACACCGGATACTGATGATGGAGGAGGTCACATTATACACGGACACCGGACACTGATGATGGAGGAGGTCACATTACACACGGGCACCAGATACTGATGATGGAGGCGGTCACATTACACACGGACACCGGACACTGATGATGGAGGAGGTCACATTATACACGGACACCGGATACTGATGATGGAGGCGGTCACATTATACACGGGCACCAGATACTGATGATGGAGGCGGTCACATTATACACAGACACCGGATACTGATGATGGAGGCGGTCACATTGTACACGGACACCGGATACTGATGATGGAGGAGGTCACATTATACACGGGCACCAGATACTGATGATGGAGGCGGTCACATTATACACGGACACCAGATACTGATGATGGAGGAGGTCACATTATACACGGACACCGGATACTGATGATGGAGGCGGTCACATTATACACGGGCACCAGATACTGATGATGGAGGAGGTCACATTATACACGGGCACCAGATACTGATGATGGAGGCGGTCACATTATACACGGACACCGGATACTGATGATGGAGGAGGTCACATTATACACGGGCACCAGATACTGATGATGGAGGCGGTCACATTATACACGGACACTAGATACTGATGATGGAGGAGGTCACATTATACACGGACACCGGATACTGATAATGGAGGCGGTCACATTATACACGGACACCAGATACTGATGATGGAGGAGGTCACATTATACACGGGCACCAGATACTGATGATGGAGGCGGTCACATTATACACGGGCACCAGATACTGATGATGGAGGCGGTCACATTATACACGGACACCAGATACTGATGATGGAGGAGGTCACATTATACACGGACACCGGATACTGATGATGGCGGTCACATTATACACGGGCACCGGATACTGATGATGGAGGCGGTCACATTATACACGGGCACCAGATACTGATGATGGAGGCAGTCACATTATACACGGACACCAGATACTGATGATGGAGGAGGTCACATTATACACGGACACCGGATACTGATGATGGCGGTCACATTATACACGGGCACCGGATACTGATGATGGAGGAGGTCACATTATACACGGACACCAGATACTGATGATGGAGGCGGTCACATTATACACGGGCACCAGATACTGATGATGGAGGCGGTCACATTATACACTGACACCGGATACTGATGATGGAGGAGGTCACATTATACACGGACACCGGATACTGATGATGGAGGAGGTCACATTTTACACGGACACCGGATACTGATGATGGAGGAGGTCACATTATACACGGGCACCAGATACTGATGATGGAGGCGGTCACATTATACACGGACACTAGATACTGATGATGGAGGAGGTCACATTATACACGGACACCAGATACTGATGATGGAGGCGGTCACATTATACACGGACACCGGATACTGATGATGGAGGCGGTCACATTATACACGGACACCGGATACTGATGATGGAGGCGGTCACATTATACACGGACACCGGATACTGATGATGGAGGAGGTCACATTATACACGGACACCGGATACTGATGATGGAGGCGGTCACATTATACACGGACACTAGATACTGATGATGGAGGAGGTCACATTATACACGGACACCGGATACTGATGATGGAGGCGGTCACATTATACACGGACACCGGACACTGATGATGGAGGAGGTCACATTATACACGGACACCGGATACTGATGATGGAGGAGGTCACATTATACACGGACACCGGACACTGATGATGGAGGCGGTCACATTATACACGGACACTAGATACTGATGATGGAGGAGGTCACATTATACACGGACACCGGATACTGATGATGGAGGCGGTCACATTATACACGGGCACCGGATACTGATGATGGAGGAGGTCACATTATACACGGACACTAGATACTGATGATGGAGGAGGTCACATTATACACGGACACCGGATACTGATGATGGAGGAGGTCACATTATACACGGACACCGGACACTGATGATGGAGGAGGTCACATTATACACGGACACCAGATACTGATGATGGAGGCGGTCACATTATACACGGGCACCAGATACTGATGATGGAGGAGGTCACATTATACACGGACACCAGATACTGATGATGGAGGAGGTCACATTATACACGGGCACCAGATACTGATGATGGAGGAGGTCACATTATACACGGACACCGGATACTGATGATGGAGGAGGTCACATTATACACGGACACCGGACACTGATGATGGAGGCGGTCACATTATACACGGACACCAGATACTGATGATGGAGGCGGTCACATTATACACGGGCACCAGATACTGATGATGGAGGAGGTCACATTATACACGGGCACCGGATACTGATGATGGAGGAGGTCACATTATACACGGACACTAGATACTGATGATGGAGGAGGTCACATTATACACGGACACCGGATACTGATGATGGAGGAGGTCACATTATACACGGACACCAGATACTGATGATGGAGGAGGTCACATTATACACGGACACCAGATACTGATGATGGAGGCGGTCACATTATACACGGACACTAGATACTGATGATGGAGGAGGTCACATTATACACGGTGTGATAAAACACTCCGGGATCGCCTTTGCTGGGGTCAAAGGTCACGTGCGTTCAGCATGAAACTCAGGCGCAGAGCGGGGATTCGTGTATAACTGACCCTGGGTCAGGTTTATTAACGGTGAAAGCAATGCAAAAGGAAATAAAACATAAAACAAATCCTTGCCTGTCCGGCACTAACTAAACAATGGACAACCTAACTACCAACTGGCGGGCTTCTCCCGTCCAGCCAAACCACAGTTGCAGTGGGCACTGCTTCCACTCACGTGTGTCTCTCACACAGACAGGCTCTCTGTGTTCCCAGGCTGAGACCCTCACACAACCACCTGGCATCCTTTTATATCCACCTCCCATTATTCATTAGTAAGCAGGTGCGATACTGACCAGACTAGGCCACATAGGAAAGGAATCTGGGCGAGATATACCTGCCCTCATCCACTATTCCCACATGATTCTCACAACGGACACCGGATACTGATGATGGAGGCAGTCACATTATACACGGACACCGGACACTGATGATGGAGGCGGTCACATTATACACGGGCACCGGATACTGATGATGGAGGCGGTCACATTATACACGGACACCGGATACTGATGATGGAGGAGGTCACATTATACACGGACACCGGATACTGATGATGGAGGAGGTCACATTATACACGGACACCGGATACTGATGATGGAGGAGGTCACATTATACATGGACACCAGATACTGATGATGGAGGCGGTCACATTATACACGGACACCGGATACTGATGATGGAGGCGGTCACATTATACACAGACACCGGATACTGATGATGGAGGCGGTCACATTATACACAGACACCGGATACTGATGATGGAGGCGGTCACATTATACATGGACACCAGATACTGATGATGGAGGCGGTCACATTATACACGGGCACCGGATACTGATGATGGAGGAGGTCACATTATACACGGGCACCAGATACTGATGATGGAGGCGGTCACATTACACACGGACACCGGATACTGATGATGGAGGAGGTCACATTATACACGGACACTGAATACTGATGATGGAGGCGGTCACATTATACACGGGCACCGGATACTGATGATGGAGGAGGTCACATTATACACGGGCACCAGATACTGATGATGGAGGAGGTCACATTATACACGGACATCGGATACTGATGATGGAGGAGGTCACATTATACACGGACACCGGATACTGATGATGGAGGCAGTCACATTATACATGGACACCAGATACTGATGATGGAGGCGGTCACATTATACACGGGCACCGGATACTGATGATGGAGGAGGTCACATTATACACGGGCACCAGATACTGATGATGGAGGCGGTCACATTACACACGGACACCGGATACTGATGATGGAGGAGGTCACATTATACACGGGCACCAGATACTGATGATGGAGGCGGTCACATTACACACGGACACCGGATACTGATGATGGAGGAGGTCACATTATACACGGGCACCGGATACTGATGATGGAGGAGGTCACATTATACACGGGCACCAGATACTGATGATGGAGGCGGTCACATTACACACGGACACCGGATACTGATGATGGAGGAGGTCACATTATACACGGGCACCAGATACTGATGATGGAGGCGGTCACATTACACACGGACACCGGATACTGATGATGGAGGAGGTCACATTATACACGGACACCGGACACTGATGATGGAGGAGGACACATTATACACGGGCACCAGATATTGATGATGGAGGCGGTCACATTATACATGGACACCGGATACTGATGATGGAGGAGGTCACATTATACACGGGCACCGGATACTGATGATGGAGGAGGTCACATTATACACGGACACTGATGATGGAGGAGGTCACATTATACACGGACACCGGATACTGATGATGGAGGAGGTCACATTATACACGGACACCGGATACTGATGATGGAGGAGGTCACATTATACACGGACACCGGATACTGATGATGGAGGAGGTCACATTGTACACGGACACCGGATACTGATGATGGAGGCGGTCACATTATACACGGGCACCGGATACTGATGATGGAGGAGGTCACATTATACACGGACACTGATGATGGAGGAGGTCACATTATACACGGACACCGGATACTGATGATGGAGGAGGTCACATTGTACACGGACACCGGATACTGATGATGGAGGCGGTCACATTATACACGACACCGGAAACTGATGATGGAGGAGGTCACATTATACACGGACACCGGATACTGATGATGGAGGAGCTCACATTATACACGGACACCGGATACTGATGATGGAGGAGGTCACATTATACACGGACACCAGACACTGATGATGGAGGAGGTCACATTATACACGGGCACCAGATATTGATGATGGAGGCGGTCACATTATACATGGACACCGGATACTGATGATGGAGGAGGTCACATTATACACGGGCACCGGATACTGATGATGGAGGAGGTCACATTATACACGGACACCGGACACTGATGATGGAGGAGGTCACATTATACACGGACACCGGACACTGATGATGGAGGAGGTCACATTATACACGGACACCGGATACTGATGATGGAGGAGGTCACATTATACACGGACACCGGATACTGATGATGGAGGAGGTCACATTATACACGGACACCGGATACTGATGATGGAGGAGGTCACATTGTACACGGACACCGGATACTGATGATGGAGGCGGTCACATTATACACGGACACCGGAAACTGATGATGGAGGAGGTCACATTATACACGGACACCGGATACTGATGATGGAGGAGCTCACATTATACATGGACACCGGATACTGATGATGGAGGAGGTCACATTGTACACGGACACCGGATACTGATGATGGAGGAGGTCACATTATACACGGACACCAGATACTGATGATGGAGGAGGTCACATTATACACGGACACCGGATACTGATGATGTAGGAGGTCACATTATACACGGACACCGGATACTGATGATGGAGGAGGTCACATTATACACGGACACTGAATACTGATGATGGAGGAGGTCACATTATACACGGACACTGAATACTGATGATGGAGGAGGTCACATTATACACGGACACTAGATACTGATGATGGAGGCGGTCACATTATACACGGACACCAGATACTGATGATGGAGGCGGTCACATTATACACGGGCACCGGATACTGATGATGGAGGAGGTCACATTATACACGGACACCGGATACTGATGATGGAGGAGGTCACATTATACACGGACACCGGATACTGATGATGGAGGAGGTCACATTATACACGGACACCGGATACTGATGATGGAGGCGGTCACATTATACACGGGCACCGGATACTGATGATGGAGGCGGTCACATTATACACGGACACCGGATACTGATGATGGAGGAGGTCACATTATACACGGACACTGAATACTGATGATGGAGGAGGTCACATTATACACGGACACCGGATACTGATGATGGAGGAGGTCACATTATACACGGACACCGGATACTGATGATGGAGGAGGTCACATTATACACGGACACCGGATACTGATGATCGAGGAGGTCACATTATACACGGACACTAGATACTGATGATGGAGGCGGTCACATTATACACGGACACCAGATACTGATGATGGAGGAGGTCACATTATACACGGACACTGAATACTGATGATGGAGGAGGTCACATTATACACGGGCACCGGACACTGATGATGGAGGAGGTCACATTATACACGGACGCCGGATACTGATGATGGAGGAGGTCACATTATACACGGGCACCGGACACTGATGATGGAGGAGGTCACATTATACACGGACACCGGATACTGATGATGGAGGAGGTCACATTATACACGGACACCGGATACTGATGATGGAGGAGGTCACATTATACACGGACACCAGATACTGATGATGGAGGCGGTCACATTATACACGGACACTGAATACTGATGATGGAGGAGGTCACATTATACACGGGCACCGGACACTGATGATGGAGGAGGTCACATTATACATGGGCACCAGATACTGATGATGGAGGCGGTCACATTATACACGGACACTGAATACTGATGATGGAGGAGGTCACATTATACACGGACACCGGATACTGATGATGGAGGAGGTCACATTATACACGGACACCAGATACTGATGATGGAGGCGGTCACATTATACACGGACACTGAATACTGATGATGGAGGAGGTCACATTATACACGGGCACCGGACACTGATGATGGAGGAGGTCACATTATACACGGGCACCGGATACTGATGATGGAGGCGGTCACATTATACACGGACACTGAATACTGATGATGGAGGAGGTCACATTATACACGGGCACCGGACACTGATGATGGAGGAGGTCACATTATACACGGGCACCAGATACTGATGATGGAGGCGGTCACATTATACACGGACACCAGATACTGATGATGGAGGAGGTCACATTATACACGGGCACTTAATACTGATGATGGAGGAGGTCACATTATACACGGGCACCGGACACTGATGATGGAGGAGGTCACATTATACACGGACACCGGATACTGATGATGGAGGAGGTCACATTATACACGGACACCGGATACTGATGATGGAGGAGGTCACATTATACACGGACACCGGATACTGATGATGGAGGAGGTCACATTATACACGGACACCGGATACTGATGATGGAGGAGGTCACATTATACACGGACACCGGATACTGATGATGGAGGCGGTCACATTATACACGGGCACCGGATACTGATGATGGAGGAGGTCACATTATACACGGACACTGAATACTGATGATGGAGGAGGTCACATTATACACGGGCACCGGACACTGATGATGGAGGAGGTCACATTATACACGGACGCCGGATACTGATGATGGAGGAGGTCACATTATACACGGGCACCGGACACTGATGATGGAGGAGGTCACATTATACACGGACACCGGATACTGATGATGGAGGAGGTCACATTATACACGGACACCGGATACTGATGATGGAGGAGGTCACATTATACACGGACACCAGATACTGATGATGGAGGCGGTCACATTATACACGGACACTGAATACTGATGATGGAGGAGGTCACATTATACACGGACACCGGATACTGATGATGGAGGAGGTCACATTATACACGGACACCAGATACTGATGATGGAGGCGGTCACATTATACACGGACACTGAATACTGATGATGGAGGAGGTCACATTATACACGGGCACCGGATACTGATGATGGAGGAGGTCACATTATACACGGACACCGGATACTGATGATGGAGGCGGTTACATTATACACGGCCACCAGATACTGATGATGGAGGAGGTCACATTATACACGGACACCAGATACTGATGATGGAGGAGGTCACATTATACACGGACACCGGATACTGATGATGGAGGAGGTCACATTATACACGGACACCGGATACTGATGATGGAGGAGGTCACATTATACACGGACACCGGATACTGATGATGGAGGAGGTCACATTATACACGGACACCGGATACTGATGATGGAGGCGGTCACATTATACACGGGCACCGGATACTGATGATGGAGGAGGTCACATTATACACGGACACCGGATACTGATGATGGAGGAGGTCACATTATACACGGACACCGGATACTGATGATGGAGGAGGTCACATTATACACGGACACCGGATACTGATGATGGAGGCGGTCACATTATACACGGGCACCGGATACTGATGATGGAGGCGGTCACATTATACACGGACACCGGATACTGATGATGGAGGAGGTCACATTATACACGGACACTGAATACTGATGATGGAGGAGGTCACATTATACACGGACACCGGATACTGATGATGGAGGAGGTCACATTATACACGGACACCGGATACTGATGATGGAGGAGGTCACATTATACACGGACACCGGATACTGATGATCGAGGAGGTCACATTATACACGGACACTAGATACTGATGATGGAGGCGGTCACATTATACACGGACACCAGATACTGATGATGGAGGAGGTCACATTATACACGGACACTGAATACTGATGATGGAGGAGGTCACATTATACACGGGCACCGGACACTGATGATGGAGGAGGTCACATTATACACGGACGCCGGATACTGATGATGGAGGAGGTCACATTATACACGGGCACCGGACACTGATGATGGAGGAGGTCACATTATACACGGACACCGGATACTGATGATGGAGGAGGTCACATTATACACGGACACCGGATACTGATGATGGAGGAGGTCACATTATACACGGACACCAGATACTGATGATGGAGGCGGTCACATTATACACGGACACTGAATACTGATGATGGAGGAGGTCACATTATACACGGGCACCGGACACTGATGATGGAGGAGGTCACATTATACATGGGCACCAGATACTGATGATGGAGGCGGTCACATTATACACGGACACTGAATACTGATGATGGAGGAGGTCACATTATACACGGACACCGGATACTGATGATGGAGGAGGTCACATTATACACGGACACCAGATACTGATGATGGAGGCGGTCACATTATACACGGACACTGAATACTGATGATGGAGGAGGTCACATTATACACGGGCACCGGACACTGATGATGGAGGAGGTCACATTATACACGGGCACCGGATACTGATGATGGAGGCGGTCACATTATACACGGACACTGAATACTGATGATGGAGGAGGTCACATTATACACGGGCACCGGACACTGATGATGGAGGAGGTCACATTATACACGGGCACCAGATACTGATGATGGAGGCGGTCACATTATACACGGACACCAGATACTGATGATGGAGGAGGTCACATTATACACGGACACTTAATACTGATGATGGAGGAGGTCACATTATACACGGGCACCGGACACTGATGATGGAGGAGGTCACATTATACACGGACACCGGATACTGATGATGGAGGAGGTCACATTATACACGGACACCGGATACTGATGATGGAGGAGGTCACATTATACACGGACACTGAATACTGATGATGGAGGAGGTCACATTATACACGGGCACCGGACACTGATGATGGAGGAGGTCACATTATACACGGACACCGGATACTGATGATGGAGGAGGTCACATTATACACGGACACCAGATACTGATGATGGAGGAGGTCACATTATACACGGACACTAGATACTGATGATGGAGGCGGTCACATTATACACGGGCACCAGATACTGATGATGGAGGTGGTCACATTATACACGGACACCGAATACTGATGATGGAGGAGGTCACATTATACACGGACACCGGATACTGATGATGGAGGAGGTCACATTATACACGGACACCGGATACTGATGATGGAGGCGGTTACATTATACACGGCCACCAGATACTGATGATGGAGGCGGTCACATTATACACGGGCACCGGATACTGATGATGGAGGCGGTCACATTATACACGGACACCGGATACTGATGATGGAGGAGGTCACATTATACACGGACACCGGACACTGATGATGGAAGAGGTCACATTATACGCGGACACCAGATACTGATGATGGAGGCGGTCACATTATACACGGACACCAGATACTGGTGATGGAGGAGGTCACATTATACACGGACACCGGATACTGATGATCGAGGAGGTCACATTATACACGGGCACCAGATACTGATGATGGAGGCGCTCACATTATACACGGGCACCAGATACTGATGATGGAGGAGGTCACATTATACACGGACACCGGATACTGATGATCGAGGAGGTCACATTATACACGGACACCAGATACTGATGATGGAGGCGGTCACATTATACATGGACACCAGATACTGATGATGGAGGCGGTCACATTATACACGGACACCGGATACTGATGATGGAGGAGGTCACATTATACACGGACACCGGATACTGATGATGGAGGCGGTCACATTATACACGGACACCGGATACTGATCACCCTATCCCCCCTCCATCACGACTCATACACATCAGCCCCTCTATACTTCCTTCTCCCATGTACAGCTCCCACACACTCCTCACCTTCCTGAGAAACCTCAGCCCATCTTGCCCAAACACATCGCAGAAAAAAACTACGTACAATTCCAACAACTATTGGCTCTTTATCTTCCTTCTCCCACTGATTTCAGGGGACATCTCCCCCAACCCTGGTCCACCATCCCCCAACCTCAACCCCTACCCTACCTCATATCAAAACCACAATAATCTGATTAACATTACTTGCACTCCCTCATCTCAATCTTTTAATTGTGCCCTCTGGAATCCACGGTCTGCTTGTAACAAGCTTCCTTTCCTACACAACTACTTTCTGAACAACTCTCTTAATCTGTTGGCCCTCACTGAAACCTGGATTCAGGATTCTGACACTGTCTCTCCTGCTGCCATTTCCTACGGTGGCTTACAATTCTCTCACTCCCCGAGACCCACAAACAGACCTGGTGGTGGAGTTGGCATACTCCTGTCCCCACAATGCACTTTCCAGGTCATCCCCCCAGTCCCATCACTCTTATTCCCTTCTTTTGAGGTCCACACCATCAGGCTTTTCCGTCCCCTCTCCCTCAGGGTAGCGGTCATATACCGGCCCCCAGGCTCACCCACCCACTTCCTTGACCACTTTTCAGCCTGGCTGCCACACTTCATGTCCTCAGAACTACCAACCCTCATCCTGGGAGACTTCAACATCCCCATTAACAGCCCTATTTCCACATCTGCATCCCAGCTTCTATCACTAACCACCTCTCTAGGCCTCTCACAGCTTTCAACCTCTGAGACACATAAGGACGGTAACACCCTTGATCTGGTCTTCTGCCGGCTCTGTTCAATCTCCCACCTAAACAACTCACCGCTTCCACTCTCTGACCACAACATTCTCTCCTTCACGCTCACAAATCCTCGCCCACCCCAGCTCATTCCTACCTACCACACAGTCAGAAATCTACAAGCTATTAACCCTCAGACACTTTCAGATTCCCTACACTCATCTCTGTCCCCAATCTCCTCTCTTTCCTGTCCTAATCTGGCTGTTCATCACTACAATGACACTCTTAGGCCTCTTTCACACATCAGGTTTTCGCCGTCAGGCGCGATCCGGCGCTTTTGACAGAAACCGGATCCGGCGAAATGCAATGCCGGATCCGGTTTCCCCCCCATTGACTTGCATTTGCGCCGGATCGCGCCGGATCGCGCCGGATGGCCATGCGTTTCATCCGGTTTTCGCCGGATCCAGCAATGTGTCGCGATCCGGCGTCTGGAAAAAACGTCTACTGTAACGTTTTTTGTCTCCGGCGAAAAAGCCGGACACGCCGGATCCGGCGCGTCCGGCTTTTTCACACAATGAAAGCCTATGAGCGCCGCAATGCGCCGGATCCGGCAAAAGCCGGATCCGGCGGCCGGATCCGGTTTTTTGGTCTGAGCATGCTCAGTAGCTCTGCCCACAGGAGATATATAAAAGCAAGACAATGGGACCCTCAGCCACACCCAACATGCCACCCAAGCCAAGAACCAGGAGCAGGAGAAGGCAGCAGACATCTGCAGCAGCAGCACCATCAGCACCACCCCAAATGGAGCAGCAAATGGAACATGCTGAGGAGGGGAGTCCAGCAGCAGATGAGAGACGGTAATTATCAAATCCCCCATTCCTCCAAACTAGGGCCATGGAATATCAAGATATTCATTGGCCCTTTGTTTCTCTTTATTCAACAGCCGCCAAAGAGATGCAGCAGAAGCAGCAGCAGCAGCAGAAATGGCATCACTGGCAGCAGCAACAGCAGCAGCAATACCCACAGCCATGGAGTCTGGCCATCAACAGGACAGCACATCTTCTTCTGGGAGCCCTCCCTCGCATCGTCAGCGTTTGACGGTAAGTTTTTATTTCCAAAATCCATCATCTCTGTAATATATGTCTATTCATTGACTTTTATTTCAAAACAGGAATCACAAGATGAAGAGGAGCTCCCAGAAGAAGAAGGAAGGGGTGGACAGACACCTGGAGTGGGCTCACAATTGGTAAGTTTTTTGCATCAAACGCAGAAACACAACATCACACTACACACAACACATAGAAAACAATGTTCTGCAGACCACACACAGCAAACAAATGCCTACATCCAAAGACATAACATTTTTTGTTTTCTTCTCTAGTCTTCCCAATCTGGTGCTCGGCCAAGAGGTCCTCGCAGTGCCTCCCAGGGTCGTCGGCGACAGCAACGCGGCGGTCACCAGCGTGTAAGTATAAATATTTTTGCTTTGTTTTTTTGCACTTTTTATTTCATTTCTTTTGTGGAGGCTAATTATGTTATTTTTGTCTTTTTCTTTAACAGCCTTCACAGCGTGCTCCCGACTCTGACGGTGAGGATGGAGGGATTGATGTGGACCGCCTCATCGATCTCGTCAGAGAAAGGGAGCCGCTCTGGAATATGGCTGACCGCCGCCACGCTGACCTGATCGTTACCCGACGACTCTGGGAGGAAATCTGTTCTCTCCTTGTGGGCCGCTGGGAGGACCTCGAAGCTCGGGCCCAGATTAAAGAGCGTAAGTATATACAGTACCGGTTGCTCGATGTAAACCAGTGTTTCCCGAACTCCAGTCCTCGTGGTCCCCACGGATCATGTGTTCAGGATTTCTATTTACTATGGAAATCCTGAAAACATGACCCCTGGGGACCATGAGGACTGGAGTTTGTGAAACACTGATGTTGTATACTAACCACTCCTTTCTCGTTTCAGGGAACAGAATTGTGAATCGGTGGCGGTCTGTGAGGGATCGTTTCAAGAAGGAGTTCAATAAAGAGATGCGGGCCCCGAGTGGATCTGGAGGACGCAGGAGCAAGTACAAGTACGCACAAGCCCTGTCGTTCCTCCGGGAAACAATGCTCACCAGAAGGTAAATATTACACACCACATGTGAAAAAAATGTTAGATGTAACTTTTTTTTTTCAGCCAGGGCCATACCATGTCACTATTTTAATTGTTTTTTTTTCTCTTTATTACACAGCACGGTGAGCAGCTCTCGGGAGCCTGAACGATTGGACCCTTCTGAGGCGATCCCTGAGGAGACCGGCACCGAGGGACACTTCGACCGCCCCGGTACATCTGCACCTTCCCAGCCTTCCCACACATTCGACCCATCTGTCCCATCCACCAGCACAGGAGCATCGTGGCCGCCTACATTACATGAAGCTGCTGGTGAGGAGATCGCTTTCCCTTTACCCCACCCTTCTGCCCCTGCCACCTCTAGTACACCTGCAGGTACTGGGCGGCAGCGGCAGAGGGGTCAGGAAAAGACTTATGCGCAAGAGTTCTTGCATCTGAATGCATCTTTCCAGAACTGTCTAAAAGTCTTGTCAGAGCAAATCTCCGCAGGCTATCAGCAGATCAACTCCAGCATTCTGGACGTGAAGACACTTCTGCAAACCATGCATTCAGAAGCAAGATCTTCGCCAAACCACACCTTTTTCAGGTCTGTTGTGGAGCGCATGGAAACGCTCTCTCCTGCCCAGCAGATGCATGTAATGCATTCATGCCACGCTGCTCTCCAGCAAGTTACCTCCCAACCTCCTCCTCCCACCACAGTAGTTCCTCCACCTGCACCCCCTCCAGCCACTTTCCATCCTCCCCCTCCTATTACATCTACACCCCCTCCAGCCACTTTCCATCCTCCCCCTCCTATTACATCTACACCCCCTCCAGCCACTTTCCATCCTCCCCCTCCTATTACATACCAGCAACCTCACCAGTACCAGCAACCTTCCCAGTACCAGACATCTCCCCACTTCCAGCAACCTGCCCCGTACCAAACTCCTTCCCCGTACCAAACTCCTTCCCCGTACCAAACTCCTTCCCCATACAACTTTCCATCAACATCATCTGCTCCTACAGTCCCTGCCCAACCCTCCACTCCACCGCCCACCACCTCTTCTGCCTCCCACATGTCCACCCATTCTGTAGCTTTTTCCACACCTTCACCTCTAACTGTTCCTTCCCCACCACGATCCCAGTCCTCTCTCCACACACCCAGTGTCGAAGTGTCCCGCAGCCCCTCCAGCAGTATTTCCACCCCACAGTACACAGAATTGTAATGTGTGTTTTTTGTAATAAAAATGCCCATTGGGTTTAAAACCTTTATTAAAAAAGTTTTTTGCACTTTAAAAACAATTTAAATAAAAGTTAAATTATCGTTTCACAATGGTTGTCTGTCATTTCTTTCTGCGGCGAACTATGTTTTAAAAAAAGGTTAAATACAGGGTATTTCAAAGGTAAAAAGGTATTCAAAACCAGGTATATAACTGTGGGTAAATTTTAGCTTTTTGCCACAGTTGTGTTCCTGGTTGTGTTTGAAGCAAAGTATTTCACCTAAAAAGTTGTGTTTATTGTTGGTGATTTCCTACCAATGTACACAACTTTTGTTAAAAGGTGAAATACTTTGCATAAAACACAACCAGGTACACACCTGTGGCCTGAAGGTAAAAATAGAGACCATGACAAGATAGCCAACTTTGGTTAGCAAAGGTATATACTGTTGGTACAGAAGGTACACAAGTTTAGGGCACAAATCTTTCACACTCTGTCATCCCAGTGTACTCTGCCTTGAGGTGACATAAAGTATAGTGCAAAATTGTCCCTGAAACCGTCACAGAACTTCTAGTGGTAATATTTCCAATGACAACATCCATCTTCGCCAGTAACTTGCTCTTCTCTCCAACCTGCACTTTCTTCTCTACAACCTGTCAAAGAAGGGCTGTAGGAACATGCTATATCTAGTTTTCCAGTAGCCAATCCCGTTCGGAAGGCCACAAGGGTCAATTTTAAAAACCGGATCCGGCGTAATCCGTCGAAAAACGGATAGAAAAACGGATAGAAAAACGGATGAACCGGATGAGACGGATCCGGTTTTGTCTGTCAAGAACAAGACGGATCCGGCAGAAAACCGGATCCGGCACTTCAGGTTTTACAAAACATTTGCCGGATCCGGCATTCCGGCACGACGCCGGATCGCGCCTGACGCCGAAAACCTGATGTGTGAAAGTAGCCTTAGAAGCACCCTTGACCAAGTAGCTCCCCTCACCCTCAGAACCTCCAAACACAGAGTAAAACAGCCCTGGCTCACATCGCAAACTCAACTTCTCCAGCGATGCTCCAGGAGTACTGAACGCCTATGGAGAAAAACCCGCACACCAGAAGACTTCATCCACTTCAAATTTATGTTAAGAACCTATAACGCTGCCCTTCACCTTGCCAAACAGACCTACTTCACCACCCTGATCTCCTCACTAGCCAACAACCCCAAGAAACTTTTTGACACTTTTCACTCCCTCCTAAGGCCAAAAGCACAAGCCCCTATCACAGACATTTGTGCTGATGACCTGGCCTCCCACTTTACAGAAAAAATAGATAATATCCGTCAAGAAATCTGCTCCCAACCACCAAGTGCTGTGACTCCCATCCCTTCCTACATCTCCCCTGGCTCACTCTCCACATTTGATCCCATCACAGAAGAAGAAGTCTCCAGACTCCTCTCTTCTTCTTGTCCGACTACATGCACTACCGACCCCATTCCCTCACATCTCCTCCAGTCTCTCTCTCCAGTCGTCACAACCCACCTAACTACAATCTTTAATCTCTCCCTCTCCTCGGGCATTTTCCCATCCTCCTTCAAACACGCCATCGTTACTCCATTACTAAAGAAACCTGCTCTCGACCCATCCTGCACAAACAACTACAGACCAGTCTCCAATCTCCCCTTCATCTCTAAACTTTTGGAACGCCTAGTTTACTCCCGCCTTACCCGTTACCTCTCCATTCACTCCCTTCTAGACCCTTCACAGTCCGGCTTCCGCCCCCTACATTCGACTGAAACTGCACTCATCAAAGTGACCAATGACCTTCTGACAGCAAAACGTAACGGTGACCACTCTCTGCTCATTCTTCTTGACCTATCTGCAGCTTTCGATACTGTTGACCACCATCTCCTACTCTCTAGGCTCCAGTCACTAGGCATTAAGGACACTGCACTCTCCTGGTTCTCTTCCTATCTCTCTGACCGCTCCTTCAGTGTTTTGTTCTCTGGCTCCACGTCATCTCCTCTTCCTCTTGCTGTCGGGGTACCTCAGGGCTCAGTCCTTGGCCCCCTTCTTTTCTCTCTCTACACGGCCCCAATTGGACAGACCATCAGCAGATTTGGCTTTCAGTATCATCTTTATGCTGATGACACACAACTATACACATCTTCCCCCGACCTTACCCCCGCTGTACTACAGAACGCCAGTGACTGTCTGTCCGCAGTCTCCAATATCATGTCCGCTCTCTATCTGAAACTCAACCTCTCCAAAACGGAACTTCTTCTGCTGTCTACTAACCTCCCTAAATCTGACATTTCCCTCTCCGTGGGTGGTACCACAATAACACCCCGGCAGCAGGTGCGCTGTCTGGGTGTTATGTTTGACACCAATCTCTCCTTCACATCCCATATACAATCCCTTGCCTGCTCTTGCCGCTTACACCTAAAGAACATCTCTAGAATCCGCCCTTTTCTCACTATGGAAACAACAAAACCCCTCACTGTTGCATTGATCCACTCTCGCCTGGATTACTGCAACGCTCTATTAATTGGCCTCCCCGTCACTCGACTCTCCCCTCTCCAGTCCATACTTAATGCAGCGGCCAGGATCGTCCATCTGGGTAATCGGTACTCGGACACGTCCGCTCTTCGCCAGTCCTTACATTGGCTGCCCATTCATTATAGGATCCAATTCAAAGTACTTGCTCTCACCCACAAAGCTCTCCACAGTGCGGCACCCCCTTACATCTCTTCTCTCATTTCTGTCTATCGACCTAGCCGATCGCTGCGCTCTGCAAACGACTTTCGACTAACCTCTGCACTAATCCGTACCTCCCACTCCCGACTCCAAGACTTCTCCCGTGCTGCTCCTATCCTCTAGAATGCTCTACCCCAAGAAATCAGGACTATCCACAATTTGCATAGTTTCAGGCGCTCCCTCAAAACACACCTGTTCAGAGCGGCCTATCACATTCACTAATCAAAGTCATTCTCTGTGTAAGTGTGCGTGTGTAGCCCATTCACTATCTCCATCCATCCTTCACTCCCGCAAGATGGCTGGACCTTCATTGTAAATACACCACTGTAAATACACACCTGTACTCTGTATCTCCCTCACCTCATTGTAGATTGTACGCTCTCACGAGCAGGGTCGTCTTATTTCGTCTTCTTTTGCTTTAATTATTGTATTGTTAGCGTTGTTACTTATGACTTGTGTTTTGAAACTGTTAAACTGTAAAGCGCTGCGGAATATGTTGGCGCTATATAAATAAAGATTATTATTATTATTATTATTATTACTGATGATGGAGGAGGTCACATTATACACGGACATCGGATACTGATGATGGAGGAGGTCACATTATACACGGGCACCCGATACTGATGATGGAGGAGGTCACATTATACACGGACACCAGATACTGATGATGGAGGAGGTCACATTATACACGGACACCGGATACTGATGATGGAGGAGGTCACATTATACACGGACACCAGATACTGATGATGGAGGAGGTCACATTATACACGGACACCGGACACTGATGATGGAGGCGGTCACATTATACACGGGCACCGGATACTGATGATGGAGGAGGTCACATTATACACGGGCACCAGATACTGATGATGGAGGAGGTCACATTATACACGGACACCAGATACTGATGATGGAGGCGGTCACATTATACACGGGCACCAGATACTGATGATGGAGGAGGTCACATTATACACGGACACCGGATACTGATGATGGAGGAGGTCACATTATACACGGGCACCAGATACTGATGATGGAGGAGGTCACATTATACACGGACACCAGATACTGATGATGGAGGAGGTCACATTATACACGGACACCGGATACTGATGATGGAGGAGGTCACATTATACACGGACACCAGATACTGATGATGGAGGCGGTCACATTATACACGGGCACCCGATACTGATGATGGAGGAGGTCACATTATACACGGACACCAGATACTGATGATGGAGGAGGTCACATTATACACGGACACCGGATACTGATGATGGAGGAGGTCACATTATACACGGACACCAGATACTGATGATGGAGGCGGTCACATTATACACGGGCACCAGATACTGATGATGGAGGAGGTCACATTATACACGGACACCGGATACTGATGATGGAGGAGGTCACATTATACACGGACACCAGATACTGATGATGGAGGAGGTCACATTATACACGGACATCGGATACTGATGATGGAGGCGGTCACATTATACACGGGCACCCGATACTGATGATGGAGGAGGTCACATTATACACGGACACCAGATACTGATGATGGAGGAGGTCACATTATACACGGACACCGGATACTGATGATGGAGGAGGTCACATTATACACGGACACCAGATACTGATGATGGAGGCGGTCACATTATACACGGGCACCAGATACTGATGATGGAGGAGGTCACATTATACACGGACACCGGATACTGATGATGGAGGAGGTCACATTATACACGGGCACCAGATACTGATGATGGAGGAGGTCACATTATACACGGACACCAGATACTGATGATGGAGGAGGTCACATCATACACGGGCACCAGATACTGATGATGGAGGCGGTCACATTATACACGGGCACCCGATACTGATGATGGAGGCGGTCACATTATACACGGACACCAGATACTGATGATGGAGGCGGTCACATTATACACGGGCACCGGATACTGATGATGGAGGCGGTCACATTATACACGGACACCGGATACTGATGATGGAGGCGGTCACATTATACACGGGCACCCGATACTGATGATGGAGGCGGTCACATTATACACGGACACCGGATACTGATGATGGAGGAGGTCACATTATACACGGACACCGGATACTGATGATGGAGGAGGTCACATTATACACGGACACCAGATACTGATGATGGAGGCGGTCACATTATACACGGGCACCGGATACTGATGATGGAGGCGGTCACATTATACACGGACACCGGATACTGATGATGGAGGAGGTCACATTATACACGGACACCGGATACTGATGATGGAGGAGGTCACATTATACACGGACACCGGATACTGATGATGGAGGAGGTCACATTATACACGGACACCAGATACTGATGATGGAGGAGGTCACATTATACACGGACACCGGATACTGATGATGGAGGAGGTCACATTATACACGGACACCGGATACTGATGATGGAGGAGGTCACATTATACACGGACACCAGATACTGATGATGGAAGAGGTCACATTATACACGGGCACCAGATACTGATGATGGAGGCAGTCACATTATACACGGACACCGGATACTGATGATGGAGGAGGTCACATTATACACGGACACCGGATACTGATGATGGAGGAGGTCACATTATACACGGACACCAGATACTGATGATGGAGGCGGTCACATTATACACGGACACCGGATACTGATGATGGAGGAGGTCACATTATACACGGGCACCAGATACTGATGATGGAGGCGGTCACATTATACACGGACACCGGATACTGATGATGGAGGAGGTCACATTATACACGGGCACCAGATACTGATGATGGAGGAGGTCACATTATACACGGGCACCGGATACTGATGATGGAAGAGGTCACATTATACACGGGCACCGGATACTGATGATGGAGGAGGTCACATTATACACGGACACCAGATACTGATGATGGAGGCGGTCACATTATACACGGGCACCGGATACTGATGATGGAGGCGGTCACATTATACACGGACACCGGATACTGATGATGGAGGAGGTCACATTATACACGGGCACCGGATACTGATGATGGAAGAGGTCACATTATACACGGACACTAGATACTGATGATGGAGGAGGTCACATTATACACGGACACCAGATACTGATGATGGAAGAGGTCACATTATACACGGGCACCGGATACTGATGATGGAGGAGGTCACATTATACACGGGCACCGGATACTGATGATGGAGGAGGTCACATTATACACGGACACCAGATACTGATGATGGAGGCGGTCACATTATACACGGGCACCGGATACTGATGATGGAGGCGGTCACATTATACACGGACACCGGACACTGATGATGGAAGAGGTCACATTATACACGGGCACCGGATACTGATGATGGAGGAGGTCACATTATACACGGACACTAGATACTGATGATGGAGGAGGTCACATTATACACGGACACCAGATACTGATGATGGAGGAGGTCACATTATACACGGACACCAGATACTGATGATGGAAGAGGTCACATTATACACGGGCACCGGATACTGATGATGGAGGAGGTCACATTATACACGGACACTAGATACTGATGATGGAGGAGGTCACATTATACACGGACACCAGATACTGATGATGGAGGAGGTCACATTATACACGGACACCAGATACTGATGATGGAAGAGGTCACATTATACACGGGCACCGGATACTGATGATGGAGGAGGTCACATTATACACGGACACCGGATACTGATGATGGAGGCGGTCACATTATACACGGGCACCGGATACTGATGATGGAGGAGGTCACATTATACACGGGCACCAGATACTGATGATGGAGGCGGTCACATTATACACGGGCACCGGATACTGATGATGGAGGCGGTCACATTATACACGGACACCGGACACTGATGATGGAAGAGGTCACATTATACACGGGCACCGGATACTGATGATGGAGGAGGTCACATTATACACGGACACCAGATACTGATGATGGAGGAGGTCACATTATACACGGACACCAGATACTGATGATGGAGGAGGTCACATTATACACGGACACCAGATACTGATGATGGAGGAGGTCACATTATACACGGACACCGGATACTGATGATGGAGGAGGTCACATTATACACGGACACCAGATACTGATGATGGAAGAGGTCACATTATACACGGGCACCGGACACTGATGATGGAGGAGGTCACATTATACACGGACACTAGATACTGATGATGGAGGAGGTCACATTATACACGGACACCAGATACTGATGATGGAGGAGGTCACATTATACACGGACACCAGATACTGATGATGGAAGAGGTCACATTATACACGGGCACCGGATACTGATGATGGAGGAGGTCACATTATACACGGACACTAGATACTGATGATGGAGGAGGTCACATTATACACGGGCACCGGATACTGATGATGGAGGAGGTCACATTATACACGGACACCAGATACTGATGATGGAGGCGGTCACATTATACACGGGCACCGGATACTGATGATGGAGGCGGTCACATTATACACGGACACCGGATACTGATGATGGAGGAGGTCACATTATACACGGACACCGGACACTGATGATGGAAGAGGTCACATTATACACGGGCACCGGATACTGATGATGGAGGCGGTCACATTATACACGGGCACCGGATACTGATGATGGAGGAGCTCACATTATACACGGGCACCAGATACTGATGATGGAGGCGGTCACATTATACACGGACACCGGATACTGATGATGGAGGCGGTCACATTATACACGGACACCAGATACTGATGATGGAGGCGGTCACATTATACACGGACACCGGATACTGATGATGGAGGCGGTCACATTATACACGGGCACCAGATACTGATGATGGAGGAGGTCACATTATACACGGACATCGGATACTGATGATGGAGGCGGTCACATTATACACGGACACCGGATACTGATGATGGAGGAGGTCACATTATACACGGACACCAGATACTGATGATGGAGGCGGTCACATTATACACGGACACCGGATACTGATGATGGAGGCGGTCACATTATACACGGGCACCAGATACTGATGATGGAGGAGGTCACATTATACACGGACACCGGATACTGATGATGGAGGCGGTCACATTATACACGGACACCGGATACTGATGATGGAGGCGGTCACATTATACACGGACACCAGATACTGATGATGGAGGAGGTCACATTATACACGGACACCAGATACTGATGATGGAGGCGGTCACATTATACACGGACACCGGATACTGATGATGGAGGCGGTCACATTATACACGGGCACCAGATACTGATGATGGAGGAGGTCACATTATACACGGACATCGGATACTGATGATGGAGGCGGTCACATTATACACGGACACCGGATACTGATGATGGAGGAGGTCACATTATACACGGACACCAGATACTGATGATGGAGGCGGTCACATTATACACGGACACCGGATACTGATGATGGAGGCGGTCACATTATACACGGGCACCAGATACTGATGATGGAGGAGGTCACATTATACACGGACATCGGATACTGATGATGGAGGCGGTCACATTATACACGGGCACCGGATACTGATGATGGAAGAGGTCACATTATACACGGACACCAGATACTGATGATGGAGGCGGTCACATTATACACGGGCACCGGATACTGATGATGGAGGCGGTCACATTATACACGGACACCGGATACTGATGATGGAGGAGGTCACATTATACACGGGCACCGGATACTGATGATGGAAGAGGTCACATTATACACGGACACTAGATACTGATGATGGAGGAGGTCACATTATACACGGACACCAGATACTGATGATGGAAGAGGTCACATTATACACGGGCACCGGATACTGATGATGGAGGAGGTCACATTATACACGGGCACCGGATACTGATGATGGAAGAGGTCACATTATACACGGGCACCGGATACTGATGATGGAGGAGGTCACATTATACACGGACACCAGATACTGATGATGGAGGCGGTCACATTATACACGGACACCGGACACTGATGATGGAAGAGGTCACATTATACACGGACACTAGATACTGATGATGGAGGAGGTCACATTATACACGGACACCAGATACTGATGATGGAAGAGGTCACATTATACACGGGCACCGGATACTGATGATGGAGGAGGTCACATTATACACGGACACTAGATACTGATGATGGAGGAGGTCACATTATACACGGGCACCGGATATTGATGATGGAGGAGGTCACATTATACACGGACACCAGATACTGATGATGGAGGCGGTCACATTATACACGGGCACCGGATACTGATGATGGAGGCGGTCACATTATACACGGACACCGGATACTGATGATGGAGGAGGTCACATTATACACGGACACCGGACACTGATGATGGAGGAGGTCACATTATACACGGGCACCGGATACTGATGATGGAGGCGGTCACATTATACACGGACACCGGATACTGATCATGGAGGAGGTCACATTATACACGGACACTAGATACTGATGATGGAGGAGGTCACATTATACACGGACACCAGATACTGATGATGGAAGAGGTCACATTATACACGGACACCGGATACTGATGATGGAGGCGGTCACATTATACACGGGCACCGGATACTGATGATGGAGGAGGTCACATTATACACGGACACTGGATACTGATGATGGAGGAGGTCACATTATACACGGACACCGGATACTGATGATGGAACAGGTCACATTATACACGGACACTAGATACTGATGATGGAGGAGGTCACATTATACACGGGCACCGGATACTGATGATGGAACAGGTCACATTATACACGGACACTAGATACTGATGATGGAGGAGGTCACATTATACACGGGCACCGGATACTGATGATGGAACAGGTCACATTATACACGGACACCAGATACTGATGATGGAGGCGGTCACATTATACACGGGCACCGGATACTGATGATGGAGGCGGTCACATTATACACGGGCACCGGATACTGATGATGGAACAGGTCACATTATACACGGACACTAGATACTGATGATGGAGGAGGTCACATTATACACGGGCACCGGATACTGATGATGGAGGAGGTCACATTATACACGGGCACCGGATACTGATGATGGAGGAGGTCACATTATACACGGACACCAGATACTGATGATGGAGGCGGTCACATTATACACGGGCACCGGATACTGATGATGGAGGCGGTCACATTATACACGGACACCGGACACTGATGATGGAAGAGGTCACATTATACACGGACACCGGATACTGATGATGGAACAGGTCACATTATACACGGACACTAGATACTGATGATGGAGGAGGTCACATTATACACGGACACCAGATACTGATGATGGAAGAGGTCACATTATACACGGGCACCGGATACTGATGATGGAGGAGGTCACATTATACACGGACACTAGATACTGATGATGGAGGAGGTCACATTATACACGGGCACCGGATACTGATGATGGAGGAGGTCACATTATACACGGACACCAGATACTGATGATGGAGGCGGTCACATTATACACGGGCACCGGATACTGATGATGGAGGCGGTCACATTATACACGGACACCGGATACTGATGATGGAGGAGGTCACATTATACACGGACACCGGACACTGATGATGGAAGAGGTCACATTATACACGGGCACCGGATACTGATGATGGAAGAGGTCACATTATACACGGACACTAGATACTGATGATGGAGGAGGTCACATTATACACGGACATCAGATACTGATGATGGAGGAGGTCACATTATACACGGACACCAGATACTGATGATGGAAGAGGTCACATTATACACGGGCACCGGATACTGATGATGGAGGAGGTCACATTATACACGGACACTAGATACTGATGATGGAGGAGGTCACATTATACACGGACACCGGATACTGATGATGGAGGAGGTCACATTATACACGGACACCAGATACTGATGATGGAGGAGGTCACATTATACACGGACACCGGATACTGATGATGGAAGAGGTCACATTATACACGGACACCGGATACTGATGATGGAGGAGGTCACATTATACACGGACACCGGATACTGATGATGGAGGAGGTCACATTATACACGGACACCGGATACTGATGATGGAGGAGGTCACATTATACACGGACACCAGATACTGATGATGGAGGCGGTCACATTATACACGGACACCGGATACTGATGATGGAAGAGGTCACATTATACACGGACACCGGATACTGATGATGGAGGAGGTCACATTATACACGGACACCGGATACTGATGATGGAGGAGGTCACATTATACACGGACACCGGATACTGATGATGGAGGAGGTCACATTATACACGGACACCAGATACTGATGATGGAGGCGGTCACATTATACACGGGCACCAGATACTGATGATGGAGGCGGTCACATTATACAAGGGCACCGGATAATGATGATGGAGGAGGTCACATTATACACGGACACCAGATACTGATGATGGAGGAGGTCACATTATACACGGACACCGGATACTGATGATGGAGGCGGTCACATTATACACGGGCACCGGATAATGATGATGGAGGAGGTCACATTATACACGGACACCGGATACTGATGATGGAGGCGGTCACATTATACACGGGCACCAGATACTGATGATGGAGGAGGTCACATTATACACGGGCACCAGATACTGATGATGGAGGAGGTCACATTATACACGGACACCGGATACTGATGATGGAGGAGGTCACATTATACACGGACACCGGATACTGATGATGGAGGAGGTCACATTATACACGGGCACCGGATACTGATGATGGAGGAGGTCACATTATACACGGACACCGGATACTGATGATGGAGGAGGTCACATTATACACGGACACCGAATACTGATGATGGAGGAGGTCACATTATACACGGACACCGGATACTGATGATGGAGGAGGTCACATTATACACGGACACCGGATACTGATGATGGAGGAGGTCACATTATACACGGACACCAGATACTGATGATGGAGGCGGTCACATTATACACGGACACCGGATACTGATGATGGAAGAGGTCACATTATACACGGGCACCGGATACTGATGATGGAGGCGGTCACATTACACACGGACACCGGATACTGATGATGGAGGCGGTCACATTATACACGGACACCGGATACTGATGATGGAGGCGGTCACATTATACACGGGCACCAGATACTGATGATGGAGGAGGTCACATTATACACGGGCACCAGATACTGATGATGGAGGAGGTCACATTATACACGGACACCGGATACTGATGATGGAGGAGGTCACATTATACACGGGCACCAGATACTGATGATGGAGGAGGTCACATTATGCACGGACACCGGATACTGATGATGGAGGAGGTCACATTATGCACGGACACCGGATACTGATGATGGAGGCGGTCACATTATACACGGGCACCCGATACTGATGATGGAGGAGGTCACATTATACACGGACACCCGATACTGATGATGGAGGAGGTCACATTATACACGGACACCGGATACTGATGATGGAGGCGGTCACATTATACACGGACACCGGATACTGATGATGGAGGCGGTCACATTATACACGGGCACCGGATACTGATGATGGAGGAGGTCACATTATACACAGACACCAGATACTGATGATGGAGGCGGTCACATTATACACGGACACCAGATACTGATGATGGAAGAGGTCACATTATACACGGGCACCGGATACTGATGATGGAGGAGGTCACATTATACACGGACACTAGATACTGATGATGGAGGAGGTCACATTATACACGGGCACCGGATACTGATGATGGAGGAGGTCACATTATACACGGACACCAGATACTGATGATGGAGGCGGTCACATTATACACGGGCACCGGATACTGATGATGGAGGCGGTCACATTATACACGGACACCGGATACTGATGATGGAGGAGGTCACATTATACACGGACACCGGACACTGATGATGGAAGAGGTCACATTATACACGGGCACCGGATACTGATGATGGAAGAGGTCACATTATACACGGACACTAGATACTGATGATGGAGGAGGTCACATTATACACGGACACCAGATACTGATGATGGAAGAGGTCACATTATACACGGACACCGGATACTGATGATGGAGGAGGTCACATTATACACGGGCACCAGATACTGATGATGGAGGCGGTCACATTATACACGGGCACCGGATACTGATGATGGAAGAGGTCACATTATACACGGGCACCGGATACTGATGATGGAGGAGGTCACATTATACACGGACACCAGATACTGATGATGGAGGCGGTCACATTATACACGGGCACCGGATACTGATGATGGAGGCGGTCACATTATACACGGACACCGGACACTGATGATGGAAGAGGTCACATTATACACGGGCACCGGATACTGATGATGGAACAGGTCACATTATACACGGACACTAGATACTGATGATGGAGGAGGTCACATTATACACGGACACCAGATACTGATGATGGAAGAGGTCACATTATACACGGGCACCGGATACTGATGATGGAGGAGGTCACATTATACACGGGCACCGGATACTGATGATGGAGGAGGTCACATTATACACGGACACCAGATACTGATGATGGAGGCGGTCACATTATACACGGGCACCGGATACTGATGATGGAGGCGGTCACATTATACACGGACACCGGACACTGATGATGGAAGAGGTCACATTATACACGGACACCGGATACTGATGATGGAACAGGTCACATTATACACGGACACTAGATACTGATGATGGAGGAGGTCACATTATACAAGGACACCAGATACTGATGATGGAAGAGGTCACATTATACACGGGCACCGGATACTGATGATGGAGGAGGTCACATTATACACGGACACTAGATACTGATGATGGAGGAGGTCACATTATACACGGGCACCGGATACTGATGATGGAGGAGGTCACATTATACACGGGCACCGGATACTGATGATGGAGGAGGTCACATTATACACGGGCACCGGATACTGATGATGGAGGCGGTCACATTATACACGGGCACCGGATACTGATGATGGAGGCGGTCACATTATACACGGACACCGGATACTGATGATGGAGGAGGTCACATTATACACGGACACCGGACACTGATGATGGAAGAGGTCACATTATACACGGGCACCGGATACTGATGATGGAAGAGGTCACATTATACACGGACACCAGATACTGATGATGGAAGAGGTCACATTATACACGGGCACCGGATACTGATGATGGAGGAGGTCACATTATACACGGACACCGGATACTGATGATGGAGGAGGTCACATTATACACGGACACCGGATACTGATGATGGAGGAGGTCACATTATACACGGACACCGGATACTGATGATGGAGGAGGTCACATTATACACGGACACCAGATACTGATGATGGAGGCGGTCACATTATACACGGGCACCAGATACTGATGATGGAGGCGGTCACATTATACAAGGGCACCGGATAATGATGATGGAGGAGGTCACATTATACACGGACACCAGATACTGATGATGGAGGAGGTCACATTATACACGGACACCGGATACTGATGATGGAGGCGGTCACATTATACAAGGGCACCGGATAATGATGATGGAGGAGGTCACATTATACACGGACACCGGATACTGATGATGGAGGCGGTCACATTATACACGGGCACCAGATACTGATGATGGAGGAGGTCACATTATACACGGGCACCAGATACTGATGATGGAGGAGGTCACATTATACACGGACACCGGATACTGATGATGGAGGAGGTCACATTATACACGGACACCGGATACTGATGATGGAGGAGGTCACATTATACACGGGCACCGGATACTGATGATGGAGGAGGTCACATTATACACGGACACCGGATACTGATGATGGAGGAGGTCACATTACACACGGACACTGAATACTGATGATGGAGGAGGTCACATTATACACGGACACCGGATACTGATGATGGAGGAGGTCACATTATACACGGACACCGGATACTGATGATGGAGGAGGTCACATTATACACGGACACCAGATACTGATGATGGAGGCGGTCACATTATACACGGACACCGGATACTGATGATGGAGGAGGTCACATTATACACGGGCACCGGATACTGATGATGGAGGCGGTCACATTACACACGGACACCGGATACTGATGATGGAGGCGGTCACATTATACACGGACACCGGATACTGATGATGGAGGCGGTCACATTATACACGGGCACCGGATACTGATGATGGAGGCGGTCACATTATACACGGGCACCGGATACTGATGATGGAGGCGGTCACATTATACACGGACACCGGACACTGATGATGGAAGAGGTCACATTATACACGGGCACCGGATACTGATGATGGAAGAGGTCACATTATACACGGACACCAGATACTGATGATGGAGGAGGTCACATTATACACGGACACCAGATACTGATGATGGAAGAGGTCACATTATACACGGGCACCGGATACTGATGATGGAGGAGGTCACATTATACACGGACACTAGATACTGATGATGGAGGAGGTCACATTATACACGGGCACCGGATACTGATGATGGAGGAGGTCACATTATACACGGACACCAGATACTGATGATGGAGGAGGTCACATTATACACGGGCACCGGATACTGATGATGGAGGAGGTCACATTATACACGGACACCAGATACTGATGATGGAGGAGGTCACATTATACACGGGCACCGGATACTGATGATGGAGGAGGTCACATTATACACGGACACCAGATACTGATGATGGAGGCGGTCACATTATACACGGGCACCGGATACTGATGATGGAGGCGGTCACATTATACACGGACACCGGACACTGATGATGGAAGAGGTCACATTATACACGGACACCGGATACTGATGATGGAACAGGTCACATTATACACGGACACTAGATACTGATGATGGAGGAGGTCACATTATACAAGGACACCAGATACTGATGATGGAAGAGGTCACATTATACACGGGCACCGGATACTGATGATGGAGGAGGTCACATTATACACGGACACTAGATACTGATGATGGAGGAGGTCACATTATACACGGGCACCGGATACTGATGATGGAGGAGGTCACATTATACACGGACACCAGATACTGATGATGGAGGCGGTCACATTATACACGGGCACCGGATACTGATGATGGAGGCGGTCACATTATACACGGACACCGGATACTGATGATGGAGGAGGTCACATTATACACGGACACCGGACACTGATGATGGAAGAGGTCACATTATACACGGGCACCGGATACTGATGATGGAAGAGGTCACATTATACACGGACACCAGATACTGATGATGGAGGAGGTCACATTATACACGGACACTAGATACTGATGATGGAGGAGGTCACATTATACACGGACACCGGATACTGATGATGGAGGAGGTCACATTATACACGGACACCGGATACTGATGATGGAGGAGGTCACATTATACACGGACACCGGATACTGATGATGGAGGAGGTCACATTATACACGGACACCAGATACTGATGATGGAGGCGGTCACATTATACACGGGCACCAGATACTGATGATGGAGGCGGTCACATTATACAAGGGCACCGGATAATGATGATGGAGGAGGTCACATTATACACGGACACCAGATACTGATGATGGAGGAGGTCACATTATACACGGACACCGGATACTGATGATGGAGGCGGTCACATTATACAAGGGCACCGGATAATGATGATGGAGGAGGTCACATTATACACGGACACCGGATACTGATGATGGAGGCGGTCACATTATACACGGGCACCGGATACTGATGATGGAGGCGGTCACATTATACACGGGCACCAGATACTGATGATGGAGGAGGTCACATTATACACGGACACCGGATACTGATGATGGAGGAGGTCACATTATACACGGACACCGGATACTGATGATGGAGGCGGTCACATTATACACGGACACCGGATACTGATGATGGAGGAGGTCACATTATACACGGACACCGGATACTGATGATGGAGGAGGTCACATTATACACGGACACCGGATACTGATGATGGAGGAGGTCACATTATACACGGGCACCGGATACTGATGATGGAGGAGGTCACATTATACACGGACACCGGATACTGATGATGGAGGAGGTCACATTATACACGGACACTGAATACTGATGATGGAGGAGGTCACATTATACACGGACACCGGATACTGATGATGGAGGAGGTCACATTATACACGGACACCGGATACTGATGAGGGAGGAGGTCACATTATACACGGACACCAGATACTGATGATGGAGGCGGTCACATTATACACGGACACCGGATACTGATGATGGAGGAGGTCACATTATACACGGGCACCGGATACTGATGATGGAGGCGGTCACATTACACACGGACACCGGATACTGATGATGGAGGCGGTCACATTATACACGGACACCGGATACTGATGATGGAGGCGGTCACATTATACACGGGCACCAGATACTGATGATGGAGGCGGTCACATTATACACGGGCACCGGATACTGATGATGGAGGCGGTCACATTATACACGGACACCGGACACTGATGATGGAAGAGGTCACATTATACACGGGCACCGGATACTGATGATGGAAGAGGTCACATTATACACGGACACCAGATACTGATGATGGAGGAGGTCACATTATACACGGGCACCGGATACTGATGATGGAAGAGGTCACATTATACACGGACACCAGATACTGATGATGGAGGAGGTCACATTATACACGGACACCAGATACTGATGATGGAAGAGGTCACATTATACACGGGCACCGGATACTGATGATGGAGGAGGTCACATTATACACGGACACTAGATACTGATGATGGAGGAGGTCACATTATACACGGGCACCGGATACTGATGATGGAGGAGGTCACATTATACACGGACACCAGATACTGATGATGGAGGCGGTCACATTATACACGGGCACCGGATACTGATGATGGAGGCGGTCACATTATACACGGACACCGGATACTGATGATGGAGGAGGTCACATTATACACGGACACCGGATACTGATGATGGAGGAGGTCACATTATACACGGGCACCGGATACTGATGATGGAAGAGGTCACATTATACACGGACACCAGATACTGATGATGGAGGAGGTCACATTATACACGGACACCAGATACTGATGATGGAAGAGGTCACATTATACACGGGCACCGGATACTGATGATGGAGGAGGTCACATTATACACGGACACTAGATACTGATGATGGAGGAGGTCACATTATACACGGGCACCGGATACTGATGATGGAGGAGGTCACATTATACACGGACACCAGATACTGATGATGGAGGCGGTCACATTATACACGGGCACCGGATACTGATGATGGAGGCGGTCACATTATACACGGACACCGGATACTGATGATGGAGGAGGTCACATTATACACGGACACCGGACACTGATGATGGAAGAGGTCACATTATACACGGGCACCAGATACTGATGATGGAGGAGCTCACATTATACACGGACACCGGATACTGATGATGGAGGCGGTCACATTATACACGGACACCAGATACTGATGATGGAGGCGGTCACATTATACACGGACACCGGATACTGATGATGGAGGCGGTCACATTATACACGGGCACCAGATACTGATGATGGAGGAGGTCACATTATACACGGACACCGGATACTGATGATGGAGGCGGTCACATTATACACGGGCACCAGATACTGATGATGGAGGCGGTCACATTATACACGGACACCGGATACTGATGATGGAGGCGGTCACATTATACACGGACACCGGATACTGATGATGGAGGCGGTCACATTATACACGGGCACCGGATACTGATGATGGAGGCGGTCACATTATACACGGACACCGGATACTGATGATGGAGGAGGTCACATTATACACGGACACCGGATACTGATGATGGAGGAGGTCACATTATACACGGACACCAGATACTGATGATGGAGGCGGTCACATTATACACGGACACCGGATACTGATGATGGAGGCGGTCACATTATACACGGGCACCGGATACTGATGATGGAAGAGGTCACATTATACACGGGCACCGGATACTGATGATGGAGGAGGTCACATTATACACGGACACCAGATACTGATGATGGAGGCGGTCACATTATACACGGGCACCGGATACTGATGATGGAGGCGGTCACATTATACACGGACACCGGATACTGATGATGGAGGAGGTCACATTATACACGGGCACCGGATACTGATGATGGAAGAGGTCACATTATACACGGACACTAGATACTGATGATGGAGGAGGTCACATTATACACGGACACCAGATACTGATGATGGAAGAGGTCACATTATACACGGGCACCGGATACTGATGATGGACGAGGTCACATTATACACGGGCACCGGATACTGATGATGGAAGAGGTCACATTATACACGGGCACCGGATACTGATGATGGAGGAGGTCACATTATACACGGACACCAGATACTGATGATGGAGGCGGTCACATTATACACGGGCACCGGATACTGATGATGGAGGCGGTCACATTATACACGGACACCGGACACTGATGATGGAAGAGGTCACATTATACACGGGCACCGGATACTGATGATGGAAGAGGTCACATTATACACGGACACTAGATACTGATGATGGAGGAGGTCACATTATACACGGACACCAGATACTGATGATGGAAGAGGTCACATTATACACGGGCACCGGATACTGATGATGGAGGAGGTCACATTATACACGGACACTAGATACTGATGATGGAGGAGGTCACATTATACACGGGCACCGGATACTGATGATGGAGGAGGTCACATTATACACGGACACCAGATACTGATGATGGAGGCGGTCACATTATACACGGGCACCGGATACTGATGATGGAGGCGGTCACATTATACACGGACACCGGATACTGATGATGGAGGAGGTCACATTATACACGGACACCGGACACTGATGATGGAGGAGGTCACATTATACACGGGCACCGGATACTGATGATGGAAGAGGTCACATTATACACGGACACTAGATACTGATGATGGAGGAGGTCACATTATACACGGACACCAGATACTGATGATGGAAGAGGTCACATTATACACGGACACCGGATACTGATGATGGAGGCGGTCACATTATACACGGGCACCGGATACTGATGATGGAAGAGGTCACATTATACACGGGCACCGGATACTGATGATGGAGGAGGTCACATTATACACGGACACCAGATACTGATGATGGAGGCGGTCACATTATACACGGGCACCGGATACTGATGATGGAGGCGGTCACATTATACACGGACACCGGACACTGATGATGGAAGAGGTCACATTATACACGGGCACCGGATACTGATGATGGAACAGGTCACATTATACACGGACACTAGATACTGATGATGGAGGAGGTCACATTATACACGGACACCAGATACTGATGATGGAAGAGGTCACATTATACACGGACACTAGATACTGATGATGGAGGAGGTCACATTATACACGGGCACCGGATACTGATGATGGAGGAGGTCACATTATACACGGACACCAGATACTGATGATGGAGGCGGTCACATTATACACGGGCACCGGATACTGATGATGGAGGCGGTCACATTATACACGGACACCGGACACTGATGATGGAAGAGGTCACATTATACACGGACACCGGATACTGATGATGGAACAGGTCACATTATACACGGACACTAGATACTGATGATGGAGGAGGTCACATTATACACGGACACCGGACACTGATGATGGAAGAGGTCACATTATACACGGACACCGGATACTGATGATGGAACAGGTCACATTATACACGGACACTAGATACTGATGATGGAGGAGGTCACATTATACACGGACACCAGATACTGATGATGGAAGAGGTCACATTATACACGGGCACCGGATACTGATGATGGAGGAGGTCACATTATACACGGACACTAGATAATGATGATGGAGGAGGTCACATTATACACGGGCACCGGATACTGATGATGGAGGAGGTCACATTATACACGGACACCAGATACTGATGATGGAGGCGGTCACATTATACACGGGCACCGGATACTGATGATGGAGGCGGTCACATTATACACGGGCACCGGATACTGATGATGGAGGCGGTCACATTATACACGGACACCGGATACTGATGATGGAGGAGGTCACATTATACACGGACACCGGATACTGATGATGGAGGAGGTCACATTATACACGGACACCGGATACTGATGATGGAGGAGGTCACATTATACACGGACACCGGATACTGATGATGGAGGCGGTCACATTATACACGGACACCGGATACTGATGATGGAGGCGGTCACATTATACACGGACACCGGATACTGATGATGGAGGAGGTCACATTATACACGGACACCAGATACTGATGATGGAGGAGGTCACATTATACACGGACACCAGATACTGATGATGGAGGCGGTCACATTATACACGGACACCGGATACTGATGATGGAGGAGGTCACATTATACACGGGCACCGGATACTGATGATGGAGGCGGTCACATTACACACGGACACCGGATACTGATGATGGAGGCGGTCACATTATACACGGACACCGGATACTGATGATGGAGGCGGTCACATTATACACGGGCACCGGATACTGATGATGGAGGAGGTCACATTATACACGGGCACCAGATACTGATGATGGAGGAGGTCACATTATACACGGACACCGGATACTGATGATGGAGGAGGTCACATTATACACGGGCACCAGATACTGATGATGGAGGAGGTCACATTATGCACGGACACCGGATACTGATGATGGAGGAGGTCACATTATGCACGGACACCGGATACTGATGATGGAGGCGGTCACATTATACACGGGCACCCGATACTGATGATGGAGGAGGTCACATTATACACGGACACCAGATACTGATGATGGAGGACGTCACATTATACACGGACACCAGATACTGATGATGGAGGAGGTCACATTATACACGGACACCGGATACTGATGATGGAGGCGGTCACATTATACACGGACACCGGATACTGATGATGGAGGCGGTCACATTATACACGGACACTAGATACTGATGATGGAGGAGGTCACATTATACACGGACACCGGATACTGATGATGGAGGAGGTCACATTATACACGGACACCGGATACTGATGATGGAGGAGGTCACATTATACACGGACACCGGATACTGATGATGGAGGAGGTCACATTATACACGGACACCGGATACTGATGATGGAGGCGGTCACATTATACACGGGCACCCGATACTGATGATGGAGGAGGTCACATTATACACGGACACCAGATACTGATGATGGAGGACGTCACATTATACACGGACACCAGATACTGATGATGGAGGAGGTCACATTATACACGGACACCGGATACTGATGATGGAGGCGGTCACATTATACACGGACACCGGATACTGATGATGGAGGCGGTCACATTATACACGGGCACCGGATACTGATGATGGAGGAGGTCACATTATACACGGACACCAGATACTGATGATGGAGGCGGTCACATTATACACGGACACCAGATACTGATGATGGAAGAGGTCACATTATACACGGGCACCGGATACTGATGATGGAGGAGGTCACATTATACACGGACACTAGATACTGATGATGGAGGAGGTCACATTATACACGGGCACCGGATACTGATGATGGAGGAGGTCACATTATACACGGACACCAGATACTGATGATGGAGGCGGTCACATTATACACGGGCACCGGATACTGATGATGGAGGCGGTCACATTATACACGGACACCGGATACTGATGATGGAGGAGGTCACATTATACACGGACACCGGACACTGATGATGGAAGAGGTCACATTATACACGGGCACCGGATACTGATGATGGAAGAGGTCACATTATACACGGACACTAGATACTGATGATGGAGGAGGTCACATTATACACGGACACCAGATACTGATGATGGAAGAGGTCACATTATACACGGACACCGGATACTGATGATGGAGGAGGTCACATTATACACGGGCACCAGATACTGATGATGGAGGCGGTCACATTATACACGGGCACCGGATACTGATGATGGAAGAGGTCACATTATACACGGGCACCGGATACTGATGATGGAGGAGGTCACATTATACACGGACACCAGATACTGATGATGGAGGCGGTCACATTATACACGGGCACCGGATACTGATGATGGAGGCGGTCACATTATACACGGACACCGGACACTGATGATGGAAGAGGTCACATTATACACGGGCACCGGATACTGATGATGGAACAGGTCACATTATACACGGACACTAGATACTGATGATGGAGGAGGTCACATTATACACGGACACCAGATACTGATGATGGAAGAGGTCACATTATACACGGGCACCGGATACTGATGATGGAGGAGGTCACATTATACACGGACACTAGATACTGATGATGGAGGAGGTCACATTATACACGGGCACCGGATACTGATGATGGAGGAGGTCACATTATACACGGACACCAGATACTGATGATGGAGGCGGTCACATTATACACGGGCACCGGATACTGATGATGGAGGCGGTCACATTATACACGGACACCGGACACTGATGATGGAAGAGGTCACATTATACACGGACACCGGATACTGATGATGGAACAGGTCACATTATACACGGACACTAGATACTGATGATGGAGGAGGTCACATTATACAAGGACACCAGATACTGATGATGGAAGAGGTCACATTATACACGGGCACCGGATACTGATGATGGAGGAGGTCACATTATACACGGACACTAGATACTGATGATGGAGGAGGTCACATTATACACGGGCACCGGATACTGATGATGGAGGAGGTCACATTATACACGGACACCAGATACTGATGATGGAGGCGGTCACATTATACACGGGCACCGGATACTGATGATGGAGGCGGTCACATTATACACGGACACCGGATACTGATGATGGAGGAGGTCACATTATACACGGACACCGGACACTGATGATGGAAGAGGTCACATTATACACGGGCACCGGATACTGATGATGGAAGAGGTCACATTATACACGGACACCAGATACTGATGATGGAAGAGGTCACATTATACACGGGCACCGGATACTGATGATGGAGGAGGTCACATTATACACGGACACTAGATACTGATGATGGAGGAGGTCACATTATACACGGACACCGGATACTGATGATGGAGGAGGTCACATTATACACGGACACCGGATACTGATGATGGAGGAGGTCACATTATACACGGACACCAGATACTGATGATGGAGGCGGTCACATTATACACGGGCACCAGATACTGATGATGGAGGCGGTCACATTATACAAGGGCACCGGATAATGATGATGGAGGAGGTCACATTATACACGGACACCGGATACTGATGATGGAGGAGGTCACATTATACACGGACACCAGATACTGATGATGGAGGAGGTCACATTATACACGGACACCGGATACTGATGATGGAGGAGGTCACATTATACACGGACACCGGATACTGATGATGGAGGAGGTCACATTATACACGGACACCGGATACTGATGATGGAGGAGGTCACATTATACACGGACACCAGATACTGATGATGGAGGAGGTCACATTATACACGGACACCGGATACTGATGATGGAGGCGGTCACATTATACAAGGGCACCGGATAATGATGATGGAGGAGGTCACATTATACACGGACACCGGATACTGATGATGGAGGCGGTCACATTATACACGGACACCAGATACTGATGATGGAGGAGGTCACATTATACACGGACACCGGATACTGATGATGGAGGAGGTCACATTATACACGGGCACCAGATACTGATGATGGAGGAGGTCACATTATACACGGGCACCAGATACTGATGATGGAGGAGGTCACATTATACACGGGCACCAGATACTGATGATGGAGGAGGTCACATTATACACGGACACCGGATACTGATGATGGAGGAGGTCACATTATACACGGACACCGGATACTGATGATGGAGGAGGTCACATTATACACGGGCACCGGATACTGATGATGGAGGAGGTCACATTATACACGGACACCGGATACTGATGATGGAGGAGGTCACATTATACACGGGCACCGGATACTGATGATGGAGGAGGTCACATTATACACGGACACCGGATACTGATGATGGAGGAGGTCACATTATACACGGACACTGAATACTGATGATGGAGGAGGTCACATTATACACGGACACCGGATACTGATGATGGAGGAGGTCACATTATACACGGACACCGGATACTGATGATGGAGGAGGTCACATTATACACGGACACCAGATACTGATGATGGAGGCGGTCACATTATACACGGACACCGGATACTGATGATGGAGGAGGTCACATTATACACGGGCACCGGATACTGATGATGGAGGCGGTCACATTACACACGGACACCGGATACTGATGATGGAGGCGGTCACATTATACACGGACACCAGATACTGATGATGGAGGACGTCACATTATACACGGACACCAGATACTGATGATGGAGGAGGTCACATTATACACGGACACCGGATACTGATGATGGAGGCGGTCACATTATACACGGACACCGGATACTGATGATGGAGGCGGTCACATTATACACGGGCACCGGATACTGATGATGGAGGAGGTCACATTATACACGGACACCAGATACTGATGATGGAGGCGGTCACATTATACACGGACACCAGATACTGATGATGGAAGAGGTCACATTATACACGGGCACCGGATACTGATGATGGAGGAGGTCACATTATACACGGACACTAGATACTGATGATGGAGGAGGTCACATTATACACGGGCACCGGATACTGATGATGGAGGAGGTCACATTATACACGGACACCAGATACTGATGATGGAGGCGGTCACATTATACACGGGCACCGGATACTGATGATGGAGGCGGTCACATTATACACGGACACCGGATACTGATGATGGAGGAGGTCACATTATACACGGACACCGGACACTGATGATGGAAGAGGTCACATTATACACGGGCACCGGATACTGATGATGGAAGAGGTCACATTATACACGGACACCAGATACTGATGATGGAAGAGGTCACATTATACACGGACACCAGATACTGATGATGGAAGAGGTCACATTATACACGGACACCGGACACTGATGATGGAAGAGGTCACATTATACACGGGCACCGGATACTGATGATGGAAGAGGTCACATTATACACGGACACTAGATACTGATGATGGAGGAGGTCACATTATACACGGACACCGGACACTGATGATGGAAGAGGTCACATTATACACGGGCACCGGATACTGATGATGGAAGAGGTCACATTATACACGGACACTAGATACTGATGATGGAAGAGGTCACATTATACACGGACACCGGATACTGATGATGGAAGAGGTCACATTATACACGGACACCAGATACTGATGATGGAAGAGGTCACATTATACACGGACACCGGATACTGATGATGGAGGAGGTCACATTATACACGGGCACCAGATACTGATGATGGAGGCGGTCACATTATACACGGGCACCGGATACTGATGATGGAAGAGGTCACATTATACACGGGCACCGGATACTGATGATGGAGGAGGTCACATTATACACGGACACCAGATACTGATGATGGAGGCGGTCACATTATACACGGGCACCGGATACTGATGATGGAGGCGGTCACATTATACACGGACACCGGACACTGATGATGGAAGAGGTCACATTATACACGGGCACCGGATACTGATGATGGAACAGGTCACATTATACACGGACACTAGATACTGATGATGGAGGAGGTCACATTATACACGGACACCAGATACTGATGATGGAAGAGGTCACATTATACACGGGCACCGGATACTGATGATGGAGGAGGTCACATTATACACGGACACTAGATACTGATGATGGAGGAGGTCACATTATACACGGGCACCGGATACTGATGATGGAGGAGGTCACATTATACACGGACACCAGATACTGATGATGGAGGCGGTCACATTATACACGGGCACCGGATACTGATGATGGAGGCGGTCACATTATACACGGACACCGGACACTGATGATGGAAGAGGTCACATTATACACGGACACCGGATACTGATGATGGAACAGGTCACATTATACACGGACACTAGATACTGATGATGGAGGAGGTCACATTATACAAGGACACCAGATACTGATGATGGAAGAGGTCACATTATACACGGGCACCGGATACTGATGATGGAGGAGGTCACATTATACACGGACACTAGATACTGATGATGGAGGAGGTCACATTATACACGGGCACCGGATACTGATGATGGAGGAGGTCACATTATACACGGACACCAGATACTGATGATGGAGGCGGTCACATTATACACGGGCACCGGATACTGATGATGGAGGCGGTCACATTATACACGGACACCGGATACTGATGATGGAGGAGGTCACATTATACACGGACACCGGACACTGATGATGGAAGAGGTCACATTATACACGGGCACCGGATACTGATGATGGAAGAGGTCACATTATACACGGACACCAGATACTGATGATGGAAGAGGTCACATTATACACGGGCACCGGATACTGATGATGGAGGAGGTCACATTATACACGGACACTAGATACTGATGATGGAGGAGGTCACATTATACACGGACACCGGATACTGATGATGGAGGAGGTCACATTATACACGGACACCGGATACTGATGATGGAGGAGGTCACATTATACACGGACACCAGATACTGATGATGGAGGCGGTCACATTATACACGGGCACCAGATACTGATGATGGAGGCGGTCACATTATACAAGGGCACCGGATAATGATGATGGAGGAGGTCACATTATACACGGACACCAGATACTGATGATGGAGGAGGTCACATTATACACGGACACCGGATACTGATGATGGAGGCGGTCACATTATACAAGGGCACCGGATAATGATGATGGAGGAGGTCACATTATACACGGACACCGGATACTGATGATGGAGGCGGTCACATTATACACGGACACCAGATACTGATGATGGAGGAGGTCACATTATACACGGACACCGGATACTGATGATGGAGGAGGTCACATTATACACGGGCACCAGATACTGATGATGGAGGAGGTCACATTATACACGGGCACCAGATACTGATGATGGAGGAGGTCACATTATACACGGGCACCAGATACTGATGATGGAGGAGGTCACATTATACACGGACACCGGATACTGATGATGGAGGAGGTCACATTATACACGGACACCGGATACTGATGATGGAGGAGGTCACATTATACACGGGCACCGGATACTGATGATGGAGGAGGTCACATTATACACGGACACCGGATACTGATGATGGAGGAGGTCACATTATACACGGACACTGAATACTGATGATGGAGGAGGTCACATTATACACGGACACCGGATACTGATGATGGAGGAGGTCACATTATACACGGACACCGGATACTGATGATGGAGGAGGTCACATTATACACGGACACCAGATACTGATGATGGAGGCGGTCACATTATACACGGACACCGGATACTGATGATGGAGGAGGTCACATTATACACGGGCACCGGATACTGATGATGGAGGCGGTCACATTACACACGGACACCGGATACTGATGATGGAGGCGGTCACATTATACACGGACACCGGATACTGATGATGGAGGAGGTCACATTATACACGGGCACCGGATACTGATGATGGAGGCGGTCACATTATACACGGGCACCAGATACTGATGATGGAGGAGGTCACATTATACACGGGCACCAGATACTGATGATGGAGGAGGTCACATTATACACGGACACCGGATACTGATGATGGAGGAGGTCACATTATACACGGGCACCAGATACTGATGATGGAGGAGGTCACATTATGCACGGACACCGGATACTGATGATGGAGGAGGTCACATTATGCACGGACACCGGATACTGATGATGGAGGCGGTCACATTATACACGGGCACCCGATACTGATGATGGAGGAGGTCACATTATACACGGACACCAGATACTGATGATGGAGGACGTCACATTATACACGGACACCGGATACTGATGATGGAGGCGGTCACATTATACACGGACACCGGATACTGATGATGGAGGAGGTCACATTATACACGGACACCGGATACTGATGATGGAGGAGGTCACATTATACACGGACACCGGATACTGATGATGGAGGAGGTCACATTATACACGGACACCGGATACTGATGATGGAGGAGGTCACATTATACACGGACACCGGATACTGATGATGGAGGCGGTCACATTATACACGGGCACCCGATACTGATGATGGAGGAGGTCACATTATACACGGACACCAGATACTGATGATGGAGGACGTCACATTATACACGGACACCAGATACTGATGATGGAGGAGGTCACATTATACACGGACACCGGATACTGATGATGGAGGCGGTCACATTATACACGGACACCGGATACTGATGATGGAGGCGGTCACATTATACACAGACACCGGATACTGATGATGGAGGAGGTCACATTATACACGGACACCGGATACTGATGATGGAGGAGGTCACATTATACACGGACACCGGATACTGATGATGGAGGCGGTCACATTATACACGGACACCGGATACTGATGATGGAGGAGGTCACATTATACACGGACACCAGATACTGATGATGGAGGCGATCACATTATACACGGGCACCAGATACTGATGATGGAGTAGGTCACATTATACACGGACACCGGATACTGATGATGGAGGAGGTCACATTGTACACGGGCACCAGATACTGATGATGGAGGAGGTCACATTATACACGGGCACCAGATACTGATGATGGAGGAGGTCACATTATACACGGGCACCAGATACTGATGATGGAGGCGGTCACATTATACACGGGCACCAGATACTGATGATGGAGGAGGTCACATTATACACGGACACCAGATACTGATGATGGAAGAGGTGACATTATACACGGACACCAGATACTGATGATGGAGGCGGTCACATTATACACGGGCACCAGATACTGATGATGGAGGAGGTCACATTATACACGGACACTAGATACTGATGATGGAGGAGGTCACATTATACACGGACACCAGATACTGATGATGGAGGCGGTCACATTATACACGGGCACCAGATACTGATGATGGAGGAGGTCACATTATACACGGACACCAGATACTGATGATGGAGGAGGTCACATTATACACGGACACCGGATACTGATGATGGAGGAGGTCACATTATACACGGACACCAGATACTGATGATGGAGGAGGTCACATTATACACGGACACCGGATACTGATGATGGAGGAGGTCACATTATACACGGGCACCAGATACTGATGATGGAGGCGCTCACATTATACACGGACACCGGATACTGATGATGGAGGCGGTCACATTATACACGGACACCGGATACTGATGATGGAGGCGGTCACATTATACACGGGCACCAGATACTGATGATGGAGGAGGTCACATTATACATGGGCACCAGATACTGATGATGGAGGAGTTCACATTGTACACGGGCACCAGATACTGATGATGGAGGAGGTCACATTATACACGGGCACCAGATACTGATGATGGAGGAGGTCACATTATACACGGGCACCAGATACTGATGATGGAGGCGGTCACATTATACACGGGCACCAGATACTGATGATGGAGGCGGTCACATTATACACGGACATCGGATACTGATGATGGAGGCGGTCACATTATACACGGGCACCAGATACTGATGATGGAGGCGGTCACATTATACACGGGCACCAGATACTGATGATGGAGGCGGTCACATTATACACGGACACCGGATACTGATGATGGAGGAGGTCACATTATACACGGCCACCAGATACTGATGATGGAGGAGGTCACATTATACACGGACACCGGATACTGATCATGGAGGAGGTCACATTATACACGGACACCAGATACTGATGATGGAGACGGTCACATTATACACGGACACCGGATACTGATGATGGAGGAGGTCACATTATACACGGACACCAGATACTGATGATGGAGACAGTCACATTATACACGGGCACCAGATACTGATGATGGAGGCGGTCACATTATACACGGACACCAGATACTGATGATGGAGGCGGTCACATTATACACGGACACCAGATACTGATGATGGAGGACGTCACATTATACACGGACACCAGATACTGATGATGGAGGAGGTCACATTATACACGGGCACCAGATACTGATGATGGAGGCGGTCACATTATACACGGACACCGGATACTGATGATGGAGGCGGTCACATTATACACAGGCACCGGATACTGATGATGGAGGAGGTCACATTATACACGGACACAGGATACTGATGATGGAGGCGGTCACATTATACACGGACACCGGATACTGATGATGGAGGCGGTCACATTATACACAGGCACCGGATACTGATGATGGAGGCGGTCACATTATACACGGGCACCAGATACTGATGATTGAGGAGGTCACATTATACACGGACACTAGATACTGATGATGGAGGCGGTCACATTATACACGGGCACCAGATACTGATGATGGAGGAGGTCACATTATACACGGGCACCGGACACTGATGATGGAGGCGGTCACATTATACACGGGCACCGGATACTGATGATGGAGGCGGTCACATTATACACGGACACCGGATACTGATGATGGAGGAGGTCACATTATACACGGGCACCAGATACTGATGATGGAGGAGGTCACATTATACACGGACACCGGATACTGATCATGGAGGAGGTCACATTATACACGGACACCAGATACTGATGATGGAGGCGGTCACATTATACACGGACACCAGATACTGATGATGGAGGACGTCACATTATACACGGACACCAGATACTGATGATGGAGGAGGTCACATTATACACGGGCACCAGATACTGATGATGGATGCGGTCACATTATACACGGACACTAGATACTGATGATGGAGGCAGTCACATTATACACGGGCACCGGATACTGATGATGGAGGAGGTCACATTATACACGGGCACCAGATACTGATGATGGATGCGGTCACATTATACACGGACACTAGATACTGATGATGGAGGAGGTCACATTATACACGGACACTAGATACTGATGATGGAGGCGGTCACATTATACACGGACACCGGATACTGATGATGGAGGAGGTCACATTATACACGGACACCGGATACTGATGATTGAGGAGGTCACATTATACACGGACACTAGATACTGATGATGGAGGCGGTCACATTATACACGGACACCGGATACTGATGATGGAGGAGGTCACATTATACACGGACACTAGATACTGATGATGGAGGCGGTCACATTATACACGGGCACCAGATACTGATGATTGAGGAGGTCACATTATACACAGACACCGGATACTGATCATGGAGGAGGTCACATTATACACGGGCACCAGATACTGATGATTGAGGAGGTCACATTATACACGGACACTAGATACTGATGATGGAGGCGGTCACATTATACACGGACACCGGATACTGATGATGGAGGAGGTCACATTATACACGGGCACCAGATACTGATGATGGAGGAGGTCACATTATACACGGACACCGGATACTGATGATTGAGGAGGTCACATTATACACGGACACTAGATACTGATGATGGAGGCGGTCACATTATACACGGGCACCGGATACTGATGATGGAGGCGGTCACATTATACACGGGCACCAGATACTGATGATTGAGGAGGTCACATTATACACGGACACCGGATACTGATCATGGAGGAGGTCACATTATACACGGGCACCAGATACTGATGATTGAGGAGGTCACATTATACACGGACACTAGATACTGATGATGGAGGCGGTCACATTATACACGGACACCGGATACTGATCATGGAGGAGGTCACATTATACACGGGCACCAGATACTGATGATGGAGGCGGTCACATTATACACGGGCACCAGATACTGATGATGGAGGAGGTCACATTATACACGGACATCGGATACTGATGATGGAGGCGGTCACATTATACACGGGCACCAGATACTGATGATGGAGGCGGTCACATTATACACGGGCACCAGATACTGATGATGGAGGCGGTCACATTATACACGGACACCGGATACTGATGATGGAGGAGGTCACATTATACACGGCCACCAGATACTGATGATGGAGGAGGTCACATTATACACGGACACCGGATACTGATCATGGAGGAGGTCACATTATACACGGACACCAGATACTGATGATGGAGACGGTCACATTATACACGGACACCGGATACTGATGATGGAGGAGGTCACATTATACACGGACACCAGATACTGATGATGGAGACAGTCACATTATACACGGGCACCAGATACTGATGATGGAGGCGGTCACATTATACACGGACACCAGATACTGATGATGGAGACGGTCACATTATGCACGGACACCGGATACTGATGATGGAGGAGGTCACATTATACACGGACACCGGATACTGATGATGGAGGCGGTCACATTATACACGGGCACCAGATACTGATGATGGAGGCGGTCACATTATACACGGACACCAGATACTGATGATGGAGGCGGTCACATTATACACGGACACCAGATACTGATGATGGAGGAGGTCACATTATACACGGGCACCGGATACTGATGATGGAGGAGGTCACATTATACACGGACACCGGATACTGATGATGGAGGCGGTCACATTATACACGGACACCGGATACTGATGATGGAGGCGGTCACATTATACACGGGCACCGGATACTGATGATGGAGGCGGTCACATTATACACGGGCACCAGATACTGATGATTGAGGAGGTCACATTATACACGGACACTAGATACTGATGATGGAGGCGGTCACATTATACACGGACACCGGATACTGATGATGGAGGAGGTCACATTATACACGGGCACCAGATACTGATGATGGAGGAGGTCACATTATACACGGACACCGGATACTGATCATGGAGGAGGTCACATTATACACGGACACCAGATACTGATGATGGAGGCGGTCACATTATACACGGACACCAGATACTGATGATGGAGGACGTCACATTATACACGGACACCAGATACTGATGATGGAGGAGGTCACATTATACACGGGCACCAGATACTGATGATGGATGCGGTCACATTATACACGGACACTAGATACTGATGATGGAGGCAGTCACATTATACACGGGCACCGGATACTGATGATGGAGGAGGTCACATTATACACAGGCACCAGATACTGATGATGGATGCGGTCACATTATACACGGACACTAGATACTGATGATGGAGGCAGTCACATTATACACGGACACCGGATACTGATGATGGAGGCGGTCACATTATACACGGGCACCAGATACTGATGATTGAGGAGGTCACATTATACACGGACACTAGATACTGATGATGGAGGCGGTCACATTATACACGGACACCGGATACTGATGATGGAGGAGGTCACATTATACACGGGCACCAGATACTGATGATGGAGGAGGTCACATTATACACGGACACCGGATACTGATGATTGAGGAGGTCACATTATACACGGACACTAGATACTGATGATGGAGGCGGTCACATTATACACGGGCACCGGATACTGATGATGGAGGCGGTCACATTATACACGGGCTCCAGATACTGATGATTGAGGAGGTCACATTATACACGGACACCGGATACTGATCATGGAGGAGGTCACATTATACACGGGCACCAGATACTGATGATTGAGGAGGTCACATTATACACGGACACTAGATACTGATGATGGAGGCGGTCACATTATACACGGACACCGGATACTGATCATGGAGGAGGTCACATTATACACGGGCACCAGATACTGATGATGGAGGAGGTCACATTATACACGGACACCGGATACTGATCATGGAGGAGGTCACATTATACACGGGCACCAGATACTGATGATTGAGGAGGTCACATTATACACGGACACTAGATACTGATGATGGAGGCGGTCACATTATACACGGGCACCGGATACTGATGATGGAGGCGGTCACATTATACACGGGCACCAGATACTGATGATTGAGGAGGTCACATTATACACGGACACTAGATACTGATGATGGAGGCGGTCACATTATACACGGACACCGGATACTGATGATGGAGGAGGTCACATTATACACGGGCACCAGATACTGATGATGGAGGAGGTCACATTATACACGGGCACCGGATACTGATGATGGAGGAGGTCACATTATACACGGGCACCAGATACTGATGATGGAGGAGGTCACATTATACACGGGCACCGGATACTGATGATTGAGGAGGTCACATTATACACGGACACTAGATACTGATGATGGAGGCGGTCACATTATACACGGGCACCGGATACTGATGATGGAGGCGGTCACATTATACACGGGCACCAGATACTGATGATTGAGGAGGTCACATTATACACGGACACTAGATACTGATGATGGAGGCGGTCACATTATACACGGACACCGGATACTGATGATGGAGGAGGTCACATTATACACGGGCACCAGATACTGATGATGGAGGAGGTCACATTATACACGGGCACCGGATACTGATGATGGAGGAGGTCACATTATACACGGACACTAGATACTGATGATGGAGGCGGTCACATTATACACGGACACCAGATACTGATGATGGAGGAGGTCACATTATACACGGACACCAGATACTGATGATGGAGGCGGTCACATTATACACGGACACCGGATACTGATGATGGAGGAGGTCACATTATACACGGGCACCAGATACTGATGATGGAGGAGGTCACATTATACACGGACACCGGATACTGATCATGGAGGAGGTCACATTATACACGGGCACCAGATACTGATGATTGAGGAGGTCACATTATACACGGACACTAGATACTGATGATGGAGGCGGTCACATTATACACGGACACCAGATACTGATGATGGAGGAGGTCACATTATACACGGACACCAGATACTGATGATGGAGGCGGTCACATTATACACGGACACCGGATACTGATGATGGAGGAGGTCACATTATACACGGGCACCAGATACTGATGATGGAGGAGGTCACATTATACACGGACACCGGATACTGATCATGGAGGAGGTCACATTATACACGGGCACCAGATACTGATGATTGAGGAGGTCACATTATACACGGACACCAGATACTGATGATGGAGGCGGTCACATTATACACGGACACCGGATACTGATCATGGAGGAGGTCACATTATACACGGGCACCAGATACTGATGATGGAGGAGGTCACATTATACACGGACACCGGATACTGATCATGGAGGAGGTCACATTATACACGGGCACCAGATACTGATGATTGAGGAGGTCACATTATACACGGACACTAGATACTGATGATGGAGGCGGTCACATTATACACGGACACCGGATACTGATGATGGAGGCGGTCACATTATACACGGACACCAGATACTGATGATGGAGGAGGTCACATTATACACGGACACCAGATACTGATGATGGAGGCGGTCACATTATACACGGACACCGGATACTGATCATGGAGGAGGTCACATTATACACGGGCACCAGATACTGATGATGGAGGAGGTCACATTATACACGGACACCGGATACTGATCATGGAGGAGGTCACATTATACACGGACACCGGATACTGATGATGGAGGAGGTCACATTATACACGGACACTAGATACTGATGATGGAGGCGGTCACATTATACACGGGCACCAGATACTGATGATTGAGGAGGTCACATTATACACGGACACTAGATACTGATGATGGAGGCGGTCACATTATACACGGACACCGGATACTGATGATGGAGGAGGTCACATTATACACGGGCACCAGATACTGATGATGGAGGAGGTCACATTATACACGGGCACCGGATACTGATGATGGAGGAGGTCACATTATACACGGGCACCGGATACTGATGATGGAGGAGGTCACATTATACACGGACACCGGATACTGATGATGGAGGAGGTCACATTATACACGGACACCGGATACTGATCATGGAGGATGTCACATTATACACGGGCACCAGATACTGATGATGGATGCGGTCACATTATACACGGACACCAGATACTGATGATGGAGGACGTCACATTGTACACATACACATTAGTGGTCGGTCGGATTAACCATCGATGCCTCAGATGTCCCAATCTTCCCTTCTATACATTGGAGCGCTCTATTTACAGGAGCACAATGAGATTGCTGTGTGAAGTTGTGCCGACTTTAGTGCAGCCTTTTTCCACCCTGCCCTGCATATACCGCACAGTGTCGCCTGCTGTCAGGGCAGTGATATTCCGGTGTCCCGGGGATTTCTAGCGCTCACACACATGCCCCAGCCCGGCCGCGCTATCTCCGGCATAGTAGCAGCATAAAGCTATTAATACTCCTCTCTGCCGAGCTGAGAACAGGGATTCCCTCTGACGTCACTGCTTGGTAACCAGATAAACACAGCAAAGACAACACCTTATATGGCTATGTACGTCACAGGAACTCCGGGTGGGCGGAGCCACCCGCAGTGTCCTCCAGGTCGTCGGATCAGAGATCTCAGGGCATCTTTAGGGCTGAAAGTCGGGGAGAGCAGGCGAGGGGCTCTGGGGGTGCGGACTGGAGAGTTTGGGGGCGCTCGGTGCAGTCAATGAGAAGATATCGGCAAAAGATTGCGTGACGTGTGCAGAGGGGGCGGGCTGCACCGGTATAAATAGCTGCGAGCGGAGAGTTTCATTCATAAATCTGAGGAATAGCTGAGCGTGAGGACGGACGCTGCTGCCCGTATACTGTGCGTGTACCACGGCCACTGGGGGCGCCCTGACCGGAGCCAGGAGGAGATCCCATCATTGATCCCAACACAGGATAAGATCTCATCATTTATTATCTGTACTCAGGAGGAGATCCCATCATTGATTCCTATACAGGAGGAGATCCCATCATTGATTCCTATACAGGAGGAGATTCCCATCATTGATCCCTATACAGGAGGAGATTCCCATCATTGATCCCTATACAGGAGGAAATTCCCATCATTGATCCCTATACAGGAGGAGATTCCCATCATTGATCCCTATACAGGAGGAGATCCCATCTTTGCATCTTACACAGGAGATCTCATCATTGCTTCTTACACAGGAGGAGATCCCATCACTTATTTTACTACAAAAGTCTGATAAAGATCCATTATTGAATCCAATTACATTCTGAGATTTCCTTCTTGATCCCATCACGGAGACCTACACAGGAGAAAACCCTATTATTTATCTTTACAAATATCTAAGGAAATCCCCTCATTTGTTTCTTTAGGGGGGACCTAACGTGGATCTGCACACAGGAGTGGATCCCAATATTTATCTCTCCGAAACAGGAAATCCCCCCCCCCATCACTGATCCCTTCCTAAGTATGAAGAGCTCTCACAGCTGATCCCTACAGAAGGCTTAGAAGATCCCACTGCTGATCCCTACAGAAGGGAAGACACTACTGCCGATCCCTGAGATCCCACCACTGCTGATCCCTGTGAGTGCTGAGGAGATCCCTGACGTCTGGACACTCGGGATATACTTACTGTTCGGCATCGAGGCCGCAGCTCAGGATTCCGGGGGACATGTACCAGGGATACGACTCCTCCAGTTCCTCCCCCTCGGCCGAGTCTCAGTACCTGTCATCCGTGGATTCGTTTGGGAGCCCATCCACGGCTGCTGCCCCACAGGTGAGTGTGACGTCACAGGACAGGGGCGACGTCATCCAGAAGTCAGGCAGTCACAGGGCAGGTTACGTCCCGAGAGTCAACACTGACGAGTGAGAAAACACAAGGGTGAATCCAGCTCATGCTGTGATCTCCTCAGGCCAACGGGAGGCTGGAGTGTCAGGAGACAGGGCAGGACTATAACAGGAGACCACAGGCAGGGCAGAAGAGTGGGAGGAGACCATAGGCAGGCAGGGCAGGAGTGTCACAGGAGGCATCAGTAAGGCAGGGCAGTAGTGTACGAAGACTACAGGCAGGGCAGGAGTGTAAGGAGGAGACCACAGGCAGGCAGGGCAGAAGTGTAAGGAGGAGACCACAGGCAGGTAGGGCAGGAGTGTAAGGAGACCACAGTCAGGTAGGGGAGGAGTGTAAGGAGGAGACCGCAGGCAAGGCAAAAGTGTAAGGAGGAGATCGCAGGCAGGGCAAAAGTGTAAGGAGGAAACCACAGGCAGGTAGGGCAGGAGTGTAAGGAGACCACAGGCAGGTAGGGGAGGAGTGTAAGAAGGTAACCACAGGTAGGCAGGAGTGTAAGTAGGAGACCACAGGCAGGTAGGGCAGGAGTGTAAGGAGGAGACCACATGCAGGGTAGGAGTGTAAGGACAAGACCATAGGCAGGTAGGGCAGGAGTGTAAGGACGAGACCACAGGCAGGTAGGGTAGGAGTGTAAGGACGAGACCACAGGCAGGTAGGGCAGGAGTGTAAGGAGGAGACCACAGGCAGGTAGGGCAGGAGTGTAAGGAGGAGACCACAGGCAGGCAGGGTAGGAGTGTAAGGACGAGACCACAGGCAGGTAGGGTAGGAGTGTAAGGACGAGACCACAGGCAGGTAGGGCAGGAGTGTAAGGAGGAAACCACAGGCAGGTAGGTCAGGATTGTAAGGACGAGACCACAGGCAGGTAGGGCAGGAGTGTAAGGACGAGACCACAGGCAGGTAGGGCAGGAGTGTAAGGAGGAAACCACAGGCAGGTAGGGCAGGAGTGTAAGGAGGAAACCACAGGCAGGTAGGTCAGGAGTGTAAGGACGAGACCACAGGCAGGTAGGGCAGGAGTGTAAGGACGAGACCACAGGTAGGTAGGGCAGGAGTGTAAGGAGGAAACCACAGGCAGGTAGGGTAGGAGGGTAAGGAGGAAACCACAGGCAGGTAGGGTAGGAGTGTAAGGAGGAAACCACAGGCAGGTAGGGCAGGAGTGTAAGGAGGAAACCACAGGCAGGTAGGGCAGGAGTGTAACGACGAGACCACAGGCAGGTAGGGCAGGAGTGTAAGGAGGAACCCACAGGCAGGTAGGGCAGGAGTGTAAGGAGGAACCCACAGGCAGGTAGGGTAGGAGTGTAAGGAGGAACCCACAGGCAGGTAGGGTAGGAGTGTAAGGAGGAAACCACAGGCAGGTAGGGCAGGAGGGTAAGGACGAGACCACAGGCAGGTAGGGCAGGAGGGTAAGGAGGAAACCACAGGCAGGTAGGGCAGGAGGGTAAGGACGAGACCACAGGCAGGTAGGGCAGGAGGGTAAGGACGAGACCACAGGCAGGTAGGGTAGGAGTGTAAGGAGGAAACCACAGGCAGGTAGGGCAGGAGTGTAAGGAGGAACCCACAGGCAGGCAGGGCAGGAGTGTAAGGACGAGACCACAGGCAGGTAGGGCAGGAGGGTAAGGACGAGACCACAGGCAGGTAGGGCAGGAGTGTAAGGAGGAAACCACAGGCAGGTAGGGTAGGAGTGTAAGGAGGAAACCACAGGCAGGTAGGGCAGGAGGGTAAGGACGAGACCACAGGCAGGTAGGGCAGGAGGGTAAGGACGAGACCACAGGCAGGTAGGGCAAGGACGAGACCACAGGCAGGTAGGGTAGGAGTGTAAGGAGGAAACCACAGGCAGGTAGGGCAGGAGTGTAAGGAGGAACCCACAGGCAGGCAGGGCAGGAGTGTCACCGGAGGGCGCAGTCAGGGAGGGCAGAGGAGTCTGCATTATTAGTGGGCACAATTCTTGTGACTTTCTGGTGGCAGGATAATGAGGTGATCGTCCTCTGGCTGCCTCTCACTTTCGTCCCAGATCTCTCGGACGCTAGGAGTTGAAGTACTTTGTACGGTCGCCCCCTGCCACAGACTCCTCCAGCCGACGCTTCTGCCACTTGTCAATCATAGCTTGGGTGGGCGGAGCTGACGAGCAGTGACGCTGGCGTGCTATTTTGGAACGCAGCGTCGATAGAGCGCAGGGACGTAACTGGCGCTGCTGACGTCAAGGACCCAAGGGGCGGAGATTTGTTGAAACGCGCCCACAGCAGCGAGATCTCTTCTCCACACTCCACAGGGAATCCCGAAATAATGGCAAATGAACCGGACGTAGGAAAAGAGGCAGCATAGGAGCGCGGCCCCGAGTGGGGGGCAGGGGAGCTGTACCCGGGGGGGCTGCTACCTGGGCAGGGGTGCATCAGTGAGAAGATGCACTAGAAGGGGTTGTTACCTTTGCAAGAGGTGGATCAGTGAGAAGATGCACCACGAGGGCTTTTACCTGTGCAGAGGGTTGATCAGGGAAAAGATGCACCCGGGGGGCTGTTACCTAGGCAGGGGTGGATCAGTGAGAAGATGCACCCAAGGGGGCTGTTACCTATGTAGGGGGTAGGTCAGTGAGAAGTGCACCTGACGGGTTGTTAACTGCGAGAGGTGGATCAGTGAGAAGATGCACCACAGGTGGCTGTTGCCTTTGCAGGGTGGATCAGTGAGAAGATGCACTAGAAGGGGTTGTTACGTTTGCAGGGGGTTGATCAGAGAGAAGATGTACCCGGGGGGGGGGGGCTATTACCTGGGCAGGGGTGGACCAGTGACAAGATGCACCCGAGGGGGGCTTGTTATCTATGTAGGGGGTAGGTCAGTGAGAAGTGCACCTGACAGGTTGTTAACTGTGCGAGAGGTGGATCAGTGAGAAGATGCACCACAGGTGGCTGTTGCCTGTGCAGGGTGGATCAGTGAGAAGATGCACTAGAAGGGTTTGTTACGTTTGCAAGAGATGGATCAGTGAGAAGATGCACCACAAGGGCTTTTACCTGTGCAGAGGGTTGATCAGTGAAAAGATGCACCCGGGGGGCTGTTACCTGTGCAGGGGTGGATCAGTGAAAAAATGCATGAGAGGAGGCTGTTTAGTGGGGGATCAGTGAGAAGATGCATCAGAGGGGGCTGTTACTTGTTTAGGGTGTGGATCAGTGAGAATGTCCACCAGATGGGCTGTTACATGTGCAAGGAGTGGATCACTGAGAAGATGCACCAGAGGGGGCTGTTACATGTGCATGGGGTGGACCAGTGAGAAGTTGTGCCCAAGGAGGCTTTTACCTGTTCAGGGAGTGAATCTGTGAAAAGATGGACGGGGGGGGGGGGGGGGGGGGGATGTTACCTATGCAGGGGGTTGATCAGTGAGAAGATGCACTCGAAGGGGCTGTTACCTGTGCAAGCCAGGGTGGATCTGTAAGAAGATTCACAAGCAGGAGCTGTTACGTTTGCTAGGGATGGATCAGTGAGGTATACCAGAGGTGGTGGTTACATGTGCGGGGGGTGGATCAGTGAGAAGATGCATCAGAGACCTGTTACCTGTGCAAGGGGTGGATCAGTAAGAAAATGCACGTGAGGGAGCTGTTACCTGTGCATGGGGTGGATCAGTGAGATGTACCTGAGGGGGCTGTTACTTGTGCTGGGGGTGGATCAGTAAGAAGATGCATCCAAGGGGACTTACCTGTGCAGGGGAGTGGATTAGTGAGAAGATGCCCTAGAGGAGGCTGTAACCTGTGCATGGGATGGATCAGTGAGAAGATGCACCCAAGGGTGCTGTTACCTGTGTTAGGTAGGTGGATTAGAAAAAAAATGTTATTTTAAATGAACCTGTTACAAGAGCCCATAGCAGGAGACGTGACTATTCCGGCAGCTCCCCGCCGGCTTCTCCGAGCATCCCTACAGGTGACTGACAATCACTTGTAGCATCGCTGGGTAGAACCGGCCAGGGACGGCGTGAGACTAGTCACCTCTCCATGCTTTCACTGATCCATGCACTTAGTCCATCAGTCCGTGACTCTGGACCCTGAGACTCTGATCTTGTCCTTTTCACATCTGGATCAGACTTGGCCATTAATGATGGGGATCTGGGTAACACTGCAGACACTCGGAGAACACACCTTGTATTTCAGGTTTCCATCCAGGTTTAATCTGTTTTTAACCGATCCATGGTTGAGTCAATAGATGCAACAAGTAGGACACCTGTGAAAGAAATAAGCCAGTCTTTCTCTGAGGGTAGACAATGTGTAAATGTAGCAAATAGATGGGTCAGTGAGATAGTACACCAAAGGAGAGGTGGAATTACCTGTATTGGGGAAGACTGTGATTCAGTGATAAGATTCCCCAGAGGGGGCGATTCCCTGTGCAGAGGTTGGATTAGTAAGAAAAGAGACCTGTACAGTGTTGATCAATGAGACGTGGGACGATTTTCTGTATAGGGAGTGGATAAATTGAAAGAGGGGTTTTCCCAGAAAGGAGGGTGGTTCAGTGAGATGTTTCAGAGATGAGCTATTGCTGCCTGTAGAAGGATGGAGATCAGTGAGAAGATGCCCCATAAAGGATCTGTTACATGCGAAGGAGGTGGATCAGTGAAACAAAAAGAGTTGTTACCTGTACTGGGGGAGGCTGTGGATTGTTGAGCAAAGAGAGGGTCTTCTAGGTAAACAAGGGGGTGGATCAGTCAGAAGATATCTCAGAGAGGGGATGTTCCATTTTTGTGTGAGACCCTCAGAACTGTGAACAAGTATTTACCCCCGAATCTGTCACTGAGCAATACCTGTAATATTACCTGCGACTGTGCAAAAGTGTCTGCCCCCGTGCTGATCTGTAGACCGCGCAGTAGTCGCACCAAGGAACTGTAGACGCAGTTATTTCAAAAGCAGAAAAACCTTTCAGCTCCTCTGAACCTGAAATGTGAAGTTCATGTATGAGAATTAGAGGAGGAAAACCCTCATCAGCCGCAAAGAAGATGGAGGTCGGGTTATAGAAAGCAGAGGGAGTTACATAATCTACACCCTTCTCTATCACGACGATCGGGGACAACCAGGAGGACATTTCACAAGTAATATGGGGGTAGGAGAAATTTAGCAGGGGTGCACATACTTTTCACGGCTCTGAAATTTCAGATATGAACATCTCTACTTCTTTTGCATCTCTTCCCTTCTCCTATCTCCTCTATTCTTCATCTTTCCTCTTTACTTTGTCTTCCTTTTCTACCATGCTTTCTTCTCTTTTTTTAGCTTTCCTCCCTTTTTTCTCTCCTCCATGCTCTTCTTTCTTCCTCTTCCCTCTATTATCACTTCCTTTCATTCTCTCTTGTTCCTCTTATTCCCTTCTTTTTCCTCTCTACTTCATGCTCTTTTCTTTCTTCCTCCTCTTCATTCTCACTTCCTTTCATTCTTTCTTCCCTTCTCCTACATCTTCTCTTCAGCTTTCTTTTTCCTCTCTTTGCCTCCAGGCTCTTCTTTATTCCTTTTCTCTCCATTCCTACTTCCCTTCATTCTTTCTTGTCCCTCTTTCCTTCTTTCTTCTTTTTTCCCTCCTTTTTCCCTCTCTCCTTCATTTGTTTACCTATACTCTTCATTCTCCTTTTTCCTCTCTTCCCCGAATCCTCTTTTTTCCTCTCCTCCATTCTTCTACCTGTACCCTTCACTCTCCTTGTTTTTTAAATTGTTTTCTTTTTATCCCCCTCCTCCATCCTCTCCACTTTCTCTTACCTTCATCTTCTTTAGGTTTTGTCCCTGCCCCCCCATTTTTAGTTGTCTCTTCCATGATTGTGAATATCTCTGTCTCTTTCTACCAGGAGTGTGTGGCCCTATGTGATGTCCCCTCTTCCTTTGTGCCCACTGTTACGGCCATCACCAGTAGTCAGGACCTCCAGTGGTTGGTCACACCTGCGCTTATCTCCTCCATGGCTCAATCCCAGCCAACATCAGGACCACCCATTGACCCCTATGACCTGCCGGGCCCCAGCTATGCGTCACCCTCCGGTTCCTCATATGGCACAACACAGCCTGCTGCTTCTTCCTCTGGACAGGAGGAAACTCGCCCGACAAGACCCAGAAAAAGACCTCGAGAAGAAGCGGTAAGTTGCAGTATATAGATGGAGATAGACTTTGCTCACATATTGCCTGTCTCACCAGACATCCCTCTCTCTGTACAGTTAACCCCAGAGGAAGAGGAGAAGAGGCGAGTCCGGCGAGAAAGGAACAAATTAGCTGCTGCCAAATGCAGGAACAGGAGACGAGAGCTGACCGACAGATTACAAAACGTAAGCAGTGATCCTTGAAGGGGTCGTCCATATCTTCCCCATATTCAGTCTCGACTCTTGGAATTAGATGTCTGTGGATTTTCTCCAGAGATTTGTGCTGTTGTTCTTACCTGGCAAATGATTATCTACACTAATACATAGTAACAAGTGCTCAGTGTGTGAGCAGGACTATGGCAGGTTTTATTCTCCTGTATGTAAACTATTATCCATTGACCAGGCTATTGGACATGTCACCAATTTTCTGAGTAAATATATTTCTAAAGGTGCTATTGACATGTTCTTTCCACTTCCAGGTTATGGCCCCAACAGCGCTCAATGGAACCTTCAGTAGTTTAGAAATTCCTCTGTAACCAATCTCAGTATGTTTTGCAATAATAAGGTTGCAAAGGTCTTGAGACAACTCACTGGTTTTACCCATCATGCAATGTTTCTTGTGTGGCACCTTGGTAATGAGACACCTTTTCATAGGCCATCAGTTGAACCAGCTAATATTATTTGTCACTAAGTGGCAGGATTCCTTTCTAATTACTAATAGATTTCAGCTGGTGTCAGGCCTTTCCAGGGTTTTTTGCACCTCTCTTGCTTCATGTGTTCAGGCAGTTTTCTTGGTGTCATTTCTCATTACAAATAACTGAATTTAAGGACATCTATTGTTTCTTTGCCTGTGTGGATTGGATGGGTTTTTACCGACATGTAGTGAGAATTTCATGTCAATAGCACCTTTAGAAATAGATTTACTTAGAAAATTGGTGACATGTTCAATACTTATTTCACCTGCTGTATTACTCCTGATCAGTTTCTTCTTGTTTTCTCTTTATCAGTAACATGGGAGCGGGGCACTTACTTTTTCGCACGACTGTAGACTGTGACTTGATGAGCTCAGTGGGGGGCAGGTATGGAGTCTGGCGTGGTGGGGGGTGCGCAGTGTAGATATACGGGATGGCTGCATCCTCAGAGCTGATGTGACCTCTGTAATTCCCGTCTGCTCTGGGGCAGGATCTCTGTGCAGCCTAGAGGAGAGCGAGCTGTTCAGTTCTCATGTGAACTTCCATCTTGTAGGAGACGGATGTCTTGGAGGAGGAAAAGTCCAACCTTGAGGCAGAAATTGATGAACTGCGCAGACAGAAGGAACAGCTGGAATTTGCTCTTCTCTCCCACCGATCCGGATGCAAAGTGCCCTATGAGGATCCCGACCTGCCCCACACTGAGCCAGCCGCATCCTTCCCCCATGGTGGACTGCTACCTTCATTCCCCCCCCAGTCGGAGGTATCATTCCCTGTCTGTTTTCCTCCACTACCGGACTCGGACTGTATCACCAGCGCTGGATCTTACACATCTTCATTTGTATTCACCACTCCAGAGGGAGGAGCCTGTGGAAGCCGGTACCAGCGCAGCAGCGGAAGCGAGCGCTCCTCCTCCGACTCACTCAGCTCCCCATCACTTCTGGCCCTCTGAAACATAGTCTCCCTGTCTGCTCCTGGCCCTCCGAGACAAAGCCTTCCCCTCTGTGACGCAACTTCCCTCTCCCTACTTGCCCTCTTAGACATAGCCTTTCTCTGCCTGTGCCCCTGCCCCTCTGAGAAAGCCTGCCCCTCTGAGAAGGCCTGCCCCTGCCTGCGCTCCTGGCCCTCTGGAACACAGACCGCCCCTGCCTGTGCTCTTGGCCCTCGGAAACATAGACCGCCCCTGCCTGCGCTCCTGGCCATCTGAGACACAGACCGCCCCTGCCTGCGCTCCTGGCCATCTGAGACACAGACCCCCCTGCATGCGTTCCTGGCCCTCTGAGACACAGACCCCCCCTGCCTGCGTTCCTGGCTCTCTTTGATACAGACCCCCCTGCCTGCGCTCCTGGCCCTCTGAGATACAGCCTGCCCCTGCCTGCACTCCTGACCCTCTGGGACATAGCCTTCCCCTGCAAGCGCTCCTGGCCCTCTGAGACACAGCCTGCCCCTGCCTATGCCCTTGGCCCTCTGAGACACAGACCGCCCCTGCCTGCGTTCCTGGCGCTCTGAGACACAGACCCCCCTGCCTGCGTTCCTGGCCCTCTGAGACACGGCCTGCCCCTGCATGCACTCCTGACCCTCTGTGACGCTGCGCTTCTGTCCCTCTGAGACACGGACTGCCTCTGCTTGCGCTCCTGACCCCCTGAGACACAGACCGCTCCTGGCTGCGCTTCTGTCAATCTGGGACACAGCCTACCCCTGCCTGCGCCGCTGGTTCTCTGAGACACAGACCGCTCCTGACCCCCTGAGACACAGCTTACCCCTGCCTGCGCTCCTGGCCCTCTGAGACACAATCTGCCTCTGCTTGTGCTCCTGACCCCCCGGGACACAGACTGCCTCTGCTTGTGCTCCTGACCCCCCCGGGACACAGACTGCCCCTGCCTGCGCTCCTGGCCCTCTGAGACACAGACTGCCCCTGCCTGCGCTCCTGGCCCTCTGAGACACAGACTGCCCCTGCCTGCGCTCCTGGCCCTCTGAGACACAGACTGCCCCTGCCTGCGCTCCTGGCCCTCTGAGACACAGACTGCCCCTGCCTGCGTTCCTGACCCCCTGGGACACAGCTTACCCCTGCCTGCGCTCCTGGCCCTCTGAGACACAATCTGCCTCTGCCTGCGCTCCTGACCCCCTGGGACACAGACTGCCCCTGCCTGCGCTCCTGGCCCTCTGAGACACAGACTGCCCCTGCCTGCGCTCCTGGCCCTCTGAGACACAGACTGCCCCTGCCTGCGTTCCTGGCCCTCTGAGACACAGACTGCCCCTGCCTGCGCTCCTGGCCCTCTGAGACACAGACTGCCCCTGCCTGCGCTCCTGGCCCTCTGGGACACAGACTGCCCCTGCCTGCGCTCCTGACCCTCTGGGACACAGACTGCCCCTGCCTGCGCTCCTGACCCTCTGGGACACAGACTGCCCCTGCCTGCGCTCCTGCCCCTCTGAGACACAGACTGCCCCTGCCTGCGCTCCTGCCCCCCTGGGACACAGACTGCCCCTGCCTGCGCTCCTGCCCCCCTGGGACACAGACTGCCCCTGCCTGCGCTCCTGCCCCCCTGAGACACAGACTGCCCCTGCCTGCGCTCCTGACCCCCTGGGACACAGACTGCCCCTGCCTGCGCTCCTGACCCCCTGGGACACAGACTGCCCCTGCCTGCGCTCCTGACCCCCTGGGACACAGACTGCCCCTGCCTGCGCTCCTGACCCCCTGGGACACAGACTGCCCCTGCCTGCGCTCCTGACCCCCTGGGACACAGACTGCCCCTGCCTGCGCTCCTGACCCCCTGGGACACAGACTGCCCCTGCCTGCGCTCCTGACCCCCTGGGACACAGACTGCCCCTGCCTGCGCTCCTGACCCCCTGGGACACAGACTGCCCCTGCCTGCGCTCCTGACCCCCTGGGACACAGACTGCCCCTGCCTGCGCTCCTGCCCCCCTGAGACACAGCCTGCCTGCGCCCCTCCCATCTTCATTTGCTTCCTTATAGTTGTGCTTGTCTTGCTCCTTGCATTCCCGTAATGTAACGCTCCTGATGTCTCCTGTAGTCTCTTAGGCCTGTTTCACACATCAGTTTTTTTGTGTCAGTTAAAATCCGCCAAAAAGGCGGAAAGTGGATCCGTTGTTAACTGATGCCACCGGACCGTTTTTTTTGACGGATCCGCCGAATGAAGAATTTTAAAGGAACCGCTGCCCGGGAAGGGGAGAGAGGAGAGAGAGAATGAGAATTTTTGTTTCTGGCCGCCAGAAATGATTTCAGAGTTAAATTTCCTCCTGACTTCATTCCTCCGGGCATGCGCACTAAAAACATGCGGATCCTGCAGCACAAAAAACGTTGCATGGTCCGTCCAGGCATCTCGGCGGACGAAAAAAAATTTATGGATCCGCAAAAAACCGGATCCAACGGATGGCCATCCATCAAGATCCGCCGGTAATGCAAATCAATGGGGAAAAAAACGGATCCGCCCAAAAAAATCGCGGATCCGTTTTTTTTTTGCAAAACCGGCAGATTTTCACTGATGGTCAAAAACGGAAGTGTGAAACAGGCCATAGGTAGAGGCTCTTACTCCCTTGTAATGAGGACTCTAGCTGCTGCTTCCTTCTCTTCTCCCATTCTTCATTGCCCCTCATCTTCCTTCTTCCCCGTACATGTGGGGGGGCTGAGTGCTGTCAAGAAGATCTTGCCGTCTACATTCCGAAACAAAACTGCTGCCAATCAGACCCGGGACCAGAATCTCCAGATGAGAAGCCGTGACCATTGCTGTGAGATGGGGTGTTTTGGGGAGGGCGCGGGACGAGCCCCAGCCGGAGGGCAGTATTTAACTTTCCTGCTGCCAGGGATGCTGCTGCCATTGCTGAGCCTTCCTTCCCTTTCAAGCAGAAGTTTGTAATGTATTTGCCCCCTCTCCTTTGTGAGTGTTAGGTATTTCTGCCCCCTACTGGTGAAAGAGTGGAGACCGTCCCTGTTCAGATGGAAGGTTCATTTGTAATGGCCATTCGGATGCTCATGGTCAGCGCCCTCTGTCTATCAGCAAACGTCAGTGCGGTCTTTAGGTGACAATCCCATATATGATGAAACTGTATATCGGTGTATACACCACAGGGTCGTCCATGTACAAAGCTGCACCGTGCACGCCTGTGTATATAGATATTTCAGAATATATTTTTGATGCTTTATATATTTTTATATATATAGAAGTATTTATATACACACATCTATATATTACAGCGCTGGATCCAGTCCTGACAATATGAGGAGTCCACGCACCAGGTGCAGCCATCTTTCTGCAGAGAGCAGGGCGTCAACAGACCAGAAGAAATACTGAAGTCCCTAAAATATATGAAACTGCTCTGGAATCTCTTCATCCTCTGCTGAAATTTGAGCATTTCGAAGTCCTAGGCTCGAAGCCTGAAGCTGCACAACTGCGAGACTCCGATGACAGCCCGTCCTGTCTGTTGCACTGTTGTCATTGACACCATGTGTTGTCCACATCACCATCCACATCAAGATCTCCATCCTGCCTGAGATGTGGTGCTGACCTTGATGTGGAGGGGGAGGAGCGCCTCTTACTTTTTTGGGCCTGGATCGTCCAGTGATCAGATTTCAGCAGAGACGACAGAAATGAGGGAATGGTTCTCACATTTACCTTGGTGCCCGTTCTGCTCCGAGTCCTCCTATCCTATCCACAGTGACCATGGTGGCTGCAGCATGGAGGACTGTCCATTGTCGCCATTGTCCATGTGGGCAGCATATGAGGGCCAGACTAAGCTACTGGGCCAGGAGAAGCCGCTGGATGCCTGCGGACCCTCACTGAGGAGCATTTTTATTGTCGGGGCCCCTCCTGCCTGCACCTGCCCATAAAGAGACACTGCCTGTCACAGAGGCGGTGACAGCGGAGGGGCTGTTCTGTGTATAGTTTCTGTGATAGTGCTGTAATTTTTAGAAGATTATATTATATATTATATCTATTTTTTGACTTCATTATAGTTTATGTCTTTATGAAGCAGTGACCAATAAACTGCATTAAATACAAGTCTCGGCCTCTTTCTTGTGTCATCTGCGACATCTAGACCTATCTCACTCGGGAACATAGAGGTCTCTTTACTGTGTGCATCTGAGGTCTAATTCCTACATGGAGAAGGATCATCGAGGGTGATGGTGCAGCGGCAAGGACCAGGACAATGTAAGCAACAGAGCCCGAAGTGTAGAGAAACACAAGACAGCAGATGAAGGGTTAACAGAATACAGCAGAAAATGGGTTAATCTGCAGGTCTGTGGAGCCATAAATGCAATTTACAGACACCAAAGGAGTTTGCAGAGATGATTGCAGTGGAATGTGAATGGTTTCTAAACAGTTCACAATTCTTACACCAAACAATGGATTAATCAACGAGTCTGATCAGCAGTAGATGCAAGTTCTACAAACTACACTGTAGCGCCATAACATGCAAACATGAAATAAGAAAAATGAATTGCATTGGAAATATGAAAAATTAAGAAAGCTTAGCGCATACAATGGCCAATTTATGTGTACCTGGAAGCCACGGTAAGGTGTTTCTCGTATTCCAGGACCCTAACCTAATGCCAATCCTCACTTAGACCAAAGTCTTCATCTGAATGGGAACCTATGTAAATCCTCTCCTTTAGACTGAAATCTATATCTCTGTGGAGGGGTGGTGGCCCTGCTGTGATTAAACGCCTGCGGCTAACAGGTGGAGTGCTCAGTCAGAAGGCTAATGAATACAAATTTAAAAAAACTGACCGTCACATCCAAGCATAAACATAGTGTGATGAACAGGTGCTTAACCTAGAGTCACCAACTCATATACATTCAAACAAAAAAGGAAGCACACTGTAGCGCCATACATGCAAAAATGAAAAATGAATTACATTACTGCATTAGAAATATGAAAAATTGAGATAACTTAGTGCATAAAATGGCCAATTTATGTGTACCTGGAAGCCACGGTAATGCGTTTCTCGTATTCCAGGACCCTAACCTAATGCCAAAACTCAGACCAAAGTCTTCATCTGAATGGTAACCTATGTAAATCCTCTCCTTAGACTGAAATCTATATCTCTGTGAGGATTGGCATTAGATACCCTGGTAGCCAAGGAATAGAGGGCACCAGTAATACTGACATCCATGTAAGTTATTTGATACTTGTAATGTGTAACTTTGCAAATTTGCTCCATGTATTGCTATAGTCATTTTGAGGACAGATTTTGTACTGTGCACAGAGTATATTGCCATTTAGGTGTTTCAACTGTTGTATTTATATCAAGCAAGTTTGTTTGATGAAATTTTGTAGTTATATTGGGGATATTTTTATTGTGCATTGAGCATATTATTTATTTATTATCTCTTATTAACTATTTGCCTACTGACACTCTGCAACTTTGTATGCACATTTTTTGTACTAATGGCATGCAATATATATATCGCTAATGGCTATATTTACATGTGTATTTTGACAGCTTAAATTTGCATGAATGAAGTTTTTCTTTTTGCATTAAGCAAATTGCTATTTTACATCTAATTAGCACTGAGAAGTTTTTCAACGAATGAACTATTTATTTGTTGGCATTTTTGCATTTCTGTATACAATTTTTTGCATTCCATATATAGTCATTAGCTATACTAACATGTGTGTTTTGGAAGCTGATATCATGTATGAATTTTTCTTTTTGTAATAATTTACCGGTTAATTTGTTTGAATAGTTTTACCTTGCATTCTGCAAATCTAATATATAAAGCTCAAGTGTGTGTATGTATGTATGTGTGGGATTGGCATCCGCACCGTCGCAGCTACAGCCACAAAATTTGGCACAGTCACACGTCTGGACCCCGAGAGTGTCCTAGGCTATGTTGTGAGGCGAAATTTTAACCCTGCGCGTTCCAATTCACCAAACAATTTTTCCCCTATCTACATAATGGGGAAAAAGTGTGTGTATCAAGCCCCGCCCCTCATTATGATGTCATAATGGTTGCCATGGCGACGCTGATGTCATCATAGGTTGCAAGCCCCGCCGCTCATTATGATGTCATAATGGTTGACTATGGGATGGAGGATGTGTGATGGGTATATGGGCACTGGACTATGGGATGGAGGATATGTATGACGGGTATATGGGCACTGGACTAGGGGATGGTGGATATGTATGATGGGTATATGGGCACGGGACTATGGGATGGAGGATATGTATGACGGGTATATGGGCACGGGACTATGGGATGGAGGATATGTATGACGGGTATATGGGCACGGGACTATGGGATGGAGGATGTGTGATGGGTATATGGGCATGGGACTATGGGATGGAGGATATGTATGATGGGTATATGGGCACGGGACTATGGGATGGAGGATATGTATGACGGGTATATGGGCACGGGACTATGGGATGGAGGATGTGTGATGGGTATATGGGCACTGGACTATGGGATGGAGGATATGTATGATGGGTATATGGGCATGGGGCTATGGGATCGTGGATATGTATGATGGGTATATGGGAACGGGCCTATGGGATTGTGGATATGTATGATGGGTATATGGGCACGGGACTATGGGATGGAGGATAATTATAATTTGCTATAACTATCCACAGTTAGTTACTATGCCCGGGCAGCGCCGGGCTCTTCAGCTAGTTATTATATATTGTTCTTAATTAACCGGCACAGAGTAATTTTTAGTGCATTTTGTATACATATATATTTTTGCAATTATTGATGAATTTACAATTAGCTGTCATGACATCACATTACAGTGTTTTCTCATCTTTTTCTGGTGTAACCATTTGACCTTGGCAATTTTTGGAAATTTCCTTGTCTTATTTTTTTAATTATTTATGAATAAATTGATATTTTTTATATTTTGGCTCGTGCCTTTCTTTTCGTACATTACTTTTATGTGGGATTCTGTGAAAGTATACTGTTTTGGGAGGTAGTATTCTAATTTTGTGGATTGTTTGATATGCATAAATCTACTATAGAGTCTGCTACGGGGGGGGGGGCTGTATTATACTATAGCGTCTACCTGGAATCTGCCTACTATAGAGTCTGCCTACGGGGGGGGCTGTATTATACTATAGCGTCTGCCTGTGTGGGGGTGCAGTATGGAATCTATCTAATATAGAGTCTGCCTATGGGAGGGGGGCGCTGTATTATACTATAGAGTCTGCCTGTGGGGGTGCATTATACGCTATAGATTCTGCTTATGGGGGCTGCATTACTCTATAGAGTCTGCCTATGGGGAGCTGCATTATACTATAAAGAGTCTGCCCATTGAGGGCTGCATTATACTATATAGTCTGCCTATGGCGGGAGGTTCATTATACAATAGAGTCTGCCTATGGGGGGGGGGGAGTGCAGTATACTATAGAGTCTTGTTATGGGGAATGCATTTCCTAAATAGAGTCTGCCTATGGGGGGATGCATTATACAATGGAGTCTGCCTATGGGAGGTACATTATACAATAGAGTCTGCCTAAGGGAGATACATTATACAATATAGAGTCTGCCTATGGGGGTGCACTATACAATATAGAGTCTGCCTATGGGGGGATGCATTATACAATAGAGTCTGCCTATGGGAGGTACATTATACAATAGAGTCTGCCTATGGGAGGTACATTATACAATAGAGTCTGCCTAAGGGAGATACATTATACAATATAGAGTCTGCCTAAGGGAGATACATTATACAATATAGAGTCTGCCTATGGGGGTGCACTATACAATATAGAGTCTGCCTATGGGGGGATGCATTATACAATAGAGTCTGCCTATGGGAGGTACATTATACAATAGAGTCTGCCTATGGGAGGTACATTATACAATAGAGTCTGCCTAAGGGAGATACATTATACAATATAGAGTCTGCCTATGGGAGGTGCATTATACTAAATAGAGTCTGCCTGTAGGGGTGCATTATACAATATAGAATCTAACCATGGGGAAAGCATTATAATATAGAGGCCTATGGGGAGTACATTATACTATATGAAAGCCAATGGGGAGTGCATTATACCATATTGAGAGCTTTCTGGTGCATTATACTATATGGAGGCTATCTAGGGGGTCATCATACAGTGTGGAGATTACAGTGAGGGGGCCATCATACAGTGTTGGAGCCAATAAAAAGTTTGGTGGCTACTAAGGGGTCAGTATCCTGTGTGGGAGGTACTATACAGCGAGGGGTCATTAAACTGTGTATAGGGGAGCTTTACAGGGGGGAGACTCTGAACAGTATTAAATGTAAAGTGGGCACTTATTGTTATAGGGGTACTCGGGTTACTGTGACTGCCAAAGGGGCACACAGGGCATTATTACTTTCTAGGTTTCTATTGGGAAAAATGTGGGCACTGTTTTCTAGGGCTCTTGCACCCAGCATTACTTTATTCTAGAGCAGGCCTGGGCAAACTGCGGCCCGCAGGCCACATCCGATCCTCTCACTGTTGCTGTACGGCCCGCTGACACAGCCAGACAGCTGGAGAAGAAGTACTGATCGTTCTCAGAATTGCTTTATTGCAACAGGTATTGTCAGACTATGTTCACATGAATGTAATATTTGTCCAAAGTGCTGTCTGTGAAAAAAAAAACAAACCTGACCTCAGACAGAGCGCTAGGAGCAATGTTATGCAATTGGGCTATTCAGATTACAGTCAGAAAATGTCTGTGTGAGAAAGATCACAGCATCCACCGGTCTCTTCTGTATTTCGGATGAGACTCGCTTGTTGAAGTCTATGGGTGTGCAAAAATAAATTAAAAATGGATCCCATATGAATCATCCGTATAGCATACGATTTTTAATAAATAATAATCTTCACATTTTACGGTTTGCACACATTATCATCGCTGTCCCCGATGGGGCTCACAATCTACATTCCCTATCAGTATGTCTTTGGAATGTGGGAGAAAACCGGAGAACCCAGAGGAAACCCACGCAACCACGGGGAGAATGTAGAAAAATATTTAGAATTGAGAGTCCTCAGTGGTTGATACCTTTTAATGGCTAACTGAAAAGATGGTAACACATTGCAAGCTTTCGAGACTACGTTACCATCTTTTCAGTTAGCCATTAAAAGGTATCAGCCACTGAGGACTCTCAATCCTGAATATTTTTCTATCTACTGGCTAACACGGTACAAAAGATATACATCTTTCCTGTATCGGAGAGAATGTACAAACTCCTTGCAGATGTTTTCCTTGGTGGGATTTGAACCCTTCCATTACTAACAGTGGACACTGTATTTTGTACATTTTGTTCAGTTCTGATGTCTAAAAGTGGATGCTATACGGTTGACAATACAGATGTAAAATCATCCTTTTCTTGATGAAAATAATGATATTTTTAATATGCTCATGTACACTTAATCACATAAGCAAATGCTTTTTATAAAGTGATGAAATTAATATTATGCAGAATTAAAGGGTGATCCGAAACCAAAGGTGAATTTCATACTAAATTTAATTAAAAAATCTAATCACTTTTCTAATATATTTCAAATAAAAAATTTCTACCTTTCCCTGTTTTTTTTTTCCTTCCAATGACATTTTTTTTTTTGAGAATCCCAGTACATTTTGGGGTACTCACACGGGACGTTATTAGGGGGCAGAGGCTGCGGTTACTGCCACAACTGCTGTCCCCACCATGAAATAAAGTGTCATCTGTTTCAGAGACTGGACTGGTCCCTGCCGGGTCATCACTTCTCCTTAGCGCCAGCAAGGGAGCGCACTGTCACTGTGCATTCAAAGGAATATAACAGGGAGCTCATACTGAGTATGCGTCAGAATTTACAACTGACAGTACTATCAGGTGAACAGGACTAGCCGAGCCTCCAAAACAGACATCACTGATGGCACCTCCTTTCAGAGAGGGCACAGAGGCTGCGGCAGTGTCCGCAGCTTCTGCCCCCTGATGATGGCTCAATCGAGTATGCCAGCATGCACTGGTGAATCTCAAGCAAAATGTCATGGGACGTTAAAAAAAAACAAAAAACAAAGAAGTCAGAATGTAGAGGGTACATTACGGAATTGTTCATTGAAGTATATTAGAAAACAAGATTAGATTATTAAAATGAATAGATATACATTTAATATGAAATTCACCTTTGGTTTCGGACCGCCCCTTTAAGTTCAGCCGACTGGTTCAGTCCTCCACAGCAGTGCCAGTTCCTCATGCAGCTCCTTGGGGAAAATTAATTGCCCACTCCTGTTCTAGAGGGTTGCTTTAGAATTCAGAGGGCACACAGAACCACACAGTAGGTGCAGTAATAGGGACACATACGGCAGCAGCGGCTCAGCATTGGGGTATCAGCAGGATGAGGAGTTTGTGAAGGTTGGGGATAGATGGTGATGGGGCTGGAATGTGAGAAGTGAAATGTATCGTTGTTGTAATCTCTGCAGCCGAGACCTGGCTGGAAGAAGTTGTCATGTCGGTCTGGGCCAGATGGAAAAGACGGTAAAAGTGAACGAATCCATCAGAAAGAACGTCCTCTGTAAGTCACCATCTGTAACTGTGCAGTAATCACTTATATGTTTTGTAGGACTGGTGTTTACTACTTACCATATGGCGGTAATATCCATGTTGGTGTTTTTATAGAAATTATTTTCAGCATCCGAGTTGTAATCAAGGTTATCTGGTTAAGGGGGTTTTACACTAAGCGATATCGCTAGCAATATCGCTAAAACGTCACCGCTTTTGTGACGTTATAGTGATATTGCTAGCGATATCGCTATGTGTGATACTTACCAGCGACCGGCTCCCCCGCTGTCCATCGCTGATCGCGCGAGAATGTCCGGCTCCATTTCTCGTCGCCTGCTTCCTGCTGGGCTTCCTGCTGTGACGACGAGCGACGCGTGGAGGCGGGCGGGAGGACGCAGGATCGCTGTGTGTGAATGGTAAGTATCGTGCGCTGCGTCGCTGCTGCATCGCTGTGAGGTCTGCCTGTGTGGCAGCTCACTAGCGATCATTTAGCGATGCACCAGCGATCCTGACCGGGTCGGATCGCTGGTCGGATCGCTGGTGCATCGCTAAATGTAAAAGGGCCTTTAGGGGTCCACTCAGAAGCTTCCCCATCCCCCTGAACCCAAACCCTAGCTACGCCTCTGGCATGACAAGCTAAGAAGAGATCTAAGGAGATTTCTTAAGTCTTATAGAGTGCCTTCCAGAACCCAGAAACAGATTGCACACCACAGTCAGAGACACTGCAAGCTAGGAGATCGCGGAGCTGGACATTTTCTTTGAAAATTACTTGGGCCAATTGTGGACAGATGGATGTGTTGGAAATTAAACAAAACTAAACTAGTCTACTGCAACCCAGACAGTAGAGAACACATGAGCTTCAGGAAAATCAATAAAAAAAAGTTCAGTGAAGAGGATTGGAACTATGCACATTGAGAAGATGTCATGAATTCTTTCATGTTTTGTCTCCATTTTTTCCAGTTTTTCTTTGCAGAATGGTTGGTGAGGATGAAGTAAAACTGTGAAAAGAGGGATGACCATTACGTCTGGCAGGATATTCCAGATTTTCATGGTCATTATAGATGGTCATTAGGAACTTACCATAGCTCCTTTTAAGCAGATGTCGCCATTCCTCAACACCTAATTTTATGGCTAAAGGGTCACCAATGAAATAATTCTGTTTTTTTGGAAAAAAGATTCTTGGAGAAGACTCTTCAGGGGTGATTTCCTGATCCAGATTAATTTTGTGAGAGAACTGGTTCTACACCAATAGCAGAGGCTTCCATTCCAAGATAAAACAACCAGTCAACATCAAGAAGTTGTAGGACAGTGGAAACATATGATTGAAATTCCTGGAAGGTTTGAACAGCAGAATCTGACCAGGTCCTGAGAATTTGTGCCTTTTTGATTTAAGGCCGTAAGAGGAGCTGCTACTTTAGAATAGCTTTTAATGAAGTGGTGGTAATAATTATCAAAGCCGAAGGTTCTGTGGAGAACTTTGAGATCAACAGATTGTGGCCAATTCAAACTATCAGAAACTTCAATGTGTCCATATGCAGACCTCCAGATGGGATGAAGTATCCGATAAATGGCAGCTCAAGATGCTCAAAGAGACATTTTTCCTGCTTGGCATAAAGACAGTGTTGCATAGTATTGTCAGAATGAGGTAGACATGAAGAAAATGAGTCTAGATCTCTGGAGAAGATTGGGGTGTCATCTGGATAGACTAGGACATACTGGTACAAGACATCGCAAAAGGTTTCATCCAAAAATTGCTGAAAAACAGCCAGTGTATTTCACAATCCAAAAGACTTGGCAAGATATTCATAGTGACCACCATGGGTGCTGAGCGAGGTGCCTCCATTCATCACCCTCTTTAATGAGGATTAGGTTATCCTCGCATATCTACTTTACTGAAGGCGGCACAATCTTTAATCTTGTTCAGCTCCAGGAAATTTGGGAATGGCACAATCAAATGGTCGATGTAGAGTTGGCTTCTCCAGGGGTGGACACAGACAGAAGAGCACCCCATGAAAGAAGAGTATATGGAACCTTTGCATTCTAATAACTTGTCTGCGACAAACTGCTTGCTGTTTTGGAGGAGGATGTGGCTTCCGTACCTCTTGAGCCCCTGGTATGGTTGCACCAATGGTATATCTGCCCCTGAGTATCTCAGCCTTCAGGGTAAAAGTGATGTCCAGATAAAGGGGAGGCATAATAGAGGTAGAACAGAGTTTCAGAGAAGGTGACACAAGGAAAAAATTTTATCAGCTCACCAAACCGTAGCAAATGCGGAGTCTGGAGGAATGCAATCAATCCTGGGCGGTGCAGGGAACTTGGATTCCGGAAAATCCTGTAGGCACAATACTCAGGAGGTGTTCCAACCCTCCAGTCCGAAACGCGTAAGCGTCTGTCACAATGGTGAACCATATGTTTTTTATGCTTCTATTCTGTTTTTAATCATTTTTTTTGGAATAAAGTCTTTTGATTTTAACCATCCTTTGGTCGAAGTTGCTGGAACACCTCCTGAGTATTGTGCCTTTCAGAGAAGGTGGTAGAGGCAGACCTTTGATGCAATTATGAAAGCAATATGATCCCCACTGGGTGAGCTGGTCGAATGACCAATCAATGACTGGAGCATGTAGCCATAGCCAGGAATTTGGGACACAGGAATCTTGAGCTTTTTCCCTTGACCACTCTGTAAAGTGTAAGTCCACTTGGATGTCGAGAGAGATTTATTTAGCAAGGAGAGATGTCAAATCTCTGCCAGCACATTCATCTCTGATCCGATTGGATAGGCTGGCGTAGAAGACAGCCAGGAAGGCATCATTGATACAGGCCAATTCCACAGAAAGGGTACGGACCAAGATGGCATATTGACCCATACTTAGAAGCAGTATGGAGTCAGCAGCTGAGTGGACATGATCCGGTTCGTCAAACACTATCCAAATGGCAGAAAGGAAGGATGGTAGGAAATTCATCATTGAATCGTAACACTCCCATAATGGTGAAGCCCACACCAAGGGTATGTTTCCACGTTCAGTATTGGCAGTGCTATGGACACAGCTCTGTCCAAATCGCTGCCGGCTTTTGTATGCGCGGTGATTCCGCATGTGTTCATTAAACCATGTGGAATCACCGCATCCTATACATAGACTGGGTTATTTATCTTGCGGAGACTGAGCGTCTCCGCAAGTTAACTAGACATGCTGCGGTTTAGAAAAACGCGCCGCATGTCCGGTTACACTGGTCTGCCACCTGGGTCTTTGTACGCATAGTGGAGATAGGATTTCATAAAATCCCCTCCACTATGCTCCAACATCTGGACGCTGTGGCGGTATGCAGCGTCCAATCCGCAGCAAATACTAAACGTGGTAACATACCCCAAGGCATCTCCTGATAAAAAAAAAAAAGAAAAAATTACGCCACTTTCTATAAGTCAGAAAAAAAATGCTGGGGACATAACTGAAAGTGTGCGATGCATGGACTCACATACAGCCGCAGCAAATTTAGGATCACCATCAAAATGGAAAATAGGAAAGTAAAGTGATGCCGCCCTCTACTGGTCACCACTAATAACTGCTACTCAGAGAATACCACACCAGAGTATGTTAATAATTATAGGTCATAAAGACACCCATATAAAGTAAAGCTGATAGCCTCTGCAACAAACATCGAGCAGGTCAAATGTAACAATGAATGATAATTTTAGTGACTCCGTTATTTTTTAAAACTTATTGCTCAATTTTGAACGATTTCACCAACATTCACACACAAGAGATATCATCCTCCTGGTGTCAGTAAATCACTATGGCCCAAGTTACACAACTGTAATGCCCAATGTGGACTAAGATGCAAATGGTCTACTGGTGGAATGATCATTCGGCAGACGAAGGATTGATCGTCACCGACTTCCATCTAATACACATTGCTACTGCTAGAATCATGGCCACAGGTGTGAAAGCAGAGACCGAGGGGCTCCAAGTATTTGCAGGTCCAGGGGGCTGACCGGAGGTACACACAATTTCTATAGCTGTGTAGATCGTCATACATCATGTGGAGCAGTGAAATATAATTTGAGCAGAGTTGAGCGTTTCGCAGCTCTCGCTCTGCTTCCTCAGGGATTCCAGACTGAAAGCTTTGATTGACTTCATCCCTTGTATGTGTTTTGATACTATCATCATTGGATCATCATCCGTGTAAACCTTGAAATGCACTGCCAACAACAATGTTATGTGTATGACGGAAGATGGCGAATGATTGATCGCACAAGCCCCTCCGGATCATAACGGTGAAGGTAATAAACCATCAACAATATTGCAGGCAATTTATTCACCCATGGAAAAGGAATACTAACCCTATAAATGAATGATGCAAAGAAACAGGAGATAATCTCGACCATTCTGAATGGCAGTCTGCATGTTCCTGAAATAAACAGTCTTGTAGAAATCTGACAGAATATAAGGGGTTAAGTGCTTGCTGACCCCCTCATGTCGGGCTTGTACTTAACTAAGGGTCTATTTTCATAGACCGACCAGTGACACTAAACGACCACCGATCGATAAACTTTTACTGAATGGCGGTAGTTTAATATCCTGTTTACACTGGCAGACCCCGGGAAAAGATGTGTACTGAGCGATCTGTAGTTGATCTGTAGATCTATACTAGATTGCTCAGTACACCTAGGCTGCAATTTTTCTCTGCAGCATAAGTCCTGTTTACAAAGGACAATGCGTTGCTGAGAACCATGATCTTTTGTGCTGCACAAAAGATACAGCGTGACTAAAGAATACACATGCTGTATACAGTACATGCAGCACATGCAGCGCACACTACTACCTACACCAGTTACATCAGGTGGTATTGAGAAGTCGTTTAAGAAATGACAGAAAATTTACCCTGTTTACATAGGACATGGCTAGGACTCCTCCATCGCACCCAGAAAGTGATAACACAGGTCAACGAAAAAAAATTTTTTTTCTGGTGTCCAAAATATTTTAATGAATTTGGGGTATTTTTGGGGTGCTGATTCTGAATATGTCATCAGTTTTGCCAGATTGGCTCAAGTTTTTGAGATTTTTGGTATCTTATTTATAGCACTTGTTGGTAAATGCGACGCATCATCTCATTAATTTCTTTGGATTAGTACTTGAACTGAGCAGTTCTCAATATAGTTTTGTGTTAATTAGTGTTCTAAAAGTTTGTTCATAGCTTGATTTTTGCACTAACTTTATGTTGTTGTCTGTTTTCCAGTGAAAAGCATGAACTCATCATGAAGAAGTTGTCTTAACGATCCAGACTCATTCTGTTACATTTGTGGTGAATATACACTGCCAAAACATAGAAGAAACATAACACACTTCGTAAAAAAAGTGTATTTTGCCTATTTTGGGGTTATGCTTGGGGACCAAGACAAGTTTTGGGCACCACACATAGTGTGCAAAGCATGTATCGAATTATTACGAAAATGGAGCAAAGGACAAAGAAAAAGCTTCAAATTTGGTGTTCCAATGGTGTGGAGAGAGCCAAAAAATCATCATGATGACTGTTATTTCTGTGCAGTGCAAGTGCAAGGATTCAATAAGCATAAGAAACGAAAATGGGAGTAACATGGAATCTGCAAGAAGGCCTGTCCCTCATTGTGAAGATGTGCCTGTACCTGTGTTTACCATAAATAACAGTCATCATGATGATTTTTTGGCTCTCTCCACACCATTGGAACACCAAATTTGAAGCTTTTTCTTTGTCCTTTGCTCCATTTTCGTAATAATTCGATACATGCTTTGCACACTATGTGTGGTGCCCAAAACTTGTCTTGGTCCCCAAGCATAACCCCAAAATAGGCAAAATACACTTTTTTTACGAAGTCTGTTATGTTTCTTCTATGTTTTGGCAGTGTGTATTCACCACAAATGTAACAGAATGAGTCTGGATCGTTAAGACAACTTCTTCATGATGAGTTCATGCTTTTCACTGGAAAACAGACAACAACATAAAGTTAGTGCAAAAATCAAGCTATGAACAAACTTTTAGAACACTAATTAACACAAAACTATATTGAGAACTGCTCAGTTCAAGTACTAATCCAAAGAAATTAATGAGATGATGCGTCGCATTTACCAACAAGTGCTATAAATAAGATACCAAAAATCTCAAAAACTTGAGCCAATCTGGCAAAACTGATGACATATTCAGAATCAGCACCCCAAAAATACCCTAAATTCGATGAAATATCTTTGGCACCAAAAATGCTGTTGACCAGTGTAATACATCTCTGATCCGGAAACCTAAAGACCTCAGTTGGGAAGCCAGAATAACTACAGACCTCAGGACAAAATAAAGACACCATCCAGCTCTTCAGAACCGCTTCAGTTGTGGCCAAAAGTATTGACACCCCTGCAATTCTGTCAGATAATACTCAGTTTCTTCCTGAAAATGATAGCAAACACAAATTATTTGTTATTATCTTCATTTAATTTGTCTTAAATGAAAAAACACAAAAAGAATTGTCCTAAAGCCAAATTGGATATAATTCCACACCAAACATAAAAAAGAGGGTGGACAAAAGTATTTGCACTGTTCGAAAAATCATGTGATGCTTCTCTAATTTGGGTAATTAAGAGCACCTGTAACTTACCTGTGGCACCTAACAGGTGTTGGCAATAACTAAATCACACTTGCAGCCAGTTGACATGGATTAAAGTTGACTCAACCTCTGTCCTGTGTCCTTGTGTGTACCACATTGAGCATGGAGAAAAGAAAGAAGACCAAAGAAGTGTCTGAGGACTTGAGAAACCAAATTGTGAGGAAGCATGAGCAATCTCAAGGCTACAAGTCCATCTCCAAAGACCTGAATGTTCCTGTGTCTACCGTGCGCAGTGTCATCAAGAAGTTTAAAGCCCATGGCACTGTGGCTAACCTCCCTAGATGTGGATGGAAAAGAAAAATTGACAAGAGATTTCAACGTAAGATTGTTCGGATGTTGGATAAAGAACCTCGACTAACATCCAAACAAGTTCAAGCTGCCCTGCAGTCCGAGGGTACAACAGTGTCAACCCGTACTATCCGTCGGCGTCTGAATGAAAAGAGACTGTATGGTAGGAGACCCAGGAAGACCCCACTTCTTACCCCGAGACATAAAAAAGCCAGGCTGGAGTTTGCCAAAACTTACCTGAAAAAGCCTAAAACGTTTTGGAAGAATGTTGTTCTCTGGTCAGATGAGACAAAAGTAGAGCTTTTTGGGCAAAGGCATCAACATAGAGTTTACAGGAGAAAAAAAGAGGCATTCAAAGAAAAGAACACGGTCCCTACAGTCAAACATGTCGGAGGTTCCCTGATGTTTTGGGGTTGCTTTGCTGCCTCTGGCACTGGACTGCTTGACTGTGTGCATGGCATTATGAAGTCTGAAGACTACCAACAAATTTTGCAGCATAATGTAGGGCCCAGTGTGAGAAAGCTGGGTCTCCCTCAGAGGTCATGGGTCTTCCAGCAGGACAATGACCCAAAACACACTTCAAAAAGCACTAGAAAATGGTTTGAGAGAAAGCACTGGAGACTTCTAAGGTGGCCAGCAATGAGTCCAGACCTGAATCCCATAGAACACCTGTAGAGAGATCTGAAAATGGCAGTTTGGAGAAGGCACCCTTCTAATATCAGGGACCTGGAGCAGTTTGCCAAAGAAGAATGCTCTAAAATTCCAACAGAGCATTGTAAGAAACTCATTGATGGTTACCGGAAGCGGTTGGTCGCAGTTATTTTGGCTAAAGGTTGTGCAACCAAGTATTAGGCTGATGGTGCCAATACTTTTGTCTGGCCCTTTTTTGGAGTTTTGTGTGAAATGATCAATGTTTTGCTTTTGCTTCATTCTCTTTTGTGTTTTTTCATTTAAGACAAATTAAATGAAGATAACAATACCAAAGAATTTGTGATTGCAATCATTTTCAGGAAAAAACTGAGTATTATCTGACAGAATTGCAGGGGTGTCAATACTTTTGGCCACAACTGTATATACAAAAGAACAGACCTCAAATGCTTACTGACCCTAGAATAAGTACATGCCCAAGACATTACCTTATAATAAGCACAGACCCCAGACTTTTACCTTATAATAAGCACAGACCCCAGACCTTACAATAAGCACAGACCCCAGAAGTTACCTTATAATAAGCACAGACCCCAGACTTTACCTTATAATAAGCAGAGACCCCAGACCTTACCTTATAATAAGCATAGAGCCCAGACCTTTCCTTATAATAATTACAGATCCCAGACCTTACCTTATAATAAGCACAGACCCCAGACCTTACCTTATAATAAGCATAGACCCCAGACCTTACCTTATAATAAGCATAGACCCCAGACCTTACCTTATAAGCATAGACCCCAGACCTTACCTTATAATAGCACAGACCCCAGACCTTTCCTTATAATAATTACAGATCCCAGACCTTACCTTATAATAAGCACAGACCCCAGACCTTACCTTATAATAAGCATAGACCCCAGACCTTACCTTATAATAAGCATAGACCCCAGACCTTACCTTATAATAAGCATAGACCCCAGACCTTACCTTATAAGCATAGACCCCAGACCTTACCTTATAATAGCACAGACCCCAGACCTTTCCTTATAATAATTACAGATCCCAGACCTTACCTTATAATAAGCACAGACCCCAGACCTTACCTTATAATAAGCATAGACCCCAGACCTTACCTTATAATAAGCACAGACCCCAGACCTTACCTTATAATAAGCATAGACCCCAGACCTTACCTTATAAGCATAGACCCCAGACCTTACCTAATAATAGCACAGACCCCAGACCTTTCCTTATAATAATTACAGACCCCAGACCTTACCTTATAATAAGCACAGACCCCAGACCTTACCTTATAATAAGCACAGACCCCAGACGTTACCTTATAATAAGCAGACCCCAGACCTTACCTTATAAGTACAGACCCCAGACCTTACCTTATAATAAGCACAGACCCCAGAAGTTACCTTATAATAAGCACAGACCCCAGACCTTACCTTATAATAAGCAAAGACCCCTGACCTTACCTTATAAGTACAGACCCCAGACCTTACCTTATAATAAGCACAGACCCCAGAAGTTACCTTATAATAAGCACAGACCCCAGACCTTACCTTATAATAAGCAAAGACCCCTGACCTTACCTTATAATAAGCACAGACCCCAGACCTTACCTTATAATAGCACAGACCCCAGACCTTTCCTTATAATAATTACAGATCCCAGACCTTACCTTATAATAAGCACAGACCCCAGACCTTACCTTATAATAAGCATAGACCCCAGACCTTACCTTATAATAAGCATAGACCCCAGACCTTACCTTATAATAAGCATAGACCCCAGACCTTACCTTATAAGCATAGACCCCAGACCTTACCTTATAATAGCACAGACCCCAGACCTTTCCTTATAATAATTACAGATCCCAGACCTTACCTTATAATAAGCACAGACCCCAGACCTTACCTTATAATAAGCATAGACCCCAGACCTTACCTTATAATAAGCATAGACCCCAGACCTTACCTTATAAGCATAGACCCCAGACCTTTCCTTATAATAATTACAGATCCCAGACCTTACCTTATAATAAGCACAGACCCCAGACCTTACCTTATAATAAGCATAGACCCCAGACCTTACCTTATAATAAGCATAGACCCCAGACCTTACCTTATAAGCATAGACCCCAGACCTTTCCTTATAATAATTACAGATCCCAGACCTTACCTTATAATAAGCACAGACCCCAGACCTTACCTTATAATAAGCATAGACCCCAGACCTTACCTTATAATAAGCATAGACCCCAGACCTTACCTTATAATAAGCATAGACCCCAGACCTTACCTTATAAGCATAGACCCCAGACCTTACCTTATAAGCATAGACCCCAGACCTTACCTTATAATAGCACAGACCCCAGACCTTTCCTTATAATAATTACAGATCCCAGACCTTACCTTATAATAAGCATAGACCCCAGACCTTACCTTATAATAAGCACAGACCCCTGACCTTACCTTATAATAAGCAAAGACCCCTGACCTTACCTTATAATAAGCAAAGACCCCAGACCTTACCTTATAATAAGCACAGACCCCAGACCTTACCTTATAATAAGCACAGACCCCAGACCTTACCTTATAAGTACAGACCCCAGACCTTACCTTATAATAAGCACAGACCCCAGAAGTTACCTTATAATAAGCACAGACCCCAGACCTTACCTTATAATAAGCACAGACCCCAGACCTTACCTTATAATAAGCATAGAGCCCAGACCTTACATTATAATAAGCACAGACCACAGACCTTACCTTATAATAAGCACAGACCCCAGACCTTACCTTATAAGTACAGACCCCAGACCTTACCTTATAATAAGCACAGACCCCAGAAGTTACCTTATAAGTTAGATTTCAGAAAGGCAGATTTTAAGGGATTCAGAAAGAGAATTGGAGGGATCCAATGGCTGGATATCCTTAAAGACAAAAATATCCAGGAAGGATGGGAAATCTTGAAAAATGAAATTCTCAAAGCACAGTTGTTAACAATTCCGAAAAGAGGGAAGAATAGGAAGCATTTAAGGAAACCAGGATGGATGAACACATAACTTAAGCACATGCTAAAAAGGAAGAAAAAAATGTTTATAAAATGGAAAGAGGGAGGCATATCTAAAGAAGAATATAATGCTGTCTGCAGAACCTGCAGGGCACAAATCAGATTATCTAAAGCTGAAAATGAACTGAGGCTTGCAAGAGATGTCAAAAGCAATAATAAAGGATTTTGGGGATATGTCAAAAGTAAAAGAAAAGTCAAAGATGCTATAGGATTTTTACAGGATGAAAATGATGAAATGGTAAGACAGGATGTTGAGAAGGCTGAACTTTTAAATTCCTATTTTGCATCTGTTTTCTCTCAGAAAGGAAATGCAACATCAACTGTTATTCACTGTCCTATTAAGGGAATAGAAGAATCCAGGATATCTATAAACAGAAAGATAGTGAGGAAACACTTAGCTAACCTAAATGAATTCAAGTCTCCAGGTCCAGATGAATTACACCCCAGAGTACTGAAGGAGATAGCAGAAGAAATTTTTGAACCCCTCTCCATAATCTTTGAAAATTCTTGGAGAACAGGAGAAGTGCCAGAAGACTGGAGAAGAGCAAATGTTGTTCCTATCTTCAAAAAGGGGAAGAAGGTGGACCCAGGCAACTATAGGCCGGTGAGTCTGACTTCTATACCAGGAAAGATCTTTGAACAAATTATTAAACAACATGTATGTCAATACCTGGATAAGAATGAAGTGATTAAACAGAGTCAGCATGGGTTTCTAACTAATAAGTCATGTCAGACTAACTTAATTTCCTTCTATGACGGTATCACTGATTGGGTGGATCAAGGAAATGCTGTAGATATAGTATATCTTGACTTCAGCAAAGCATTTGACAAAGTCTCTCATACAATCCTTATTGAAAAAATGACTAAGTATGGAATGGACAAGGCAACTGTTAGGTGGATTCATAACTGGCTTAGTGATCGGACCCAAAGAGTGGTCGTAAATGGCTGCACATCCAGTTGGAAGAATGTCTCAAGTGGGGTACCACAGGGCTCTGTCCTGGGCCCTGTATTGTTCAACATCTTTATCAACGATTTAGATGAAGGAATTGAGGGTAAACTGATTAAATTTGCTGATGACACAAAGCTAGGAGGGATAGCTAATACTAGAGAAGAGAGAGAGAGGATTCAAAAAGATTTAAATAAACTGGAGAAGTGGGCAGCAACTAACAGAATGGTTTTTAACAGGGAGAAATGCAAAGTACTACATCTGGGCAATAAAAATGAAAAAAGCATATATAGAATGGGAGGAATAGGGCTAAGTGACAGCACATGTGAAAAAGACTTGGGTATACTAATAGATCACAGACTGAATATGAGTCAACAGTGTGATGCAGCAGCAAAAAAGGCAAATGCAATTCTAGGATGTATTAACAGAAGCATACAGTCTAGATCACGTGAAGTCATTATTTCCCTCTACTCCTCTTTGGTCAGACCTCATCTGGAATATTGTGTCCAGTTTTGGGCACCACATTTTAAAAAAGACATCAACAAACTGGAGCAAGTTCAGAAAAGAGCGACCAGAATGGTGACCGGTCTGCAAACCCTGTCTTATGAGGAAAGGTTGCAGGATTTGGGAATGTTTAGTTTGCAAAAGAGAAGACTGAGAGGAGACTTAATAGCTGTCTACAAATATCTAAAGGGCTGTCACATTGTAGAAGGATCAACTTTATTCTCATTTGCACAAGGAAAGACTAGAAGCAATGGGATGAAACTGAATGGGAAGAGACACAGATTAGATATTAGAAAAAACTTTTTGACAGTTAGAGTGATCAATGAGTGGAACAGGCTGCCACGAGAAGTGGTGAGTTCTCCTTCAATGGAAGTCTTCAAACAGAGGCTGGACAGACATCTGACTGGGATGATTTAGCGAATCCTGCTTTGAGCAGGGGGTTGGACCAGATGGCCCAGGAGGTCCCTTCCAACTCTACGATTCTATGATTCTATGATTCTATGATTCTAATAAGCACAGACCCCAGACCTTACCTTATAATAAGCACAGACCCCAGACCTTACCTTATAATAAGCATAGAGCCCTGACCTTACCTTATAAGCACAGACCACAGACCTTACCTTATAATAAGCACAGACCACAGACCTTACCTTATAATAAGCACAGACCCCAGACCTTACCTTATAATAAGCACAGACCCAAGACCTTACCTTATAATAAGCACAGACCCCAGACCTTACCTTATAAGTACAGACCCCAGACCTTACCTTATAATAAGCACAGACCCCAGAAGTTACCTTATAATAAGCACAGACCCCAGACCTTACCTTATAATAAGCACAGACCCCAGACCTTACCTTATAATAAGCATAGAGCCCTGACCTTACCTTATAATAAGCACAGACCACAGACCTTACCTTATAATAAGCACAGACCACAGACCTTACCTTATAAGTACAGACCCCAGACCTTACCTTATAATAAGCACAGACCCAAGACCTTACCTTATAATAAGCACAGACCCCAGACCTTACCTTATAATAAGCACAGACCCCTGACCTTACCTTATAATAAGCACAGACCCCAGACCTTACCTTATAATAAGCACAGACCCCAGACCTTACCTTATAAGCACAGACCCCAGACCTTACCTTATAATAAGCATAGAGCCCTGACCTTACCTTATAATAAGCACAGACCACAGACCTTACCTTATAATAAGCACAGACCACAGACCTTACCTTATAAGTACAGACCCCAGACCTTACCTTATAAGTACAGACCCCAGACCTTACCTTATAATAAGCACAGACCCAAAACCTTACCTTATAATAAGCACAGACCCCAGACCTTACCTTATAATAAGCACAGACCCCTGACCTTACCTTATAATAAGCACAGACCCCAGACCTTACCTTATAATAAGCACAGACCCCAGATCTTACCTTATAATAAGCACAGACCCAAGACCTTACCTTATAATAAGCACAGAAGTTACCTTATAATAAGTACAGTCCTCAGAGTAAATACTAAGCCCAGAATGAGCAGACACCTCTGCTGTAGTCACTGGCTGGAGATGTCAGCACAGGTCCTGCACACATCTATGTGGAGCGATCAGACACATTCATGATTCATGGCAGAAACATGACAAAACTGCGATGTGAAATTATCTCTATGACACAATGTTGGAGGAGTGCAGGCCAGGAGGCGACATTGCCACTTTGACCTACAGTCCTAGGAAATGCTCATCCCTCTCTGAAGAGGCAATTTGCATATTTATTTTCCCAGAGAAGTATGCATGGCCTATAAGTCTCCTCACTCTGACATGCCAGGCCTGGCTTGTCACTCTGCACAAGGAGAAACATTACCCCTTAGATCCCAGTCTTAAGCCTCTCAACTAGCCAAATCCGATCGCATAATTTGCAGTGAAGAGGGGCAGTACCATAAAACACTGTATGCAAATTGTGATACTGGTTTGGCTCTGATCCTATATCGTATGGCAAGGCTCGTTAACGGGTAAAAATTGACTTTTAGGATCACTGCTTCCAATAGGTGGTGCTGGAGTTTAAGTCTTTTTCCTCTCTAAAGAGGCAATTTGCATATTTTATCTGCCATCACAGACTCCTGTCACCAGCAGCAGAGGGAGGGGAAAAAGATTGTACATGTGCATGCATCCAACAATCACACGGTGGCGCCACATCCACAATAAACTCATTGACAACCTCTGGAGGTCCCTACTTGCAAAGCATACTGTACACACTCCAGCTTCTGACTTTAATGGAGTGTTGCCCCCACAGTGGTTTGATGGTTCTCATACCAGATTGCCCAAATGAAATATTACAGTGTTCCTCTGAAGAAGATTGTTCCTCAATAATAACCATCAAGTGACTGTCAGAAAAGATTGGTAAAACAGTTTTTTTTTGGGGGCATGGCCCCACTAGATCTAACTGTACTTCAAGAATCCCTGAGACCTTTAGATCCACCAGGATCCATAGTATCCACTGAGACTATAGTTGCCCCCTGACTGGTTACAAGACTGATTTACATAACATTACGAGCCGGAGGCCGTCGCAGGCAATTAATTTTTCACAATTGTAATTTTGTGCAGGTTTGTAGCGTTCTCCTCCTCTGGTCGCAGCGTCAGTGTGTCATCACCTATAGCTATGATCCAATGCCTTATTTTAATCGCTGACTTCTCTGGATCCACCAGCAGCTTTAGATCAGCTGGCACCGCCAATGTCACTGACAATCTTAAGATCACGGGCCCCTCTAGGTCGGGTTCTCATGGATTGTCAGTTTTCTTAACGGAGTCATCTGGTCTACTATAATAGGGAAGTTTGTATCCATCTGGTAATGGCACATAAGATGGCACCTTCTATCAGAATTCTTTTGTATCCAGAATTTAGATGGGACACTTTTTAAAAGGGAAAAATAATTGAATATGTGATTTGACTCGAGGAACATGTTGTTGCAAAGTAAACTACCACCTGAAAACTCAGGCAGCACACAACTGCCTGAATCAGTCTTCAAAGGTCTTGAATGACGACATAGGTGCCTTCCATAGTAACCCAGTGTGGACTATCACAGGGGGAGACAGCCATAGGGCCGGTTTCACGCGTCAGTGTCTCCGGTAGGTGTGGTGACATCTTTCTCACGTACCGGAGACACTGACACGCGTAGACCAATTCAAATGAATAGGTCTATGTACATGTCAGCGTGTTTTCACGGGCCATGTGTCTGTTTGCAAAACACGCTGACATGTCCATTTTTTAGCTACTGCACAGATCACACGGACCCATACAAGTCAATGGGTCCGTGTAAACACGTCTGTGTGCCATCTGTGTGCGTTTTAAAAGTCATAGGGTTAACATTGAAACAAATTGCTTCAATACACGGACAGCACACGGATCATACATGGATGCCACACAAATTTGACAAATTGACACACGGACACGGATATCTCCGGAAATATCAGGACGTGTGAAACCGGCCTAAGAGATGGGAACAAACCCCAACCCGGAGCCATGACAGGTGAATAACAAGTCTAAATGAAAATGTTTCTGGATTTTTTTCACAAATGACTGGAGAAACTCTCTTTTCTTTTTATTGTAGGAAACAATACAATACATAATAAAACAATTAACTATTTTTGGGTTATTCTCCCAAAAATAAGTTATCCCCATCCATAGGGTATGGCCACTGGTATCCCCCAAATGATCTGGGAACTCAGAGAATGGGGTTCTACAGCTCAGACTTGAATTTTCAGCCTCTGGCCCATTCATTATCTATGCGACTGCCGAAAATAGCCGAGATACATTAAGCAGTCCCATAGACAATGAATGGAACACAGATCCAGCATGTTCATCTTCATTTCACTTAAGCAAAATCTGTAGAGCCGGGATCACAGGATCGTTGGGGTCCCCGTGGTCAGAACCTCAGCCATCAGGATATTAACCCTTATCTTATTAGTAAGGAATAACTTGTTTTTGTTTATTAATAACCCTTTAATATTTGTAAGAGGGTGGTAGATTCAAACTCAACCCTTTTACATAGAGTTTTAGAGGGAGCGGCTGACAAATCTTTGGGTTTGGAGACCACCAGACTGTTCCACAACAGATGATGTCAAGGGCAGAAAGTTTGAGCAGATTGAATTTGTACACCTGATTCTTTTGTACTCATGGGAGATAAGTTGACACCAAGGATGCCAGAAGCTGTATTTCCCACGCTCCGCTTTGAAAGCACATGTACAATGGATGAAATCATAAAGAGAAATAGCCGTCGGACAAATTGGCATTTGACCTATAGCTATTGCAGATGTTTGGGCGGCTATGGCCAGGCTCACAGGGTGACTGCACGGCACCGAGCTGCATCGGAGCCATTACACGTCTTTTATGTATGATCTTTTTTGCTATAATAAAGTCAGTTTTGGTGATGAATGTCCTATATAAGTCATATATTTCCTGCACACATATAAGAACTGGAAAAAGAAGCGAGATAAAGAAAAAGGATAAGGATCGAGATAAAATGGGAGAAAAGAGCTGAAATACCTCAGATACCCTAGGTCAGCACCTAGGTAAGAGTCAGATAAAGGATCGGTGATGAGATGTGAACTACGAAGTGATAGAAGAAACCAAATAAAAAGCCAAATATGAAAAATTAGTAAGAAGCGCTCCAATAAAAGCTTGTTGTTTTATTATCAGCCCTTCTATAGGAACTATATAATCAGAGGTAAGGAATAATTATGCATTTACACCAGTAATCTGGAAACGTAGGATTACACTGCGCAACAAATTTCAGGGAAGTTCTTGTCCCCTGAGAAAATTATTTTGCATCTTATAGATTTTGATATGCTGAACATGAATATGTGCTCAAAAAGTCTGTATCACGTAAGGTTTTTAGGAAACAACAGTTTATAGTCTACATTATGATGTCCGAGACACTACATACATGTGCATCGATGTCATTAGCAAAAGCAATTGTTCAAAAGTGTTTTGCAGATGACTTTCGTTTAAAATCCGTGTCAGATGCTTCTCGAATAAGATTCCAGCAGTAGTCAGCCAGCATTGACGTACTCCACTTTCCCTGGTACCTTTTCTCCATCAGCGCAATGTCTTGGTGAAATCTTTCACCGTGTTCATCGCTAACGGCACCAAGATTGGCTGGAAAAAAGTCAAAGCGAGAATGTAGAAAATGCATTTTTAGTGACATATTGCATTTCATCAAATGATATGCTGTGAGCATGTGTCCACGAGTTTTTCAAAGTTCGGTGCCCTGCTGTTGCCAAGGAAGTTGAAGGTCACATCTTTAAAGGCTCTCCATGCCACTTGTTCAGCACCTTGCAAAAGACCATCAGAGCTACTGTCATTCATTATATCTCTGATCTGAGGGCCAATAAAAATACCTTCTTTAATCTTTGCATCACTTCTTCTTGGAAATTTCTGTTGCAAGTAAGAAAAGGCATTCGATTCTTTGTTCATTGCTTTGACAAAATTCTTCATAAGCCCAAGTTTAATATGCAAAGGAGGAAGTAATATCTTTGCTGCATCACAAGAGGATTATGTTTAACATTCTTCTGTCCAGCAACCAGGTTTTTGCGGAGTTGCCAGTCCTTTCTGAAATAGTGCATTTCTCGTGCACGACTGTCCCACTCACAAATAAAACAACAATACTTGGTATTGGTATATCCAAGCTGCAGTACAAGAAGTGCAACAACTTTCAGATCACCACATATGTTCCAGTTATAATTTCTATTAATGTGGGTCAACAGTAACTCCATATTCTCATACCTTTCTTTCAGGTGTATGGCATGTCCAATGGGTATAGAAGGATAGATATTTCCGTTGTGTAGTAAAACAGCCTTCAGACTTAAAATTGACGAGTCAATGAACAGTCGCCATTCCTTCGGGTCATGTTCGCATCCAAGAGCACCAAACAACCCCAAGACATCATTTCAAAAGGTTAAACTGTCGACATGGTTGAAAAATTGATTAAGGTCGTCTTGACTGCTGCGAGAAACAGATACTCTTGTTCCTGGTAATAAGAGATTCCATTCTTGTAGCCTTGATCCCAATAATTCTGCCTGCCTCTTTGACAATTTCAAATCTCTGACCAAGCCACTCAGATCAGCTTGGCTGAATAAATGTGGATTAGATGTAGAAGGCTCTAAGTCTGGGTCTGCAGCAGTTTCATTTTCCACTGACATTGTTAGTTCATCTTCATCATCCTCCATTGTTCATACTTTGGGCATCTTTGGAACACAAAGACTTTCATCATGTGGCACTGGTCTTATGGCTGAAGGAAGATTAGGATATTCTATTGATTTCTTGTTCTTTGCTGAATATCCTGTTACATTTGTAAGGCAGAAGTAGCAATCTGTTACATGATCTCTCTGCTCTCTCCATATCATTGGGACAGCGAACGGCATTGAAGGTCGTGATCCATTCAGCCATGCTCTATGTATGTCAGTATTGTCTTTTGATTCCTCCCCTGCCCAGGAAATGTGGCATGCTCCGTACACGGTCAGCCGAATGATTAACTGCGCCTGCGCGGAATTCGCATAATACGTGCTTGAATATGTGCAGATCAGCGATTTATGTTATTTCAGTGGAAAATTCAGAATATACTGTTTCATAAAAAGTTCATATATGAGTTTTTAGAATTATAACAGAATATTATAATGTTTTGTATCATTTCTCAAAAACCTTATGTGATAGGAAAAATCTGAAGTAATTTCTGAAATCAGCATGAAAAAATCTATCAGGAACACTCAAAATTGTCCAAGGGACAAAACCTTGATGACACAGTGTTATCTGCCACTGTAAATATGCCAGCGATCACCTGATGAACGGGTATAAGGGGCATTCACACTGGACGATTATTGGCAGCAAGTGTTCCAAGAAACACTTGTCCCAATAATTGTGCAGTGTAAACCGGCTGTCATTCACCTGATAAGTGAGTATAACACTGATTCATCTGGTGAAATGCTTGCTTTAAAATTATCATTCTCGGCAGCACATAGTGTGTAACCAAGGCTACCACCAGGAATTTCAGGGCCCCATATTGGCAAAATTTCCGAGCCCCCTTGAGACCTAAGCCAGGTTCCACCCCAACTCCGGTCTCCAACCTTTGAACCTTCCACAGTCCCACCACCCACTCACAGAAAAACTCCACTCCTGCACCACGTCCTCACCAATCACAAATTATCAGTTCCCATCGAACACCATATCGCATAGCCAGCAGATTTTGTTTTGGTCAAAAGAATTTTTTTAAAGCCGTTACCACAACAATGTAGACTCTTTTAGCCAGACCCTACTCTACTCTAACCTATTAAACATTTGTTAAAATATCCTGTACTCTTTTTAGGTATATTTTTACTTATGTTTCTTTAAGGGAATATGGCACATATATTTTTTAAAATGAACAATAATACCACATACAAGGGACAAATACCAGCAAACCATGGCCCAACCACATATTACCACTACATAGCGACCGAATAATACCATATACAAAAGGGACAAATACCATCACACCATGCTAGATCACATATTACCACCACATAGTGACCAAATAATACCACATACAAGGAACAAAGACCAATATCCCATGACCAGACCAAATATTACCACCACAGTTAGCGAATGCCACATACAAAGGGACAAATACCACCACACTGTGACCAGACCATATATTACCACCACATAGTGACCAAATAATGCCACATACAAGGAACAAAGACCAGCACACCGTGACTAGACCACATATTACCACCACAGTGAATGAATACCACATTCAAAGGGACAAATACCACCACATCGTGACCATACCATATATTACTACCGTGACCAAATAATACCACATACAAGGGACAAATACGACCATATCCCCATATGTATTCAGGCTGTCTAGCAGCCGCATTCATGCAGCTACGGCAACAGAAACTAAATCTCTGAGCACATCCACATAAACGGAGATCACCTGAGCATGCTCAGGAAATCTCGAGTAATGAGTATACTCGCTCATCACTAATTACCACCACAGTGACCTAATAATACCACATACAAGGAACAAATACCGCAAGGTTATGACTGGACCACATATTGCCACCACATAGAGATCACACCGTGACCATACCATATATTACTACCGTGACCAAATAATACCACATACAAGGGACAAATACGACCATATCCCCACATGTATTCAGGCTGTCTAGCAGCCGCATTCATGCAGCTACGGCGACAGAAACTAAATCTCTGCGCACATCCAAATAATCGGAGATCACCCGAGCATGCTCAGGAAATCTCAAGTAATGAGTATACTCGCTCATCACTAATTACCACCACAGTGACCTAATAATACCACATACAAGGAACAAATACCGCAAGGCTATGACCGGACCACATATTGCCACCACATAGAGACCAAATACTATGATACCAATCATTAATAAAAAAAAAACACAATACTAATATTACTGTCATGATCCAGTGTTGGATCTGGCGGTATTAAAAGCACAAAATGAACTTTTTTTACTTTGGAAAGTTCCAAGGTGTCTTGACTGTCCCCGGTGGTGGTGAGTGGTATTGCACTTTAGGGTTTTTTGCACTTAATTATGGATCAGGTGTGACACCCTATAAAGGTGTGCTCAGGGGGTTCACTCACTGCCTGTGATATTGTGAGTTTGTGTTCACTCTGTTTTTGGAGAGCCTGGATGAAGGATGGAGCTGGTGAGGAGTCCTGCGCAGCTTAGCCAGGGGGGATGTGTTTCAGCTATGGTGTCTGGACGAAGGGCTGGCATGGCGTGGTGGAGTCGCAGTGATGGTGTCAGCGGGAAGTGTCTGCATGGGCTGGTGGAGTGGCGACTATGGAGAGTGGCACTCACCATGTGGGACTTGGCCGCTGAGCTGGACTCAAGCATGCTCGACTTCGTGTCAGCAGCTGAACTCATCCTTGGGACTCTGGTACTAAGCAGCTGCAACTGGTGGTGGACTCTGCTCCAAGGTTGCACTAAGGTGAAGGATCCTGTTATGGTGATGGATCCGGGTGGAGGAGAAGATGCACTCAGGTGGAGGGCTCTGTTGCTGGGAGCGCACGCAACAGAGCAAAGCTAAGTGGTGTTTCCCCTGTATTGTCTCTTTCCTCATGTGTGTTATTAGTGCAGTGGTGGGATTAGTCTCCGCACCGACCCATTCCCTAGTGAGGGTTTAGGGTCAGGGTGAGCAAGGGCGTTAAGGTACGCGTGCGGCGCCCGGTGCGAAACCGGCATAGGGAATGTTAGGAGTGCAGGGACACTGGCTCAGGGGAGCTCAGGAGGTCTCCAATTTCCTTTTCCCTATAGCAGGGCCCACCATTGTTAATGTTTCCCAGGTTCCCCCCTTTATTATTTAAATGCGCCTTACTGGAGGCGGTGTTTCCAGATATTGTATGTATAACGTGTAATACCTAAATTCGCCAGGTGGAGGCGGCGTATCCACCTGCACGTTTTTATTATTTAAATGCGCCCCACTGGAGGCGGTTTATCCAGGGTCACGTGTGTTATGGGTCCGCCTTGCGGTAACATCTGCGTCCTGACACACGTGATCATGACATTATCACAGGCCATACAGGTTTTTTTTTTTCTGGTGAGCTTTGGCCATGTGGAGACCGCTGAGTAATTGCTGCCGGGCCTCACTGATGTGAGTGGGGAGCGGCAAGGTGTTTAGAGCCGCTGCAGCAGCAGTTATCACGGTCTGGGGCCTCTGCTCAGATAACCAGAGGGAAAAAAAAAATGGCGGCTGCGGTCTGGCAAAAGCCCCTAGAGTCGCTCCTGGGGAGCGGGACTTGCTCTCGCACGGGGAGGTACCCAGGCTGGTGGGAGGAATGGTGCCCCACGGAGCTGCCTGGTGTTCCCCGAGGTGAAGGGGTACGTCCCTGTAGGGAGCAGATTGGTGTATAGTCCGCGGGGCTCATGCCAAATCTTCAATGCCGCCCCCTCCTGGTCGTGTGGAGGCGACCAGCGAGAGTATATTTCCTCCATATGCGTTCCCTCTCCTCCTGGTGTGTGCAGCAGGTGTGCTGCGGGGGAGTAGGGACAAATCTCTACCCTCGCCATTAACCAACCCTGGGAGGCGCAGACCTCATGGTGAAGAGGGTTGGAGGGTGGTGATCCCTTGGTGAATAGCGGGGGTGTGTGTGTGGTGACACTGGGGGACGCTTCTGTGATCAGGTCCTGAATGAGTTCACCAATTTTTTGACAAACGAATGTGTGTAATAAACGTTCAGGTCCGGACCTGTGTGTGAACGAGCGTGTATGTGTGCCACCAAATAACATCTTGTGGAAGTGTGTTGTGGAGCCTGATCAGCTCATAACAAACAAACATACACATACATAAACTCGTTCCCCAGGTCGGCGCTGTGGAGATGAGTGGTGCCTCCAAAATGAACTTTATTGCCAATACCAGCGGTGCGTTTGTCATAAACCTGAAGTGTCAGGGAATGGGTGGGTGAACTCAGGGTCTGGGCGTCCCCGCTGTAGGTGTTTTCCTAATGAGGGGTGGTCTTGAGGGTCCAGAGGCCCCTCATTAAGGAGGGGGTACTGTCATGATCCAGTGTTGGATCTGGCGGTATTAAAAGCACAAAATGAACTTTTTTTACTTTGGAAAGTTCCAAGGTGTCTTGACTGTCCCCGGTGGTGGTGAGTGGTATTGCACTTTAGGGTTTTTTGCACTTAATTATGGATCAGGTGTGACACCCTATAAAGGTGTGCTCAGGGGGTTCACTCACTGCCTGTGATATTGTGAGTTTGTGTTCACTCTGTTTTTGGAGAGCCTGGATGAAGGATGGAGCTGGTGAGGAGTCCTGCGCAGCTTAGCCAGGGGGGATGTGTTTCAGCTATGGTGTCTGGACGAAGGGCTGGCATGGCGTGGTGGAGTCGCAGTGATGGTGTCAGCGGGAAGTGTCTGCATGGGCTGGTGGAGTGGCGACTATGGAGAGTGGCACTCACCATGTGGGACTTGGCCGCTGAGCTGGACTCAAGCATGCTCGACTTCGTGTCAGCAGCTGAACTCATCCTTGGGACTCTGGTTCTAAGCAGCTGCAACTGGTGTTGGACTCTGCTCCAAGGTTGCACTAAGGTGAAGGATCCTGTTATGGTGATGGATCCGGGTGGAGGAGAAGATGCACTCAGGTGGAGGGCTCTGTTGCTGGGAGCGCACGCAACAGAGCAAAGCTAAGTGGTGTTTCCCCTGTATTGTCTCTTTCCTCATGTGTGTTATTAGTGCAGTGGTGGGATTAGTCTCCGCACCGACCCATTCCCTAGTGAGGGTTTAGGGTCAGGGTGAGCAAGGGCGTTAAGGTACGCGTGCGGCGCCCGGTGCGAAACCGGCATAGGGAATGTTAGGAGTGCAGGGACACTGGCTCAGGGGAGCTCAGGAGGTCTCCAATTTCCTTTTCCCTATAGCAGGGCCCACCATTGTTAATGTTTCCCAGGTTCCCCCCTTTATTATTTAAATGCGCCTTACTGGAGGCGGTGTTTCCAGATATTGTATGTATAACGTGTAATACCTAAATTCGCCAGGTGGAGGCGGCGTATCCACCTGCACGTTTTTATTATTTAAATGCGCCCCACTGGAGGCGGTTTATCCAGGGTCACGTGTGTTATGGGTCCGCCTTGCGGTAACATCTGCGTCCTGACACACGTGATCATGACAATTACCATAAGTCTCATTATACACTGGAGCTTTGTACATAGTATACTGTGTATAATGTCAGTGTACAGGTAACGCAGGGATCACTGGTAGTATTATACACAGGAGCTCTGTATATACTGTCTGTGTACAGGTAATATAATGATCACCAGTGACATTATACACAGGAGCTCTATATATAGTGTACAGCGATCACTGGTGGTATTATACACATTAGCCATGTATATACTATCAGTGTACAGGTAATACATTGATCACCAGTGACATTATACACAAGAGCTCTGTATATATTGTCAGTGTACAGGTAATAGAGGGATCATCAGTGACATTATACACAGGATCTCTTTATATAGTGCCAGTATACAGGTAATACAGGGATCATCAGTGACATTATACACAGGAGCTCTGTATATAGTGTACAGATAATACAGTGATCACCGATGATATTACAGACAAGAGCTCTGTATATAGTATACAATGTATAGTGTCAGTGTACAGGAAACACACTGACTCACCGGTGACATCTCTAGTTGAAGTCCTTCATCTTCATCCAACACACTGCCATCACATTTTTACAGCCCGGACTAGTCTCTGCAGAAAATAACCAGTTATCTAGAGCATATTCCCCAATTTTCCCCCAACCTCTACACTACGCCAGATGAAGAAAAACAGGACCTCTCCTCCCCCACACTGAAAACAATATCCTCAAAAATAAAATATATCACAGCAGTACTAATATCTCAATTAGCCCCTACAGTCCTACATCCTACTCCCATATGTACTCCATTCCTGGCCCCATAGGTCTCTCCACACCGCCCCATAGGTCTCTCCACACCGCCCCATAGGTCTCTCCACACCGCCCCATAGGTCTCTCCACACCGCCCCATAGGTCTCTCCACACCGCCCCATAGGTCTCTCCACACCGCCCCATGTCTCTTTATACTGCCCCAGTGTCTTTTCACACTGCCTCCGAATCTCTCCACACTAACCCCATGTCTCTGCACACTGCCCTCGTGTCTCTGCACACTGCCCTCGTGTCTCTGCACACTGCCACAGTGACTCTCCACACTGCCCTCATGTCTCTCCACACTGCCCCAGTAACTGCCCCAGTTTCTCTCCACACTGCCCCAGTTTCTCTCCACACTGCCCCAGTTTCTCTCCACACTGCCCCAGTTTCTCTCCACACTGCCCCAGTTTCTCTCCACACTGCCCCAGTTTCTCTCCACACTGCCCCAGTTTCTCTCCACACTGCCCGTGTCTCTCCACACTGCCCAAGTATCTTTCCAGTGCCCCCACCATGGTGTGGCTTTACAAAGAGAAAAGTTTCTCCTTACCTGGCTGAGGTCCAGCGGTGTCCTCTCTTCGATGCATCTGAGGCACGGACGTCTCGGAGTATGGCAGTGACGTCCTACACCGGCAACGTGCGCACTGACGTCAGTTACCGGCCTTTGATTGGCTGGCGGCTGTTAACTGTTGCCGTGAGGGAAGGCTTCAAGGCTTGTTTAATACATTTTTTCAAACAAAATGGCGCCAGCGGTGATGCCGGCGCAGTACTATGTATCTCGTTCCAATAGATGCTACTGCACAGGGGCCACCGCCATTTTAGCAGGGAAAAAAAATTAGGCTCCATCAACAAGATTATAAGTTGCACCCCATTTTCCTCCCAAATTTGGAGGGAAAAAAGGTGAAACTTATAATCCGAAAAAAAGGTACATATAATTTTTATTTATTTATGGTGATTTTCCCCTTGTAATGCTTTCATATATTCCTATAGTTAATAAAGGTCATTTACACTATTTTTGATATTCTCTGGTCATGTATCTTTTTGTAGGTTACAACAGAACAATCTATTACAGCGGAGGTGCGTCTGATAAGGATACAGGACAGGGACAGAACAATTATGTTAGTGATCACTGTGTCTCCAATATTGTTTACTTGTATTTGGTCGCTCACCACTCACTAATGGTCCATAAACGGGAAGAAATTTCCACATTTTAATGCAGCATAAAACACAGACTGAGATTAGAAAAGAAATAAAGGATTAAGATACAACCTGAGATATAAGCAGGGAGAAGAATGAAGATAAAATTCAGATAAGGACCGAGATACAACGAAATATAAAAAATAAAAACGGAACTGAAATAAGAGCTGGCATCAGAATTTAGGACAAATCCTCCTTATAATCTCAAATCTCTAAGTTTTGAGAATTTTTAAGTTTTTACATAGCAATGCAGTGAGTGCAGGCGCAGAACCGCAGTCAGTACATGAATGCAGCGCAAGAACCACAGTCACTATGTGGAATGCAGCACCAGAACCACCATCAGTACATGAATGCAGGACCAGAACTGCCGTCAGTACATGAATGCAATGCCAGAACCATTGTCAATACATGAATGCAGCTCCAGAACCACCGTCAGTATTTGAATGCAGCACCAGAACCCTTGTCAGTATATGATTTCAGCGCCTGAAACTGCCGTCAGTACATAAATGCTAAGCCAGAAGCTACCATCAGCACATGAATGTAGTGCCAGAACCACCATCAGTACATTAATGCAGCGCCAGAACCACCATCAGTATGTATGTATGTATGTATATATATATATATATATATATATATATATATATATATATATATATACACAGCACTAAGCTTAGTACAGTGATCAATTGCAATGTCAGATAAACCCCATATACAATTGTATTGCATGAACCTATAATTCCCAGGATGTCCTTAACAATGGTTAGGAGATGCTGGGAGTTGGTTGTTGCTATCAGTTATCATCAGACTGCGTACCACACAGGAACCACAGTACTGATGAGACATAGTACATATCACAAATTATACTGCCCCATAAATCAAAATATCTCCCATGCTGTGCCCCTGAAAAAATAACTGCCTCTCACCGTGCTTCCTGCATCAACCACACACTGCCCCTCTCTAAAACAGCACCCCAAACTGCAGTGGTGTCACTAGAGTCTGATAGGCTCCAATGCAAGATTTGAACCAGGACTCCCTAATCCTGAAAATATTTAAATACATATATATTATATTATGTTTGCCCTCCATCCTGGTATATATGTCACTCATCCTGAGTCCTATCCTGATCGATACATATCCCCTATCCTGGTATATGTCCCTTATCCTGGGCCCCATCCTGGTATAAATCTCCCTCATTCTGGTATATATGTCCCCCCATCCTGGTCCCCCGTTGTGACGCTGTTCTCTAATGTATAGAAAAAAAGAAACCATTATACTCAACAGGGACGTACATAGAAGTAATGAGGCCCCATAGCAGAAGTATAATGCACCACCCATAGTCACCCACCCATAGTCATTCATATAGTATAACGCACAGACTATAGTCCTCCATATAGTATAATGCACCCCCAATAGTCCTTCATATAGTGTAATGCACCCTCCATAGTCCTCCATATAGTGTAATGCACCCTCCATAGTCCTCTATATAGCATAATGTGCCCCCCATATATTATAATGCACCGCACAGTCCTCCATATATTATTATGCACCCTCCATACATAATTCACAACCCATGGTCCTCCATATAATATAATGCACCCCATAATAGTCCATATAGTATAATGCACCCCATAGTCCCCCTTATAGTATAATATGCCCCCATAGTGCTCCATATAGTATAATGCACCCCATAGCCCTCCATATATTATAATGCACCGCATAGTCCTCCATATAATATAATAAACCCTCCATATATAATTCACAACCCATAGTTCTCCATTGAGTATAATGCACCACATAGTCCTCCATATAATATAATGCACCCCATAATAGTCCATATAATATAATGCACCCCACAGACCTCCATATAGTATACTGCACCCAATGGTCCTCCATAGAATATAATGCACCCCCATAGTCCTCCATATAGTATAATTCACAGTGCATAGTCCTCCATATAATACAATGTACCCTATATAGTCTTCCATAAATAATGCACCCCCAAATTCCTCCATATAGTATAATGCATCTCCATATATAATGCATAGCCCATAGTCTTCCATATAATATAATGCACAGCCCATAGTCTTCCATATAATATAATGCACAGCCCATAGTCCTACATATAATATAATGCCCAGACCATAGTCCATATAGTATACTGCACAGCCCATAGTTCTCCATACAACATAATGCACTCTCCATTGTCCTCCATATAGTATAATACACCTCGATATTAGTATACTGCACAGCCCATAGTCCTCCATATAGTATAATGCACCCCATAGTCCTCCATATAGTATAATGGTATAATGCTCCCCCATAGTCCTCCATATAATATAATGCACCCTCCATATATAATTCACAACACATAGTCCTCCATATAATATAATGCACCCCATAACAGTCCATACAATATAATGCACCCCATAGTACTCTATATAGTATAATGCACCCAACGGTCCTCCATATAATATAATGCACCCCATAGTCCTCCATATAGTATAATGCACTGTCCATATTCCTCCAAATAATATAAGGCACCCTACATAGTCTTCCATAAATAATGCACCCCCCCAAATTCCTCCATATAGCATAATGCATCTCCATATATAATGCACAGCCCACAGTCCTCCATATAATATAATGCACAGCCCATAGTTATAGTCTTACATATAGTATACTGTACAGCCCATAGTCCTCCATATTATACAGCACAGCCCATAGTCCTCCATATAGTATACAGAACAGACTATAGTCCTCCATATAGTAATATAGTATACTGTATAGCCCATAGTCCCCCATATAGTATACTGCATAGCCCATAGTCCTCCATATAGTATACTGCAAAACCCATAGTGCTCCATATAGCATAACACACAGACCAAAGTCCTCCATACAGTATAATGCACAGACCATAGTGCTCCCTATAGTATAACACACAGACCATAGTCCTCCATATAGTATAATGCACTGTCCATATTCCTCCAAATAATACAAGGAACCCTACATAGTCTTCCATAAATAATGCACCACCCCCAAATTCCTCCATATAGTATAATGCATCTCCATATATAATGCACAGCCCACAGTCCTCCATATAATATAATGCACAGCCCATAGTTATAGTCTTACATATAGTATACTGTACAGCCCATAGTCCTCCATATAATATACAGCACAGCCCATAGTCCTCCATATAGTATACAGAACAGACTATAGTCCTCCATATAGTATACTGTATAGCCCATAGTCCCCCATATTGTATACTGCATAGCCCATAGTCCTCCATATAGTATACTGCAAAACCCATAGTGCTCCATATAGTATAACACACAGACCATAGTCCTCCATACAGTAAAATGCACAGACCATAGTGCTCCGTATAGTATAACACACAGACCATAGTCCTCCATATAGTATAATGCACAGACCATAGTCCTCCATATAGTGTAATGCACAGACCATAGTCTTCCATATAGCATACTGCACAGCCCATAGTCCTTCATATAGTATAATACACAGCCCATAGACCTCCATATAGTATAATGCACAGCCCATAGACCTCCATATAGTATAATGCATAGCCTATAGTCTTCCATATACTATACTGCACAGCCCATAGTCCTCCATATAATATAATAAACCCTCCATATATAATTCACAACCCATAGTTCTCCATTGAGTATAATGCACCACATAGTCCTCCATATAATATAATGCACCCCATAATAGTCCATATAATATAATGCACCCCACAGACCTCCATATAGTATACTGCACCCAATGGTCCTCCATAGAATATAATGCACCCCCATAGTCCTCCATATAGTATAATTCACAGTGCATAGTCCTCCATATAATACAATGTACCCTATATAGTCTTCCATAAATAATGCACCCCCAAATTCCTCCATATAGTATAATGCATCTCCATATATAATGCATAGCCCATAGTCTTCCATATAATATAATGCACAGCCCATAGTCTTCCATATAATATAATGCACAGCCCATAGTCCTACATATAATATAATGCCCAGACCATAGTCCATATAGTATACTGCACAGCCCATAGTTCTCCATACAACATAATGCACTCTCCATTGTCCTCCATATAGTATAATACACCTCGATATTAGTATACTGCACAGCCCATAGTCCTCCATATAGTATAATGCACCCCATAGTCCTCCATATAGTATAATGGTATAATGCTCCCCCATAGTCCTCCATATAATATAATGCACCCTCCATATATAATTCACAACACATAGTCCTCCATATAATATAATGCACCCCATAACAGTCCATACAATATAATGCACCCCATAGTACTCTATATAGTATAATGCACCCAACGGTCCTCCATATAATATAATGCACCCCATAGTCCTCCATATAGTATAATGCACTGTCCATATTCCTCCAAATAATATAAGGCACCCTACATAGTCTTCCATAAATAATGCACCCCCCCAAATTCCTCCATATAGCATAATGCATCTCCATATATAATGCACAGCCCACAGTCCTCCATATAATATAATGCACAGCCCATAGTTATAGTCTTACATATAGTATACTGTACAGCCCATAGTCCTCCATATTATACAGCACAGCCCATAGTCCTCCATATAGTATACAGAACAGACTATAGTCCTCCATATAGTAATATAGTATACTGTATAGCCCATAGTCCCCCATATAGTATACTGCATAGCCCATAGTCCTCCATATAGTATACTGCAAAACCCATAGTGCTCCATATAGCATAACACACAGACCAAAGTCCTCCATACAGTATAATGCACAGACCATAGTGCTCCCTATAGTATAACACACAGACCATAGTCCTCCATATAGTATAATGCACTGTCCATATTCCTCCAAATAATACAAGGAACCCTACATAGTCTTCCATAAATAATGCACCACCCCCAAATTCCTCCATATAGTATAATGCATCTCCATATATAATGCACAGCCCACAGTCCTCCATATAATATAATGCACAGCCCATAGTTATAGTCTTACATATAGTATACTGTACAGCCCATAGTCCTCCATATAATATACAGCACAGCCCATAGTCCTCCATATAGTATACAGAACAGACTATAGTCCTCCATATAGTATACTGTATAGCCCATAGTCCCCCATATTGTATACTGCATAGCCCATAGTCCTCCATATAGTATACTGCAAAACCCATAGTGCTCCATATAGTATAACACACAGACCATAGTCCTCCATACAGTAAAATGCACAGACCATAGTGCTCCGTATAGTATAACACACAGACCATAGTCCTCCATATAGTATAATGCACAGACCATAGTCCTCCATATAGTGTAATGCACAGACCATAGTCTTCCATATAGCATACTGCACAGCCCATAGTCCTTCATATAGTATAATACACAGCCCATAGACCTCCATATAGTATAATGCACAGCCCATAGACCTCCATATAGTATAATGCATAGCCTATAGTCTTCCATATACTATACTGCACAGCCCATAGTCCTCCATATAATATAATGAACCGTCAATAGTCCTCCATATAGTATAATGCAGACCATAGTCCTCCATATAGTATAATGCAGACCATAGTCCTCCATGCATGAGACCGTGACAAAGATGTGCAGTACTGTCAGTGACCGGCTACTTCATCCTAAATGTGAGAGGGAGCGCTATCGAAAGTCCTTCCTTCCTGCTGCAGTTAGGCTGTATAACCAGCACTGTCCAAAACGGAGAACGACCCAAACAGTGAACTGATAGATCCAAAGTTGTGACAGTCCGGTTACAATTTTTTTTTTTTTAATTTTTTTTTCCCTGTATATGTACCTACCTACTGTCAATGTAATGCCTTTATGCATCTGTATCTGTACTTGTTCCTGCCTTGCTACTGTAATGCTCTGAATTTCCCCATGGTGGGACGATTAAAGGATTATCTTATATAGTATACTGTACATCCCATAGTCTTCCATATACTATAATGCACAGTCCACAGTCCTCCATATAGTATAATGCAGACCATAGTCCTCCATATAATATACTGTACAGCCCATAGTCCTCCATATAACATAATGCACTCTCCATATTCCTCCATATAGTATAATACACCTCAATATTGGTATACTGCACAGCCCATAGTCCTCCATATAATATACTGCACAACCCAGTTGTCCATATAAAACATACAGCTAATAGTCCTCCATATAATATAATGCACAGCCCATACTCCTCCATATAGTATAATGCACAGACCTTCAGACCATAGTCCTCCACTTAGTACAATGAACAGCCCGAAGTCCTCCATACAGTATACTGCACAACCCATAGTCCTCCATATAACATAATGCACTCTTCATAGTCCTCCACATAGTATAATGCACAGAACATAGTCCTCCATTTAGTACAATGCACAGCCCGAAGTCCTCCATACATTATACTGAACAGCCCATAGTCCTCAATGTAACAATGCATTCTTCATAGTCTGCCATATAGTATACTACACAGCCCATAGTCCTTTATATAACATAATGCACTCTCCATAGTCCTCCATATAGTATAATGCACTCTCCATAGTCCTCCACATAATATAATGCACAGCCCATAGTGTTAGGGCTGGCGGAACGCACCAAATAATAAAATAATAGTAAGGTGCGTTCGCAGCCCGGGGTCCACCGTGCAGGGGTGGTAAACTGCTGCTTAGTAATGGCGGAAGTATAAAGCGGTATACAAGAGATCACACATGGGTTAACGTCACCTAGTGTGAACAGAAGCGAACTCTGTAACGACACAGAGCCGAGCCACAGCTGAACATAAATGCCGGAGCCTGGTAAAATCACAGCACTCGGTAAGAGAGCGCTCAGTATGCGGCCACAGAACTCAGCCCCAAGGACACGAGGTCTGAGTCCCTCTAGACCTACTGAGCGCACGGCGTCGCACCTGCAGACGCCACTATAGCTGCTGACTAAGGTGGAGTGTCGAGCACGTGCACCGTGGCGTGCAGAGCCACCGGTGGACACTGATGTTAGTCACAGACTCTGCCTCTACCTACACCTAAGCCTGGGCGCTTAACAGGCTAGGCTGCACAACACATGCGTACCAAGGGTAGGGGTTTCAAATGAGTCAGTCACCAGAGACATTCATACTTGCATACAACACTCACTCCTCATAGTCTGGTAATGCAGTCTATACTAGCGCATGGCCGAGGGGCCATGCGAACCTTTTAAAGCCGTGTCCTTCTGGGACCTTCCTGACCTTTCTGATGGTCCAATCCGAGCTGGAGAAGGACCTGAGCATGTGACCTCCATACTCCAGTGAGAGATCGTCCCACGGTCATGCTCCGTGGACCGAAAGGAGGACTTAGTCCCTGGAGTACCTCGCTGCTGACCAGCATGTGTTGCTATAGCTGGATCAGAGGTGGCAGCAGCAACCAAACCCACGGAGCTAGTCTGGGCAGAGCGCCTGGACCAACAAGTCTGCTGAGCTACCTCCTCTGCGGCTGGAGAGGAATGGGAGACCGCCAGAAGCAAGGCTCAGGATTCCCGCTGTGCAGCGACAGGAACCCAACGCCTAACACATATAGTATAGGTATTTTGGCCACAGTGTACTCGCAGATTTAAAAAAAATACTCACCTTCCCTGCGCTCTCCTGCAGCGCAGCATCCTCCTCTGAAGCCTGCAGCTGACTTCAGCATGCAAGCGACGTGTGTAAATGACATCACTGCCATGCGCCCCAGTCACGTGCACTCCGACGCCAGCTGCTGGCCTCTGATTGACCAGCAGCATGTATGGAAGCTGCCTGACACTGTGTGCTCCAGTCACTAATATTCTTAAACCAACAAAGAAATCAATAGTGACTGATCGGTAATGATCACCCATCATCGGGTCTACAATACATGGACCATAGATTGTTGGACCCCTCAGACACTGGGGCCCAGGGTGTGACAGTTGTCCTGTATGTACATTGCTGATAGCCCGTCCTGTGCTTTTATGTGTGCCTGGATTGTTTCCCCGCAGACACATTGTACTTTTGGCTGCGCTCCTATGACTGTCAGTTCTATCGTGTTCACGTTGGCTCCTGTCCCGGGACATGAGGAGGAGGCGCAGTCTACTGGAGCATTCTGTACCCTGTGGCCACCGCCACTCCGACTGTACAATCCAATCATTATGTAAGAGCGTTTACAGCTATTTACAGAACATCTGGGAGGAGGAGCGTCGTACAGTAATCCTCGCTGGCTGCTCGCCATACTGTATCCTGACAGCCCATAGACACCTGTGTAATCCACAATGGGCGGCCTCCTCAAAGCCCCCAAAAATACGAAGGACAATCAGCCACTACCGTCCATACAACAGCTCATCCCCCGTGCCCCCTCCCTGACGACGCTAAATCCTACCCCCCCAGGCAGGGGTTAATCCCCAGCACATGGCTGACCGAGTGCTACTGTACGTCAGCAGCACACACACTGACACGGTGCAAGGAGGGGGAGCAGGGTAGGATGGACAGGAGATGGATGAATACATGATAGATAGATATGACAGACAATAGCAAGGAAAATGAGCAACACAATCCTAATGTTGTGGGTGGAATACGTCCACAAGCAACCAGCCAAGAAGCCTCCAAATGATGAAATAATAGATACATGTGACGCTTCAGCTTGAGAAAGGCTGGTCGCAGCCGAAATGTTGCCACACCATATGGGCTAATAAAGTCCACTTTTTTCATAGTTTATTGGAGTGCTGCCTCCTTTTTTCTACAAATGGACATTTGTTAGGAGGACCTTGCACCCTGAATTCATCTATATCAGTGGTTCCCAAACTCCAGTCCTCGCGGACCCCCACAGGTCATGTTTTCAGGATTTCTATAGTGTTACACATGTGAGAGAATTCCTGATGCCTTGATGATACTTCCATCACCTGTGAAATACTAAGGGAGTCCTGAAAACACGACCTGTTGGGGGCAGCGAGGACTGGAGTTTGGGAAACACTGATCTATATGGTGCTGTACCATTTTTTTCTTCTAGATAGATAGATAGTGGCTGTGTGTCAGCAGCTGCTATTAATGAATACACAGACTCCACTATTGTTATACATGGAAGAAACAAAAAGTAGTTGACATTTTGTGTCAAAACTGTAAAAGTCACAATGGCAACTATTGATCTCATTGATGTTCCTTGCTCTTATGTCATCGCTTCATGTGCCCAGACAGGTCTTAAATAAAAAAGGAGACGTGATAGGTACAGGGTTCAACTCACTGATGAGGGTTTACAGCTCAGGAAGGGCTGCACCCTCACACCCCACCACCCTCCATGTAGGGCCTCGCACCTTCAGCCTTCCTGTACTTATTAGTGGCAGTGCACTGACGCAGTGTGTAGGACTGTACAGTATATTGACTGCAGAGGACTTGTGGACCTGGGCATTAATACTGAGCTGTGCGGCCATATATATACTATATTCTTGTAGATAAATAGCTCAGTTAGAAATAGCAGATCAAGAGGAAGATGGATAGTCACAAGCCATCAAACAAAAGGAGAACTGCTTATATTTCTGTACCAGGAGTGGCAAAAGGTCACCCAAAAGCAATGTGAAAGACTGGTGGAAAGCATGCCAAGACGCATGACAGCTGTGATTAAAAATCATGGTTATTCCACAAAATATTGATTTCTGAACTCTTCCTGAGTTAAAACATTAGTATTGTTGTTTCTAAATTATTATGAACTTGTTTTCTTAGCAATATTTGATGTCTGCAAGCACTGCATTTTTTTGTTATTTTGACTGTTTCTAATTTTCTGAAAATAAATACAAAATTTATTGCTTGGAAATTCGGAGACATGATGTCAGTAGTTTATAGAATAAAAGAGCAATTTACAATTTACTCAAAAATATACCTATAAAGAGAAAAATCAGACAAACTGAAATTGTTGCAGTGGTCTCTTAATTTTTGCCAGAGCTGTATATAAAATATCTGGCGTAGATGTGGCAACGAAACAAGGTGACCGTAGATAAATAGACAATGACAGCGATGGATCCATAGATGTGAGACAGATCCCAGTTCTCTCTCCATTGCCCTCCGGACACCTGGGGGTCTCTCCTCTAGTTGGCCATCCACAGCACCGAGCATGCGGCGAATTCTATTATATAACAGTAAGAGAATCAGAAAAATGATAGAAACAATTGTAATCTCCTCCTCCTGTCCCCAGTGTGATCGGTGAGGAGGAGGAGGAGGAGGAGAGGAGGATGGATGAGAGGAGGAGAGCAGGGCGGCCCAAAGAGCAACCACAACACAGCAGAATGCGAACACAGAGCAGAAGACAGCGAGAGCCACACAGACAGCAGGTAACTGACTTCTCCTACATGTGTACAGATAGAGAATGGACAGGCAGATTCTGGTGGCACCAGCACAGTATTCTATAGCGGAGAATCTTTAGGATTTTACTTTTCCGTTTTCTTCTGTGATGAATCTTATTAAGGAGAAATCCTCTCTCCAGAAGAGACACCTGGGGGAGCTGACAGGTGACCAGAAGGCATGCACATGTGTGAATAGACAGGTAAAGACAGAAAGGAGGTCAGAGACACAGCTGGGTGGTCAGAGGTAGAGGCGTGAGGGTCAGAGGTACAGCTGGGATGTCAGAGACAAAGGTGCAGAGAGACACAGCTGGGTGGTCAGAGGTACAGGTGGATGGTCAGAGGTAGAGGCGTGAGGGTCAGACACAGCTGGGTGGTCAGAGGTACAGGTGGATGGTCAGAGGTAGAGGCGTGAGGGTCAGAGACACAGCTGGGTGGTCAGAGGTACAGGTGGATGGTCAGAGGTAGAGTTGTGAGGGTCAAAGACACAGCTGGGTGGTCAGAGGTACAGGTGGATGGTCAGAGGTAGAGTTGTGAGGGTCAGAGGTAGAGTTGTGAGGGTCAGAGACACAGCTGGGTGGTCAGAGGTAGAGGCGTGAGGGTCAGAGGTAGAGTTGTGAGGGTCAGAGACACAGCTGGGTGGTCAGAGGTAGAGGCGTGAGGGTCAGAGGTACAGCTGGGATGTCAGAGACAAAGGTGCAGAGAGACACAGCTGGGTGGTCAGAGAAACTCTGTGTTGGATTGGATTGTCAAGGGGCCACTAGTGACACTGGCTCTGGAGTCCACTGTTTGGCCACATGCAGATGTCCCCTTGGCCTCCATATAATAATCTGGGAGGGGTGTTGGATGCCAGCTGCAGCTCATATGTTGGGGTAGAGAGCTCCCTGCACAGCTGCCACCGGGGGACTCTCCTGTTCCCCTGTGGACCGGTTGACACTAATGTGGCGTCAGACAGCTCGGTGGTGAGAGGCTCTGTACTGGCAGTCAGATGGGAATGTGAGTACAGGGCGAGTGTGCACTGTGGACACGCTGTTCCCCACGTGTGATGAGTGTACGGGAGGAGCCGGCACAGAGCGTACAGTACAGTGTGACTCACAACATCCTGCGGGATCGCTGTGTACTGTACATCTGTGGGCGGAGCCTCCGCACTGTACACACACGGCCTGCCAGAGCAAGGGGCACGCAGAGCCGAGCAAGGGGCACTCAGCGCAGGGCAAGGGGCACGCAGAGCTGAGCAAGGGGGACTTAGCGCAGGGCAAGGGGCACACAGAGCTGAGCAAGGGGCACTCAGCGCAGGGCAAGGGGCACGCAGAGCTGAGCAAGGGGCACTCAGCGCAGGGCAAGGGGCACGCAGAGCTGAGCAAGGGGGACTCAGCGCAGGCCAAGGGGCACTCAGCGCAGGGCAAGGGGCACACAGACCTAAGCAAGGGCCACTCATCGCAGGGCAAGGGGCACACAGAGCTGAGCAAGGGGCACTCAGCGCAGGGCAAGGGGCACGCAGAGCTGAGCAAGGGGGACTTAGCGCAGGGCAAGGGGCACACAGAGCTGAGCAAGGGGCACTCAGCGCAGGGCAAGGGGCACACAGAGCTGAGCAAGGGGCACTCAGCGCAGGGCAAGGGGCACGCAGAGCTGAGCAAGGGGGACTTAGCGCAGGGCAAGGGGCACACAGAGCTGAGCAAGGGGCACTCAGCGCAGGGCAAGGGGCACGCAGAGCTGAGCAAGGGGCACTCAGCGCAGGGCAAGGGGCACGCAGAGCTGAGCAAGGGGAACGCAGAGCTGAGCAAGGGGCACACAGAGCTGAGCAAGGGGCACACAGAGCTGAGCAAGGGGCACTCAGCGCAGGGCAAGGGGCACACAGAGCTGAGCAAGGGGCACTCAGCGCAGGGCAAGGGGCACGCAGAGCTGAGCAAGGGGCACTCAGCGCAGGGCAAGGGGCACGCAGAGCTGAGCAAGGGGCACTCAGCGCAGGGCAAGGGGCACGCAGAGCTGAGCAAGGGGCACTCAGCGCAGGGCAAGGGGCACGCAGAGCTGAGCAAGGGGCACTCAGCGCAGGGCAAGGGGCACGCAGAGCTGAGCAAGGGGGACTCAGAGCAGGGCAAGGGGCGAGCAGGGCAAGGGGCACACAGCTGAGCAAGGGGCACACAGAGCTGAGCAAGGGGCACACAGCGCAGTGCAAGGGGCACACAGCGCAGTGCAAGGGGCACACAGCGCAGTGCAAGGGGCACTCAGCGCAGTGCAAGGGGCACACAGAGCTGAGCAAGGGGCACTCAGCGCAGGGCAAGGGGCACGCAGCACAAGGGGCACACAGCGCAAGGGGCACGCAGCGCAGGGCAAGGGGCACGCAGCACAAGGGGCACACAGGGCAAGGGGCACGCAGGGCAAGGGGCAGGCAGGGCAAGGGGCAGGCAGGGCAGAGCAGGCAGGTTCCCTGGTGAATATACATCTGATACTGTACCATACATTATAGCATATACACTGCACTATACACAAGAGCGCTGCCCTATATACATCGCACTATACACAAGAGCCCTGCCCTATACATCGCACTATACACAAGAGCGCTGCCCTATACACACCACACTATACACAAGAGCGCTGCCCTATACACACCGCACTATACACAAGAGCCCTGCCCTATACACACCGCACTATACACAAGAGCCCTGCCCTATACACACCGCACTATACACAAGAGCCCTGCCCTATACACACCGCACTATACACAAGAGCCCTGCCCTATACACACCGCACTATACACAAGAGCCCTGCCCTATACACACCGCACTATACACAAGAGCCCTGCCCTATACACACCGCACTATACACAAGAGCCCTGCCCTATATACACCGCACTATACACAAGAGCCCTGCCCTATATACACCGCACTATACACAAGAGCCCTGCCCTATACATCGCACTATACACAAGAGCGCTGCCCTATATACATCGCACTATACACAAGAGCCCTGCCCTATACATCGCACTATACACAAGAGCCCTGCCCTATACATCGCACTATACACAAGAGCGCTGCCCTATATACACACCACACTATACACAAGAACGCTGCCCTATATACGCCGCACTAAACACGAGCGCTGCCCTATACACCGCACAGTACACAAGAGCCCTGCCCTATATACACCACACTGTACACAAGAGCCCTGCCCTATATACACCGCACTATACACAAGAGCCCTGCCCTATATACACCGCACTATACACAAGAGCCCTGCCCTATATACACCGCACTATACACAAGAGCCCTGCCCTATATACACCGCACTATACACAAGAGCGCTGCCCTATACACACCGCACTATACACAAGAGCCCTGCCCTGTAAACACCGCACTATACACAAGATCCCTGCCCTATATACACCGCACTATACACAAGAGCGCTGCCCTATATACACCGCACTATACACAAGAGCGCTGCCCTATATACACCGCACTATACACAAGAGCCCTGCCCTATATACATCACACTATACACAAGAGCCCTGCCCTATACATCGCACTATACACAATAGCGCTGCCCTATACACACCGCACTATACACAAGAGCCCTGCCCTATACACACCGCACTATACACAAGAGCGCTGCCCTATACATCGCACTATACACAAGAGCCCTGCCCTATACATCGCACTATACACAAGAGCCCTGCCCTATACATCGCACTATACACAAGAGCCCTGCCCTATACATCGCACTATACACAAGAGCCCTGCCCTATACACACCGCACTATACACAAGAGCCCTGCCCTATATACACCACACTATACACGAGCGCTGCCCTATACACCGCACCATACACAAGAGTGCTGCTGTTGTGAACTCTCTCAATTTGACTTCTGAGTCGGGGCTCCCTCTGCTGGTTACTGTGGGTAGTGGAGCTGGCCGAAGTCTGCCACCTGACGACGATGATGGGAAATCAGGGGTTACTGACTGGAGTATTTAAGTGAGCTGGCTTCCTTCAGTGGCTGCTGGTGTTTAGTTTCTTCCTGTGCATTCTGAGGTCTGCTGTCTCCTGCCTGATCCTGCATTTTTTCAGTTAAGTTGTTCATTTGCTAAACCTTTGCATCTGATCTGGTTTTGCCTCTTTCTGCTTTGCTGTGAGGGTTCAGCGAGCTCCCTACTGGGGCAGTGCTGGACCCCGCTCCATATGTTACAGCTTGTGTCAGTTTGTTCAGTCCCCTGTTATATTAGTCTCTTTTGCTTTGATGCTAGTTTACACCAGAATGCTGATATAGTGGGGGAGAGGTCGTGAGACCTCAGTGTTTTTTTTTTGTACATCAAACGTGTTGGATTTTTTAGGGTTTTGCGTGATTGCAGACAGTGTCTTTCCTTTCTTATCCTATCTAGTCAGTGTGGGCCCCATCATTTGCTCAGTCTATTTTCTGCCTGCGTTTGTGCCTCATCTTGTCTCACCGACAATATATGTTTGGGGCTATCTATTCCTTTGGGGTTCTACTCTGGGGCAGTTTAGATTTCACCTTTCTTGCTTTAGGCTTAGTTAGCTCTCTGGCTGTGCCGAGGCGTCTAGGGCATCGTAGGTACGCCCCACGGCTACTGCTAGTTGTGTTGTTAGGATTAGGGGTCTGCAATCCACTAAGTTGCCAACCTTTCTGGTTTCCTGGTGGCGTAGCCTATTCCTGCCATCATCCTCGGTGACCAGTTCATAACACGCTGCCCTATACACCGCACCGTACACAAGAGCGCTACCCTATACACCGCACCATACACAAGAGCGTTGCCCTTTATACGCTGCACCATACACAAGAGCGCTGCCCTATATACGCCGCACCATACACAAGAGCGCTGCCCTATATACGCCGCACCATACACAAGAGCGCTGCCCTATATACGCCGCACCATACACAAGAGCGCTGCCCTATATACGCCGCACCATACACAAGAGCGCTGCCCTATATACGCCGCACCATACACAAGAGCCCTGCCCTATATACACCACACCATACACAAGAGCCCTGCCCTATATACACCGCACTATACACAAGAGCCCTGCCCTATATACACCGCACTATACACAAGAGCCCTGCCCTATATACACCACACTATACACAAGAGCCCTGCCCTATATACACCACACTATACACAAGAGCGCTGCCCTATATACGCCGCACCATACACAAGAGCGCTGCCCTATATACGCCGCACCATACACAAGAGCGCTGCCCTATATACGCCGCACCATACACAAGAGCGCTGCCCTATATACGCCGCACCATACACAAGAGCGCTGCCCTATATACGCCGCACCATACACAAGAGCGCTGCCCTATATACGCCGCACCATACACAAGAGCGCTGCCCTATATACGCCGCACCATACACAAGAGCGCTGCCCTATATACGCCGCACCATACACAAGAGCGCTGCCCTATATACGCCGCACCATACACAAGAGAGCTGCCCTATATACGCCGCACCATACACGAGCGCTGCCCTATATACGCCGCACCATACACAAGAGCGCTGCCCTATATACGCCGCACCATACACGAGCGCTGCCCTATACACCGCACCGTACACAAGAGCCCTGCCCTATATACACAAGAGCCCTGCCCTATATACACTGCACCATACACAAGAGCGCTGCCCTATACACCTTACTATACACAAGAGCGCTGCCCTATACACCTTACTATACACAAGAGCGCTGCCCTATACACCGCACTATACACGAGCGCTGCCCTATACACCGCACTATACACAAGAGCGCTGCCCTATATACACCGCACTATACACAAGAGCCCTGTCCTATATACACTGCACTATACACACCGTACTATACACAAGAGTGCTGCCCTATACACCGCACAATACACAAGAGTGCTGCTGTTGTGAACTCTCTCAATTTGACTTCTGAGTCGGGGCACCCTCTGCTGGTTACTGTGGGTAGTGGAGCTGGCGAAGTCTGCCACCTGACGACGATGATGGGAAATCAGGGGTTACTGACTGGAGTATTTAAGTGAGCTGGCTTCCTTCAGTGGCTGCTGGTGTTTAGTTTCTTCCTGTGCATTCTGAGGTCTGCTGTCTCCTGCCTGATCCTGCATTTTTTCAGTTAAGTTGTTCATTTGCTAAACCTTTGCATCTGATCTGGTTTTGCCTCTTTCTGCTTTGCTGTGAGGGTTCAGCGAGCTCCCTACTGGGGCAGTGCTGGACCCCGCTCCATATGTTACAGCTTGTGTCAGTTTGTTCAGTCCCCTGTTATATTAGTCTCTTTTGCTTTGATGCTAGTTTACACCAGAATGCTGATATAGTGGGGGAGAGGTCGTGAGACCTCAGTGTTTTTTTTTTGTACATCAAACGTGTTGGATTTTTTAGGGTTTTGCGTGATTGCAGACAGTGTCTTTCCTTTCTTATCCTATCTAGTCAGTGTGGGCCCCATCATTTGCTCAGTCTATTTTCTGCCTGCGTTTGTGCCTCATCTTGTCTCACCGACAATATATGTTTGGGGCTATCTATTCCTTTGGGGTTCTACTCTGGGGCAGTTTAGATTTCACCTTTCTTGCTTTAGGCTTAGTTAGCTCTCTGGCTGTGCCGAGGCGTCTAGGGCATCGTAGGTACGCCCCACGGCTACTGCTAGTTGTGTTGTTAGGATTAGGGGTCTGCAATCCACTAAGTTGCCAACCTTTCTGGTTTCCTGGTGGCGTAGCCTATTCCTGCCATCATCCTCGGTGACCAGTTCATAACACGCTGCCCTATACACCGCACCGTACACAAGAGCGCTACCCTATACACCGCACCATACACAAGAGCGCTGCCCTATATACGCCGCACCATACACAAGAGCGCTGCCCTATATACGCCGCACCATACACAAGAGCGCTGCCCTATATACGCCGCACCATACACGAGCGCTGCCCTATATACGCCGCACCATACACAAGAGTGCTGCCCTACATACGCCGCACTATACACAAGAGCGCTGCCCTATATACCGCACTATACACAACATTGCACTATACACTATACTGCCCTATATATGATTGGCCTCTATCTCTGGCATGGCGCATGTGTCTAGTTTCCCTGCCGCTCCTCCACTGGACCGATTGCAGTCAGGTTCTCTAGTGATGGTGGGTGGGCTCCTGCTGATGGAGCTGGGTACTGGGGTATGAGTCCAGACCCCCTGCTCCCCTTATGTGAACGTGTCCCCTCTGCGACGGTCGTTGCTTGGACGGTCGTATCTCGGGGCAGTTGTCTCCTGCGATGACGCAGTCTCTTCTCCACTCTTCATCAGCAGATATGAAGTCTCCTCCACCAGATGCTGGACCTCCTAATCCCGGGGAAGAGCAAAGTGCGGAGGCCGAGATGCCGCCGGTCATAAAAGCGCAGCCAATGAGCGAAAAGGACTCTGGGTACTCCGGTGAGCATCAGTTATCTATCACACGACCCTCCGCCCCTGCGCACTACTACCCTCAGCATCTCCTTGGAGCATTTTCAGCTTGGTGGTGACTCCCATCTAACCCCCCCAACTAATGACGGCCACATCCTCTGACATTACCTCATTGCGCCCAACAGCTCCGTTCCGGGGTCTATTTGACACTGTCTTGACCGTGGAGCACAAACCTAATGTGAACGCAGCCGCAGAGCCATTCACTTACCTGACAGGACCTCATGGACAATGCTGGTTCCTCAAACACCTCTGTTGTAAAAAAAAAAATGGATTAATCCGCCTTCAGCAACCAATCACAGCACAGCTCTCATCTACTGCTCTCAAACAATGAAAGCTGCGCTTTGATTGGTTGCTATGTCCTAATTATCAGTTTACAACAGTTTTCAGGGTCCGCACAGATCACAATATGAGACCCCCGATAGCAATGTCCTCTCGGGCGCTGCTCTCAGCATATTCTGACATTGTGGGAGCTATGGAGTTTTCCAGGCATCTATTGTGATCCACCTTTGTTACTCATAGCAACCGGAGGACAGCTTTCATTTCTTAAACCTCTGCGGTAAAATGAAAGCTGTGCAGTAATTGGTTGCCACAGGCAAAGGCCATTCTGATAAAGCTGGCGGTCACTACCCCTGAAGCCAAAACCTCTGCAGTCACGGGAGGGTCATCAGAGTCCTAGACATAGCTCCGCCCACGCCATCCCGCCTCTGTACAGAGTTGTCAGGATGATGGCGCCGCTCCGCTGCCTCGTCAGGGACTGACTGATGTTCTCTTCATAGACAGCAGCTCGGAAAGCGTCAGCTCAGAGGATCCGCCGCCAGCAACAAGTGCCAGCGTGACGGCCACCACCCCGGACCCACTGCAAACACAGACGGCGTATACGCCTATATACATCCTACAGAATATCGTCCTCAAACAGGTGAGAAAGAGAAAAACAAGAAATGCGTCCGATAGAACGTTTCATTCCACAATTCTCTAAACTTTGCATCAATTACTGATCGTCCTCAGTTACGACTCTTTGTAATATACGCCACTTTCTTACTTTGCTTTATTCTCTCTCATGCGTCATTAGAACTAGAGATGAGCTAATACTTCAATATTCGGTTCGGATTGCCATATTTGCAATATTCGCCGAACAACATTGGAGTTAATGGGAGTACAGATGAGCGAATATGTTCGGAATTGATTGTCAAACATTGGTTCAGCACCAATACGGTACAAATATGGCAAGTTCAGATTTGGCCATCATTTTCCGAACATACTCACTCATCTCTAGTTATAACTTCTCAGTTCATGCTCTTTTAGAAGCTGCTTTGAGCTGCTGCTCCAGCAAGAATCATAGTCAAACACTATTTACAGCTTCCCTGCTCACCTCCCTCCCTCATGCTCCACTCCATCCTCCCCCCACTTCTCTCGGGGATGGTTGACCAGGGTTTCTTGCTGGATAGCAGGTCAAAGCTGCTTCAAAAAAGAGCGTGAAGTAGGAGGTATAACGACACGTGAGAGAAAGCAAAATAAGAAAATGGCATATATTACAAAGAATCATAACTTTACAAAGGATGATCAATAATTAATAAAAGGTTTAGCTACTCTTTAAGAGGAGGTCCTCCGGGATGAAAGGTAGGATTCTCTCCAGTACAAGCACCTGCCTCACAGGTTTTGTGGTATCTGGTACTACTACTCATTTCTATTGAGGCACATGGCCCTCTGCTGGAGAACGATTCTTCCATCTAATCCCGGAGAACCCCAGATTAGGCCTCAGTGCACATTACTATTAGGACGCCTCCCCAGGACCCAACAGACCATCTACAAGTCTGTGAGGTCGGAGAGGTGCCGCTGTGTGATGGAACTGATGCCACGTACTTGTTTCTATTATGACATAAATCACATATGTGAATAAGCCCGGACCAGCCATGGCACCTCCCTACCCCCTGTAGTCACTGCTATAAGCCCGTTTCTGATGTACCCCTTCAGGGGTCTTCAGTCATCAGCTGCAGCTTCCATGCACGAGTCTGACAACTCCATTCTGACCCTACGTTTCTTGTAGTCAGACCCCATTCTCTGCACATCACATTGAGGAGCGTTCATTTATCATCTAGCTGGCCCAGTGCTGCTGCCCTGGTGGTGAGTCTGCTCCTCATGGTCAAGTCCGGTAACTTTTCTCTATTTCTCCTTCTAGCCTCACCTTGTGCTTCTCCAAGCTCCTGTCAGATGCCATCGTAAAAGAACTTCCCCTTCATCCTACCTGCCCATCCTGCGCTCTTATCCTAAGATTGCACCTCGTATACCTCCTCTTCCAAGTTTGGCTTCCAATCCTCCCAAAGACACGGCTCTCACTCCTCCCCAGCCCAAAGTGTGCAAGCAGGCGGCACCACAGATCCTGGAGGTCTCCCTGCGCTCGCTGGCCTTGCTGCGACGGACACGAGAGACTCAGAGATCAATTCGAGAACTGAAGGCTCATACTAGACTCTATGAGAGAGCGCTGCAGGGTGAGGAAGGGGGGTGGGAGAGGCTTCGGAGAGCGATGGAAAGGAGTGGAGGGTACAGAAAAATTCCACCTGCCGCACCTGACTCGGGCACAACGGAAGAAGCTGTGAACATGACTGAGGCTTCCACTGCGACCAAACACAACGACTCAGCAGAAGTGACATCTCCGGAGGAAGCTGTGACATCAGACGCAGCACCATCTGCCTGTGATATGGGGGGCGCAGTATGACCTCAGTGGACACACCCTCCCCTCTTACCTTTGTACATTTCCATTTTTATAGCATATAAAACTTATTTTATTGTCGGCATGTCTGGGACGTGACAACGTTACGATTTGTATCTGCTTTATTTCATGAGAACATGAATTTGTCAAACTTGTCTGATTGGTTCTTTGCCCCCCATTTGACTCCTTCAGATCTAAAAGAACACTGTCAACATCTAGTGGCCAGTGATGGTAACAAAGGCTACACCGCACACAGGTTTTTACTCGATTCAGAGGTCCCCATACAAAAAAATCCCACAATCGAAGTCCAGAATTCAGGCGTCCACCATCTCCTCCTGCTTCCGTTTCTTTACTCTTTTCTTTTTCTTGGTGCTTCCTAATAACTGGGAATCTTCTCTATTCACCTCACTAACATACGGGGCAATAGCACCAAATGGACAAAAACGCTGTTTCAGTCCTTGTGGGAGGGATAATGGTGGCCGGTCAGGAACATTGCGCAGGGCAGTGTGGTCTCCGTGGGCCTCTGACAAAGTGATGACACCTTGTAATGGAGAAGCTGCCTGGAGCTTGTCCTCCGGGAGCCCTGAAGGCTGCAGAAAGGCGCACAGGGGTAGCGCAGGGCCGGGCGTGGACACCATGTGGTAATACTTCTTCACGCTGCCATCTTTGATCCTCTGCATCTTGTAGCCAGATAAGGGGAAACGATGAGAGTTAAAGCTGATGACAAGAAGAGAGATCACGTTACTCCCTACAGTAAAGTACATCCCCTCGTCCATTACTGCACAGACCCCTCCACCAATGTATCTGTGATAATACAGCTCAAAGAAGGTGGCGCTGGAAGAATCAGACTTAATTGGTAGATCAACCTGAAAGCTAGCAGAATAGTGAGTGCAGCTCTGGAGTATAGTACAGGCTGTAATGGTAAATGCGGTGCCTCCTGCTCTAGAAGACATTGAGGACTCATCCAGTGCTCATTAGGATCAGTCTCCAGTTGTCTGGTTACATGTCTGAGCCTGCAGGACTCGCCGTGGACATAATCTGGGTGGGGCAGTGACCCAGATACAAGAGCTGTGCCGTTCTCCACACTTGACGCTTATGAATAAACTGCTCTAAGTAGCACTACATACCCCACTATATGTCTGTACAGATAAATACACTGTGCCCTCCTCTCGCATTTATTAGTTCCAGGTTTATAGTCACATCCATTACACACAAGCACCTAAAATCCAGTGCAGTAATGAGATACTGTCATCACAAGGATGCAAATCACAGATGTGGTCAAATGACTGACCACCAACATGGGGAATACAGGAGACTCATGACAGTCTGGGCATTGCATAGTTATCATTCAGTGGGTAAAGTGAGTGCAGATATTTCTTCTGAGACTGGACAGCCCCTTTTATTCACAACCCCTTCAATATTGCAGCACAGCTTCTTACTCAAATTCATCACCTACTCATAATACATTGGTTAGGACTGCTCTGAGGGGTATACCTTGACATTTGGTAGAGCGGCTTAGTATACGTTTTTTGCAAAAAATGTATCAACTAAATACCCTGTTTTATCATCTTTTTACTAGCACTTGCTGTCCATTGTTAAGATATATTTGTACAGCAGAGTATTTTTTCACGTTTGTTGTAATGTGTTTCAGTCTCTTGGTGGTGTGAACACTGTCCTACCGACTTGTTCACAGTGTGTGCATGGCCCATGCGTTTGTATTCACCTACTCATAAGTTTAGCACAAATTGTGAAGGATGGGGCCAACAGCCCAGTCGGCCCCTCCCCCAGGAAAGGTCAGGTGGCCCAACAGCCAAGAGTCAGCCCACTCCCCAGGGGAGGCTGAGGGGGCCCAACAGCCCAGACTCAGCCCCCTCCCCCCCTCAGGGGAGGTCGGGGGGGCCCAACAGCCCAGAGACAGTCCACCCCCCCAGAGGGGAGGTCGGGAGCCCCAACAGCCCCGAGCCAGCCCACCCGCCCTCCCCCAGGGGAGGTTGGGGGGGACAAACAGCCCAGAGTCAGCCCACTCACCAAGGGGAGGATGGGGGGCCCCAACAGCCCAGAGTCAGCCCACCCCCCCAGGGGAGGATGGGGGGCCCCAACAGCCCAGAGTAAGCCCACCCCCCCAGGGGAGGATGGGGGGCCCCAACAGCCCAGAGTAAGCCCACCCCCCCAGGGGAGGATGGGGGGCCCCAACAGCCCAGAGTAAGCCCACCCCCCCAGGGGAGGATGGGGGGCCCCAACAGCCCAGAGTAAGCCCACCCCCCCAGGGGAGGATGGGGGGGCCCCAACAGCCCAGAGTCCACCAACCCCCTCTGGGGCTGCAGATTCCTTGTTTTCATGAGGGAAGCGCCTTGCACTTCTACCGATGTGACGGTCACCTTCGCTCTATAGCACCCCTTGAACGTCTATGGATACAAGAAGCGCTCCCTGTAATCACCTCACATGTCGGGGGCAATTACTTTCTGCAGTCAGACCCATCACCCCTCAGGTATCAGGGTATGTTTCCACGTGGTGTATCTTCTGTGGATTGGACGCTGCTTACAGCCGCAGTGTCCAGATGTTACAGCATAGTGGAGGGGATTTTATGAAATCCCATCTCCACTATGCGTACAAAGACCCAGGTGGCAGACCAGTGTAACCGGACATGCGGCGCGTTTTTCTAAACCGCAGCATGTCTAGTTAACTTGCGGAGACGCTCAGTCTCAGCAAGATAAATAACAGTCTATGTATAGGATGCGGTGATTCCACATGCGGAATCACCGCGCGTACAATAGCCGGCAGTGCTTTGGGTGGAGCTGCGTCCAAAGCGCTGCCAATACTGACTGTGAAAACATACCCTTACCGCTCTTCTCACCTTTCCGGAGAAAAGTCTGCGGGAGCCTTAATCAGCCAGAACTCCATGTCCGGTTCAGAGGTCGCCGATCTGTCACATTCCGCCACCGGGACAAAATCCTGCGGACACCGGAAGCCGCAACCTGAGGGACACAACACTGTCAGTCACATTACATCCCAACTACCATCCCCAACATCAGCCCAAAGAACCATACACCCCAGAAGCCGCATCAATCATCATTACAATCATCAGCTTCAGCACACGGAGCCTGCACTCTGATGATCCCCGTCACATGTAGCATGGGCGCAGCCATCTTACCCTCCTCCATCACTCGGCATCTACTGGCGAATGACGTCATATCCGCGCGACACAGGAGGAAACAGTGCAATGATCGGAAAAAAATATGCGTAACAGCGCCACCTGCTGGACACAGATGTAGCATACTTTAATGATCGATATAACCCAGATACCAGCGCCACCTGCCGGATACAGATGTAACATAGTGTAATGATCGGTATAACCCAGGTACCCGCGCCACCTGCCGGAAACAGATGTAACATACTGTAATGATCAGGTACTAGCGGCCACCTGCCTGACATAGGAGGTGACAGTGTAATAAAAGGTATAATGCTTTTATTACACTCTCACCTCCTATGTCAGGCAGGTGGCTGCTTGTACCTGACATACCGATCATTACAGTATGTTACATCTGTATCCGGCAGGTGGCGCTAGTACCTGGGTTCTACCGATCATTATAATTCAAGTTCCAGTGCCACCTGCAGGACACAGATTGTAACTCGTTGTAATGATCGGTATAACCCAGGTACCAGCGCCACCTGCAGGACATAGGAGACAACAGTGTCCTAAACGTTATAATCCAGGTACCAGCGCCACCTGCCGGACACAAGAGGTAACACAGTGCAATAAAATTGGTATAATCTGGCAATTAATTTTCCCAAGAGACCACATGAGAGCACGTGATTGTTGTTGAAGCCGAACTTAATACCTCATTATTATTATTGTTTTACAATAGTTGCATATTATTTAATTTTTATTAAAATTTTTACAAAGTTCACAAATCATAAACACCTGTTATTCAGCCTCTATCCTTGAGTAACAGCCCCCCACACACTATGAAGCCCCCATTCTGCCTTCGCCCCCCGTTATACCGATGCGTTGCTCCGGTCTTCCTCGGCAGCCGCAATATAGTGACATCATCGCACTGCTGCGCTTTCAGACGCACAGGCGCAATGGTGGAACAGCTGATGGCTGCCATTTTCATCATTGAGAGGAGGAAGGAGTCCCACAACCATCCAACATTAACCACTTCACCACCTTCGGGTTTTCAGTTTTTGCGTTTTAGTTTTTTTCTCCAATTTTTTGCCAGAGCCATAACGTTTTTATTTTTCCATCAATATGGCCACGTGAAGGCTTGTTTTTTGTTTTTTTATTTTTGCAGGACGAGTTGTACTTTTGAACGACACCATTGGCTTTACCATATAAAGTACTGAAAAATGGGAAAAAACTCAAAGGGTGGTGAAACTGCAAAAAAAAATGCAATTCCACAATTTTTTTTTTTTTTGCCATGTTCACTAAATGCTAAAACTGACCTGCCATTATGATTCTCCAGGTCATTACAAGTTAATAGACGCCAAACATGAATAGGGTCCTGCAGACCCCGGGTTGTCATGCCAACTCGCGGTCATTTGACACAGGCGTCGATGACTGTAGTTAGTGACACGTTTCCAGGGCGACCAAGTTAAATGCTGCTGTTAGAGATTGACAGCAGCTTTTAACATGTTATCAGTAGAGGGTGTATCGCCATTCCACACGCGGTAGTTAGGGGCACATGTCAGCTGATTAATATTTGCGGGCTCATCTCCGGAGCTCGCAACATACAGGGGAAGGTGACCTATGACGTACCTAAATGTTGTAGGTCATAAAGGGGTTAAAATCTAGTTTATTAACAAGCCTTGGTCATAGAACCAAGGGCGCATGCGTTGTGCCAGAAATGCGTCTGGTTTTATATGGCTTCCTTGGATCCTTGTTTTTAATGGCTTGTTAATAAACTGGATTTTAATGTTGAATGATTGTACTGGATTCCTCCCTCTCCCTCTTCAGCAGAAGTGACATTCTCCATGTACTGTATATCTCCATCCTGAACACAGATTACTTTGCAGCTTGCTGAGCTCCATCCCCTTTTTCCTTTTCTCTTATTTTCATCATTGTCTTCAATGGTATCAAGATCACAAATGCATGTGTAGTGCAGGATCTGTCACTTCCTACCTGTCCTCCATGTGTACTTGTACGGAGGCTACTGGTCACATGCTTCCCCCTCTTTGGACACTGTTCACATGGATTACACCTTGTCGTTTACCAATGCTAATGTAATGTTGCTGAATTGTGTATGTACTTGATATGTATTGTTTATAAGATTAGGGATAGTATAGGGTAATAGCATAGGACAATAGTGAGGGGCACTGTAGAGATAGGGAATGAGATAGAATAGCATAAACCGGATTACTTACCGGTAATGCTCTTTTAATGAGTCCACGACAGCACCCACTGGAGGTATCAGATCCGCCCCATTGGAACAGGAAACCCTACAGAAAGATAAAAGGGGGCGGTCCGCCTTTCCTCCTCAGTTTTGTATTTCAGAGTATCAGGAGGACCGCCAAGAGTTAGGCAATATTCTTGCATCTCTAAATTTTATTTCTTTATATTAGGAGATACACTTTAATATGTGGTGTATTTATTGCTATTGTTATCTTCATAGGGAGGGAAGTGAGCGGGTGCTGTCGTGGATTCATTAAAAGAGCATTACCTTTAAGTAATCCGGCTTTTTACCCTTCGCCACAACAGCACCCACTGGAGAGATTCCAGAGACCATCACCTGGGTGGGACCACCGTGCCAAGGACAGTCCTCCCAAAGCTTAGGTCAGAAGTTGATGAAAGGTCAAGTCTATAGTGATTATAGAAGGTAGAAGGAGATGACCAAATTGCCGCCTTGCATATAGCTTCGATTGGAACGTCTCCCCTCTCGGCCCAGGAGGATGCCATTGCTTTGGTAGTATGCGCTCTAATGTTCTCCGGAGGATCTTCACTTCTCGCGGAGTAGGCTAACCGAATGGCATCCTTAATCCACCGGGATAAGGTGCTCTTCGTGACTCCATACCCTTTTTTGTAGCCCTGAAAAGATTTGAACAGAGCCCTGCACTGCCTTCAGCTCCTGGACCTCTCAATGTATTCTAGGACAGCTCTTCTAACATCCAAGGTGTGGAATTTCTGCTCCTCAGGAGTGGAGGGATCTCTAAAGAAGGTCGGGAGGAGTATTTCTTGAGATATATGGAATTTTGTTGACACCTTAGGAAGGTATGAGGGATCTGGCTTTAATATTAACCTATCCTGGTATATCTGAAAAAAGGGTGGGTCTATGGATAGGGCTTGGATGTCGCTCACCCTCCTAGCAGACGTTAGTGCTACTAAGAGGGCCGTCTTGAGTGACAAGTATTTTAGAGATATTGTGTCTATTGGTTCGAAGGGGGCTTCCGTTAGGGCGTCTAAGACCAAATCTAGGTCCCATGGAGGGATTGTAGGTACGTGAACAGGGGCCGTTCGTTCGCATGCTGTAATAAATCATGATATCCACCCATTCCCTGCTATATTGTGGCCATACAGTGCCCCTAATGCGGACACTTGGACTTTTAGCGTGTTTACTGCGAGACCTAAATCTTTCCCTTTTTGTAGAAATTCCAAGATAGGAACTATCGGGACTTCCGTGGTATGAGGGGTTGTATGGAACTGCAGAAATTTTTTCCCATATTTTTGTATAAATCTGAGTAGTGGACTGCTTCCTGCTTTGCAGGAGCGTAGTAATTAGTGTTTCGGAAAACCCTCTTGATCTCAGTAGCTGCCTTTCAAATTCCACGCTGTCAAGTGTAAGCTGTCCACTTGGGGGTGGAAAAAAGGGCCTTGGAAGAATAGGTTGGGAATCGAAGGGAGAACCCAAGGATCTGACACCGACATGGTTCATAGCCAAGAGAACCACGGTCTCTTGGGCCAGAATGGTGCTATCAAAATTACTCTCGCCTTGTCCTCTCTGATCTTCCGAATGACCTGTGGCAGAAGGAATATCGGGGGAAAGGCATTGTCAAAATCCTGTCAGCGCCGGCGTGCAGCCTCCACTGAGCAGGGACTCACCCGCACTGGAGGGGGGTCCGGGGTCAGGTACAGCCGGAAAGTACAGATACACAGGACCTGTGGACGCTGAAGTTTAGAAAGCAGTCACAGGACCTACGGTCATGTGACTGCAAGGGGGCGGGGCTTAGCATCCTGCTTTCAGAGATGGCAGTACACTATACAGAAATACTCAGAGTCAGGCAAAACGGAGGTCATACACAGAGATATCAGTAAAGTACCAGGGATGAGAAAGGACGGATAGTCAGGGCCAAGCAGAAGTCAAAACCAAACAGACATAGAAAGTACCAAGCAGAATCCAAAGCAATATCCAGAGAACAGATCGAGTCATACACAGAGAATCAAGCAAACAGAACACAGCACAAACACACTCAGGGGTCACACAATGCCAAGGGCGAAAGTATAACTGACAGGGATTGGAGTATCTCAGGGCAATAAAAAGCTCTGCCTGAACCAAAGAGAGGCCACAATAATTAACCCCAGGTGTGCAGGTCAAAGTCTGCACTGAGCTCAAGACATTAACCCCTGACGTGCAGGTCAAAACCTGCACTGGGATCATGACAGGCATATGCCAGGTTGAATTTCCATGGAGCCTTGAGGGCGTCCAGTATGTCTGAATGATCTGACGGGGACAGGGAGGCAAATGTTTCTATTTGTCTGTTCTCTTTCGTGGCAAAGAGGTCCACCTGAGGTTGCTCCCATAGAGCTGTTATGTCCTTGAAAATTTGGTGATTGAGGCGCCACTCCCCTTGCCGAAGTGTGTGTCGGCTTAAGAAGTCTGCCTCTTGGTTGTTCCTTCCCCTGATATGGAGGGCAGAGAGGGACAACAAACAATTTTCGGCTAAGTTTAAGATTTCTGCCGCAGAAGACATCAGAGTCTCTGATCGAGTACCTCCCTGTCTGCTGAAATAGGACACCGTAGTGGTGTTGTCCGATAGGATCCTGACGTGCTTCTGCTGGAGCTGTGGAAGAAAATGATGTAGAGCATAACATACTGCTGTCAGTTCCTTTAAATTAGCTGAGTAGCACAGTTCCTCCCTACTCCACCTTCCTTGACAGAAGCTATTCCCCATATGGGCTCCCCAGTCATGGGGGCTAGCGTCGGTGGTTACGATATGGGATGGCGATATTACCCATTGGACTCCCGTGGACAGATGATTACTATCTAGCCACCATTCTAGAGAAGCCAAGACTTCCTGGGATAGGGTTATCTTGTTCTCGAGATGACCGTCGTGTCACTTGCCCTCCTGAAGGATTTGATATTGCAGTGCGCGGACGTGATATTGGGCCCACTGAACTGCTGGAGCACAAGAAGTGAGTGACCCCAACAAGGACATTGCCTCTCTTAGAGACATACGTGGTCTGTCCATTGCTGCCTCAACTTTATCTCTTATGAGGGCAATTTTTACCTGAGGAAGGAGATATCTCTGGGTTGTAGAGTCTAACTGGAACCCTAAGAACATCTGAAGGGAGTGTGGAACAAGTCTGGACTTCTGGAAGTTGATGATCCAGCCTAGATCCTGCAAAGATGAGACCGTATCAGCCACCCGTTTAGTACACTGGGTGATCGAGTTCCCGATACCTAAGAAGTCATCAAGGTACGGCACGATTAGGGTGTCTCTCTGACGGAGATAGGCCATCACCTCTAACATCACTTTGGTGAAGATTCTTGGTGCTGTAGAGAGACCGAAGGGCATGGCCGTATACTGAAAGTGATGGATCTTGCCTTCGAATACCACTGCGACCCTTAGGTACCTTTGGTATCTATCATGAACAGGAAGATGATAGTAAGCATCCTTTAAAGGGAATCTGTCACCCCTTTTTTGAGATATCATATAATGATATAATTCAATTGTGTGTCACATAAGGATTCTCTTAGTACTTCTGCTTCCCCCTGACCCCGCACCTTTCATGCATAAATACCTTTTTTATATCGGTTCAGATGTATGTAAACTGCAGCTGTCCGGTCCGCTGGGCGGGGCTTATTCAACTGCTCCCCCCCTCCCAGTCGTGCTCTATGCATTTCTTCTTGTGTAGAGCAAGACAGGGAGGGGGGGAGCAGGGGAATAAGCCCCACCCATCGGACCGGACGGCGGCAGTTTACATACATCTGAACCGATATAAAAAAGGTATTTATGTATGAAAGGTGCGGGGTCAGGGGGAAGCAAAATTACTAAGAGAATCCTTATGTGACACACAATTGAATTATATCATTATATGATATCTCAAAAAAGGGGTGACAGATTCCCTTTAAGTCAATTCCCGCCATTACACAGTTTGGAAATAGAAGTTTAATGGTGGATCTAATTGATTCCATTTTAAATTTATAATTTTTTATAAACGTATTAAGCTTCCTCAAGTTTATAATTGTCCTAAACGTACCATCTGGTTTGGAAACTAAAAATTAAGGAGAGTAGAAACCTCTACCTTCTTGTCCCGCTGGGACCTTCACTAAAACCCCCATGGGTAGTAGGCTCCGAATTTCCCCTTTGAGGGCCTTTTGTTGCACTATTGAGGCGGGTTATGATAAACAAATCGTGAGGAATTTGAAGGAATTCAAATTTTATTCCTTCTTTAATTATATTTAGAATCCATGAACTTGAGGTTATTTGTTCCCACTTTGAAAAAAAAAAATTCAGTCTACCCCCTACTGGGGGGACTGATTGTTCAGTATTTATTTTCCTTTCGGAATGTTGAACCTCTAAACATGCTACCCTTTTGCTTCTCATCCTTCGTGGGCCATCTAGTTGATCTATCCGTTTGTCTTCTTTTCCCAAACGGTCGCCTTTTAAAGGTTCTCCTGTAGAAAGGGATAGAAGAATCAGGGAAAGCCTTCTTCCTTTCTTTGGCTTTGGCGAGTATGTCATCCAGGGCTTTCCCAAAGAGAAACTCACCCTCGCACGGGGTTGTGCAAATCTTGGATTTCGATTGCGCGTCCCACTTCCAGCTCTTCATCCATAGCGCCCGCTTGGCGTTGTTTACAAGACCAGCCGATCTCGCTGCCAGCTGCAGGGTGTCTGCCGATGCATCGGCCATGAAGGCTGCCGCCCCTCTAATTAATGGAATAGCGGCCCGTAGCTTTTCCCTAGACACCTTCTGCTCGATCTGTTGATCCAGTTGGTCCAACCACACGAGCATTGACCTGGCTGTGCATGTGCCGGCTACTGCTGGCTTAAAAATGCCTCTAGTAGATTCCAACAACCTTTTACGGTCTAGTGGGTCGGACAGTAAGCCTGCATCCTCTACCGGAATAGTAGACTGCTTCGAGGTAAAGGCTACCACAGCATCAACTTTTGGAATTTTGGTCCATTTTAATAGCTCGTCATCACTAAATGGAAATTTCCTCTTTGAGGACGATGGAAGAAAACTTCTTTGATGGTGTTTTTCCCATTATCTCTTTATTAGGGCCTTAATTGCCGGTATTACTGGGAATGCCCGCCTTTTCCTTTCCGCCAAACCCGCAAACATTATATCTTGCGTGGTCTGGACGCCCTTTGTCTCCTTACACCCCATAGTGTTCCTTACGGACTTGACTAAGTTATCGACACTATCCTGGGGAAAACATGATCGTCCCTCAATTTCGGATGACGATGATGATGATGATGACGTGAGTGAGGAATCAGAGATTATCCCCTGCTCCTCCTCCGAATCTGAGCTGAGAGTCACTTGTTTTTTGCTCCTTGTTTCTGAGGGAGTACTGGCACGGGTGATAGCCTGTAGTTCCTCCCTAATTATGGCCCGTATGTCCTTTGGTGACACTGCGGTCCCCTGTCTAGTTTCTCTGGTGCATTGCTTACAGAGCTTTTTGGGGTAGGAGTCAGGGAGAGGCTGAGCGCATAAAGCGCATTCTTTGTGCTTAGGCCGGAGTCACACTGGCGAGGAATACGGGCGCGTGAGAGGCGCAAAAAACACGCATTACACACGGACAAATGATTTTCAATGGGGTCACTCGCACCAGGCGTATATTTCTCTTCCGTATCCTACGCTCCGTGCCAATCGCAGCATGCTGCGATTGTCAGCGTACTACGCCCGTAGTACGCCAATGCAAGTCAATGGGTGCGCAAAAAATACGGATTACACACGGACCAGACGTGTGACCTGCGAGCAATACGCAGGTCTTTTGGCTGGTGACAGGAAATGGGCCAATCCATCATCAGGAAGCCTAGACATGCAAATGAGCTCAAAAACCGCTCCAGACATCCAGGAAGTACGCCTCCATGGAGTACAGCAGCAGCATGGTGTCCACATATATTAATGTAGAGATGCTCATTGTGCTGGTGCAGGAGCGTCCCGAAATATGGGACCCACGCGATGCAAATTATGCGAACCGGACAAGAAAGGAGGCGTCATGGAGGCGCATCTGTCGCCAGATGTACCATGACTTTGGTGACAGACCACGCGATGAGCAGCAGAAAATTCGTAAGTGCAACCATAAAAATATAATTAACCTTAGCGCACGCTATAAAAGGAATCTAGAATCAGCCCCCCCCCCCCTTCCTGTGCATGTACTTTTATTAGCCTCATGAGGCCGTTACATTAGGATGTGACACGTGGCTTCACACAGCCATAATTAGGGGTTAGGCCACAAGCTCCTCATCCTCCTAGCCAATAAAATTATTTTCAGTGTAGCTAATGAGACCCTGTGTATCGGCCCAATTACATATGCCACCATGGGTAGAAAGCACACCCCAATGGCCCAATGCCTAGACTACTGGTAGAAAATGTGACCTCTCAAATATGTGATTTTGACAATCTTTCCTGTCACATTGCAGTGGAAGATGTGATGAAACGCTGGCGAAGCATCCGGGACCAGTTCCGCCGGGAACGCCAGCAGCAGTCCAGGAGTGGGGATGCTGGGCATGTGAAGAGAAAATATATCTACTATGACCGGCTGAACTTCCTCGCCCCAATTCTGGATCTGAGACCGTAAGTACATACCTCACACCACATTACACAAATACATTGCACAAATACTTTACAGGGACAAAAATATTGATGTATTTTTGCCTCTGTTCTATTTCATAACAGAACTCAATCCAACCTTACGGATCGAGGAACGGCCTCAGAGGCAGAGCCCATTATAGATCCTGTAGGGGATGAGGTGGCTGGCCCATCTTCTCCCCCTACAAGAAGGATGGCTGAAGATGAGGCATCACAAGACCACACAATGGCTGCCCTACACACCACACCACCAGGACGGTCTGCTGCTGCCACCTCACCCATCCTGGAAGAGCCGGGCAACTTGAGCAGCAGCCCAACTGCCCAGATCAGGTCCTCCCCACAGGCTGCTGTAGTATCACGGCGAACAAGAAGAAGGCGCCAGGTCACTCTTCAAGAGAGCAGGACCAATGTGGACACAGGGGTGCTAAATTATTTGTCCAGAGTAACAACAGATGATGGTGAGGAGGCCTATGCACGTAGCCTCACCCTTTATCTCCGTGCCCTTACCCGTGAGGTCAGGCTCCGTATTAGGGGATGTATTCAGATCCTGCTTGATGCAAGCACCCCCCCAATACCCCATATGAGGTTTTTGAATTTCTGGAGAGGTGGCAGCTCTCACCACAAAATTTAATGCGCATGAGACCATCTACACAGATGCTTGCTCAAGCAGGGTCTGAACAGCCCCTAATACGTGGGCCAACACCTCAACCCCTTCCTCCCCCTACCCAACCGTCTATACCGCAGCAACAAATGTCTTCCTCAAGCCAACCCCACCAATATGGCCACATGTACCCACCCAGTGTTGGAGGCTGGTCCCAACCTGGTTGGGGACGATCTGGCTATCTTGGTGGGTATGAGCCACGGGCCTACCAGAGCCAACAAGAAGCCCCTCACCATCATCAGTACTCTGGCCAGTATCCCCAACAGTCCCAGGAGGCTGGACAATTCCAGCATCATGGGCACCAGTATGGCCCCACACAGGGCGATGTTGGCCACAATGTCCAGCAGCACCCACAGGCTGTTGATCCACGTTCCCCTTCCCCAACATATGAGAATTTATGATTCTGATGGGTGGAGATGTCCAGTCAGATGTAACTGGTGCTCCTAATCTAAATGTAAAAACAGGTGTTCTCCTTCACCAACATTTATAACATAATGTAACATTCACATTTTTAAACAATGTTTTCCAAACATATGAAACAATCCATCATGAAAGGCAACGCTACCTCACGCCTTTCAGACAGATATTACATGTGTGTAGAAAAGAGAATCTTTAAATGCGCTATGCTGTAAACTGAAAGGATGAAAATACACTACTCGCTTGCTAACGCATAGGAAAGGCGTGCTCGCCTTAGTTAAGTAGTCACCTTTTTTGTTAGCAATCTCTAGGACAAAATTTCTAGGCGACAAGCATTCAGAATAACCCGCTTTCTCTATGTATTAACAAGTGAGTTTTGTATTTTCATCCTTTCCAGTATAGCATGCTTAAATATTGTCTGGTCTACAGACAGGTAATATCTGTGTGAAAGCTGTGAGGTAGCCTTGCCTGTCATGGTGGAATCTTTCTATGTTTGGCTAACATTATGTGGAAATGTGAGTGTTATCTCGTTGCCTTTATTTTGGTGATGGAGCTCACCTTTTGTTGGCAAATCTAGGTTAATCTAGTGATGCAGCAATGTTTTTTTGGCCTAATGTTTGTGGCTGTTTTGTTCTGTTATGTTCATTTTACAACAAGTTAAAGAAGGCACAAAGGGTCATTTTGGCCATTGGCAAATTTGTGCTATGGCAACATTATGTTTGCCTTTAAGCGAAAAAAAAAAAAAAGGCAAAACTAAATATTTGTCTACTCTACTTAACGTCTCTGTGTGATTTTTCACAATCCCTCACAACATACTAACAGACACAAACCAATGCACTGAAACACTCATAGAATCATAAAGGCTTGAGTAATATATATTTAGACACACTTAAAGCAACAAATTATAACATAGACACAGCATGCTCTTGCCAAGAAGTTTCCCCCTCAGGTGAGATAAAGTAATTAGTGAAAATATCACGCACTTTTAGGCCAGAGAGCGGTCTACGTTGAGGATTGATAGGTGGTCTCACCCTGCGCACATTGTCCGGCCTACGCACAACACCAGCAGAGGAGGAGCAATCATGTATCCTGGTGAAGTTATGCTGAACAACACAGGCTTTCACAACTTCATTCACATTTTGCTCACTCAACTGAATGGCAGACTGGAGTACTCGCCATTTGGCAGAAAGAATCCCAAAGGAACACTCCACCAGTCGCCGAGCACGTGATAGGCGCAAGTTAAAAATTCTGCGCCTGTGGTCAAGGTTGCGCCGGGGATATGGCCTCATGACATTGCGCGATAACTGAAAGGCCTCATCTGCCACAAGGACATAAGGGACTGATTGTTCGGGGGAGCCTGGTAGCTGGCGTGGTGGTGGTAGATCCAACTGGTTGGTGCATAGCCGCCGAGCCATTATGGAAGTATTGAAGACTCTAGAGTCTCCCGTCCTTCCATAGGCTCCAATGTCAACAATTATAAACTTGTATTGAGGGTCTACCAGAGCCAACAATACAACAGAAAAGTATTGTTTATAATTGAAGAATTGGGAGCCTGAGTTCGGCGGCTTACGCACCCGGATATGTTTGCCATCCAGGGCCCCAATACAATTTGGAAACTGCCAGTCCTCCTCAAATTCCCTTGATATCCTTAACCAGTCTTCCATCCTGGGCTTGGGCATGACCACTTGATGGAGTCTTGTCCAGATTTGTGCACATGTAGACCTCACTATGCCTGAAATGGTTGATTTTCCTATGAGAAACTCATGGTGGAGGGCGGCATAAGACAGGCCAGTGGACAGGAAGCTGTAGAACAACAGAAATAGTAAAGTTTAGAATGGCTAAAGTAAAAAAAAATCATTTACATGCCGACCAAACTTGTTAGGAAATGATAGAGAAGAACACACACATATTTGGTGGCACAATGACTAAGTGATATGCAGGACATATTAGATGTAACATTCTGCTGTGTCAGGTGATTCATATTTGGAGTAAGATGATGGCATTCAACTTTGTCCAAGAAGGGCAAAAAACATAATTTAGCACACACATTAGGAATATAGAGAATGTGGTTGTGTAGTACATACCATATTGTGAGTAGCAGTCGCTCCTCTGCAGATATGGCTTTGCGCATCCTTGTGTCCTGAAAGGTTATCCCAGGACGCACTGTCTCCAAGAGTCGATCAAATGTGGAAATGCTCATGCGACAGTACTGGTAAAATTTCTCCGGATGCTCCCGCAGAGAAGAATAGAGGCGGTGAAAATGCCCTCTGGTGAGTCGTTGCCTCAAAAGTGGATGGACCCACATGTGTCTCCTCCTCCGCGGATCCACTATCACAGGATATGGTTGCCCAAAGCGCCGTGACAAAAGCCAGGTAAAGAGAACCTGCTCAGTTGTATTGAATCGCAGACCCTCTGCCATGCTGCACAAAGAACACCAACACACCTCGTGAAAGCAAGGTGACAAATGTACAGAATGTAGGCATCCACCTGTTTCTGAGTGTCTAAATAGGGTGCAGGCTAATTATTTAAATTGTTTGCAGGCCTGAAAACCATTAAATGTCCATTTTGCAAGGCTGCGAGAAAATCTCGCCATACGGATTGCATACGGATGCCACACGGATTACATACGGATGCACACATGCGCAAAATACGCGACCTCACCTTGCTTACGGATGACCTACGGAGCACTATTTAGTGGTCATTCATCCGTATTACGCAAGTAAACTACGGACCGTATTTTGCGCAGGTTAGTGTGACTCCAGCCTTAGACTTCTCTTTTTTCTTCGCCTGGAAGAGCGGGAGACATGGCGAAAGAAAAGGGGGGAAGTCAGCTTAATAGGCAGAGTATATACATTGCATACTCACCCAGTGAAGCCTATAATACCGGATCGGATGGCTGAGACCCCGTTCTGGATGTTGGCTCTCCCGCCTCACTCCTGCGAGCAGTGTCCGTGGATCCGTTGGCGCGGTCCCTGGAGGAGCTGCCCCAGCAGAGTCCCCTGCCGGAGCATGCACCTTCACCTGGAGACGACATGGCTCACCGCCGCTTACCGTGCGGCGCTTCTTTAAATAGATCTTTCCCTCCTTTTTTTTTTTTTTTTTCGCCGGAAGTCGCTCCTCCCCTCCGGGTTCCTCGCGCCTGCGCATCTGCGCCGTCTCAGCCATCGTGCCCCGGAAGTTCACCCATTACTTCCTGGGCTTCGAGCATCTGCGCCGGTCGACTCCCGCACCGCCGCTTTGTATACGGCCCGCGTCTCTTACCCTGATGCTGCCGCCACCGCTGCTTGGCTTTTTTGTTTTTTTCTCTGCGCCACTGGCACACTTACCTCTCCTGCAGCGGCGGCCTTGAGGGCTCGGTGTTCACCAGGCGTGCTCCCCAGGTGAGACCGGGCGGCCCATCCCGGACCCGGTCATCACCCTATCCGTCAGACGAGGGGGAGCCACCTAACGGAACCTCCCCCGTTGCTACCTCTGGACCGCAGCCCCTGCCGTTCTCACGGATACTGCACAGGCGGCGTGCACTGGCCCAGGTATGTCTTCCTGCAGGATAATCCTGGGGTTCCCTGGGAAAACTGAGGAGGAAAGGCGGACCACCCCCTTTTATCTTTCTGTAGGGTTTCCTGTTCTAATGGGGCGGGTCCGATATCTCCAGTGGTGCTGTCATGGCGAAGGGTAAAAGTGAGCATTAGGGTTTTTCCAGACTGAGAGGAGTTACAGAGTACTGTAGTGCAGAACAGTGGGGATACAGTGTAGACACTTCGTGGTTAGTGAGCAGAGCCTGGGCAGCCTTGCCCAGGGCAAGAAGTTTGCAGTGGAGATGCAGCAGTGAGCAAGGACAGTCTGACAGCCATGGGGATAAGGTTGCTTCGGCAAGAAGGGGCCCCAGGCTGAGTGTCATGCAGGCGGTCACCAGCTTAAACAGGACCGTTCAGAGGAGGATCCAAAGTTTACAACAGGGACTAAGAGAAGCTGAGACGGCAAGCCTGTTACCCTTTAATTTGAAGCCGGACCAGGTAAATGGTAGGAAACTGGCAGGCATAAAAGCACGGACGGGACAGAGATTGTCTGGGAAGAGCAGAGATTGCTGAGACATAACGACCCAGAGAAAGATGTGTGTACAAATGGGTGATCAACCCAACAATAATAACTGAAATATTTCAAGAAAAAATATATATACAAAAATAAATTTTATCGACACAAAAAAAGCATACAGAAAATGACATATTTAAAAACACTTAAAAAGACCCAAAAACAATTTGGCCACATAACAAACAACACCACTAAGAAAAGTCTTATAATAAAGACGAAATATTCTCCTCCTCCATTGTGCCAGGCAAAATAGGATATAACCCAAGTTGTAAGAAATACCCTTTATGGACCATATATTAGTTTTTCAATAGAAAAACACAGAAAAGACATTTGTCCTATATCATGCAAAATAAAGCTTTTTGTGCAAATGTGCAATAAAGTGCCGAGAAAGACAATACTGTTAATATGAACTACAGAACAAATAATGCAACTATGGCTCATCAATAAATAAGAGACTGTGGCGCCCCTGAGACTCAGTCGCCACAGAGGTACTGCACCTTCTCCTAAGGTGTAGTGCCCCACCGTCCGGGTAAGGTGGGAACTCCTTTCCACACTCCAACACGCGCACCCCACACAACAGGGTAGATCAGCATAACCACATTGCGGCTCCTTGCTCAGAGGGTAGCAGAGCTCCTTTGGTGGTTCCCTGCTTGGAACACTGGACGTGCTGGGAGGTGGGTGGAGTTTAGGGTACATAAAAGAGTGGGACAGTTCCAGGATTGAGGTTCAGTCAGGTCAGTCTGACAGAAGGTCGGTCGGGTAGGAAGTCACTCAGACAGGAGTGAGGATCCCTGGAAGAAGGGATGGAGGAAGGAGTGCTGCAGCTGCCTCAGTGATCTGAGCCAGCTGGCTCGGGAAGGGAAAAGAAGGAGAAAGACGTAAAACTGAAATCTAAGCTTCCATAAGAAAGAAAGACAAGTACGGAACGAAGGAGTAGAGAGAACAGAGAGGACGTGGGTTAGAGAAGGAACCCTGCCTATAGGTTCTCAGCGCAAGGCCGGGGCCCGGTCCCCAAGGTTGTATGGACACTTATGGTTCTGCAGCAGACACCGGTGGAGTAGTTGGTTGTAAATGCATTACTCCCATCTAAGACTTGAGGGCACAGCAGCAACACGGATAGAGAGCCGGGACTTAGCAGTAGAGAGTCCCCGAAGCAATCTACAGCTGTCTGCCGTGCAAGTAGAGCTCTTGGGAACATCTGTCAGGAGGGACTCCAGCGTACCACGGTACTGGAGATCTTCACAATTAAAGGCGCTTTAGAGGAGACGTTCAGGAAAGGCACAAAAGTTGGCGTAGTGTGGAAGGGAGCTTTCCATCTTGCCTGGAGGTTGACTGAGTCCCAGACCCGGAGGACACGGCACAGAAGCGGGCACTACAGACTGTGAGCAAAGCTTTGGAACTACATGCCCTGGTGTCCTCCATTCCTTCCTGTGTCTGTCCGCCTGGCACTGCTACATCCCCTGCGCCGGACACTACACCATCTCAGTGTCCCCACATCTACATTGCCCTGGGACATCAGCTCTGCCTGTGGAGGGCTATACCATCACTGCTGCAGCACACTATCTGTCCCGGAGGATCTGTCTGCAGCGATGGCTTAACAACTCCCTTGCCGAACACCACAGGTGGCGTCACGAACTACATTTACCATTCACATATCGCCATTACTTGGGCGCCCAGGGCCACAGTCCGGGTCACCGCTGCTGTGACACTTCCCGCTGACACCGGCCCGGTACCGAGTACCCCGCGGCCCTGGGAGGGCGACCCAACTTGGCGTCACGAACAGGATGACGAGACCCGATGCCATCGGGTTCTGTGTACCTGAGATTTGCTGGACTTTGAACTTTTGAAAATGTGCAGAAGACCCAATTTAATAGACTGTGACATGGTTATTAAAAATGGCCGCTGGCGCAGAGAAGAAGGGCGTCAAGAGATGGGAGGTCCTAGGAAAAGACCGCGAAGAGTCTTGGGCCTCCCCTGCCTGAATTACTATGTGACAGCAACATGGCCCACTCCCCGAGGGGTTCGTATACTGGCTTGGTATGGAGGCGCTGGAAGAAGAAGGAGGGGCAGAAGAAGCCAGTGGCGGGAAAGGGGCCGAGGCAGGAAGAAGAACGCCAGAACGCCATTTTGGAGAGAGAGGGAAGGAGGCCTACGGAGTGCGCGGAGGTGGAATCGGATCTCCCTGGCGCCATGGCTGAAGGCTCCGACCCCGTCTCTGAGATGAGCCGCCAGCAGCTGGAGGACGAAATTGCCCAGCTGAAATGCCGCCTGCAACTGAGGCAGGAAACGCTATGGACCTTGAATCTGCAGCGCGCCCAGGAGGGGCCTACACCTGCGGTACCCGTGACACCGGTACCCGCCGCTGCTGCACCAGACCTCTTCCAGGAAGACCCTGTGGAGCCTAGAACCGCTGCCATGCCATCGGCAGCGTACTTTGTTCCCTCTCTGCCGCTACTACCGGAGGAGTTGTACACAGCACAGGGAGCTGGAGCAGCGGAAGAGAAGCCCCTGCCCGGACCTGATGCGGCTGCGCAGGTCCCGCCAGCGACCCCCACGGAGCCGGAGCTGCCATTGGCTCCACCGCCGTCCCCGGTGTCTCACCGGGCAGCGCCCGTTGCCACCATGCCTGCACCGAAGCGGAGGCCACACCACCAGGAAGCACCAGGTATATACCCCGGCCCTCCTAATGGGTTGCCCTCCGAATTCATGTTGTCCGAGGCGGGTTTGCGACAACTTGAAATGGGGCAGTTGGAAGAGTCCGCAGGGGGCGCTAGTCAGTCAGAGATGGGGCGGTGGAGGAGATCCCTACTGAGAAGGGTACGGCTGGAACAGGTGCGCACGATTCGACATCTTCGGGGAATAGAGGAGTCTAAGTCTCTTTGGGAAAGTGACCTTGGGATCTCTTCGCTGCCAAGTCCCCATGTAGTTGCCTATCGGCGCCGACAAGCTGCGGAATCCCTCGGTGCTAGGCCTCATACCAGAGCAGCAGAATCACCTATTGAGGAGCAGTTGATGGGCATTGAGATGCATCATGGGTTCCCTTTACCACAGCTTCAGTGCCCTATAGCAGGTAACCAGAATCAAGAAGAAGACACCACATCTGGTAGCAGTTTTATTTCAGCTTCCAGAACCCCAGGAGGGGATCAGCATAACTAACTCTCGTGACCCAGGAGGGTTTAGTTGCACCGTTGTGCCTCTTGTTTTATTTTTGACCATCATGGTTAGTTTTTGTTTTCCCAGTGTTGCCCTGTGTTGTTGGCAGCCTTCAAATTGAACTAGCGATCATGGACTTGGAGTGATCCAAAAACTTTTACCTGTAAATAGTTGCCCCTCTTTAAGTGCCTTCTCTTGGTTTTACATATGGACACTTTGCGAAGATGATGTCAAGATTTTACATATGGACACTTTGCGAAGATGATGTCTACCTCAAAGGACACTGCCAGAGATCCCGGCTGGGAGCGGTGTCCAGCACTTACAAGAATTATTGTTGAAAGTTTTAATGTGAAGTATTTGATAATGTGTCTTATGATAGCTTTTATATAGAATCATAGAATCATAGAATCGTAGAGTTGGAAGGGACCTCCTGGGCCATCTGGTCCAACCCCCTGCTCAAAGCAGGATTCGCTAAATCATCCCAGTCAGATGTCTGTCCAGCCTCTGTTTGAAGACTTCCATTGAAGGAGAACTCACCACTTCTCGTGGCAGCCTGTTCCACTCATTGATCACTCTAACTGTCAAAAAGTTTTTTCTAATATCTAATCTGTGTCTCCTCCCATTCAGTTTCATCCCATTGCTTCTAGTCTTTCCTTGTGCAAATGAGAATAAAGTTGATCCTTCTACAATGTGACAGCCCTTTAGATATTTGTAGACAGCTATTAAGTCTCCTCTCAGTCTTCTCTTTTGCAAACTAAACATTCCCAAATCCTGCAACCTTTCCTCATAAGACAGGGTTTGCAGACCGGTCAGCATTCTGGTCGCTCTTTTCTGAACTTGCTCCAGTTTGTTGATGTCTTTTTTAAAATGTGGTGCCCAAAACTGGACACAATATTCCAGATGAGGTCTGACCAAAGAGGAGTAGAGGGAAATAATGACTTCACGTGATCTAGACTGTATGTTTCTGTTAATACATCCTAGAATTGCATTTGCCTTTTTTGCTGCTGCATCACACTGTTGACTCATATTCAGTCTGTGATCTATTAGTATACCCAAGTCTTTTTCACATGTGCTGTCACTTAGCCCTATTCCTCCCATTCTATATATGCTTTTTTCATTTTTATTGCCCAGATGTAGTACTTTGCATTTCTCCCTGTTAAAAACCATTCTGTTAGTTGCTGCCCACTTCTCCAGTTTATTTAAATCTTTTTGAATCCTCTCTCTCTCTTCTCTAGTATTAGCTATCCCTCCTAGCTTTGTGTCATCAGCAAATTTAATCAGTTTACCCTCAATTCCTTCATCTAAATCGTTGATAAAGATGTTGAACAATACAGGGCCCAGGACAGAGCCCTGTGGTACCCCACTTGAGACATTCTTCCAACTGGATGTGCAGCCATTTACGACCACTCTTTGGGTCCGATCACTAAGCCAGTTATGAATCCGCCTAACAGTTGCCTTGTCCATTCCATACTTAGTCATTTTTTCAATAAGGATTGTATGAGAGACTTTGTCAAATGCTTTGCTGAAGTCAAGATATACTATATCTACAGCATTTCCTTGATCCACCCAATCAGTGATTCCGTCATAGAAGGAAATTAAGTTAGTCTGACATGACTTATTAGTTACAAACCCATGCTGACTCTGTTTAATCACTTCATTCTTATCCAGGTATTGACATACATGTTGTTTAATAATTTGTTCAAAGATCTTTCCTGGTATAGAAGTCAGACTCACCGGCCTATAGTTGCCTGGGTCCACCTTCTTCCCCTTTTTGAAGATAGGAACAACATTTGCTCTTCTCCAGTCTTCTGGCACTTCTCCTGTTCTCCAAGAATTTTCAAAGATTATGGAGAGGGGTTCAAAAATTTCTTCTGCTATCTCCTTCAGTACTCTGAGGTGTAATTCATCTGGACCTGGAGACTTGAATTCATTTAGGTTACCTAAGTGTTTCCTCACTATCTTTCTGTTTATAGATATCCTGGATTCTTCTATTCCCTTAATAGGACAGTGAATAACAGTTGATGTTACATTTCCTTTCTGAGAGAAAACAGATGCAAAATAGGAATTTAAAAGTTCAGCCTTCTCAACATCCTGTCTTACCATTTCATCATTTTCATCCTGTAAAAATCCTATAGCATCTTTGACTTTTCTTTTACTTTTGACATATCCCCAAAATCCTTTATTATTCCTTTTGACATCTCTTGCAAGCCTCAATTCATTTTCAGCTTTAGCTAATCTGATATGTGCCCTGCAGGTTCTGCAGACAGCATTATATTCTTCTTTAGATATGCCTCCCTCTTTCCATTTTATAAACATTTTTTTCTTCCTTTTTAGGGTGAGAAATGTTTTGATACAGAGATGAGAGATTTGAATAAAGAGTTGAAAATGTAAATGGTGAACCAGGTATCACAAGTGTCACTTGAAAGAAAGTAGAAAATGTGCACTAGAGAGAGAAGAAATGTGTACTAGAGAAGGAAAGATGAAGAATACTGAAGTGATAGTGAGTCACAGATAATAGCACTTAGAATTATGGATAGTATGAAAAATTGCACTTTTTGACATAGAATTTTAGGTAGTTGATTAATAACTGTTTGCAACGTTCAAGAATGAGTGCCTCTCATATTGGGAAGTATAGTATAAGAAATGTTTACTCAGCATTGAAAAATTTGTATGTTCCTGTACGGTCAACTTTGTTTATCTTGCAGCCCGCGGACGTGCTGTGTTTAACGGGGGGTATGTGGCGCCCCTGAGGCTCAGTCGCCACAGAGGTACTGCACCTTCTCCTAAGGTGTAGTGCCCCACCATCCAGGTAAGGTGGGAACTCCTTTCCACACTCCAACACTAGCACCCCACACAACAGGGTAGTTCAGCATAACCACATTGCGGCTCCTTGCTCAGAGGGTAGCAGAGCACCTTTGGTGGTTCCCTGCTTGGAACACTGGATGTGCTGGGAGGTGGGTGGAGTTTAGGGTACATAAAAAAGTGGGACAGTTCCAGGATTGAGGTTCAGTCAGGTTAGTCTGACAGAAGGTCGGTCGGGTAGGAAGTCACTCAGACAGGAGTGAGGATCCCTGGAAGAAGGGATGGAGGAAGGAGTGCTGCAGCTGCCTCAGTGATCTGAGCCAGCTGGCACGGGAAGGGAAAAGAAGGAGAAAGACGTAGAACTGAAATCTAAGCTTCCATAAGAAAGAAAGACAAGTACGGAATGAAGGAGTAGAGAGAACAGAGAGGACGTGGGTTATAGAAGGAACCCTGCCTATAGGTTCTCAGCGCAAGGCCGGGGCCCGGTCCCCGAGGTTGTATGGACACTTATGGTTCTGCAGCAGACACCGGTGGAGTAGTTGGCTGTAAATGCATTACTCCCATCTAAGACTTGAGGGCACAACAGCAACACGGATAGAGAGTAGGGACTTAGGAGTAGAGAATCCCCGAAGCAGGCTACAGCTGTCTGCCGTACAAGTAGAGTTCTTGGGAACATCTGTCAGGAGGGACTCCAGCGTACCACGGTACTGGAGATCTTCACAATTAAAGGCGCTTTAGAGGAGACGTTCAGGAAAGGCACATAAGTTGGCGGTGTGTGGAAGGGAGCTTTCCATCTTGCCTGGAGGTTGACTGAGTCCCAGACCCGGAGGACACGGCACAGAAGCGGGCACTAAAGACTGTGAGTAAAGCTTTGGATCTACATGCCTTGGTGTCCTCCATTCCTTCCTGCGTCCGTCCGCCTGGCACTGCTACATCCCCTGCGCCGGACACTACACCATCTCAGTGTCCCCACATTTACACTGCCCTGGGACATCAGCCCTGCCTGTGAAGGGCTCTACCATCACTGCTGCACCACACCATCTGTCCCGGAGGATCTGTCTGCAGCGTCGGCTTAATACTCTGCAGCGTCGGCTTAATACCTCCCTTGCCGAACACCACAGGTGGCGTCACGAACTACATTTACCATTCACATATCCCATTACTTGGGCGCCCAGGGCCACGGTCCGGGTCACCGCTGCTGTGACACTTCCCGCTGACACCGGCCCGGTACCGAGTACCCCGTTGCCCTGGGAGGGCGACCCAAGACCACAAGACATTCTCCAATAATAATCCATGAAATATAAAAGACGTTCATATAATAAACACCTAGCACTAGGTTCAAGGAGGACCATATGCGGGCATTAAGGTTTATTATCATGGGCTTTGCTATCATGCAATCTATTTTGGTCTGCAGGGTATAGGCTAGGTGTTTATCTATTATTGGGGAATGTCTTGTGGTCTCTTATTTATTGATGAGCCATAGTTCTGACCAAGAGGCAGAAGTGGCATTAATGGCGTTGGACGGGGAGGCTCGGGATTCCGTAGTGCTGAGGCCCCCGGGGCAGCGAAATGGGTCGCCCTCCCAGGGGTGTGGGGTACTCGGTACCGGGCCGGTATCGGCGGGATGTGTCACAGCGGCGGTGACCCGGACCGTGGCCCTGGGCGCCCAAGTAATAGGAAGATGTGAATGGTGGAATGTAGTTGGATGAAGAGTTCGTGACGCCACCTGTGGTGTTCGGCAAGGGAGGTGTTAAGCCGACGCTGAAGACAGATCCTCCGGGACAGATGGTGAGGTGCAGCAATGATGCTATAGCCCTCCACAGGCAGGGCTGTTGTCCCAGGGCAGTGTAGATGTGGAGTGTTTGGCGCAGGGGATGTAGCAGTGTCAGGCGGACGGACGCAGGAGGGAATGGAGGACACCAGGGCATGTAGTTCCAAAGCTTTACTCACAGTCTGTAGTGCCCGCTTCTGTGCCGTGTCCTTCGGGTCAGGGACTCAGTCAACCTCCAGGCAAGATAGAATGCTCCCTTCCACACTCCGCCAACTTATGTGCGTTTCCTGAACGTCTCCTCTATAGCGCCTTTAAGCATGAAGATCTCCTAGTACTGAGTTACACTGGAGTTCCTCCTGACAGATGTTCCCAAGAACTCTACTTGTACGGCAGACAGCTGTAGCCTGCTTCGGGGACTCTCTACTCCTGAATCCCGGCTCTCTATCCATGTTGCTGTTGTGCCCTCAAGTCTTAGATAGGAGTAATGCATTTACAGCCCACTACACCAACGGTGTCTGCTGCAGAACCATTAGTGTTCAACCTCAGGGACCGGGCCCCGGCTTTGCGCTTAGAACTTCTAGGCAGGGCTCTTCCTCTAACCCACGTCCTCTATGTTCCCTTTTACTCCTACGTTCCGTACTTGTCTTTTCCCTTCTATGGAAGCTCAGGCTTCGGTTCAATGTCCTTCTCCTTCTTTCCTTTCCTTTCCTTTCCCGTGCCAGCTGGCTCAGGTCACTGAGGCAGCTTGCAGCACTCCTTCCTCCATCCCTCTTCCAGGGATCCCCACTCCTCCCGAGTGGCTTCCTCTCCTACTCAACCTCCGAACTCAACTGAATCTCAATCCTGGAACCGTCCCACTCTTTTATTTGTATACTCAACTCTACCCACCTCCCAACACGTCTAGTGTTCCAAGCAGGGAACCACCAAAGGTGCTCTGCCTCTCTCTAAGCAAGGAGCCGCAATAAGGTTTTGCTGAACTACTCTATTGTGTGGGGTGCGAGTGTTGGAGCGTGGTCAGGAGCCCCCAACTTACCTGGATGGTGGGGCACCACACCTTAGGAGAAGGTGCAGTACCTCTGTGGCGACTGAGCCTCAGGGGCACCACATACCCCCCGTTAAACACAGCACGTCCACGGGCTGCAAGGCAAACAAAGTTGACAGTACAGGAACATACAAATTTTTACAATGCTAAATAAACATTTCTTATACTAAACTTCCCAATGTGAGAGGCAATCATTCTTGAACGTTGCAAACTGTTATTAATTAACTATTTAAAATTCTAAGTCAAAAAGTGCAATTTTCCATACAATTCTTAATTCAAAGTGCTATTATCTGTTACTCACTATCACTTCAGTATTCTTCATCTTTCCATCTCTAGTACACATTTCTTTTTCTCTCTCTAGTGCACATTTTCTACTTTCTTTCAACTCTGAGTGACAACCTTGATGCCTGGTTCATCATCTACATTTTCAATTCTTTATTCAAATCTCTCATCTCTGTATCAAAACATTCCTAATTCTATATAAAAGCCATTTCCTAGTTACCAATACTCTTATAAGATAAATCATTATCAAATACTTCATATTAAAACTTTTCAACAATTCTTGTAAGTGCTGGACACCGCTCCCAGCCGGGATCTCTTGCAGTGTCCTTTGATTGGAGTCATGCTCCAAATGAGGTAGACGTAATCTTCGCAAAGTGTCTATATGTAAAACCAAGAGAGGGCACCTAAATAGGTGCAACTATTTACAAACAAAAGTTTTTGGATCACTCCAAGTTCATGATCGCTCAGTTCAAATGTAGAGGCTGCCAACAACACAGGGCAACACTGGGAAAGCAAAAACTAAACCATGATGGTCAAAAATAGAACAAAAGGCACAATGGTGCATATAAACCCTCCTGGGTAACGAGAGTTAGTGTACGTTACTAGTGCTGGTCCCCTCCTGGGGTTCTGGAAGCTGCTGATTGGGTACTGCTACCAGATGTGATACTTTGGGTGTCTTCATCCTGTTGCTGGTTGCTTGCTAGTTCCAGTGCGCTGGTGCTGGTGCGTGGCCTAGCACTGAGGGATGCCGCAGCTTGTTGGCGCTGATAGGCGACTACATGGGGACTCGGCAGCCAAGGGATCCCAAGGTCACTATCCCAAAGCGACCTAGACTCCTCCAATCCCCGAAGATGCAGAATTGTGCGTGCCTGTTCCAGCCGCATTCTTCTCAGTAGGGACCTCCTCAACCTCCACATTTCTGACAGTCTAGTGCCCCCAGCTGACTCTTCCAACTGCTCCATTTCGAGTTCCCGCAAGTTGCCTCCGACAACGTGAAGTTGGGGGGCAACCCATTAGGAGGGCCGGGGTATATACCTGGTGCCTCCCGGCGGTGCGGTCTCTGTTCCGATGCAGGAATAGTGGCAGTGGACGCTGCTCGGTGGGACACCGGGGACGGCGGTGGAGCTAACGGCGGCTCTGGGTCCGCGGGGGTTTCTGTAGGGGCCTGCGCAGCCGCGTCAGGTCCGGACGGGGGCTTCTCTTCCTCCGCCTCAGCTCCCTGTGCTGTGTACAACTCCTCTGGTAGTAGCGGCAGAGAGGGAACAAAGTACGCTGCCGGTGGCATGGCAGCGGTTCCAGGCTCCACAGGGTCTTCCTGGAAGAGGTCCGGTGCAGCAGCGGCGGGTACCGGTGTCACGGGTACCGCAGGTGTAGGCCCCTCCTAGGCGCGCTGCAGGTTCAATGTCCATAGCGCTTCCTGCCTCAGTTGCAGGCGGCGCATCAGCTGGGCAATTTCGTCCTCCAGCTGCTGACGGTTCATCTCCGCTACGGGGTTGGAGCCTTCAGCCATGGCGCCGGGGAGATCCACTTCCCCGCTCTCCGCAGGCCTCCTTCCCTCTCTCTCCAAGATGGCGTTCTGGCGTTCATCTCCCTCCTCTCTCGGCCCCTTTCCCGCCACTGGATTCTGTCCCTCCTTCTTGGGGCGGCGTCTTCTTCCAGCGCCTCCATACCAAGCCAGTATACGAACCCCTCGGAGGGTGGGCCATGTTGCTGTCAAATAGTAATTCAGGCAGGGGAGGCCCAAGACTGTTCGCGGTCTTTTCCTAGGACCTCCCATCTCGTCATGCCCTTCTTCTCCACGCCAACGGCCATTTTTAATGTTCATTTCACAGTCTATCAAACTGGGTCTTCTGCACATTCTCAAAAGTTTTAAGTCCAACAAATCTTAGGCGCACAGAACCCGATGGCATCGGGTCTCGTCATCCTGTTTGTGACGCCAAGTTGCGTTGCCCTCCCAGGGCCGTGGGGTACTCGGTACCGGGCCGGTATCAGGGGGATGTGTCACAGCGGCGGTGACCCGGACCGTGGCCCTGGGCGCCCAAGTAATAGGAAGATGTGAATGGTGGAATGTAGTTAGATGAATAGTTCGTGACGCCACCTGTGGTTTTCGGCAAGGGAGGTGTTAAGCCGATGCTGCAGACATCCTCTGGTGTGGTGCAGCAATGATGTTATAGCCCTCCACAGGCAGGGCTGTTGTCCCAGGGCAGTGTAGATATGGAGACACTTAGATGATGTAGTGTCTGGCGCAGGGGATGTAGCAGTGCCAGGCGGAAGGACGCAGGAAGGAATGGAGGACACAAAGGCATGTAGTTCCAAAGCTTTACTCACAGTCTGTAGTGCCCGCTTCTGTGCCGTGTCCTCCGGGTCTGGGACTCAGTCAACCTCCAAGCAAGATGGAATGCTCCCTTCCACACTCCGCCAACTAATGTGCCTTTCCTGAACGTCTCCTCTATAGCGCCTTTAAGTGTGAAGATCTCCTAGTACTGAGTTACACTGGAGTTCCTCCTGACAGATGTTCCCAAGAACTCTACTTGTACGGCAGACAGCTGTAGCCTGCTTCGGGGACTCTCTACTCCTAAGTCCCGGCTCTCTATCCGTGTTGTTGTTGTGCCCTCAAGTCTTAGATGGGAGTAGCGAATTTACAGCCCACTACTCCACCGGTGTCTGCTGCAGAACCATTAGTGTTCATACAACCTCGGGGACCGGGCCCCGGCCTTGCGCTTAGAACTTCTAGGCAGGGGTCTTCCTCTAACCCACGTCCTCTATGTTCCCTTTTACTCCTGCGTTCCGTACTTGTCTTTTCCCTTCTATGGAAGCTCAGGTTCCGGTTCAATGTCCTTCTCCTTCTTTCCTTTCCTGTGCCAGCTGGCCCAAATTCTCTAGGTAGAAATGCTTTTGGGCCAGTACCAGGAGGTATTCGCCAACCATGAGGATGATTTTGGATGTACCACAGCCATTACGCACAGCATTCCCATGGCAGGAACGGCTCCCATCAGACAGCGGTATCGGCAGATTCCCCCGCAACTATATCAGGAGGTGAAAACTTTACTGGGCCAAATGCTGCGGAAAGGAGTTATCCGAGAAAGCCAGAGTCCCTAGGCAGCCCCCATCGTGTTAGTCCGCAAGAAGGATGGCACCTAGCGGTTCTGTGTGGACTATCGGAAATTGAACGTTTGTACCATCAAAGACTCATACCCGCTGCCTCGGATAGAGGAGTCCCTATCCGCCCTGGGGAAGGCGACATGCTTCTCGACTTTAGATCTGGCCAGCGGGTACTGGCAGGTGCCAATGTCAGAGGAAGACCGTGCCAAGACCGCGTTCATTCTCCCCATGGGACTGTTCGAATTTAATCGTATGCTGTTTGGGCTGGCCAACGCCCCTGGGACCTTCCAACAGCTGATGGAGCAGTGTCTGGGAGATCTCAACTTCGAGCCCACATTGATATACCTGGACGACATCATCATCATGCCACCACATTTGAGGACCACCTGGTTGGGGCAGGTGCTCGGGCGGCTGCAGAAGTATGGGTTGAAGGTAAAGCCCCAGAAATGCCACTTGTTTCGTACACAGATCGAATACCTGGGGCATACCGTCTCCGCCGAAGGCGTTAGACCATCCATGGAAAAGGTCGCCGCGATCCAAGGGTGGCCTACTCCCGAGACAGTAAAAGATGTACGAGCCTTCCCGGGGCTGGCCGGATATTACTGTCACTTCGTAAAGAACTTTGCAAGACGCGCTCGAGCCCTGCAAGACCTGCAGAAAGGGGCCCTTGCCGGAGCGAATGGATGGAAGATTCAGTGGCGCGAACCACAAGAAGAGGCCTTCCGAGATCTCAAAGCCACCCTCTCGGACACCCCGGTGTTAGCGTATGCAGATTTCTCACAGCCGTTAATACTGCACACTGACGGGAGCCTACACTGGCTAGGTGCTGTATTGTCCCAAGTACAAGACGGCCGGGAAAGAGTGATCACTTACGGCAGTCGATCACTCCACGACTCCGAACGAAATCCCGACAATTACAGCTCCTTTAAGCTCGAACTCCTCGCAGTAGTGTGAGCTATGACGAAGCGGATCGTAGAGTGCCTGGCGGGCTCCGAGGTGGTGGTACGAACTGACAATAACCCGCTGGCCCACCTCGAAAATGCCAAATTAGGGGCTCTGGAGCCACGATGGGTGGCCCGGATGGCCAAATTCAAGTACAAAATCATCTATAAAAGGGGAGCGGAGAATGTGCATGCCGACACCCTCTCCAGGATCCGGCGTACAACCCCAGGGCAAAGTCGAGATGACGAACTGAAAGGAGAGGAAACGCCGTTCGCTCTGGCCCCCCCCGGCCTTACGGCCACCACGCAAGAACAATCCCATATGGAGCCCCCAAGAGGCATGCTAGAACAACCCCATGATAAGTGGATCCAGCAACAGCAGAAGGATGGAGAAATTGGACCCCTACGTCAATGGGTGGCCACCGGCAAAATACCTAACGACTCCCAGAGGTAGACCTTGACTCAGGACACGTTGTTAATGCTGCGCCAATGGGAGAAATTAGTGATCAGAAAGGGACTATTGCACCGCAAGGCAGTATTGCGGACGACATCAGCAACAGCTTGGCAGGTAGTCGTGTCGGGAGCCCAACTTGGTGAACTAGCTCGAGAAGCCCATGAAAAAGGAGTTCATTTCGGGGCTCAAAAGACTTTTCAGAGGTTACAGCAAATGGTGTACCATCCTCGCTTACAAACTGCAGTGGAAGAGGCTTGCCGTGCGTGTCGCCTATGCGAGCTAGCTTAGCCACCCGCACAGCGGGCCCCAGTACAAACAATAGTAGCATCGGCACCCCTCGAACTCTTGATGATTGACTATTTGACCATTGGCCCCGCGCACCAGGGGTATGAACATAGCTACACCGTCTATATGGTATCGATAAGTCCCGGACCACTCCGTACCACCCACAGGGGAATGGGGCCTGCGAACGATTTATTCGAACGCTAATTCAAATGTTACGCACTCTGGCGATAAACCGGAAGGCCCGCTGGCCTGAGTACATCCCTGAACTGGTGTGGGTTTATAACAACCGGGTACACCGAGTCACCGGTTACAACCCTTACTCGCTGCTATTTGGCCGGGAAGGCAAGGGGATCATGGAGGTGGAATTAAATCTGTAAGAGCAACAACCGTGGACAGGGGTCTCGTCGTGGGTCCGGAACCACCGGCATCGGCTACAAACCCTGCACCGAATCATCCACACAAAACTCCAGGACCTGGAACATCCAGGGGGGACTCTGCCTCAACCCATCGACCTCTGGGCCGGGGATCGGGTACTCATACGTGATCAGCACACTCAGAACAAGCTGGAAGCCCGCTGGGAAGAGAGTCCATATCGAGTATTGCGCCGAGGAAACCCGACGGGCCAGTGTACGAAATACAACCTGAGAAAGACGGTGATCTCCCTACCCATACCGTGCACCGTAATATGTTATGGCCCTGTGCTTCCACCAACCCCACACGACCCGAGACCACGCCTCAGGTCCCAGAACCTCTGCCAGCAGTATGGGATGAGGACGATGAGGAAGACCTCCCAGCAGTACAAACGGACACTTCAAGGAATAATATCCCAGCGGACCCAGTCGACCCACCAGGCCCGACCGACCCGCCACCTTCCACCACCCAAGAAGACTCCACTACAGTTGAATCAAGACGCTCGGAGCGGGCAACAGCTGGCAAACCCCCCGAATCTACGAACAGGATTAGTTTGTATGGCAAAGGAGAACTGGCGAGCATACAGGATGGCCGAGTGTAGGAGGAGAAGTCCCCTCTGTGTATCCGGGCTGGAACCAAGGGGGCCGTCACCAAGGTTCCTAGGGAGACTGTTTCCGGGGGACACAATTGGGGCCGGACCGCAGAGACTTCTAGAAAGGTTGGGGGAGGAGCTACTATAAAAGGGGCTGAGGACGCCAACAGGAGTCAATCAACGCAGCAGGAGAGGAGAAGAGAGGAAGCTAAAGGGCACCAGAGAACCAGAGCGAGAGCCAGAACCAGAGCAAGCAGAACAGAGCAGCGATGGGAGAGACTGAAGGGAGACTCACTGCTAACAGAAGGGAGACGGCACCGAGCTGTCCAACGGAGAGACCCCGCCCGGCTCTGCCCCGCAGGTGTGGCCTGTATGCTGCCACCAGCTGCCGCCACCGCTCAGCTCCGACCCGCTGGTGCGGCCCGACTGCTCCCGCCCGCGGCGGCCGCCGCCCGACTCGGTATGACCCGTCCGCTCCCGCCCGTGGCAGCCGCTGCCCGACTCCACCCCGCGGGTGTGGCCTGTCCGCTGCCGCCCGCGGCTGCTCCACTCCAGCCTGCAGTTGCGGCCTGTCTGCTACCGCCTGCGGCCCCCGCAGCTCGGCTCTGGCCCACGGCTGCGGCCTACGCCGTCCGGACCCCGGGCAACGCCATCCCACCTCCGCCGGGAGGTGTGATGCAGAGGAACTCTTCAGGGGCCTGCTGTGCCCCCACTTTGCCAGGGCGTAGGAATGCCCGAAGTCTCCGCCAAATCTTCATCGGCTGGGCCCAGCAGCTGATACGCCGAAGCATCATCGATCATTGCTCTGCCAGACGTCAGAGAGGATAAGTGACACGTTGTTGTTAACATTCTGGACCCGTAGGTGGCCATACCGCAGCCCTATAATGACCGGTCTTTGCCGGGTTAGTCGTATTTGTGTTACTAGTGTATTCTTGTGTTGATCCCTGCGAGGATAACTGCTGTTAATGGATCACCCTCCCAGGGCTGTGGGGTACTCGGTACCAGGCCAGTCTCTCACAGGGGAATGTCACAGCAGCGGTGACCCGGTCCGTGGCCCTGGGCGCCCATGTAAAAGGGGTTAAGTGATGGAATAAAGTTTATGAGTGAATGATTCGTGACGCCACCTGTGGTGTTCATCAATGAAGATGTTAAGCTGACGCTGCAGACAGATCCTCTGGGACAGATGGTGTGGTGCAGCAATGATATTGTGGCCCTCCACAGGTAGGGCAGTAGTCCCAGGGCAGTGTAGATGAAGTGATAAGGGAGAGACGTGAATGGTGCAGTGTCAGGCACAGAGATGTAGCAGTGCTGAGGGTGTTGCAGGAAGAAGGCAAGGACACAACAGGGTGCAGTTTCTTTACCTTTACTTTGCTTGGCAAATGCAGTCCAGGGTCCAGATTACAGATGGCACAGGAGCTGGCTAGCCTGGAAGCAATTTAGGAATCTCTCTATGTAGATGGGTTGTGTAGTCTCCTTCCTAGCGCTTATTTTTAGGTACTTGCAGTACTGTGTTACACTGAAGTTCCACTTGCTTATTCTCTTTAGAACTCCCTTGTATGGCAGACAGCTGTAGCCTTCCTTCCCTGGCTCACACGACGCTGTGCCTCCGAGTCTTATGAGGGAATAGAGCATTTACAGCTTCCTATTCCTCCGGTTTCTGTTGCAGGACCATCAATCTCCCAGCTCTTTTCCTCCACGTCCACACACGTTGCCCTCCTCACACGAACTCCTATTTTCCCTTCCTGGCCCCCAGAGAGTAGCTCTTCCCCCAATTTTGGTTCAGAGCTCCCTCTGCTGGCCTGGAATGGAAACTGTGTTGTGTGTCTTGATAAACTGCCAGAGAGATGCCCCATTGCTTCCAAGCATGACATCACCCTCCCTAGGAGGAAGGCAATGCCACTGTGGCGACCATACTCCTGGGGGCACCACATTAACTTGTTTGGTTGCTCGAGATAGCCCCTATAGGCATATATATATATATATATATATATATATATAAAAGTTACATCTTAAAGTTCCTCCCGTCTCCCACCTCGTCACTGCATCCCGCGTACCTGCGATTACTACATACATTGCACAAACAAACCTAATTGGGGGGTGGAGCAGCTCGAGCACTGGAAGTGTATATAGAATTTTAGGGATTATTCATATTTTCCTGATACCTGGCCTCCATGTGTAATGCAGGATCTGCCACTCTCAACTTGTCCTCCATGTGTAGTGCAGGGTCTGTCAATCTCTACCAATCCTCCATGTGTAGTGTGGCATCTGTCACACTCTACCAATCCTCCATGTGTAATGTGGGGTCTGTCACTCTCTACCTGTCCTCCATGTGTAATGTGGGGTCTGTCACTCTCTACCTGTCCTCCATGTGTAATGTGGGGTCTGTCACTCTCTACCTGTCTTCCATGTGTAATGTGGGGTCTGTCACTCTCTACCTGTCCTCCATGTGTAATGTGGGGTCTGTCACTCTCTATCTGCCCTCCATGTGTATTTTGGGTCTGCCGCTCTCTACCTGTCCTCCATGTGTAGAGCGGGGGTCTGTCACTCTCTACCTGTGAGCAGGTTGCGGGGTGCATTGACAGACAAGAGACAGAGCAAGGATTAACTGGGTTTAATTTACAGTGGGATACTCCACGCTGGGAAGTAAAGGGTTAAACAAGGGATGAAGCAGTTCAAATGTAACATTGTAGGTAGGATTAAAGTACAGTAAAGACAGTAAGGGCAGTTCTTGTGGGGTTAACTTATCCTATCCGCCGATTCTCAGGCCGTGGGTGTTATGAAGCCGTGATGGCGCCAACAACGACTGGTGCAATGCTTGCGAAGGTCCTGGAAATAACGGTCATCTGACTACTGGCGGCAGCGGTTGATCTCCTGTACCTTCCGCTGAGCCCCTAGTCTATGTACCAGTGTAGCTGGAAGGATGGAGGCCACAGCACTGTCTGAGCCCAACGTGGTCTGGCAAACGTATACTGGAGAAGCAGCGCACAGATCACAGTTCCACCCTCGGTCTCTCTCAGGTGGTACACGCACGGTACTCATGGACCCGTAGCACTCAGCTCCTTGCTTAGTAATGATCAGTGAGCACACTGCACTTCCTTTCTCACAATCTCTGCTGGCATTGGCGGGGATGCTCCGGCGCGGGCCTGCGTCGTTCTGGTGCTCGAGGGAAGGCGAGCACACTCCTGTCTGCTGCGCGCTGTCTCGTCCCGCCAAGTCTGCCTGTTTCCGCGCACGCTGTCGTCTCAGAGCCTTAGTCACACCCCCTGCTGGTAAGTGCAAAGGTCTTATCAGAAATGGAACAAATTGTATATAACATACTTTGTCAAGCACTAATTCAAATTTATGCCCCTATATTTGTTATTACAATGCCGCACTTTACCTTTTTGCATTAAGCCCTAACAAGTGCCTCTGATTATTGCACTGCAGCACTTTTTTCACTGCAGCACTTTCCCCATTTTTTATACTGTTCAATACCTTTACCATTGCACTGCAGCACCTTTACTATTGCACTGCAGCACCTTTACTATTGCACTGCAGCACCTTTACTATTGCACTGCAGCACCTTTACTATTGCACTGCAGCACTTTCTATAGTGATATGAATTTAATAGCTATTTGCATTTTTTTCAGTATTCTATACATGATTGCACCGCAGCACTTTTTATAGCATTCATCATTTTATAAAGTTTTTTTGGCACTGTTGCACATTTTATAGGGTTTATTAACCTTCAGCACTTTATATTTTGTTTACATTAATATTAACCCTTTAATTGTTGTGTTTCTACTATTTCACATTATTTCTATATTAGTGCATTATTAATTTGGTAGCTTAATTTTGGTACATGCATTTAATTATTTATTAATTTTGATGGTTATAATTATGGTATTATTGTGCTATGCAGTAAATTATATATGAATGTACTATGAGCTATGTATTTTGACGGGCTATGTACTTGGATATTTAAATATATTTTTGTATAAATTTCATGAAATATTACTATTTTAAACGTGCTCTGTTTCAGCTATTTTTATTATTATTATTTGGTATACCTAAGGGTATGTGCACACGCTGCGGTTTTGCTGCGGTTTTGCTGCGGTTTTGGCCCTGCAGAACTGCAGCATTTCCGCAGACATGGTACTTTACCATGTTAGCCTATGGGTTTTAAAAACCGCAGTGCTCACGCTGCGGTTTTTTACCTGCGGAAAAGCTGCGGGTTTTTTTCCGCAGCATGTCAATTGTTTCTGCGGATTCTGCTGCGGTTTGCCACCTATTCCATTGTCCAGGTGTCAAACCGCAGGGCAAAACCGCAGGCCAAACCGCAGCAAAACCGCAGGTCACTTTACCTGCGGTTTTACTTGCGATTCCGCAGGAAAAAACCCGCAGGTGAATCTGCAGTGTGTGCACATACCCTAATAAATATTAATAAAATATATTTATATACTATTTCTTTTATGGTCTTTAAATGCACATTTTCTTATAGGATTTTAAGTGCAAAGGTGGTCCGGTTCACTAAGCTTTCCTCTGAACAACAGAGGAAACAATTCCGGACCCGGCACAAAACAGGTACCCCTGGTCTGGTCCTTCTTATATACCTGCCCTCCATGTGTAGTGAAATGTCTGTCACTCATTAACTGCCCTCCATGTGTATTTCGGGGTCTGTCACTCTCTACCTATCCTCCATGTGTAGTGCAGGGTCTGTCACTCTCTACCTGTCCTCCATGTGTAGAGCGGAGTCTGTCATTCTCTACCTGTCCTCCATAATAATAATAATAATAATAATTTTATTTTGATATCGCCAACACATTCACATTTTAGAGGGGACTTGTACAGACAATGAAAGACATTACAGCATAACAATAATCACATAGATCAACAGATACTAGACACGAAAGGTGGATGGTAACAATTGCTTATATTGTTCGGACCAGCCATAGTGTAAGAATCGGGTGTTAATGCTGAAAGAAACCGGTTATCAGCCTGAATATGCAGCAGTATAGACACAGAGGGCTATTAAATACATAAAGCATGTGAGAACAAGATACAAGGAACCTGGTTATGGTGAAAATTTTGAATGTTCATCACAGGGATAGTTAGGTTCCTGTCACTCCTTACAGCTGCTGCATTCAAGACAGATTGTAGGGGGAGAGTTTAGTAAGAGGAAGACCGATTAGCAGAGAATTACAATAGTCCAGACAAGAATGAATAAGAGCAACAGTAAAAGTAAGAAAAGGTTGAATTCTAGAAATGTTTTTGAGGTGCAGATAACTAGAGCGAGCCAGTGATCCGAATTTGGGGGTGAATGAAAGATCTGAATCAAGTATATTCTGCCTTCAAGCACGCTGACATGATGTGCAATCCAGCATACAGCATAAACCACAGCTCTGTCTTCCAAAATAAGCAGACTGTTCTCTGTAGTCTAACTTGTTTATTTGTGAAGAGTATAGAACATGTGGTAAAACTGTAAAGAATACAATGACATACATAAGTATTGGGCAGATGACCACACAGTTAATACAGATACAGGAAGCATTTAGTGTGATGCAATTTACATAGAAAGAAAACACCGGTGTCCAATTACATCTACTGACCACTGACTACTATGCAGCTAATAAACTCTCTGCACACACTGCATTGTAAGAAAGATTAAGCTTACCAGATATGCATTAACCAGATAACGAATTCAAGTTGGAGAATTAAGATGGAGGACAGGTAAACACGTGCATTCTATGATATACACAGAAGCAAAATGGCCCTTCTTCATCCCAGAATACATTGCTTCCTTCCCACAAAGCACTGCTTCAATCACATAGTGCATTGCTTCTGTTAAAGGCACAGACTATATAATGATATCAAAAACACTGCTATAAATTCAGCCACCACTAGATGGTGCTATAATTGTGAAGTACAGTATTCAGTTGTACGGGACATCTTGTTCTCCAGACTCCATTTTTGTGCTTGCGACGCCATTTTGTTGTTTATGAGTTAAATTTTGTAACTTAACTAGGTGAAAGTTCGCGGCTGTAATGAAACCAGACTGTCCCAGTCCGAGCAAGATATGAGACCCTAAAAGAATGTGCTATTGTTCTATTCTCTACGTCACGTAGCTAGGGACATATTCTGATTTTCTTGCAATATTATTGGCTTATAAAGTGAATGTATTAAGACGATGCTATTGGTAGCTGAGTACTTTGCATAATTAAGCAAAATACTATAAAAAGGTGACATAATAAAGGGGGTTAGTGATCTGCCTTGATCCTCCCGTACAGAAACCCCTGTCTCCGTGTGGTCATTCCCAGTTGCTAGCAACGCCCTGTGAATTAATTTGGAAATCACTGGATCAACCGTGAAGGGTTAATTTAGCCCTCCCTCAATAGCTCCCTCAACAGCTTGGCGCCCAACGGGGGCCCCCGAATAGGGACGCCTCTGCCCCCGGAGGACAACAAGACAAAGGACCTTCGGAGCGGACACAAGTGCTGGAAAATTGGGACTGATCATCCCCCACAACAACCATGGTAAGTTGGCAGTTATACTGTTCAGACTGACCGTTGGTGTGGTTTTCCTGTGCTTGTTGCTGCAAAGAGGATCTGAGGTTTGTCCCCGTGGTGGGGTGATTCTTGGGTGGAATCATATAGAGGTGCAGTCCCGTTGGGGGCCCAGTGCTCGAACCGTACCTCATAAGGGACGGACACCCCGGAGTGACCAGTGATTGTGGCTCTCTTTATAGTCAAAATATCCTGAAGTCCTGATCACTGTTAGATCGGGGGTGGTGAGGTGATCGAAGACTTGGTAGGATACGTAACTCAGGTAAATATAGATATATATATGTGATGAAGGAGCAGCCGCCATCTTAGATATGGGGCCACATGTCTGAGCTTGGCATCCATTTTGGTCTAAGTTCAGGAATTACAGGCAGTTAACGGCTTCTATACCCCCAGGTTCTGTGTACTTAGTAAATACAAGCAGGATTTAGTGTTCCAATGCTAAATAGCTAGGGCCATTGGTGTGATAATGAGGATAGGCCCAAAGCAGAGCTTCAAAGCTCAGGTACGGAGCCGTGCCAGCAGGGGGCCGGAAAAAAGCCTAGGGCTTCAATTAGAATGTACCTGCTAGCAGACGCAGGAATATACGTCCTTTGTGTGTCCCCGACGCTTTGGCTCCATCCTAGGAGCTTGGATTATTAGCCCACCCTCTGACACAGGGGGAGGAACCTAGCGTGTTTAAGGACTAGCAGCCCCTGGCAGATATTCATTCTTTCACACAGAAGATCCAGACGATGATGATCTAAGAAGGACCTGGGGACAGACCTGCCGAGGGGAGCAGCGGCCCATGCTTTGGGGGTCTGTCCGGCAACTAAGATTCTTGTACCTGTGGACTGCAGAGCTCCCCAGCACCCACATGACCCTACAATCTGGTAATCTTGTATCACAAATTCGAGCAAATGAACTCCAAATATGAAGCGTTCCATTAAAATACAATTTATTTCAATATATTTTTTTAAAAAAGACATACAAAAATAAAATAAAACAAGATGTCTCCAAAATGAGACGTCACCAAAAACTATTAAAGCTACTATCAAGGCTAACAATTATAACCATTCAATTCAGAATACACAGCGTATTTTTATGCCAAATAACTGAAAGAGACTAATACACTTTATATTTAAAGAGGTATATATATCAGGAAATCAATCCATATGGAAGCAGAGCCCAGCTATATTAACTCCATAGTTATATATTTATTATCAAAAAAATTGGTTATATGTATCAGCAGAGCCCAGCTCCATAATCACATATTTATTCCCAATAAAAAGATTATACATATCTAATAATACAAAAGCGTTTTCTAGAGGAAATGAATTTATACCTGATAGTATGTGATGGTGGCGTCTCACTATCCCTAATCTGGTAATCTTGTAAATCTTGTACCCTTATTGTTATATCTTTTCTCTGACTGCACATTTGCTGTATATTTCTGTAATTATCTAGTGCGCCCTTAAGGCAATTAAACTATAAACTTAATCTTAGGCTGATGCTTTTACTCTGATCACGAATCTTAGAACCCCCAGCGGGTAACAGGACCTCCTCCCTGGCGACCATTTGCTCTAGGTGCAGTTCCCTTATTGACCTGAGAGACAAAGGGGGCGCCGGAGAGCTGTGCCTGTGTAGTTACGTCACGGTCGTGACGTGGGAGGAACGGGTCTGTGTGCGTTCTTCCACAATATATATAACCAGAGGTGTCCGGAGGGATAGTCTGATACGCCCTCTTCCTTTCATTGAGTACCGTGAATTTTGGGCTTCCCAGAGGGGATTGACCCTGTGGAACAGACTGCTCCAGATCTATGCACAACTGAAGTAAGGATATTTAGCTCTAAGTGAGAGAATCTGTGGAAGGAAAAGAATTTCGTGGCTTGGCACATGAATTGTGTGACAAAGGTGTTAGGAAGAACAGAGGAAGTGAATTCTGATTGTTTCTGTTACTGCTATGTTGAAGAAGAAAAATTGTCTATTATGACAGGGCCTGGAAGTTTTGTGGTTCAAGAAAGTGACTGTGGTGTGAGAAAGTGATTAAGAAGGAACTGAGATTAATGAGACTAATGTGTCAGGCAAATAGTTAAAAGTGATGATTTGAAAGAAGAGGTCTCCCTGCTAGGTGACAATTGTATAAGGAGACCGGGAGTAGCAGCCCCCACCTTTGCTGACGGTACCTATTATCATCCGCCGCCAGCCTCAGTCCCCGTTATGCCTAATATTGCTAGTGGTTATGAGTATCCACCCCCTTCCAGATCCAGAAAAAAAAAGTTTTCAGAAGACTTTAACCAGCTCTGTATCAGCAGGGAAAGAAAAAAAAAAAGCAAGCTAGCAGCTGCAGCTGCTCCAGTTCTCCCTCCAATCCCAGCTCCCCCTCCCACATCACCCCCACCGCAGCTCGTTCACACACAGCAAACCCCAGCCCCTCCCTGCCAATTCTCGCCTGCAATGCTGGCGTTGTGCCTGACTTGGACACTTTCAGAGAGATTGTCATACTCCCACTGTTTTAATCGGAGTAGATGGTAGACCCAATTAATATACTCTTACAAAACCGATCCCTGTGGGACCCTTCCCCGAGGTTACTGCTCAGTTTGTAATCTCTCCCACATGTCCAGTAAATTTTCTAGGGGGCAGATTTATTATCACAGTTCCACTCCAGAATACAATTCCAAGATGATGGTCGGATGGTTCTTACGTTATATAATCCCTATGTAGATGAAGACAGTGAGGAAATCTGTATTTTTCATGACTTTCCCACAGATGCCACAAGGGGCCCAAAACAGTCCCATCTAGTTTGCAAAAAAAAAAAAATATGAGCAGATGTCTTTTGCCATTGCTGCCACTGTTAGTTTTCTCAAGTATCTGGCAGCACTGAACTGTCGGGTTTCGGCCTCGAGACTTCAGTTCTGCCTTGGTCAAGTGATATTCTTGGGTCACTGTCTCCTTCAGGGTGTCAGACACCTCGCAGAAGAAAGAAAAATAGCTGTCAGCTCCCTTCCTTTCCCAAAAGATGAAACTGAACTCCAGCTTTTTCTTGGACTATGCATTTATTTTTGTCAGTGGATACCAGATGCATCCTGCATAATGCAACCCCTTTACAATGCCTTGAAAGACGTATAATGAGCTATAAGGAAAGATGGCAATGATGAGGATTATCTCCAATATGATTGCTCCCAACTTCTGACTGAAGAGACAATTCACTCCCAATTCCTGATCTGGTGTTATACACGGATGGTTCAAGATATGCTGACGAGTTTGGTAGATTCCACACGGGATACGCTGTTACCACAGAGGACACTGTAGTGCACGCAGCTGTACTCTTGCCTCACAGTCAGCATAAGAAGCAGAACTCCAGGCTCTGTCTACTGCATGTACTTTGGCCAAGAATAGACAGGCTAATATATACATGGACTCACGGTATGCATTTGGTATTGCTCACGATTTTGGGGCTCTATGGGCCAATCGAGGGTTTATTACTACTGCCGGAATTCCAGTGAAAAATGCTGAAGCTGTTAAAGCCCTCATGTACTCGATCAAATTACCTACTCAGGTGGCCATTATCAAAGTTAAGGTGCACGGTCCTAGGAACAGTCCACAGACTGTTGGCAACGCATTTGCGGATATGCAAGCAAAAGCCGCCGCTCTCTTACCAGTTGAACCAACCATACCAACTATGGTGACCACACGCTCTCAGCGTAAACAGTTACAAGAAGCACTGACCCTACAAGAACCTGATGATCTACAACAGACTGAAGTTTTGTGTCGGACCCAGCAAGACCGCTTAATAACGATGCAGAGAATGTCTCCAAAGGAAAAGGTGAAGCAATGGAAGACTGATGGGGCACGTATGGATAATGGTCTCTGGAAAAAGGACCAACTCGTGTGTCTCCCTAAGCGGATGTACCCTGCTATTGCCACATGGGCACATGGACCTACACACCGATGGAAAAAATCAAGCCCTCGCACTGGTGCAAAAATTCTACTGGGCCCCGGGAATTTCCACAGTTTTGACAGCGCTCAACCATGCCTGTAATATCTGTCAGACCTGCAATCCTGGTCAACTTCAACGTGTACCCCCGAAGCATCTTGCTAAGCCCAACTATCCTTTCCAAAGGCTCCAGGTGGACCATATCACATTGCCTAAGTCTGGAAGGTATGAATACTGTTTGGTTGTTGTTGACATGTTCTCCAGTTGGCCGGAAGCATTCCCTGCTACCAACATGACTGCAAAAACCACAGCGAAGAAACTGGTGATGGAAGTCATATGCAGATATGGGGTTCCAGAAGTTGTTGAAAGTGATCAGGGCCCGGCCTTTTCTTCTCAAGTGTACCAAGAAGTTCTGACAATGCTTGGATCCACTGTAGCCCTCCATACTCCGTACCACCCACAATCCAGTGGGAAAGTTGAGAGGCTGAACGGCACACTGAAGGGACAATTGACCAAAATGATGCAGGAGACTACGACTCCATGGCCAGAGCTCTTACCCATTGTACTATACCACATCCGTACTACCCCTATTGTAAAATATGGTTTTGTGCCATATGAGATATTGTTTGGTGCAAGGCCCCCAGTTGCAAATTTCCAGCCTCAGCAGTTATCAGAAGAATCTGACCGTGCTGTTCAATATGCTATTCAGCTTAGCAAGATTTTTACTAACACCCATGCTCTAGTTTCCTTTTCTTTTCCAGATTCAGCAGAAACTGACACCTGTTATAACCTGAAGCCTGGTGATTTGGTAGTCGTGAAAAGGCATGTCAGGAAGCACGGACCAGAACCCTTGTATGACGGTCCCTATCACATCCTCCTCATCACCCAACAAGCCAATAGCAAATATAGGGGGCATAATGTTTTGGTTTTTCGCATTTTCCATATTATTATTGGTAGAAGTTAAAGTTAGAAGATATTCAATGACTCAGAGATCAATACGATAAAGATGATGATTGTAATAAGGACAGTTGGTGGTCAGACACCTTCTCCTTTCTCAATCCAGCCAATTGATTTAAGGGAATTGGGGGCTGGATAGCTGGGATCTTACAAAGCTTGTTGCATATTGCTGTATATGTGATACTAAAACTTGGTCTTTGGTGTATTTCTATATGTATTAGGAAATTCTGCACTAAGACAGCTAATGATGATACCAATGGTGTCGTTGCCCCTGCTCTTCTCTGCACCGATCTCAAAAGGCTACTTGATGAAGATGTTGAAGCCAAGCACATGGCTACCTACAAAAGATCTTCACCACCGTTATCAAAAGTTGTTATTCGTAAATTGTAGCATACAGGGGGGATGGGTGCGCCGCAACAGTCATGACTGATAACACGGCATCAGCCATGTGAAGACCAGTACCCCTCGAGCTTATGGCTTGGGATAGCACCTCTAATGCTGCATAATAGTTAACAAAATTTATCTAGGGGGGACTGTGAAGTACAGTATTCAGTTGTACGGGACATCTTGTTCTCCAGACTCCATTTTTGTGCTTGCGACGCCATTTTGTTGTTTACGAGTTAAATTTTGTAACTTAACTAGGTGAAAGTTCGTGGCTGTAATGAAACCAGACTGTCCCAGTCCGAGCAAGATATGAGATATGAGACCCTAAAAGAATGTGCTATTGTTCTATTCTCTACGTCACGTAGCTAGGGACATATTCCGATTTTCTTGCAATATTATTGGCTTATAAAGTGAATGTATTAAGACGATGCTATTGGTAGCTGAGTACTTTGCATAATTAAGCAAAATACTATAAAAAGGTGACATAATAAAGGGGGTTAGTGATCTGCCTTGATTCTCCCGTATAGAGAACCCCGTCTCCGTGTGGTCATTCCCAGTTCTAGCAACACCCTGTGAATTAATTTGGAAATCACTGGATCAACCGTGAAGGGTTAATTTAGCCCTCCCTCAATAGCTCCCTCAACATAATTAACCCAGCCCATAATACAAAACAGACTGCCCTATATCAGAGGGCAGAACAAAGTATGACCCCAAAACAGAGGGTAAGTTGCTGGGGAGTAATGGAGGAACCACACAAGGAAATGGCAATGTCGGGCATAGGTAGGTTAGTGAAGGGAGGACAAACAAGGAGTTCATTTTTTGACAGGTTCTGTTTCAGATAGAGGGAGCCCTCCATGTGTAGTGTGGGGTCTGTCACTCGCTACCTGCCCTCCATGTGTAGTGTGGGGTCTGTCATTCTCTACCTGTCCTCCATGTGTAGTGTGGGGTCTGTCACACTCTACCTAACCTCCCATTGTAGTGCAGGGTCTGTCATTCGCTACCTGCCCTCCATGTGTAGTGTGGGGTCTGTCACTCTCTACCTGTTTTACATGAGCAGTGCGGGGTCTGTCACTGTCTACCTGTCCTCCATGTGTAGTGCAGGGTCTGTCATTCTCTACCTGTCCTCCATGTCTAGTGCAGGGTCTGTCATTCTCTACCTGTCCTCCATGTGTAGTGCAGGGTCTATCATTCTCTACCTGTCCTCCATGTGTAGTGCAGGGTCTGTCATTCTCTACCTGTCCTCCATGTGTAGTGTGGGGTCTGTCACACTCTACCTAACCTCCCATTGTAGTGCAGGGTCTGTCACTTGCTACCTGCCCTCCATGTGTAGTGTGGGGTCTGTCACTCTCTACCTGTTTTACATGTGCAGTGCGGGGTCTGTCACTGTCTACCTGTCCTCCATGTGTAGTGCAGGGTCTGTCATTCTCTACCTGTCCTCCATGTGTAGTGCAGGGTCTGTCATTCTCTACCTGTCCTCCATGTGTAGTGCAGGGTCTGTCATTCTCTACCTGTCCTCCATGTGTAATGCAGGGTCTGTCATTCTCTACCTGTCCTCCATGTGTAGTGCAGGGTCTATCATTCTCTACCTGTCCTCCATGTGTAGTGCAGGGTCTGTCATTCTCTACCTGTCCTCCATGTGTAGTGTGGGGTCTGTCACACTCTACCTAACCTCCCATTGTAGTGCAGGGTCTGTCACTCGCTACCTGCCCTCCATGTGTAGTGTGGGGTCTGTCACTCTCTACCTGTTTTACATGTGCAGTGCGGGGTCTGTCACTGTCTACCTGTCCTCTATGTGTAGTGCAGGGTCTGTCATTCTCTACCTGTCCTCCATGTGTAGTGCAGGGTCTGTCATTCTCTACCTGTCCTCCATGTGTAGTGTGGGGTCTGTCACACTCTACCTAACCTCCCATTGTAGTGCAGGGTCTGTCACTCGCTACCTGCCCTCCATGTGTAGTGTGGGGTCTGTCACTCTCTACCTGTTTTACATGTGCAGTGCGGGGTCTGTCACTGTCTACCTGTCCTCCATGTGTAGTGCAGGGTCTGTCATTCTCTACCTGTTCTACATGTGTATGTGGGGGTCTGTCACTCTCTACCAGTCCTCCATGTGTAGTGTGAGGTCTGTCACTCTCTACCTATCCTCACATTGTAGTGTGGGGTCTGTCACTTTCTACTTTTCCTCCATTTGTAGTGCAGAGTCTGTCACTCTTTATCTGTCCTCCATGTGTAGTGTGGCGTCTGTCACTCTCTATGTCATGGTTAGGACATGGTTAATGTCCTGTTCTCACAGGGTTAACTTTTGCCGGCCTCTCTTTGGATCTGGGAGGGGTATTTATACTCACTCCAAACTAGCATTCTCTGTCAGTTATACTGCTGTTCTGGTGTGTCTGACCCCTGGTGTGCGTGTACTGTACTCTGCGTTGTTTGTTTGCTTCCCGTGTATGACCCGGCTTGTTCCTTCACTCTGTACTCCGTCTCTCGTTTTGGTACCATTGTCTTTTCTGGTTCTGACCTCCTGGCTTGGCTATCGTTACTCCGTTACAGTTTACCCCTATTGTACCGTCTAATGCCCGTTCTGGTTTTCTGATCTATTGCTACATCCTGACTATCCATTCTGTCTAATCCTTTGGTACTGTATTGCTATCTCATGCTTTGACCTCGGCTTGATCTGGTTTCTGTCTCTGTCTATGCCCCTTGGTAACATTGTCCTGTAGTTACCTTTCTAGGAGTTTCCCTGCAGCTCCTAGCTCCATGGAGCTTAGGCCACGCCCTCAGCATTCACGTGATTCAGGTCCTGGAGCATGCATTGTCACCACTGCTGCCCGCTCCGCAGGTATCTTTGTGCACAGTCTTTGTTCTCAGGACACGCGCACTGGCTCAGTGAGCAAGTGCAGAGCGGTGTTCCTGACACTCTACCTGTCTTCAATATGTAGTGCGGGTCTGTCACTCTCTACCTATCCTCCATGTGTAGTGCAGGGTCTGTCACTCTCTACCTGTCCTCCATATGTAGTGCAGGATCTCTTACTCTCTACCTGTCCTCCATGTGTAGTGCAGGGTCTGTCATTCTCTACCTGTCCTCCATGTGTAGTGCTGGGGTCTGTCACTCTCTACCTATCCTCCATGTATAGTGAAGGGTCTGTCACTCTCTACCTGTCCTCCATGTGTAGTGCAGGGTCAGTCATCCTCTACCTGTCACGTAAGTGATGATGTTTTACATCAATGTGCTTAGATCTTGCACTAATCTTCTCACTGCTGGCAAGTCTAATGCAACCTTAGTTGTCCTCTTTGATAACTGTTGGTTGAGCTAATGGCTTGCCGAAATCTTCCAAAAGTTTCAACTAAATTACTTCTTGACTGGCATAAGCAGTAGACATATTCTGCTTCTGTAGAAGATAATGCGACTGACATTTGTTTTCTGTATTAGGATTTATAAACAAAAAATCACCACGCTATGCTGAGAAAAGAGAGAATATATATGTTAAATACTCATGAGCACCCGTCCTTGCTTCCCGAGTGACGTCACATAAGCACCGCCCCCTATCACGCCGCGTCCTCAGCGCTGCTTCCAGCCGGAGCGCGCGAGGTGCTGGCGTTCTCCCGCTCCCTTCTTCTCATGCTGACTCTCCTACCGCCAAGCAGCCTTCCCCTTTACTCCATCTAACGGACAACAAGCTGCTACAGGCTGCACAAGTAAGTGCTTCTCATTGGTCACACTGCCCCTTTGAGAGGATTACTTTTGTAACCATCAGTGTCTCACTAGAATGCCTCCAATTGTGCCACCAAGGTGGACTGTCTCTAATTACTACCAGAACCCCACCAGAGGGCCTCCAGCGATCCAATTGATCCCAAACCACGCCATTTGGTACACGCCCAAATACCCAGTGTCATTTAAAACAACTTGGCACCCTTTCTTTGCTATACTGAGGGACTTTAATTTTTAATTTTCAATCTGCCATCTCCACAAGCCAATCATTCTAAAGCCCCCGTTACACACTGCAATATCGCTGGCAATATCACTGTAAAGTCACCGATTTTGTGACGTTGCAGCGATATTGCTAGCGATATCGCTGCATGTGATACTTACCTCCGACCGGCTCCCCCCCTGGTTATCGCTGATCGTGCGAGAAGCTCCGGGATCATTTCTCGTCGTCAGCTTCCTGCTGGGCTTCCTGTGGTGCCGAAGAGCGACACATGGACGCGGGCGGGAGGAAGCAGGAGCAGGATCGCCCCGTCTGACAGGTAAGTAGCGATCCCCGTCACTAGCGACCACCTAGCGATGCACCAGCGATCCTGACCGCGTCATATCGCTGGTCGGGATCGCTGGTGCATCGCTAGGTGTAACGGTACCCTAACAAACACCGTCTGGATCGTAATCTCCGTAATCTCCGGTCCTCCCAAGACCTCCTTCTCTCCTCCACACTTATTCACTCCTCACCCAACCGCCTCCAAAACTTCTCCCGAATAGCCCCTATTCTCTGGAATTCTTTGCCCCAACAAGTCCTACTATCAACCACATTTGGATCCTTCAGACGGAACCTGAAAACCCACCTCTTCAACCTCTTCAAGAAAGCCTACAGCCTGCAATGACCCCGCTACCTCCTTCTCTCTCACCACTACCTCAACCAACACCGGAACTGCTGCAACCCACCAACCTACTGTCTCCTTCCCCACCATCCTGTAGCATGTAAGCCCAAAAGGGAAGGGTCCTCTCTCCCCTCTGTATCAGTCTGTCATTGTTTGTTTGTTTACTGTGATATCTGTAATTTGTATGTAACCCCTTCTCATGTACAGCACCACGGAATCAATGGTGCTATATACAGTAAATAAATAATAATAAATAATATTGGTACAACGGTGTGGTTATTACTGCCCAGGGTGACGAGTAAGTACTGTATTTTCAAATCCTGCAGCCTTCTAGTGCACACTGTACACCCACTGTGTTAATACTAACATCACCATTTATTATTCCACTAGCCATACCCGTCAGCTGATGAAAATTATCTGCATCATATCTATTTCTTGAACATGTTCCACATCTACTCATTCAGCAAGTGAGTATTTAACATATATATTCTCTCTTTTCTCAGCATAGCGTGGTGATTGTTTTTAGTTTATAAATCCTAATACAGTACATTGTTATGGTCCCGGATGCTGCGCTCTCCTCCCGGCGCGTCCCTGGGTCCCGGCACGTCCCCGCACCCGGCTTCCAGGTTCCCCGGCATCGGGCACCCGCGCACTGGGGAAATTCCGGTGCTCTGCCTCCTGGGAATTATGATGCAGTGACGCCTCCCCCAACATGGTGGCGTCCACCGGCTATTTAGGATTGGGGTTTAGTCAGGTAAGGTGCCTGACTGTCGACTTCGGTGACACTGTCTCCTGCAGCGTTCACTCTGTCCCAGGCCGTACCTCTTGTCTGCACCTCCAGCGCTCTCTCTGTGTCTGCCGCTATCGCTCCTGCCTTCCCTTGCCTGCTTATTCTCCGGTGTTCCCCTCTGTTCGCTTGCCTCCTGCTGTGTCTCCCTGTCTTTGCCTTATCCATTTTTACCTCTCTATTATAGCCTCCCGTCTGTGCCATCCTCTGAGTCTGCTCGCAGTCCCTCCTCCACTGTTTCAGGTCCATTGCTGCTCTGATTATCTGTGTATCCTCTCCAGGCTTACCCCAGTCGCCCCTTTGGTTCTGGCCATCACGGTTCTACCCTCCGTGGGCCTGCCCCTAACACTCCCTGTATAGGGGGTGGTCATCACCTGGGCCGCTCGCCCTCAGGGGGCTCTGGAACCGTGACCCAGAGGGTCCACTTCCGGGTTGTTCTTTATCGCCCCTGTAACAGCAACCGTAAAATACATCAACAGGAGTAGACACAGTGCCTGTTATATCACCAGTTGCATCTGAGACCTACCTTCCCTCACCTTCTGAGTGGTTAGCGCCAGTGTATTCATACTAGTTTTATGACATTTGCTTTCTGCTGGACCAAGAAATTGAATTTTCTCCTAACTTGAACAAGTAACCACTTGTTGATTTCCGATCACTTGAATCTCCAGCCCAATCTGCATCCACATAACCTCTGAGAGTGAGATCTCCTGATGAAGATTTCTTAAGATTTAGTCTTTGAGTTTCTTTAAGATATTGAGAGAAAAGAGGGAGACACAAAAGTGCAAATAGGGTCTTATCAAACATTACACAGAGTTGTCCACCAAGAGAACTACTCACCTGGGAGAGTGAAGGAAAGACATATATTAATGGTGGCTGCTGCAGATCCACAGGTCAGTGCAGGACCTGGTTGAAGCATACACTTAGGTAGGAAGGAAGGATCATCCCCACGCTGCCGCAAGAAGAATTCCAAAAATTGTAGAGGTTTCAACGTGGTTTATTCTACGCGTTTCAGGGTTCAGGTGACCCCTTTCTCAGGACATACCACAAATATTGTATTTAGTCTTTGAGTTTCTTTAAGATATTGAAGAATTCTCTTAATTGCATTCCAGTCTCTTTGGCGTGGCTTGCTTACGCGTCGGCAGAGAATTCCAGCTGTGGCTCTGATATTTGGAAGAGTTGTGGTTGCTATGTACAGAAGCGCCCCCACTGCTTGTCTGTAACTCTCATTGCTGGGCAGCAGATCTTCTTCTTCCAACTTTTAAGTGTTTTGGTGTTGACGCACCTTTGGCTTCTGACATTCCAAACTGGTTTATGATTGTGGAAATTTTAGAACTTTGGTTGAGAAGAAAACTCCTATCTTCCTCTCTCTGGATTTGGATTCCAAATAATATGTCACATTTCCAAGGTCTTTAGACTCAATTGAGAATTTCACCAAGCTTTGCAATTTCATTTCGATTGTGGTAGCTCAGTAAGCTCTCATGTCTGGAGTTGGTGAAGGGACTCCATCTCTTCATTAGTAGCATTTATTCACTTCTGCTTCCCGTGGACAGGCAATTTTTCCATCTCCTGCCATGACTGTGGCTCTGGTTCAGGAAGTGTTCTGACCATATAAGAAAGGCGTGTAGCTGAGATAGCTTTGTTTGGCCTTTCTGATCTCCTGACTGGAGGTTGACTTGGTTCTTCTTTGTCTTCCTTGGTGGCTTCAGAGCTTATCCACACTTCAGTGTTTTCCTTTTCAGTGTTTGGGTTTGGTGATTGAGATTCTTGTTCTTGCTTCTTAGGTTGAATAACTGGCAGGGCCGGACTGGGACTAAAATTCAGCCCTGGCATTTGAAGTTACACAGGCCCACTAGTCACATGGTGACTATATAATATCTTTGTGCACTTGTAGTTTACAAGAAGTGAGAGGAGATTAACACGACTATATAACATGTAGTCAGAGCTGTGCCCAGTATTTCAGCTCAGTCCTATTTATTGCTTTTAGGTACAGTACTCCTCCCAAATCTCTGTCCCCTTTTGTATGCATGATTACAGAATTCCTGGCAGAACTGCTCTCTATTGGGCAACCAGACCCCCTGGTCATAGCCGCCCCTATCATACCTCCCAACTTTTGAAGAAGGGAAAGATGGACAAAGACTGCGGCGCGCGCAAATTTTGGTCACGCCCAGCCACACCCATTTCACAACTAGTCACACCCATGTCCACACCTAATCGCACCCATTTAGCACTGCTGATCACACTGACTGGTACTGAGGGCACAGTGGCTGGCATTATGGGCACACTGACTGGCACTAAGGAAGAGAGAAAACAGAGAGAGAGAGAAAAAAGAAAACAGAGAGAGCGAGAAAGAAAGGGGAAAGAAAGAAAGAACAGTGAGAGACAAAGAAAGAACAGTGAGAGAGAGAGAAAGAAAGAGGGGAAAGAAAGAAATAACAGAGAGAGACAGAGAAAGAACAGAGAGAGAAAGAAAGAAGTAAAGAAAAGAAAGAAAGAACAGAGAGAAAGAGAGGAAAGAAAAAGAAAGAAAGAGGGGAAGAAAGAACAGAGAGAGAAAAAAGAAAGATTAGAGAGAGAAAGAAAGAACAGAGAGAGAAAGAAAGAACAGAGAGAGAAAGAAAATGAGGGAAAGACAGAACAGAGAATGAAAGAACAGAGAAAGAAAGAAAAAGAGAGAAAGAAATAAAGAAAGATTCTACAAAGATACTATAGCAGCCCGGCTCCCATTGTAGTGCCCACCTGAGCCTCCCGATGCAGGACCTATCATGATCCGCTCACATGGCCGGCATCCCCGATTCCAAGGCAATTCTGCTGTCTGCGCTGTCGGAGGAGGACACGGTGATGGATCTGAAGCATTCCTGGTTCCGTCACAATCTCCTCAAGAAATTATCTCATTTCCGGTCAGCTTCCAGCACATCACTTCAGGTGGAACGTAATGTGTGTGTTTTAAAATGCTCCTTGGGGCTCCGCCGTGTACTCCTGTGTCCGTGGGAAAAGCCCGCTTTGTATGCTTTGTACACACTTGGCTCCGCTCCATACATCCCGTACACATATGGCTCCACTCCATACACACACGGCTCCTCTCCGTACACCTCGTACAGGCGTGGCTCCTCTCCGTACACCTCGTACACACGGCTCAGCTCCGTACACGAGTGGCTCCGCTCCGTACACCTCATACACACGGCTCCGCTCCGTACACCTCATACACACACGGCTCCTCTCCGTACACCTCGTACACGCGGCTCCTCTCCGTACACCTCGTACACATGCGGCTCCGCTCCGTACACCTCGTACACACGGCTCCGCTCCGTACACCTCGTACACACGCGGCTCCGCTCCGTACACCTCGTACACACGCGGCTCCTCTCCGTACACCTCGTACACACGCGGCTCCGCTCCGTACACCTCGTACACACGCGGCTCCGCTCCGTACACCTTGTACACACGCGGCTCCGCTCCGTACACCTCGTACACGCGCGGCTCCTCTCCGTACACCTCGTACACGCGCGGCTCTGCTCCGTATACCTCGTACACACTGCTCCGCTCCGTACAGCTCGTACACACGGCTCCGCTCCGTACACCTCGTACACACGGCTCCGCTCCGTACACCTCGTACACACACAGCTCCGCTCCGTACACCTCGTACACACACGGCTCCGCTCCGTACACCTCGTACACCCACGGCTCCGCTCCGTACACCTCGTACACACGGCTCTGCTCCGTACACCTCGTACACACACGTCTCCGCTTCGTACACCTCGTACACACACGGCTCAGCTCCGTACACCTCGTACACCCACGGCTCCGCTCCATACACCTCGTACACACGGCTCCGCTCTGTACACCTCGTACACACACGTCTCCGCTTCGTACACCTCGTACACACACGTCTCCGCTTCGTACACCTCGTACACACACGGCTCCGCTCCGTACACCTCATACACACACAGCTCTGCTACATCCACACTGTAAATCCTGACCCCACACATACTTACCTCAACCAGCACCATGACAACAGCAAAGCAGAGTCTTGCAGACGGTAGAGGCAAGGCTGAGCGCACAGGACCTGTGATGAGGTCACAGGAGGGGCGGAGTCAGGGGTGACATGATGGGGGTCTGGACAAAGGCTCCTGATCATGTGACCCCCTGACTCCTCCCCTCCTGTGACCTCATCACAGGTCCTGCGAACAGAGCGAGCAGGCAAGCGAGTGCGACGCTGTGAGTGGCTGCGGGGGGGAGGGGGTCTCATGCTAAGGCGAGGATGGGGTGCATGGGGGGGGCGGCTTAGCTCCCTGCAGTGCGGGAGGAACTTGAAACTATCACCGCCATGCCCGCAGAGGGCCAGCGGCAGGAGCAACAGTGGCCGCAGCAGCTGGCAAGCGGCCACCCGCGGCCCACGTGACAGCGGCCCACGTGACAGCGGCCCAGCGGGAAAATGCCCGGTTGGTTATATTGCCAATCCGGGCCTGATAACTGGTGTAACTTCATGGAATTTGAGCGATACAGAGTTTTCATCAATCACTACATTTCTGCTGATTGTTACTGTGTTGGTCTCTGGGTGCAGGATTCTGTATCCCTTGAGTTTTGCTATAGCACACCAGGACTCTTGCTTTGCGTGTGATTCCCACTTGGAACGTTTTTCTTTAGGAACATACATAAATGTTTTGCTTCCAAATATCCTGAGGTGCTTCAGGTTAGGCTTCTCGCAGTTCCATAGCTCATATGGAGTTTTATTTGTGGCTTTACCTGGCACTCTGTTTTGAAGATAGTAAGCTGTCATGATGGCTTCTCCTCAATACGTTGTAGGTAGATTTGCATCAAACAACATACTTCTTCCACTTTCACAGAGAGTACGGTTCTTTCTCTCTACAATGCCATTTTGTTCTGGGTTGTATGGAATGGTAGTCTGGAACACAATTCCATCCTTTTCCAAAATGGTTTGCACCTTACCACTTGTATATTCAGTTCCATTATCTGCACGCAGGACTTTTGACATTCTTCCAAATTTGTTAAACACTACAGCAACATATTCTTCAAGTTTCTGTGGAACTTCATCCTTACTGTGAAGCAGGTAGGTGATTGTATATCTGGAGTAGTCATCAATAAATGTGATGAGGTTTTGAACAGCTGACATGTGCCCGCAATAGGCGCAGGTGGAATTGCGATCCACCTGTGTCTATTAACTAGTTACACTCCACTGTCAAACGCTGACAGCGGCATTTAACCAGCGCTTCCTGCCGTGCGGCCGGAAATGTGCGCATCGAAGACCCCCGTCAAGTGATCGGGGGTCAGCGATGCGTTGGCATAACCACCAGATGTCTCCTGGAGGTGTCCATGGTTGTTGATGCCTGACTGCTATGAGCGCCACCCGGTGGTCAGCGCTCATGGCAATGCTGTATTTCTGCTACATATAGGCGATCTGAGCATCGCGTATATGTAGCAGAGCCGCTCATGCTATGGCAGCTTCTAGCCTCCCATGGAGGTTATTGAAGCATGCTAAAAGGAAAAAAAAGAGTTTTAAAAAATATAAAAAAAAATAAAGAAAACCTAAAAGCTTAAATCACCCCCCTTTTGCCCCATTCAAAACAAAACAATAAAAAAAAACATATACACTACTGTAAATTTGGGGTCACCCAGACAATTTTGTGTTTTCCATGAAAACTCATACTTTTATTAATCAAATGGGTTGCCAAATGAATTTAAAATCTTGTCCAGACATTGACAAGGTTAAAAATAAAAAAGATTTTTATTTGAAATAATAATTTTCTCCTTCAAACTTTTCTTTCGTTAAAGAATGCTCGCTTTGCAGCAATTACAGCATTGCAGACCTTTGGCATTCTAGCAGTTAATTTGCTGAGGTATTCTGGAGAAATTTCCCATGCTTCCAGAAACCCCTCCCACAAGTTGGTTTGGCTTGATGGGCACTTTTTGCGTACCATACGGGCAAGCTGCTCCAACAGCTCAATGGGGTTGAGATCTGGTGACTGTGCTGGCCACTCCATTACAGATAGAATACCAGCTGCCTGCTTCTTCCCTAAATAGTTCATGCATAATTTGGAGGAGTGCGTTGGGTCACAGTCCTGTTGTAGGATGAAATTGGCTCCAATCAAGCGCTGTCCACAGGGTATGGTATGGCATTTGCAAAATGGAGTTATAGCCTTCATTATTCAAAATCCCTTTTACCTTGTACAAATCTCCCACTATACCAGCACCAAAGCAACCCCAGAACATCACATTACCTCCACCATGCTTGACAGATGGCATCAGGCACTCTCCCAGCATCTTTTCAGTTGTTCTGCGTCTCACAAATGTTCTGTGTGATCCAAACACCTCAAACTTGGATTCATCTGTCCATAACACTTTTTTCCAATCTTCCTCTGTCCAATGTCTGTGTTCTTTTGCTTATATTAATCTTTTCCTTTTATTAGCCAGTCTCAGATATGGCCTCTTCACTGTAGACGTTAACACTGGCGTTTAGCGTGTACTATTTAATGAAGCAGCTAGTTGAGGACCTGCGAGGCATTGATTTCTCAAACTACAGACTCTAATATAATTGTCTTGTTGCTCAGTTGTGCAGCGGGGTCTCCCACTTCTCTTTCAACTCTGGTTAGAGCCTGTTTGTGCTCTCCTCTGAAGGGAGTAGTACACACTGTTGTAGGAAATCTTCAGTTTCTTAGAAATTAAGGCTATTCCATGCGAGAAATTGCCAAGAACAAGAATAGATTGTCGAGTTTCACATGAAAGTTCTATTTTTCTGGCCATTTTGAGAGTTTAATGGAACCAACAAATGTAATGCTCCAGATTCTCAACTAGCTCAAAAGAAGGTCAGGGTTTATAGCTTCGCTAATCAGCCAAACTGTTTTCAGCTGTGCTAACATACTTGTACAAGGGTTTTCAGGGGTATTCTAACCATCCATTAGGCTTCTTACACAGTTAACAAACACAAAGTACCATATGAACACTGGAGTGATGGTTGTTGGAAATAGGCCTCTATACACCTATGAAGATATTGCAATACAAACCAGATGTTTGCAGCTAGAATAGTCATTTAACACATTAACAATGTAATAGAGTGTATTTATGAATCACTTAATGTTAGTTTCATTGGAAAAAACTGTGCTTTTCTTTAAAAAATAAGGAAATTTCTAAGTGGCCCTAAACTTTTGAACGCTAGTGTACACATATTAGGTATCGCCCTGTTCAGAGAAAAAGGATTAACCCGAACGCTAAATGGCATAGCGAGAAAAAAAGAAAAAAAACGCCAGAATTACGTTTTTTAGGTTGCTGTGACATTGCATTAAAATGCAATAACGGGCGATCAAAAGAACTTATCTGCACAAAAGTGGTATCATTAAAAATGTGAGCTCTGTGCGTAAAAAAAACAAAAAAACAAGCCCTCACCCAACCCAAGATCATGAAAAATTGAGACGCTACGGGTCTCGGAAGATGGCGCAATTTATTTTTTTCTTTTTAACAAACTTTGGATTTTTTTTCACCACTTAAGTAAAAGAGAACCTTGACATGTTTGGTATCTATGAACTCTTAATGACCTGGAGAATCATAATGGCAGGTCACTTTTAGCATTTAGTGAACTTAGAAAAAAAAGCCAAGCAAAAAACAAGTGTGGGACTGCATTCTTTTGCAATTTCACGGCACTTGGAATTTTTTTCCCTTTTTGTAGTACATGACATGTTAGAATCAATGATGTCGTTCAAAAGTACAACTCGTCCCGCAAAAAACAAGCCCTCACATGGCCATATTGACAGAAAAATAAAAAAGTTATGGGAAAAATGGAAATGCAAAACCAAAAAATACCCCTGGTCATTACTGCTGCTTACATGCTGCGCTTTTCTTTTGAATTCATCCACAAGTTTGCCTTTAACATACTCTAGTGTCAGCTCATCATCTGGCTGTGCATCTAGTGCAGTCATGAGTGTGTAATATCTCTCTGGAAGGCCACTTAATAGAAGTGCAGCAACATGAAAATCTTTTTCTTCTCCAAGACCCCGGAGACGCTCCACAATCTCTAGGGTGTTTCTTATATAGTCCTGCATACTTTGTCCATCACTTGCTTAGCTTAGACTGATACAGCTTTCTCATGAGATAAAACTTATTGCTGAGATTTAATCTTTCATGCACTTTCTGTAACTCATCCCACATCTCCTTTGCAGTTGCACACTTGCATATATGCCCAATCTGATTATCATCTACACTGAGGGAGATCATGCTTTGTGCTTTCTGATCCTTCTCCGGCCAGTCATCTGGTAATGGATGAGGCACTTGTTCCAGACTATATTTCCACGTACCTTCTCTTATTAGCAGCATTTTCACCTTTAATTTCCAGGACTGGTAGTTCTGGCTAGTGAGGTTTGGCAATGAGAACTTGACAAGATTGCTGCTAGAGGACATCTTATCTGTTGCTCTCTGCTTGCTTTTGCTTTGGGCTTCTGTTGCTGTGTTAGGCTGATTTGATATTAGCGTTTTCTTAAGCTCCACCTACTTACTCATGCATTCTGCGTACCTAACATTGTGTACGCAGGGACATGCGTTGTATGCGGATGCGTCAACGTGCGTTATTTTGACGTGTCCACCGAATGCATCATGTTGCATTTTCTTGTGTTCAGCGGACACGTCAAAACGACGCATCCACATACAACGCATGTCCCTGCGTATACTTAGATAGGTACGCAGGACGCATGCGGAAGTAGGGGGAGCTTAAGGAAAGAAGTCTGCAACACCACGCTGCAGACTCAAACGCTAATGTGAATTTAGCCTTACTCTGGGGTTCTGTGTCACTCTGGGCCCATAACGTGTTGGCAGCGGATCATTCAGGATACTCTCCAAGCGAGTGACAACAGAGCTTCTTTATTTAGGAACATTCAGGAACAATATACAGTTGTGGGCAAAAGTATTGACACCCCTGCAATTCTGTCAGATAATACTCAGTTTCTTCCTGAAAATGATTGCAAACACAAATCCTTTGGTATTATTATCTTCATTTAATTTGTCTTAATGAAAAAACACAAAAAGAATTGTCCTACAGCCAAATTGGATATAATTCCACACCAAACATCAAAAAGAGGGTGGACAAAAGTATTGGCACTGTTCGAAAAATCATGTGATGCTTCTCTAATTTGTGTAAGTAACAGCACCTGTAACTTACCTGTGGCACCTAACAGGTGTTGGCAATAACTAAATCACACTTGCAGCCAGTTGACATGGATTAAAGTTGACTCAACCTCTGTCCTGTGTCCTTGTGTGTACCACATTGAGCATGGAGAAAAGAAAGAGGACCAAAGAACTGTCTGAGGACTTGAGAAACCAAATTGTGAGGAAGCATGAGCAATCTCAAGGCTACAAAGACCTGAATGTTCCTGTGTCTACCGTGCGCAGTGTCATCAAGAAGTTTAAAGCCCATGGCACTGTGGCTAACCTCCCTAGATGTGGACGGAAAAGAAAAATTGACAAGAGATTTCAACGCAAGATTGTGCGAATATTGGATAAAGAACCTCGACTAACATCCAAACAAGTTCAAGCTGCCCTGCAGTCTGAGGGTACAACAGTGTCAACCCGTACTATCCGTCGGTGTCTGAATGAAAAGAGATTTCTTACCCCGAGACATAAAAAAGCCAGAGTTTGCCAAAACTTACCTGAAAAAGCCTAAAACGTTTTGGAAGAATGTTCTCTGGTCAGGTGAGACAAAAGTAGAGCTTTTTGGGCAAAGGCATCAACATAGAGTTTACAGGAGAAAAAAAGAGGCATTCAAAGAAAAAACATGGTCCCTACAGTCAAACATGGCGGAGTGTTGTGAGTTCATTTTTCCCTTCACCATTGAGGTCTGATGAACTCCCGCCTCTGGTGAAGGAAGGTAGTGAGACTGATTACCAAACACCTGGGCAGCTAGATGATGACTGGGTGGCTGGAATTGAGGACTGGATATAAGGCTGCCGATGCCCTTCTTCCTGGCTGGTGATTTTCCTGCTGAATTCTTGGAGACCAGTCTGATTCCTGCATCTCAAAGCTAAGTTTTTCTGCTCTGCTTTGTACTCTTCAGTTTTGTTTTTGTTTTGCCTTGTTTTTTGGGAGTTCTGCCATCCCCGGCTGGGGGTGAGCTGAATTCCATTTTTGTCTCTGATCTGTTGATCTTTTGCTCTGTCTTCAGAATATACCTGAGTGCTGATATAGTCTTTTGAAGCCTAGCGACTTCAGGGCCTGTTTTTCCTATCAGACGGTTGGCTCATTTTGATAGGGTTTTTGCGGATGGCAGACAGCAGCTTTCCTATCCTGTCCTATGTAGTTAGCTTGGGCCCCATCATTTGCTCAACCTATCTTTCTATCTGTGTTAGTGTTTTCATCTTGCTTCACCGTCATTATATGTTGGGGGCTGCCTATTGCTTTGGGGTCTGCTCTGGGGCAGTTTAGTTTTTCCCCTTTCTGTCTTTAGGTTATGTAGTTCTCAGGCTGTGATCGAGGGGTCTAGGGCACCGTAGGAACCCCCCACGGTTACTGCTAGTTGCTGTGGATAGGTCCAGGGGTCTGCAATCCGATAGCTGCCAACCTCTCTGGTTTTTCTGGACTTAGCTGGTATTTTGTTTTTTCCTCCTTCGGTGACTCATCATAACAGAATCACCAGCCATACCGCAGATCCTAGGGTGCTCAATAGCAGGAGAGAATTGTAAAAAAAAAAAAAATTCTTGAATTTCCAGAATAATTGTAAATTATTTTTTGCCTTGAAGCCTAACTCGTCGGGGAACTCCGCGCAGCAGGTTAAAATTGTCATCTCTTTGCTGCGCGGCGATCCCCAGGATTGGGCGTTTTCTTTGAAACCTGATGATCCTATTCTGAATAATGTGAATGCATTTTTTCAAGCCTTGGGGTTGTTGTATGATGAATCTAATGCTATTGATCAGGCTGAAAAGACCCTGTTGGCATTAAGCCAGGGTCGGGATTCGGCAGAGTTGTACTGTCAAAAATTCTGAAAGTGGGCGGTCCTTACTACCTGGAATGATGGTGCCTTGGCAGCCCTCTTTCGGAAGGGTTTGTCAGAAACTGTAAAAGATACTATGGTGGGATTTCTTGTTCCCTCTGGTCTTGACGATTCTATGTCATTAGCCATTCAGGTGGATCGGCGTTTACGTGAACGCAAAACTACACGAGAGATGTTGCCACCTGTTGAACAAATGTCTGAACCTATGCAATGTGATAGAGTTTTGCCTAAGGCGCAACGTCAGGAGTTCAGAAGGCGTAATAAGCTGTGTTTTTTTTGTGGAGATGCCTCGCATATTATTTCTGTCTGCCCTAAACGAGAGAAACGTTGTGCACACACGTTTTCTGTGGGTGGTGTTCAACCTAAGTTTCTTCTGGCAATTACTCTGATCTGCACCCTGTCCACATTTTCCACCAAGGCTTTTGTGGATTCAGGAGCAGCTCTTAACCTGATGGACTTGGATTTTGCTAAACGTTGTGGATTTCCTATGACACCTCTGCGGACGCCTATCCCTTTGAGGGGGATTGATGCTACTCCTTTGGCGAAGAATAAACCTCAGTTTTGGACCCAGGTGGTAATGCGGGTCGCCCCAGACCATCAAGAAAATTGCAGATTTTGGGTGTTGCATAATTTGCATGATACCATTGTTCTGGGGTTTCCCTGGTTGCAAATCCATAATCCAGTTCTGGATTGGAAATCTTTGCCTGTGGTGAGTTGGGGTTGTCAGTGTGCCCTTAGTGATGCTCCTGTTTTCTCCACCTCTCCCCAGTCGCATGATGTTCCTGACTATTTGGCTGACTTTTATGATATATTTAGTGAGAATGAGTCTGCTCATAGGAGTTATGACTGTGCAATTGAGCTGAACCCGGGGTGTAAATTCCCCAAGGGTCGGCTTTTCAATTTATCTGTACCCGAGCACGAGGCTATGCGATCCTATATTAAGGAGGCATTGGAGAAGGGTCATATTAGACCATCCTCTTCACCCTTAGGTGCTGGGTTTTTTTTCGTGGCTAAAAAGGATGGTTCATTAAGGCCTTGTATTGACTATCGTGCCCTCAACAAAATTACTGTTAAATATCAGTATCCGTTACCCCTGATTTCTGATCTATTCTCTAGAGTTAAAGGTGCTTGCTGGTTTACCAAGCTTGACCTCAGGGGGGCGTATAATCTTATTCGCATTAAGCATGGGGATGAATGGAAGACGGCGTTTAATACTCCGGAGGGACATTTTGAGTACCTGGTGATGCCTTTTGGGCTCACTAATGCCCCTTCTGTCTTCCAGTGCTTCATGAACGATATATTCCGAGACTTTGTGGATAAATTTTTGATTATCTATCTGGATGATATTTTGATCTTCTCCAAGAATTGGAACTCTCATGTGGAACATGTTCGGACTGTGTTCCGGATTTTGAGGGAGAATTCCCTGTATGTCAAGGGATCGAAATGCCTTTTTGGGGTACAGAGGATTTCATTTTTGGGATTTATTTTGTCTCCGTCAACTATTGAAATGGACCCGGCCAAGGTACAGGCCATTTATGATTGGGTTCAGCCCACTTCTTTGAAGGCCCTCCAGAAGTTTTTGGGTTTTGCTAATTTTTATCGGAAATTTATAGCTAATTTTTCTGGTATTGCCAAGCCATTGACGGATTTGACTAGGAAGGGTGCTGATGTGCTGAATTGGTCTCCGGAGGCTGTTTCTTCCTTTCAGGAGCTGAAGCGAAGATTCACTTCTGCTCCGGTTTTGCGGCAACCTGATGTCTCACTCCCGTTTCAGGTGGAGGTGGACGCTTCTGAGATTGGTGCAGGACCGGTGTTGTCCCAAAAAGATCCTGTGACATCTAAAATGAATCCTTGTGCTTTCTTTTCCCGAAAGTTCTCCCCATCCGAACGTAACTATGATGTGGGGAATCGGGAACTGTTGGCCATGAAATGGGCATTTGAGGAGTGGAGACATTGGTTGGAGGGAGCCAAACACCAAGTCGTGGTCCTTACTGACCACAAGAATTTGATTTACCTGGAGTCGGCCAAGCGCTTGAATCCTAGACAGGCTAGGTGGGCCTTGTTTTTCACACGCTTTGATTTTGTGGTCTCTTTTCTTCCTGGCACTAAGAATGTCAAGGCAGACGCCCTCTCTAGGAGTTTCCTTGCTGATTCTCCTGTTGTGACTAAGCCTGCTACCATCTTAGGCGAGGGGGTAGTTCTTTCTGCCATCTCGCCCGATTTGAGACGTGCTCTTGAAGAATTTCAGGAGGACAAACCTGAGCGTTGTCCCAGTGGAAAGTTGTATGTTCCTGACCAGTGGAGGAAGAGAGTGATGTCTGAAGTTCATTGCTCTGCATTGGCTGGTCATCCAGGTATTTTTGGTACTAGAGATTTGGTGAGTCGGTCTTTTTGGTGGCCCGCCTTGTCTCATGATGTCAGGAATTTTGTGCAGTCCTGTGGGACTTCCTCCCGGTCTAAACCTTGTTCTCGCTCTAGTGGCTTGTTGATGCCTTTGCCAGTGCCCAGGAGGCCATGGACCCATATTTCAATGGATTTTATCTCTGATATGCCTGTCTCTCAGAGAATGACTGTTATTTGGGTGATTTGTGATGGATTCTCTAAGATGGTCCATCTTGTACCACTCCCTAAGTTGCCATCTTCCTCTGAGTTGGTGCCCTTGTTTTTGCAACAGGTGGTTCGCTTGCACAGGATTTCTGAGTACATTGTATCTGACAGAGGAGTTCAGTTTGTGTCTAGATTTTGGAGGACTTTCTGTTCCAAGCTGGGAATTCAGTTGTCCTTCTCCTCTGCGTTTCACCCTCAGACCAATGGGCAGACGGAGAGAACAAACCAGACTTTGGAGTCGTATTTGAGATGTTTTATTTCTGCCGATCAGGATGATTGGGTTTCATTTTTGCCCTTGGCCGAATTTGCTTTAAATAATAGAGCTAGTTCTGCCACTTTGATGTCACCTTTTTTTTGTAACTTTGGTTTTCACCCTCGATTTTCTTCAGGGCAAGTGGAGCCTTCTGCCTGCCCAGGTGTTGACACTGTGGTGGAGAGAATGCACCAGATCTGGGACCAAGTAGTGGATAAGTTGTCTCTCTCCCAGGAAAAGGCCCAGCGGTTTTCCAACCGGCGTAGGACCGTTGGTCCCCAGTTTAAGGTGGGTGATATGGTTTGGTTGTCATCAAAAAATATCGCTATGAAGGTGGCTTCTCCTAAGTTTAAGCCTAGATTTATTGGACCTTACAAGATTTTGGAGATTATTAATCCGGTCTCTTTTCGGTTGGCTCTTCCTGTCACATTTAAAATTCATAAGTCCTTGTTGAAGAGGTGTGTTGAACCAGTAGTTCCTGTGGTGGCACCTCCTGACCCGGTATTGGTTGAAGGTAACATGGAATATGAGGTAGAGAAGATACTGGATTCCCGTCTGGCTAGACGGAGACTCCAGTATTTGGTTAAGTGGAAGGGTTATGGTCAGGAGGATAATTCCTGGGTCTCTGCCTCTGATATTCATGCCTAAAGATTGGTGCGTGCCTTTCATCGGGCTCACCCGGATTGCCCTGGTGGCATGGATGAGGGTTCGGTGACCCCCTCCTCAAGGGGGAGGTACTGTTGTGAGTTCATTTTTCCCTTCACCATTGAGGTCTGATGAACTCCCGCCTCTGGTGAAGGAAGGTAGTGAGACTGATTACCAAACACCAGGGCAGCTAGATGATGACTGGGTGGCTGGAATTGAGGACTGGATATAAGGCTGCGGATGCCCTTCTTCCTGGCTGGTGATTTTCCTGCTGGATTCTTGGAGACCAGTCTGATTCCTGCATCTCAAAGCTAAGTTTTTCTGCTCTGCTTTGTACTCTTCAGTTTTGTTTTTGTTTTGCCTTGTTTTTTGGGAGTTCTGCCATCCCCAGCTGGGGGTGAGCTGAATTCCATTTTTGTCTCTGATCTGTTGATCTTTTGCTCTGTCTTCAGAATATACCTGAGTGCTGATATAGTCTTTTGAAGCCTAGCGACTTCAGGGCCTGTTTTTCCTATCAGTCGGTTGGCTCATTTTGATAGGGTTTTTGCGGATGGCAGACAGCAGCTTTCCTATCCTGTCCTATGTAGTTAGCTTGGGCCCCATCATTTGCTCAACCTATCTTTCTATCTGTGTTAGTGTTTTCATCTTGCTTCACCGTCATTATATGTTGGAGGCTGCCTATTGCTTTGGGGTCTGCTCTGGGGCAGTTTAGTTTTTCCCCTTTCTGTCTTTAGGTTATGTAGTTCTCCGGCTGTGATCGAGGGGTCTTGGGCACCGTAGGAACCCCCCACGGCTACTGCTAGTTGTTGTGGATAGGTCCAGGGGTCTGCAATCCGATAGCTGCCAACCTCTGTGGTTTTTCTGGACTTAGCTGGTATTTTGTTTTTTCCTCCTTCGGTGACTCATCATAACAGCGGAGGTTCCCTGATGTTTTGGGGTTGCTTTGCTGCCTCTGGCACTGGACTGCTTGACCGTGTGCATGGCATTATGAAGTCTGAAGACTACCAACAAATTTTGCAGCATAATGTAGGGCCCAGTGTGAGAAAGCTGGGTCTCCCTCAGAGGTCATGGGTCTTTCAGCAGGACAATGACCCAAAACACACTTCAAAAAGCACTAGAAAATGGTTTGAGAGAAAGCACTGGAGACTTCTAAGGTGACCAGCAATGAGTCCAGACCTGAATCCCATAGAACACCTGTGGAGAGATCTAAAAATGGCAGTTTGGAGAAGGCACCCTTCAAATATCAGGAACCTGGAGCAGTTTACCAAAGAAGAATGGTCTAAAATTCCAGCAGAGCATTGTAAGAAACTCATTGATGGTTACCGGAAGCGGTTGGTCGCCGTTATTTTGGCTAAAGATTGTGCAACCAAGTATTAGGTTGAGGGTGCCAATACTTTTGTCTGGCCCATTTTTGGAGTTTTGTGTGAAATGATCAATGTTTTGCTTTTTGCTTCATTCTCTTTTGTGTTTTTTCATTTAAGACAAATTAAATGAAGATAATAATACCAAAGAATTTGTGCTTGCAATCATATTCAGGAAGAAACTGAGTATTATCTGACAGAATTGCAGGGGTGTCAATACTTTTGGCCACAACTGTATGATAAGCTTAATAGATCAGGAATAAATAACTTGTGCGTCTCTATCTGTGCAGCATCTGCAGCAGGCTGCTTCTCTCATACACAGACACAGGAAAAGCAGGAAATACAGTCACATGCTCTCCCTGTGTGAGCCTCTGGGAGTTTTTTTTGCTGTAACTTTATGAACAGCATACAAATCTAGCAACTAAACACTCATAGACAGGAATGGAGTTGTTGCAACAAGCATATCCCAATAGTCTGTCACTCTCTGTCCTCCATGTGCAGTGCGGGGTCTGTCACTCTCTACCTGCCCTTCATGTGTAGTGCGGGTTCTGTCACTCTCTACCTGCCCTTCATGTGTAGTATGGGATCTGTCACTCCACCTGTTCTCTATGTGTAGTGCGGGATTTGTCACGCTCTACCTGTCCTCCATGTGCAGTGCTGGGTCAGTCACTCTCTACCTGCCCTCCATGTGTAGTGCAGGGTCTGTCACTTGCTATCTGTCCTCCTTGTGTAATGCAGGGTTTGTCACTCTCTACCTGTCCTCCATGTGTACTGCGGGGTCAGTCACTCTCTACCAGTACTAAAAGTGTAGTGTGGGATCTGTCACTCTCTGCTTAACCTCCATGAGTAGTGCAGGATGTCACTCCCTACTTGTCCTCCATGTGTAATGCAGGGTCTGACACCTCTCTACCTGTCCTCCATGTGTAGTGCAGGGTCTGTCACACTCTCCCTGCCTCCATGTGCAGTGCGGGGTACGTGACTCTTTACCTGTGCTTCATGTGTAGAGCAGGATTTGTCACTCTCTACCTGCCCTCCATGTGCAGTGTGGGGTCTGTTACTCTCTACCTGCTCTCCATATGTAGTACAGGGTCTGTCCTTTGCTCCTTGTCCTCCATGTACAGTGTCTTTCACTTGCTGCCTGTCCTTCATGTGCAGTGCAGGGTCTGTCACTTGCTCCCTGTCCGTCATGTGCAGTGCAGGGTCTGTCACTCATGCCTTGTCCTCCTTGTGCAGTGCAGGGTCTGTCACTTGCTCCCTGTCCTCCTTGTGCAGAGCGAGGTCTGTCACTTGCTGCCTGTCCTCCTTGTGCAGTGCAGGGTATGTCACTCATGCCTTGCCCCCCTTGTGCAGTGTAGGATCTGTCACTCATGCCTTGTCCTCCTTGTGCAGTGCAGGGTCTGTCACTTGCTCCCTGTACTCCTTGTGCAGAGCGAGGTCTGTCACTTGCTGCCTGTCCTTGTGCAGTGCAGAGTCTGTCACTTTCTCCCTGACCTCCACACGCAGTGCGAGGTCTGTCACTTGCTCCCTGTCCTTCATGTGCAGTGCAGGGTCTGTCACTCATGCCTTGTCCTCCTTGTGCAGTGTCTGTCACTCATGCCTTGTCCTCCTTGTGCAGTGCAGGGTCTGTCACTTGCTCCCTGTCCTCCTTGTGCAGTGCAGGGTATGTCACTCATGCCTTGCCCCCCTTGTGCAGTGTAGGATCTGTCACTCATGCCTTGTCCTCCTTGTGCAGTGCAGGGTCTGTCACTTGCTTCCTGTCCGTCATGTGCAGTGCAGGGTCTGTCACTCATGCCTTGTCCTCCTTGTGCAGTGCAGGGTCTGTCACTTGCTCCCTGTCCTCCTTGTGCAGAGCGAGGTCTGTCACTTGCTGCCTGTCCTTGTGCAGTGCAGGGTCTGTCACTTACTCCCTGACCTCCACACGCAGTGCGAGGTCTGTCACTTGCTCCCTGTCCTTCATGTGCAGTGCAGGGTCTGTCACTCATGCCTTGTCCTCCTTGTGCAGTGTCTGTCACTCATGCCTTGTCCGCCTTGTGCAGTGCAGGGTCTGTCACTTGCTCCCTGTCCTCCTTGTGCAGTGCAGGGTATGTCACTCATGCCTTGCCCCCCTTGTGCAGTGTAGGATCTGTCACTCATGCCTTGTCCTCCTTGTGCAGTGCAGGGTCTGTCACTTGCTCCCTGTACTCCTTGTGCAGAGCGAGGTCTGTCACTTGCTGCCTGTCCTTGTGCAGTGCAGGGTCTGTCACTTGCTCCCTGACCTCCACACGCAGTGCGAGGTCTGTCACTTGCTCCCTGTCCTTCATGTGCAGTGCAGGGTCTGTCACTCATGCCTTGTCCTCCTTGTGCAGTGTCTGTCACTCATGCCTTGTCCTCCTTGTGCAGTGCAGGGTCTGTCACTTGCTCCCTGTCCTCCTTGTGCAGTGCAGGGTATGTCACTCATGCCTTGCCCCCCTTGTGCAGTGTAGGATCTGTCACTCATGCCTTGTCCTCCTTGTGCAGTGCAGAGTCTGTCACTTGCTCCCTGTCCTCCTTGTGCAGTGCAGGGTCTGTCACTTGCTCCCTGACCGCCACACACAGTGCAGGGTCTGAAGTGACAGATGTGATCACAGGTTTCTTTATATAAAGTCAGTAAAACCCATACAAAATTGTGAAGTAAAATAATAAAGAGACTCTGACATAAATAAACCATTATTGCTGCATCAGTAATGACCCAGCAACGTTCTTTATCCCATATAGTAACAATAACAAGAACGGAATTACGGAGTTTCATCCTTAACGACAAGCACAGTCCTAAAATATATTGTTCATGTCCTAGAGTGTTTGCTATAAAAGCTACGAGTTGTAAATAACTTCGAGCCTGTTCAAAAACTGGAAAGTGGTTCTTAAGTGTGAAACTTAAATTAATTTCACCAAGTGGCGAAATCAGACCCATTATCAGGGATTAGTGGTGTTATGGGCATTTCCGGTGACTACCGAGCAGCACCACGTGACGCCGCCAGATCGCCCGATCCTTATGGAATGCTGGGAGGTGCGGAGTCCGGCAGGACGCGGGGCGCGTTGGGACTTGTAGTCTGCTGCTTCCTCGCCTGTTTCACTTTTGAAGCGATGGGGCAGGATAAGGACTACAAGTCCCGGCATTCCGTGCGCCGGCCCCACCTGTGGATGCGGAGCTACCTGCGTGTCCTGGAATGTGGGGGCGGGGCCTGCACCGAGACTTCGCCAAGTAACGAGAGAAGTGAAAAGACTCCCCGAAAGTGCAAAGAGGGGGCGGTGGAAGGAGAGCAGGTGAGAGACCCTCAGACAGTGGTGCTGTAGTGGAAATACTGTACAGGGGGTGTGTTGGGGGAACATTGGAAAGGGGTGAATGCTCTGCAGTGGGGGTGTCTTGGGGGAATACACTGTAAGGGGGGGGGATGCTCTGCAGGGGGGTGTCTTGGGGGAACACTGGAAAGGGGGGAATGCTCTGCAGGGGGGGTGTCTTGGGGGAAATGCTCTGCAGTGGGGGTGTCTTGGGGGAAATGCTCTGCAGTGGGGGTGTCTTGTACACTGTAAGGGGGGAATGCTCTGTAGGGGGGTGTCTTGGGGAAACGCTTTGCTGGGAGGTGAATGCTCTGCAGGCGGGTGTCTTGGGGGAATACACTGTAAGGGGGGGGATGCTCTGCAGTGGGGGTGTCTTGGGGGAAATGCTCTGCAGTGGGGGTGTCTTGGGGGAAATGCTCTGCAGTGGGGGTGTCTTGGGGGAAATGCTCTGCAGTGGGGGTGTCTTGGGGGAAATGCTCTGCAGTGGGGGTGTCTTGTACACTGTAAGGGGGGAATGCTCTGTAGGGGGGTGTCTTGGGGAAACGCTTTGCTGGGAGGTGAATGCTCTGCAGGCGGGTGTCTTGGGGGAATACACTGTAAGGGGGGGGATGCTCTGCAGGGGGGTGTCTTGGGGGAAATGCTCTGCAGTGGGGGTGTCTTGGGGGAAATGCTCTGCAGTGGGGGTGTCTTGGGGGAAATGCTCTGCAGTGGGGGTGTCTTGTACACTGTAAGGGGGGAATGCTCTGTAGGGGGGTGTCTTGGGGAAACGCTTTGCTGGGAGGTGAATGCTCTGCAAGGTGGGTGTCTTGGGGGAACACTGGAAAGGGCTGAATGCTCTGCAGGGTGGTGTCTTGGAATGCTCTGCAAGGTGTGAATACTCTGCAGTGGGGGTGTCTTGGGGGAATGCTCTGCAGTGGGGGTGTTTTGGGGGAATCCTCTGCAAGGGGGGAATGCTCTGCAGTGGTTGGGGAAACGCTTTGCTGGGAGGTGAATGCTCTGCAAGGTGGGTGTCTTGGGGGAACACTGGAAAGGGGGGAATGCTCTGCAAGGGGGTGTCTTGGGGAAACGCTTTGCTGGGGGTTGAATGCTCTGCAAGGTAGGAGTCTTGGGGGAACACTGGAAAGGGGTGAATGCTCTGCATTGGGGGTGTCTTGGGTGAATGCTCTGCAAGGGGTGAATGCTCTGCAGGGGGGTCTTTTGGGGGAATGCTTTGCAAGGGGTGAATGCTCTGCAGGGGGGGTCTTTTGGGGGAATGCTTTGCAAGGGGTGAATGCTCTGCAGGGGGTGTCTTGGGGGAATGCTTTGCAAGGGGTGAATGCTCTGCAGGGGGGTGTCTTGGGGAAATACTTTGCTGGGAGGTGACTGCTCTGCAAGGTGGGTGTCTTGGGGGAACACTGGAGAGGGGTGAATGCTCTGCAGTGGGGGTGTCTTGGGGGAATGCTCTGCAAGGGGTGAATGCTCTGCAGTGGGGGTGTCTTGGGGGAATGCTCTGAAAGGGGGGAATGCTCTGCAGTGGGGGTGTCTTGGGGGAATGCTCTGCAAGGGGGGAATGCTCTGCAAGGGGGGAATGCTCTGCAGTGGGGGTGTCTTGGGGGAATGCTCTGCAGTGGGGGTGTCTTGGGGGAATGCTCTGCAGTGGGGGTGTCTTGGGGGAATGCTCTGCAAGGTGGGAATGCTCTGCAGTGGGGGTGTCTTGGGGGAATACTCTGCAAGGGGGGAATGTTCTGCAGTGGTGGTGTCTGGGGGGAATACTCTGCAAGGGGGGAATGTTCTGCAGTGGTGGTGTCTTGGGGGAATACTCTGCAAGGGGGGAATGCTCTGCAGTGGGGGTGTCTTGGGGGAATACTCTGCAAGGGGGGAATGCTCTGCAGTGGGGGTGTCTTGGGGGAATACTCTGCAAGGGGGGAATGCTCTGCAGTGGGGGTGTCTTGGGGGAATACTCTGCAAGGGGGGAATGCTCTGCAGTGGGGATGTCTTGGGGGAATACTCTGCAAGGGGGGAATGCTCTGCAGTGGGGCTGTCTTGGGGGAATACTCTGCAAGGGGGGAATGCTTTGCAGTGGTGGTGTCTTGGGGGAATACTCTGCAAGGGGGGAATGCTCTGCAGTGGGGGTGTCTGGGGGGAATACTCTGCAAGGGGGAATGCTCTGCAGGGAGGTGTCTTGGGGGGAACACTGGAAAGGGGTGAATGCTCTGCAGTGCGGGTGTCTTGGGGGAATTCTATGCAGGGGGGTGTCTTGAGGAATGCTCTGCAGGGGGGTGTCTTGGGGGAATGCTCTGCAAGGGGGTGTCTTGGGGAAACGCTTTGCTGGGGGTTGAATGCTCTGCAAGGTGGGAGTCTTGGGGGAACACTGGAAAGGGGTGAATGCTCTGCATTGGGGGTGTCTTGGGTGAATGCTTTGCAGGGGGGTCTTTTGGGGGAATGCTTTGCAAGGGGTGAATGATCTGCAGGGGGGTGTCTTGGGGAAATACTTTGCTGGGAGGTGACTGCTCTGCCAGGTGGGTGTCTTGGGGGAACACTGGAGAGGGGTGAATGCTCTGCTGTGGGGGTGTCTTGGGGTGAATGCTCTGCAGTGGGTGTGCCTTGGGGGAATGCTCTGCAAGGGGGTGTCTTGGGGAAACTCTTTGCTGGGGGGTGAATGCTCTGCAAGGTGGGTGTCTTGGGGGAACATTGGAAAGGGGTGAATGCTCTGCAAGGGGGGAATGCTCTGCTGTGGGGGTGTCTTGGGGGAATACTCCGCAAGGGGGGAATGCTGTGCAGTGGGGGTGTCTGGGGGGAATGCTGTGCAGTGGGGGTAATCCTCTGCAAGGGGGTAATGCTCTGCTGTGGGGGTGTCTTGGGGGGGAATGCTCTGCAGTGGGGGTGTCTTGGGGGAGTACACTGTAAGGGGGGAATGCTCTGCAGGGGGGTGTCTTGGGGAAACGCTTTGCTGGGAGGTGAATGCTCTGCAAGGTGGGTGTCTTGGGGGAACACTGGAAAGGGGTGAATGCTCTGCAGGGGGGTGTCTTGGGGGAATGCTCTGCAAGGGGTGAATGCTCTGCAGTTTGGGTGTCTTGGGGGAATTCTCTGCAAGGGGGGAATGCTCTGCAGTGGGGGTGTCTTGGGGGAATTCTCTGCAAGGGGGGAATGCTCTGCAGTGGGGGTGTCTTGGGGGAATTCTCTGCAAGGGGGGAATGCTCTGCAGTGGGGGTGTCTTGGGGGAATGCTCTGCAGTGGGGGTGTCTTGGGGGAATACTCTGCAAGGGGGGAATGCTCTGCAGTGGGGGTGTCTTGGGAAACACTCTGCAAGGGGGGAATGCTCTGCGGGGGGGTGTCTTGGGGAAACGCTTTGCTGGGAGGTGAATGCTCTGCAAGGTGGGTGTCTTGGGGGAACACTGGAAAGGGGTGAATGCTCTGCAGTGCGGGTGTCTTGGGGGAATGCTCTGCAGTGCGGGAGTCTTGGAATGCTATGCAGGGGGGTGTCTTGGGGAAACGCTTTGCTGGGGGTTGAATGCTCTGCAAGGGGGTGTCTTGGGGAAACGCTTTGCTGGGGGTTGAATGCTCTGCAAGGTGGGAGTCTTGGGGGAACACTGGAAAGGGGTGAATGCTCTGCATTGGTGATGTCTTGGGTGAATGCTCTGCAGGGGGGTCTTTTGGGGGAATGCTTTGCAAGGGGTGAATGCTCTGCAGGGGGGTGTCTTGGGGAAATACTTTGCTGGGAGGTGACTGCTCTGCAAGGTGGGTGTCTTGGGGGAACACTGGAGAGGAGTATTGAATGCTCTGCAGTGGGGGTGACTTGGAATGCTCTGCAAGGGGTGAATGCTCTGCAGTGGGGGTGACTTGGAATGCTCTGCAAGGGGTGAATGCTCTGCAGTGGGAGTGTCTTGGGGGAATGCTCTGCAAGGGGGTGTCTTGGGGAAACCCTTTGCTGGGGGGTGAATTGTCTGCAAGGTGTGTGTCTTGGGGGAACACTGGAGAGGGGTGAATGTTCTGCAGGGGGGGTGTCTTGGGGAATGCTCTGCAGGGGGTGTCTTGGGGAAACGCTTTGCTGGGAGGTGAATGCTCTGCAAGGTGGGTATCTTGGGGGAACACTGGAGAGGGGTGAATGCTCTGCAGGGGGGTGTCTTGGGGGAATGTTCTGCAGGGGGGTGGCTTGGGGAAACACTTTGCTGAGAGGTGAATACTCTGCAAGGTGGGTGTCTTGGGGGAACACTGGAGAGGGGTGAATGCTCTGCAGGGGGTTGTCTTGGGGAAACGCTTTGGGAGGTGAATGCTGTGCAAGGTGGGTGTCTTGGGGGAACACTGGAAAGGGGTGAATGCTCTGCAGGGGGGGTGTCTTGGGGGAATGCTCTGCAAGGGGTGAATGCTCTGCAGTGGGGGTGTCTTGGGGGAATGCTCTGCAAGGGGTGAATGCTCTGCAGTGGGGGTGTTTTGGGGGAATGCTCTGCAAGGGGTGAATGCTCTGCAGTGGGGGTGTCTTGGGGGAATGCTCTGCAATGGGGATGTCTTGGGGGAATGCTCTGCAAGGGGGGAAACGCTTTGCTGGGGGGTGTATGCTCTGCAAGGTGGGTGTCTTGGGGGGAACATTGGAGTGGGGTGAATGCTCTGAAGTGGGGGTGTCTTGGGGGAATGCTCTGCAAGGGGGGAATGCTATGCAGGGGGGTGTCTTGGGGAAACGCTTTGCTGGGGGTTGAATGCTCTGCAAGAGGGTGTCTTGGGGAAACGCTTTGCTGGGGGTTGAATGCTCTGCAAGGTGGGAGTCTTGGGGGAACACTGGAAAGGGGTGAATACTCTGCATTGGGGGTGTCTTGGGTGAATGCTCTGCAAGGGGTGAATGCTCTGCATTGGGGGTGTCTTGGGTGAATGCTCTGCAAGGGGTGAATGCTCTGCAGGGGGGTCTTTTGGGGGAATGCTTTGCAAGGGGTGAATGCTCTGCAGGGGGGTGTCTTGGGGAAATACTTTGCTGGGAGGTGACTGCTCTGCAAGGTGGGTGTCTTGGGGGAACACTGGAGAGGAGTATTGAATGCTCTGCAGTGGGGGTGACTTGGAATGCTCTGCAAGGGGGGAATGCTCTGCAGTGGGGGTGACTTGGAATGCTCTGCAAGGGGGGAATGCTATGCAGGGGGGTGTCTTGGGGAAACGCTTTGCTGGGGGTTGAATGCTCTGCAAGGGGGTGTCTTGGGGAAACGCTTTGCTGGGGGTTGAATGCTCTGCAAGGTGGGAGTCTTTGGGGGAACACTGGAAAGGGGTGAATGCTCTGCATTGGGGGTGTCTTGGGTGAATGCTCTGCAAGGGGTGAATGCTCTGCAGGGGGGTCTTTTGGGGGAATGCTTTGCAAGGGGTGAATGCTCTGCAGGGGGTTGTCTTGGGGAAATACTTTGCTGGGAGGTGACTGCTCTGCAAGGTGGGTGTCTTGGGGGAACACTGGAGAGGAGTATTGAATGCTCTGCAGTGGGGGTGACTTGGAATGCTCTGCAAGGGGTGAATGCTCTGCAGTGGGAGTGTCTTGGGGGAATGCTCTGCAAGGGGGTGTCTTGGGGAAACTCTTTGCTGGGGGGTGAATTGTCTGCAAGGTGTGTGTCTTGGGGGAACACTAGAGAGGGGTGAATGTTCTGCAGGGGGGGTGTCTTGGGGGAATGTTCTGCAGGGGGGTGGCTTGGGGAAACACTTTGCTGAGAGGTGAATACTCTGCAAGGTGGGTGTCTTGGGGGAACACTGGAGAGGGGTGAATGCTCTGCAGTGGGGGTGTCTTGGGGAATGCTCTGCAGGGGGTTGTCTTGGGGAAACGCTTTGGGAGGTGAATGCTGTGCAAGGTGGGTGTCTTGGGGGAACACTGGAAAGGGGTGAATGCTCTGCAGGAGGGGTGTCTTGGGGGAATGCTCTGCAAGGGGTGAATGCTCTGCAGAGGGGGTGTTTTGGGGGAATGCTCTGCAAGGGGTGAATGCTCTGCAGTGGGGGTGTCTTGGGGGAATGCTCTGCAATGGGGATGTCTTGGGGGAATGCTCTGCAAGGGGGGAAACGCTTTGCTGGGGGGTGTATGCTCTGCAAGGTGGGTGTCTTGGGGGAACATTGGAGTGGGGTGAATGCTCTGAAGTGGGGGTGTCTTGGGGGAATGCTCTGCAAGGGGGGAATGCTATGCAGGGGGGTGTCTTGGGGAAACGCTTTGCTGGGGGTTGAATGCTCTGCAAGGGGGTGTTCTTGGGGAAACGCTTTGCTGGGGGTTGAATGCTCTGCAAGGTGGGAGTCTTGGGGGAACACTGGAAAGGGGTGAATGCTCTGCATTGGGGGTGTCTTGGGTGAATGCTCTGCAAGGGGTGAATGCTCTGCAGGGGGGTCTTTTGGGGGAATGCTTTGCAAGGGGTGAATGCTCTGCAGGGGGGTGTCTTGGGGAAATACTTTGCTGGGAGGTGACTGCTCTGCAAGGTGGGTGTCTTGGGGGAACACTGGAGAGGAGTATTGAATGCTCTGCAGTGGGGGTGACTTGGAATGCTCTGCAAGGGGTGAATGCTCTGCAGTGGGGGTGACTTGGAATGCTCTGCAAGGGGTGAATGCTCTGCAGTGGGAGTGTCTTGGGGGAATTCTCTGCAAGGGGGTGTCTTGGGGAAACTCTTTGCTGGGGGTGAATTGTCTGCAAGGTGTGTGTCTTGGGGGAACACTAGAGAGGGGTGAATGTTCTGCAGGGGGGTGTCTTGGGGAATGCTCTGCAGGGGGTTGTCTTGGGGAAACGCTTTGGGAGGTGAATGCTGTGCAAGGTGGGTGTCTTGGAGGAACACTGGAAAGGGGTGAATGCTCTGCAGGGGGGGTGTCTTGGGGGAATGCTCTGCAAGGGGTGAATGCTCTGCAGTGGGGGTGTTTTGGGGGAATGCTCTGCAAGGGGTGAATGCTCTGCAGTGGGGGTGTCTTGGGGGAATGCTCTGCAATGGGGATGTCTTGGGGGAATGCTCTGCAAGGGGGGAAACGCTTTGCTGGGGGGGTGTATGCTCTGCAAGGTGGGTGTCTTGGGGGAACATTGGAGTGGGGTGAATGCTCTGAAGTAGGGGTGTCTTGGGGGAATGCTCTGCAAGGGGGGAATGTTCTGCAGGGGGGTGTCTTGGGGAAATGCTTTGCTTGGAGATGAATGATCTGCAAGGTGGGTGTCTTGGGGGAACACTGGAAAGGGGTGAATGCTCTGCAGGCGGGTGTCTTGGGGAATGCTCTGCAAGGGGGTGTCTTGGGGAAATGCTCTGCAAGGTGGGTGTCTTGGGGGAACACTGAAGAGTGGGGAATGCTCTGCAAGGGGTGAATGCTCTGCAGGGGGGTGTCTTGGGGAATGCTCTGCAGGGGGGTGGCTTGGGGAAACACTTTGCTGAGAGGTGAATACTCTGCAAGGTGGGTGTCTTGGGGGAACACTGGAGAGGGGTGAATGCTCTGCAGGGGGGGTGTCTTGGGGGAATGTTCTGCAGGGGGTGGCTTGGGGAAACACTTTGCTGAGAGGTGAATACTCTGCAAGGTGGGTGTCTTGGGGGAACATTGGAGAGGGGTGAATGCTCTGCAGTGGGGGTGTCTTGGGGAATGCTCTGCAGGGGGTTGTCTTGGGGAAACGCTTTGGGAGGTGAATGCTGTGCAAGGTGGGTGTCTTGGGGGAACACTGGAAAGGGGTGAATGCTCTGCAGGAGGGGTGTCTTGGGGGAATGCTCTGCAAGGGGTGAATGCTCTGCAGAGGGGGTGTTTTGGGGGAATGCTCTGCAAGGGGTGAATGCTCTGCAGTGGGGGTGTCTTGGGGGAATGCTCTGCAATGGGGATGTCTTGGGGGAATGCTCTGCAAGGGGGGAAACGCTTTGCTGGGGGGTGTATGCTCTGCAAGGTGGGTGTCTTGGGGGAACATTGGAGTGGGGTGAATGCTCTGAAGTGGGGGTGTCTTGGGGGAATGCTCTGCAAGGGGGGAATGCTATGCAGGGGGGTGTCTTGGGGAAACGCTTTGCTGGGGGTTGAATGCTCTGCAAGGGGGTGTTCTTGGGGAAACGCTTTGCTGGGGGTTGAATGCTCTGCAAGGTGGGAGTCTTGGGGGAACACTGGAAAGGGGTGAATGCTCTGCATTGGGGGTGTCTTGGGTGAATGCTCTGCAAGGGGTGAATGCTCTGCAGGGGGGTCTTTTGGGGGAATGCTTTGCAAGGGGTGAATGCTCTGCAGGGGGGTGTCTTGGGGAAATACTTTGCTGGGAGGTGACTGCTCTGCAAGGTGGGTGTCTTGGGGGAACACTGGAGAGGAGTATTGAATGCTCTGCAGTGGGGGTGACTTGGAATGCTCTGCAAGGGGTGAATGCTCTGCAGTGGGGGTGACTTGGAATGCTCTGCAAGGGGTGAATGCTCTGCAGTGGGAGTGTCTTGGGGGAATGCTCTGCAAGGGGGTGTCTTGGGGAAACTCTTTGCTGGGGGTGAATTGTCTGCAAGGTGTGTGTCTTGGGGGAACACTAGAGAGGGGTGAATGTTCTGCAGGGGGGTGTCTTGGGGAATGCTCTGCAGGGGGTTGTCTTGGGGAAACGCTTTGGGAGGTGAATGCTGTGCAAGGTGGGTGTCTTGGGGGAACACTGGAAAGGGGTGAATGCTCTGCAGGGGGGGTGTCTTGGGGGAATGCTCTGCAAGGGGTGAATGCTCTGCAGTGGGGGTGTTTTGGGGGAATGCTCTGCAAGGGGTGAATGCTCTGCAGTGGGGGTGTCTTGGGGGAATGCTCTGCAATGGGGATGTCTTGGGGGAATGCTCTGCAAGGGGGGAAACGCTTTGCTGGGGGGGTGTATGCTCTGCAAGGTGGGTGTCTTGGGGGAACATTGGAGTGGGGTGAATGCTCTGAAGTGGGGGTGTCTTGGGGGAATGCTCTGCAAGGGGGGAATGTTCTGCAGGGGGGTGTCTTGGGGAAATGCTTTGCTTGGAGATGAATGATCTGCAAGGTGGGTGTCTTGGGGGAACACTGGAAAGGGGTGAATGCTCTGCAGGCGGGTGTCTTGGGGAATGCTCTGCAAGGGGGTGTCTTGGGGAAATGCTCTGCAAGGTGGGTGTCTTGGGGGAACACTGAAGAGTGGGGAATGCTCTGCAAGGGGTGAATGCTCTGCAGGGGGGTGTCTTGGGGAATGCTCTGCAGGGGGTGTCTTGGGGAAATGCTCTGCAAGGGAAGAATGTTCTGCAGGGGGTGTCTTGGGGAATGCTCATTAGGGGGGTGTCTTGGGGAAATTCTTTGCTGGGAGGTGAATGCTCTGCAAGGTGGGTGTCTTGGGGGAACACTGGAGAGGGGTGAATGCTCTGAAGGGGGGTGTCTTGGGGAACGCTCTGCGTGGGGGGAGTGGAACGCTCTGCGCAGGATGGTGTCATGTTGGAAAGTTGAACGTTCTGCCGGGTGAGGGAGGTTATTGTGTGGGGGGATGGATGGGTTAATTACGGGGGTGGGGGGGTGGAATGCTCTGCAGGTGGGGTTCTGTAATGCTGTAGATAAGCCCCCGATGTAACCTGAAAGATAAGAAAAATGAATTATATTATACTCACGGGGCGGCGGTCCGGTCCGATGGGTGTTGCGGTCCGGCGTCTCCCATCTTTTAACGGCAACCTCTCCCGGCGCCTGCGCTCTGCAGGACTCTGCTCTGCCCTCAACAGGGCAGAGCAGTGCACCTGCGCAGGAGCAACGTCAGGTAGCAAAGAAGAGGACATCACCGTTAGAAGATGGGAGGCGCCGGACCGGTCTGCGACAACCATCGGACCAAAACCGGACCCGGACCCCCCCCCCCCCGGTGAGTATAATCTAACGTGTTTTTCTTTTTAGGTTACATAGGGGGCTTATCTACATGCCATTGGTGTCATGGAAATTGAGGAGTAGGAGGTTTGGCTTACCGACTCTACAGTCCTGATAGCAATCCTGCAGTGACAATCATAGAGGTCTGCTGGGGACCTTTGGTTGTTATGCCAACCCATCGGTGACCCGTGATCTCGTGACGGGGTCACCGATGGGCGGGGTTTCCAGCGCTTGACAGAAATGCAAATTAAATGCCACAGTCAGTTTGACAGCGGCATTTAATGGGTTAACAACCGCTGGTGGTTCGCGATTCCAGCACCGCTGTTAGGCCCCTTTCACACATCAGTTTTTTGCTGTCAGTCGAATTTTGAAAAAAAAAAAAAAAGATCCGGCGACTGATGCAGCTGGATCCGTTTTTTCTCATTGACTTGTATTAGCGACGGATTGCCTCACGTTTCATCCGTTGTTCGACGAAAATTGTTTGTCCATCGGCCGGAGACGACGGACAAAGTAACTTTTTGTCCACTTCGAAAAATCGTACAGCGACGGATCGTTTACTAGAATGGAAGGCTATCTGTCGTAATCCGTCAAATGACATAATCCGACAATGGATTCCGTTTTTTTTTTTTTTTTTTTTTTTAACTGAGCATGCTCCAATTTATTTAGTATCAAATTATAGCCAGCCCCCAATTAGGAAAGGTATATAAACCTGCCAGGTAGGGATTCACTCAATCAGTGTCCCGTCCAGCACTTGGGGTAGCACGGTCCAAAACTTTGGTTAAAATAGAAAAAATTAATGGCTTAAAAAATGGATCCGTCAAAAAACTGAAGAAATGGATGAAAAAACTGATGCGACGGATCTGTCTAAAAAAAACAAAAAAAAAACGGATCCGTCGCATCAGTTTTTCACAATCTGCCATGAATCTGTCGAGCCAACGGATTGTGACGGCAAAAAACTGATGTGTGAAAGGGACCTTAGGCTATGTGCACACGCTGCAGTTTTGGCCGCTGCGGACGCGCCGCAGTTTTAGCTGCGGTGTACAGTACCATTCAAATGAATGGTAACCAAAAACCGCTGTGTAGACAGTGCGGATTTATCCTCGCGGTTTTCCTGCGGTTTTGAAACCGCAGAAAGAAGTGACATGTCAATTCTTTCTGCGGAATCCGCAGCGGTTTCCTATCTCCACCATTGTGGAGATGGTGAAACCGCAGGCAAAACCGCAGAGGTTTTATCTGCGGTTTTTGCAAAATCCGCGCGGATGAATCCGCAGCGGATTCCGCAGCATCTGCACACACCCTTAGAGGCACATGTCAGTTGTTCAAAACAGCTGACATGTCAGGAAAGATGTGGGCTCAGCGCCGGAGCCCACATCAAAGGGAGAGAGTCTGACATCGGCGTACTATTACGCCCGATGTTGGAAAAGGGTTAATGATGAGGCAAGCTTTATGGATTCTGTGTCTCAACACCAAGTTCCCTAATGGAATGAATTATAAGAACGATCTGTTCTACATATGTTAATAGCAGGCCACTCCCGTGGTTTTCCCTCACCTGATTCTTTCACCTGTGATTGGACATTCCTCTCCATATAAGTCTTATTGTATTTCTTTTCTGATATCCTATGACTAAGGGTGCACATTGCACCAGAAACGCGTGAGGATTTTTTTTCATTTTTTATCATGGATTAAATAAACTTGTGTGACTTTTACCTTGATGGTGTGCTATTTTGGCCCTATCTTCTATTCATAGGAAAGTGAATAACTTCCCAATGTCTGGGGGTCTGACCCACAGATCCCAAATGTTTCCCGGCTCTGCAGCCCCACGTCCTGATTGCCGCGGAGGTAGTCGTTTTGCCTTCATTGTCTGTGCACGGAGCCGTGCTCTGTTGTACTTTAGTGTTGCTCTGGCTGGGTTGCTGGAGCGTGGCTGTTGGCTCCTGCTCCTCCGATGCTTCTGCTTCCAGTATCGCTGAGAGCACAGTTCTGTCCACTGGGGCGACGCTGATCCTGCTGTTAATGTGCTCGATCACACTGCACTGCTGTTAAGATGAGACAACCCCTTTAATTGAATAATTTAGGAAAACATTAGAGAAAGCGATAGACATTTCTTTACAGACGGTGATGCCCCCCCATCTTGGTCTCTCTGAGGCCCCTGTAGAAACCCTGGGATTAAATAATGGGATCACTGTGGGGAGCGTCCTGTACATTATATATTGTATGTTTTGGGGGACTTCGTGTATGTTCCCTCAGTGAGATCTGTATATTCTCTTTAGTAGAGGAGAGATTTATACAGTGACTTGCAAAAGTATTCACCCCCTCAGCATTTTTGGTGTTTTGCTCCCTCACAACCTGGATTTTCACTTTTTTGTTGTTGAGGGTTTGCATCAGTTCATGTACAGAACATTCCAACAACTGTGAACATTTGGTTTTCTTTTGCTTGTAAAGCAAACGACTAATGGGAGAAAATAATTGAAAACTGGACAAAATAACTGCAAACTTCATTGTGCATAATGATTCACTCCCCTAACGTCAGTACTTTGTGCAACTACAGCTGTAAGTTGCTTTGGATAAGTCTGTATGAGCTTTCCACTTCTTGCCACTGGGATTATTGCCCATTCCTCAAGGCAAAACTACTCCATCTCCTTCACGTTAGATGGATTCCTGTGGTGAACAGCAATCTTCAAGTCTAACCACAGATTCTCCATTGGATTAAGGTCTGGGCTGTGACTCGGCCGCTCCAGAACATTCACACGTTTCCCCTTGAACCACTCAAGTGTTGATTTAGCAGTATGCTTTAGGTCATTGTCTTGTTGGACGGTAAACCTCCATCCAGTGTCAAATCACTGACTGAAACAGGGTTTGCTCATGAATATCCTTGTATTTCACACCATCCGTCTTCCCCTCTACTCGGACCATGTTCCCTGTCCCTTCTGACAAAAAACATCCCCACAGCAAGATGCTGCCACCACTATGTTTGACTCTGGGGATGGTATTGTTGGGGCGATGACTGTGTTGGTTTGGCCCCAGACATGGTGTGTACCTTGTGGGCCAAAAAGTTCAATTTTGGTCTCATCTGACCACAGCACCTTCCTCCATACATTGGGGAAGTCTACCACATGTCTTTTGGCAAACTCAAAATGAGCCTTAAAATTTTTGTAAGTAAAGGCTTTTTTTCTGGCCACTCTTCCATAAAGGCTACCTCTATGGAGTGTACGGCTTATTGTGGTCGTATGGACAGATACTCCAGTCTCTGCTTGGGAACTCTGCAGCCCCTTCAGGGTTAACTTTGATCTCTGTGCTGCCTCTCTGGTTAATGTAAAGTGCTGCGGAATATGTTGGCGCTATAGAAATAAAATTATTATTATGCCCTCCTTGCCCGGGCTGAGAGTTTTGGTAGGCGGCCCTTTCTTGGCAGGTTTGTTGTGGTACCATGTTCTTCCATTTGATGGTGATCTGGGGGATCATCAGAGATTGGGAGATTTGTTTATAACCCATCCACGATTTGTACTTCCCAACATCTTTGTCCCTGACTTGTCTGGAGATCTCCTTGTTCTTCATGGAGTTGTTTGGAGATCTCCTTGGTTTTCATGGTGTTGTTTGGAGATTTCCTTGGTCTTCTTGGTGGTGTTTGGAGATCTCCTTGAACCTCATGGTGTTGTTTAGAGATCTCCTTGGTCTTCATGGTGGTGTTTGGAGGTCTCTCTGGTCATAATAGTGTTATTTGGAGATCTCCTTGGTCTTCATGGTGGTGTTTGGAGGTCTCTCTGGTCATAATAGTGTTATTTGGAGATCTCCTTGGTCTTCATGGTGTTGTTTGGAGTTACCTTTGGTCTTTGTGGTGCTGTTTGGAGATCACCTTGGTCTTCTTGGTGTTTGGTTAGTGGTGCCTCTTGTTAATGGTGTTGTAGCCTCTGTGGCCTTTCAGAAAAGGTAAAGTGTATATACTGACAGACATGTGACACTTAGATTACACACAGGGGGACGTCCTGTCACTAAGCATGGGACTTATGAAGGGAATTGCTAGCACTAGAAATTTTTAGAGGCTTCATTGCAAAAGGGTTGAATACATATGCACATGCAAATTTTTAGTTATTTGATTTAAATTTTTGCCTATATTTTTCTCACTTCGTCAACTGTCTTAGACTATTTAATGCTGCTATGTCACACACAAATCGGATTACAAAAATATTTACACACAGGTAATGTAACAAAATACGGTAGGTTAAAAGCCAAGAAGGTTAATACTTTTGCAAGACAGACATGGTTGAGGCCATCTATGGGATTTCGGGGAGGGTGGATTCCTATAAACTGAGTCTCTGCTCTCGCTGTTATTATATAACGCCGGGATCCGGCCTGTGTCTGGCTGTTATGCAACAGTATCTGTGTATAAAACCAGATTGTGGCCTCACCCTAGTGATGTCAGGAGCCCGCGCTAACGTGTATGATCTCCACACGCTGCAGTTCCATGCAACACCACAAATAACACAGTGATAACTCTTATATACAAGAGGACAAAAACCAGAGCATGCGATAGAATGCATATAAAAATATCAGTAACTTTATTCAAAATCTTACAAAATGCATATAGTCATAGTAGTAATAAAGCGCCAGTCAGAAAATGCATATGACATACACCCAAACCTCACCGACTCCTTCCATGAAGATTGGACACCCCCTGAAGCAACCCCAATATGTAGCTATATAAACCCCATGTATACAAAAATGTCATTAAGCCTCAGTGGCCATATAGGGGACTCGGGGAATACAGAGTAATGTTATAAGGAACACAGTCACAACATACGTAGAAAGATCATATATATATAATAAGGTTGTGTCCAAACAAAACAACAAGAAGGGCTTACCATGGAGATGTGGGGGGAGAAGGGACGCCTGGCAGTAACATCTCCGACGCGCATTTCGTGGCGCAAAAGGCCGCTTTGTCAAGCGGAACACGCGTCGGGGATGTTACTGCCAGGCGTCCCTTCTCCCCCCCCACATCTCCATGGTAAGCCCTTCTTGTTGTTTTGTTTGGACACAACCTTATTATATATATGATCTTTCTACGTATGTTGTGACTGTGTTCCTTACAACATTACTCTGTATTCCCCGAGTCCCCTATATGGCCACTGAGGCTTAATGACATTTTTGTATACATGGGGTTTGACACTCTGGATATAGCTACATATTGGGGTTGCTTCAGGGGGTGTCCAATCTTCGTGGAAGGAGTCGGTGAGGTTTGGGTGTATGTCATTTGCATTTTCTGACTGGCGCTTTATTACTACTATGACTATATGCATTTTGTAAGATTTTGAATAAAGTTATTGATAATTTTATATGCATTCTTTCGCATGCTCTGGTTTTTGTCCTCTTGTATATAATAGTTTGTAGGAGCTTATGCATTTGGTACAGGATTCTGGGTGGTATTCCCCCATCTACGTGGTACTGTATCATATTTATGGGGCTTTTGTTGCCAGTGATAACTCTGTGTATAGATAATGTAGTAGATGTCACCTGCAGTCCTATGTAACAGCACAGATAACAGTGATAACTTTGAGTACAGATAATGTTGTAGATGTTACTTGCAGTCCTATATAACAGTGATAGGAGTACAGATAATGTAGTAGATGTCACCTGCAGTCCTATGTAGCTCCACATATAACAGTAATGACTGTGTGCAAATGTAGTAGCTATCACCTGCAGTCCTATGTAGCAGCACATATAAGACAGTGATAACTGAGTACAAATAATGTAGTAGATGTCACCTGTAACACCACAGATAACAGGTTGACTATGGCCCATTGTGACAATTACACTGTCGCCTCTGCTACATCTATCGTCTCTATGTTCAGCCTGTGTTGCTACATTTGTGGATGTCGCAACCTCCTGTTTGGATCCTCCCTCTCCCAGTTTATATTCAGCACCAGTTTGGCACCTTCCCATCCAGACCAGTACATCATGGTGCAGACACAGCAGCGACCGAAACTTACACGGTTTGGGAGTTTGGCGTCATTATCCAGAGGGAAGAACCTGCGCAGCCGCATATGGTGGGTGTACGGAGAGCCCCGTGGTTCTATCATCAGTAGTGGGTGAGGAGCTTTGGTGGTGTATAGAGGACAGGTGGTTATATCATGAGTAGCAGGTGAGCAGCTTTGGTGGTGCATAGAGGACAGGTGGTTCTATCATCAGTAGCGGGTGAGCAGCTTTGGTGGTGTGTGGAGGACTTTTCATAGTTACTAGGCCTTGACATAAGTTCTGTTGAAGTTTTTCCGAAACTTATTGATCGTTATAGGCCTTTTGTCAGAAGATGGACAGCAGTTCTCTTGGCCTCAGTCCGTGCACCATCTGTTAGGCCTGTTTCACGCATCCGTCTGTTACCATCAGTCAAAATCCGCCGTTTTGCAAAAAAAACGGATCCGCCATTTTGCTTGGCGGATCAGCTTTTTTCCCATTGAGTTGCATTACCGGCGGATCTTGACGGATGGCCATCCGTTGGATCCGTTTTTTTGCGGATCTGCCAAAATTTTATTGTCCTCCGACATGCCTGGACGGACAATGCAAAGTTTTGCCGGCTGGATCCGCATTTTACATTGCGCATGCCCGGAGGACTTGCCTCGGCCGTAAATTTAACCCTAATCTCTGTTCTGGCGGCTGAAAAATCTCTCTCTCTCGCTAAAAAGTTATTTTCCAATAGGTATCTATGGTGGACAGATGTCATGGCATCCATCCATCCAGGCTGTGGCCACTGTGGGGTGTATATCTCCTGAGGGTATACATGCCTCAGTGGTCATACATGAAGTGTGTGGTGCGACTATCCGGTATTGTTTGGCAGATACGTCCCTGGTCTCTACTGATTTGTGTTAGACGTGGTGTGACCTGCCTCTGGGGTATCATGTCCTTAGGGTAATACAGGTAATTAGATCCCATTTACCCAAGTCCCTTATGGGGTCTGGCGACTTTAGTGAGATTTTGTTGAACGATGCCGGACTAGAGCTGGAGATCAGCAGTGACGTATGACAACACAAAGGTTGATTTACTGTAGGATATTAGTGTTTGTGCCCTTCTGAGTTATGGCTGATTGAGCTGTATACAACATTTACAGAATACAAATGACCAGTCACCAAATAATATCACTGTGCAGATATAAACGCCATATAGCTACTGATAAAATCCAATAATACTGCTATATAAAGGCAAATAATACCACACTGAGCTCTGCAGAGTGACTGAATAACCACGACCCCTGTACAGTTAGTATAGTGGTAGATATCGTTCATAGGCAGGCTCGTTGCAGACGTTGACTCACAGTTCATGGTCTCCCTGATCGTAGTCATTCATTTTCCATTTTTTTTCTCCATTTGGCCCAGACCACTATCAGGACTTTAATCATTTGTGACTTTTCTCAGAAGAATGTACATACACAATGATCGGGCCTCTATAGAGTAATAGTGCCCTACCACCCGGGTGCCCCCAAATGGCGATGCTGCCAGCCCTGGGTCTCCCATACGGCGATGCTGTCCCGTCCCCCCCTCCCCGGGTGTCCCCATACGGAGACGTTGTTCTCCCCTGGGTGCCCCCATCTGGCGATGCTGCTTGCCCCCATACGGCGAGCTGCCCCCCCGGGTGCCCTGGGGTGTGGTGTCCCATACGGCGATGCTGTTTCATCTCCGGGTGCCCCCCTACGGCGATGCTGTTCCTTCCTCCATATGGCGGTGCTGCCTCCCCCCCCCCCCCGGGTTGTCCCATACGGCGACACTGTCCCCCCCCCCCCCCCCGGGTGCCTCCATATGGTGACATTGTTCTCCCCCGCTCCCCCCCCCCCCCGGGTGCCCCCAAATGACGATGCTGCCATCCTCGGGTGTCCCATACGGTGATGCTGTCTCCCCCCCCCCCCCCTCGGGTGCCCCCATAAGGTGACGTTGTTCTCCCCCGGGTGCCCCCATACGGCGGTGCTGCTTGCCCCCCTATGGCGATGCTGTGCCCTGTTCCCTGGGTGCCCTGGGGTGTCCCATACGGCGATGCTGTTCCTCACCCCCCCCCCCGTGCTCCCGTACGACGATGCTGTTCCATCTCCTCCAGGTGCCCCCCTACGTCGATGCTGTTCCTCACTTCCCCCCGGGTGCCCCCATATGGCGATGCCGCCTCCCCAAAGCCCCCCCTGGGGTGCCAACATACGGCGATGCTGTTCCCATGAGTGCCCCCGTAAGGTGATGCTGTTTGTCCCCCTAAGGTGATGCTGCAACCCCGAAGTCCCATCTGGGGTGCCACCATACGGCGATGCTGCTTCTCCCCCATCCCCAGTGCCCCCATACGGCGATGCTGTTTCACCTCCTCTGGGCCCCCCCTTTATGGCGATGCCGTCCCCCCCCCCCCTTGGGTGCCCCCATACGATGATGCTGTTCCTCCGCCCCCTTTCCGTGTACTACGGTACTACCATACGGCGATGCCGTCCTCCCACTTGCTGCCTCTATTCAGCGATGCACCCCCCACTGAACCTAGCTGCCTCTCCATCCAGCGATTGTGCCATCCCCTTAAATTCTCCCCTTACACTGCTATAGTTAGTCTCAAAGTAGCAAGCTGATATTTTTAATGGTCCTGAGGACGTGGATACCATTATAAGTACCGCAGACCCTAGCAGTGCACTGCCGGATCAGTCCATATTGCTTTTGCCATAATCTGCAGATGGGCAGTCCGTTCTTGGGGGGTGATGTGCAATGATTGCCGTCACTGAAGGTCTTGTGTTGGGAATTTGTACAATGCACCCTGTGCTGAGGATGAAGACCTGTTTACCCCTTATTTGTTGTCATCAGGAAAAACCCAGACAAGGAAGATACCAGCTGATTACCAGAGAGGAGCTGTCATCTGTGTAACCCTGACCCAAATATCTTCCCGATTTACATATCATGTATTATTACAGGAGGCGGACATTATAGCGTCACCTCCACTGGTGGTTTTCCATCTTTGGCAATGTTGCCTCTTCTCACTGGTCCTCAGACATTGTTGGGTGCGGTCATCCTGTCGCTGGTGGTCATGTATTAGCTGTTTGCATAGCAAATAGCCACGATGCGAAGGAGGAACCGGTCTCCACCTTTATGTGTTGCCAACAAGGAAATGCACCGATGAGGAAGATGATACCAGCTTCTTACATCAGATGAGACGCCCACTATAACCCTGACCCAAATATCTGCCTTATTACATAATGTGTGCTGTTATAGGTGCAACACGGGGTGTGGTCGCTGGTCCTCCATGGACGTGGACCCTCAACTTGCTGTCTGAAGTTCCCCAAACCCACTAGATAAAAGCCGGCCGAGCTCCCTGATATCAGTGAAGTCGGCTGCTCATCTAATCCGGGTTCAAGGGAACGACATATTGTAAAATATGAAGATTAGATTGTGAGCGCCTGGGATGATGTGAGTCCTGGGCTCGAATCCCACCAAGGGCAACATCTGCAAGGAGTTTGTATGTTCTCCCCGTGTTTGCGTGGGTTTTCTCTGGGTACTCCGGTTTCCTCCCACGTTCCAAAGACATACTGATAGGGAATCTAGATTGTGAGCCCCATCGGGGACAGTGATGATAATGTGTGCAAACTGCAAAGCGCTGCGGAATATGTTAGCGCTATATAAAAATAAAGATTATGATTACATGGGCTGTGAGCACCTAGGGTTTGTGATAATGGGAGTTATTTGTTACATGGACTATGAGCTCCTGGGGTCTGTGATTATAGGAGTGATACTTTGGGTGAGTTGTGGAGATTTGTGTGCTCCCGGGTTCAGTATATCATACGTCCCCATTCTCTTATTTGCTTTGCAGTCTCTCTGAATTAGGTTTTTGTGTGCTGTTTGTGTGTTTACCCCCACTCCCTTTTGCCCCTGGGGTAAGAATCCACCTCCATACTGTGCCGGCCAGGTTCACATGAATCTGTCACATTCCTGGCGTCGGTCTGCCCGCCCTGAGCATGAGTCACTCGCACCTGATATGTTTCCTTGTGCCTCCCTACTCCTGGCTCAGACACTATCTCCTCAGCTTTGGCCCATGCACCCACCTCTGCTTGCATCTCCACTTTCCCTCTTCTAAAATGGAAGTTCTTCTTCCCAGGACAAAGCTGCTCGGCTGGAGGGACAGGGTCTCTAAGATGGCGAGGGACAACGTCAAATCTGCGCACTCCCTCCTGGACCTGGACTTCCAGTGTAAGTGATGACCTCCAAGTAGATACAGAGCCAAGATGTGCAGAGTAATTATAGAGGGCTGCTCTGTCGGACCCGGCGCGGGCTTATAAAGCAATGTATACAGTTGTGTACATGATTTGGACTGTATGGTGCCCTAGTGTATAAGGTGTTTTGTAGGCTTATGAATAGGATGCTATAAAATAAATGTGTGTATACAGTGGGTACGGAAAGTATTCAGACCCCCTTAAATTTTTCACTCTGTTTCATTTCAGCCATTTGGTAAATTCAAAAAAAGTTTGATTTTGTCATTAATGTACACTCTGCACCCCATCTTGACTGAAAACAATGTAAAATTTTTTGCAAATTTATTAAAAAAGAAAAACTGAAATATCATATGGTCATAAGTATTCAGACCTTTTGCTCACATTCATATTTAAGTCACATGCTGTCCATTTCCTTGTGATCCTCCTTGAGATGGTTCTACTCCTTCATTGGAATCCAGCTGTGTTTAATTAAACTGATAGGACTTGATATGTAAAGGCACACACCTGTCTGTATAAGAGCTCACAGTGCATGTCACACCAAATGAGAATCATGAAGTCAAAGGAACTGGCCAAAGACAAAATTATGGCAAGGCACACATCTGGCCAAGGTTACAAAAGAATTTCTGCAGTACGCAAGGTTCCTAAGAGCATAGTGGCCTCCATAATCCTTAAATGGAAGAAGTTTGGGACAACCAGAAGTCTTCCTAGACCTGGCGGTCCAGCCAAACTGAGCAATCGTGGGAGAAGAGCCTTGGTGAGAGAGGTAAAGAAGAACCCCCAAGATCACTGTGGCTGAGCTCCACAGATGCAGTAGGGAGATGGGAGAAAGTTCCAGAAAGTCAACTATCACTGCAGCCCTTCACCAATCGGGCCTTTATGGCAGAGTGGCCCAACGGAAGTATCTCCTCAGTGCCAGACATATGAAAGCCCGCATAGAGTTTGCTAAAAAACACATGAAGGACTCCCAGACTATGAGAAATAAGATTCTCTGGTCTGATGAGACGAAGATAGAACTTTTTGGTGATAATTCTAAGCGGGATGTGTGGAGAAAACCAGGCACTACTCATCACTTGCCCAATACAATCCCAACAGTGAAACATGGTGGTGGCAGCATCATGCTATGGGGGTGTTATTCAACTGCAGGGACAGGACAACTGGTTGCAATTGAAGGAAATATGAATGCGGCCAAGTACAGAGAGATCCTGGATGAAAACCTCTTCTAGAGTGCTCTGGACCTCACACTTGGCCGAAGGTTCACTTTCCAACAAGACAATGTCCCTAAGCACACAGCTAAAATAACAAAGGAGTGGCTTCAGAACATCTCTGTGACCATTCTTGACTGGCCCAGCCAGAGCCCTGACCTAAACCCTATTGAGCATCTCTGGAGAGACCTGGCTGCAATGAAACAAAGAGTGAAAAATTTAAAGGGGTCTGAATACTTTCCGTACCCACTGTATATGGTCTTACACAGGTTGTGGTATGAGGTGCTGTTTATGGACCACGTGGTTGCAATATACAGACACACATAGTGTATCTGGAGCTGTATAAGGCCCGGTATATGTTGTGTGGTGATCTATAAGCTCCTGTCCCGGGATCTGGGCTCCTTATACTGTACACTGTATATAGTGTTTGTCATCGGCAGCGATATAATAAATACAGATGATTGCAGGGTGGAGTAATTTGTACAGGGATGGGACTGGAACATTGGGCAACACAGATACCGAGCAGATCCCTCCCGTCCACCCCACGTACAGTCATGTGTGCAGAGATGGCAGAGGAGTCTCCCCACCCTTTAATTCTTAATTATCTCCTTTCATTTGATAGAGTAGATGTGATAGCTGGTAGCAGGTTTTCATGGGGGCTGGGAGATGTGTACCTGCATCTGATATGAGGACAGGAAGTGTTGTCATGTGGACACAGACAGATACGCAGGGCCGTCGGCACTGGGAGACTATTCACAGTACAGGACCTTGAGAGAGAGTCAGTGAAGTGCATTGTGGGTAGGAGGTTCAGTGCTGTCCCCAGGCTGCTGAGGCTTCTCTTGCCACAATTACTACCAGATGAGGCTTTGGCCGTTCTGTGCCGGGACTCTGCCCATAGCCCGGAGGATGAAACTTCTCGACTGGCTCGGGTTTCTGGCTTATGTGGGTTGATGGAGCTGTGGTTATTGGGGAGGGTCCTTGGTAGAAAACTTCCCCTTCTCTGTTGATGATGGTTTTGTTCTGTTTCTCTGCAGCTTTGGCGGCTCATGAGCTGAATTTGAAACAGATGGAACTGGACTCGGCCACAGCCAAACTGGATGAACTGAGATGGGAACTGGAGAAGGGGAAGTCGTCCAGTATCCCCAGCAAGGTGGAGGTAAGACTAATAGCGTCAGTCTGTGCCTTTAAGGCTGCAGCCACATTGACTCTCAGATCTGGTCTGTCTGAATCAGCTGGAAATGTGACAGCACTCAAGTCTAACCCTTGTCTTGTCTCTCCATAGGGCACAGAAGTTTCCAGTTATCAGAATGCCAATCCCACCTTGTCTCCGTCCCTCACCCGCCGGTCCATGTCATCACAGAGCCCAACGTCAGTCAGTCTGACATCACCTCTGCATTCGAACAGACCCAGACAAGAGTCTTCCTTGGCAGCCCCGATGCCTCCATCTTTGACCATGAACTCCACATCCACTGTGTCCTCCATGTCCTTCAGCTCCTCCCCAAACATTACACGCAGGTCTTTGCCTTCTGATAGTGGCGACCCCTTTATGACTGTCTCACCCCGACCGTCCTGGGGTCGCCCTTCATCTCCTCGTCTCCAGTACTATGATCGCCCAACATCGTCCACCACCTCTCGTCTGTCTTCTGGCTCCTATGATTATGGCTATGTGCCTAAGTCAGTGTCACCTATTCCCGACGGACCACCCATGGGCATGTACACTGAATGGGCTCCACCGCAGAGACCCCCTCCAGCCTACGAGATCCCTTTAGGATTTTCCCAGCCTCGCTTCTCAGGTAACTGTAATACTCATGGTGACAACAAGATTTACCTTTTCCTCCATAACTACAGTCAGTTGGGAGTAGTAGTCATTTACAGGATGTCCTGCTCTCAGACAGCGCTCCTGCCAGTGTTGTAGCTATCGTGGTGATCAGTAGGTTTAGGACATCGTTGGGTGTTTAAGTTTGCACTGTCTCTTCTGCAGAAGATGTCGGTTCTCTGCGCCGGCGCCCTCCTCACCAGCGCAGTTGGAATGAGTCTGACTTGGACACAGTGTACGACAAGAAGACCATGCAAGATAGTGAGTGAGATTTCATTTACATGGCTCTGACTCTCCAGTAGGACGTTTTTTCTCTTTCATATTTTTAATTATTTGTTCTCTACAGGGCCTGATCGACCGTCTTTGGGTGGAGTTCCTGTAGTGAAGGCCTGGAGGGAAACTAGTCTAGACCCGACCCCAGTAAAGAGCAAGGTGGGTGAAGAAACAGCAGGACAACAATGATCCAGTAGGGTTGGTGCAGGACGTTTCACATACATTGTGCATTGGGTGTGTGATTATTCACGTTGAGTAATATGTAATTCACACGTGAAGCTCTGGTGTAAGATGATCCCTCGGTCCAAGCCGTCCTCACATGTGAAGGGATCTGGTTGGCAGATCAGCTTCAGGCCAGGTTGTCACTAGTCTGGTAATCAGTTGTGAGTCATTGTGTTCAACACCCCCAGGCCTGCGTGACACAGAATGTTCTATAGACAGAGGCCAAAATGTTCAGGTTATACAAAAATAGCTTTGTGCTGAGTCGGGGAGCGGGGGGGGGATTCCTCTTTCTAAATCTTCATGTCTATTTCACTCAAAATGATGCAGGATAAGGGTCATACAGGAGTGAAGGTGCACAGGTGGGAAGTGCCTGAGGTGCTCAAATCAGGGTCCCATGTAGCTGATGAGCCATTTGGTTTAATAACGGATTACATTTTCTCTCCCTTCAGGGTGATGTCTCCGTCTCCTCTACACTCCCTCGGGGCTACAAGTTTTCCTCTACAGACCGCATTTCTCAGGGGCCTGATCCTGGTTGGAAGTCTGGAGCAGGAACCTTGCCCAGATCTCTTCCCTCTCAGCAGCCCATTTCTCGCATTCCTGTCCCTCCACCTGGAGGTCGAGGTCAACCGCACAGACCTCTGCCCCTCTCAATGATCTTCCGTCTACAGAATGCATTCTGGGAACACCAGGCTCCACCTCAGATGTATTCATCTACTCCAGTGAATATGCCACCTGTAGCTCCAGTGTCCATTCCTGTGGTACCAGACATTTCCATTCCTGTGGCAACAGTTGTGACCCCACCTGCAAATGAAGAGGTCCCCCGACCTTTAAGCCCCACTCGCCTTCAGCCGCAACTGCCTCCATCATTAGCAGAGGTACAGAGGGTCCTGGAAGATATTCCACGACCACTGAGAAGACGAGGCTCTCAGGAGCACACTGCACAGGCCACCCCTCTTCCTTCGGACCGACGACAGTACCGGCAAATCATGGGACGACTCTTTGGAAAGGCAACTCCTAAATCCTCTGCTGTTCAAGAACAGACAAAAACTGATGAGAAACTTCAAGGATCTGGAAATAGAGCTGCTCCCTCCTTTGAAGAACAAGTTACAGAGGCAGAGATTATTTCCAGAATGAAGACTATTCCTGAGGAGCCTAGGAATGAAGAAAAACCTGAAGGCGCCACCTACAAGCCTACAGTTATTCCTGAGGACCCTGTCTGCATCATTCTGGAGGCATCAGAGTCCCGCGTAGGCGCCACGGCTCCAGAGGTGGAATTCAATGTTCCAGATGTGGTCAGCGGAGGACAAACCCTGGTAAGAGATGGTCTATTTAGAACAAAGACAAAATTGGTTGCAAAGCTTCATAATGAAGATTTGACTTCTGCTTTGTTTTAGGAAATACGTTCAGCTTTGAAAGGTCGTAATCCTCCACGAATGGCTCGGCCCAGACGTGCCCGGCTAGATCCCCTAATTCTGCTACTTGATGGGGCACTAACTGGGGAGCTGGATGTTGTCACGCAGGCTTTGAGGGAGGTAGGTTGTATGAACCAGAAGTGAGGGCAGTAGAAACATAAGAGGTTGGGTTATTTTTGATAGAAGACATCTGTATGTTGATCATAATTCTGGGAACAGGGAGTAGAGATGACTGCAGAGAAAACTGGATGGTGTGTCTAGAGTCTCTGTATCGGACCATAGTGTTCCCTCCAGAGTCTGGTTAGTTGATTCATAGTAAGTCTAATGCCTCTGGCTTGGGCTGCACTTTTTACATTGACAGCTATAAAATAAATAAAAACTAGATGGGAGTCCCTATTAGGACGAAGGTTATCTCTTCAAAGTTGGCAGGTTGCCTGGGGAAAAAGCGGCCAAATCCTCTATTTGCACCCTCTATAAGGAGAATCAGTATAAAGTTCTGATGTTTTGGTACCACACCCCTGATCTTCTCCACAGGCTGAATCCTTTGCTCTGAAACCAATTTTGGTGATGTGGCACTGACGTGGTTGCTCAATATCATATTTTCTGGTCCTTTCCAGGGATCATGGGTTTTGAGAGGAAGTGAGACAGTTAATCTCTAGGGTTCCTTATGTGGAGGTGGGACTTGACCCAACCATTTATCTATTAAACATTTCACCTAGGGGGATGGAGAAAAACTCATCTAACTTTATTACATATTCTTACAGCAGCAAGATGTTTGCTTGCCCTTAACTGGAACAAGTCCTCTCTTCCTTCATATCAGCATTTATTAAATAGAATTAATGACATCCATAGGATGGAGTATATGACGACCCTCTTGGGAGCGAGAGTAGATGGTTTTGACTCCATCTGGACCCCGTGGGACTACTTTTGGGCTCAGGCAAATGACTAGTCCAGCTTCTAAATGTCTGGTCTCCTGTTTGGATCCTGTATCCCTCTCCTACCCACCACTGATGTGTGCCTCGTCCTTTTGTCTATTTGAGTTTCATCTTTAGTTTATTTAGGGTATTCTGCATCTGTTTTTGCATGTTTATTGTGAGATGATCCTTGCTTAGGTAGAATATGGAAACATGGGTATCTAGTCCGACCTGACATAGATGCTCATAACCGTTTCTCATAAGGGGTTTCCCCCCCTACTCTTTCTCTCTCTCTGCCCCATTAAACTAAACTTAAAAAAAAAAAAAAAATATGGAAAAAAATCAGGCAGCACTCCAGTTCAAGGAAAAATTGTGGACTTTAATCCAGCACCAAGTGGGTGCAACGTTTCAACCTCACAGCACGGTCTTTGTGCTCGACAAAGACCGTGCTGTGAGGTCGAAACATTGCACCACTTGGTGCTGGATTAAAGTCCACAATTTTTCCTTGAACTGGAGTGCTGCCTGATTTTTTTTCCATTTATATTTTGCGTTGGACAACCGCATTACTCAGGAAGTATTACACCCCAAATCTGCTCAAGTTTGTGCTGCTTTCTGTTATATATAGTGCCTTGCGACAGTATTTGGCCCCCTGGAACTTTTCAACCTTTCCCCACAATTTTGTGGAAATTCAACAACTGAAAAGTGGGGCGTGCAATATTATTCGGTGTGTGTGTGTATATATATATATATATATATATATATATATATATATATATATATATATATATATATATATATATATATATATATATATATATATATATATATATTTTGTAGGGATGTGACTCGCTCAGGTGCAGCGGGAGACAATCATGAGGCAGGTTCTTCCCAAAGTTCATGAGGTTTATTTGCTCCATAAACCATATCTCAGCATATCACCAACATCGCCTCTAGCTTAGGCACAAAAGAACATAAACGTCCGTGGCTTCAGACTCGGACCGAGAGTCTCAGCACATGCTGGGAGGTGTAGTCCTCCTCATATACAACTAATATACATAGGCCAGGGCAATGTCCAGAGCAGCGCTCTATCTGCAGCCGCAGACACAGGAAGGCTTCTCCTTCCTTGGAACACAGACCACTCTCTGTAGTGTCCCACCTGGACACAGGGAAGTCTGTCCACACTCTGACAGACTCCCTCTCACTCTCACATGTGCCAAACACCTCAATTACATAGCCCTGTAACCACACCCAAAGGGGATCACATGGCTATGACATCACTAAAGGTTGTATAGACACACACAGGCTTCCCTGACACAGTGTAACAGAAAGATCAGCAGTACCTCTGCTGATCAATACACCCTGGAGCCTGCATCCCAAGGCCACCCACCTTGAGACCCATAATGGTCATTTAGGACCCTGCTCCTGTTACCACACTGAATGTGCCTGTACACCCGTCCTGGGACACCCACACAGCGCCCCCTAGCTGACAGTGGTAACTACACCACAAAATAAATATATATATATATATATATATATATATATATATTAGTACAGACCAAAAGTTTGGACACACCTCATTCAAGCGTTTTCTTTTCATGAGTATGAAAATCGTAGATTCACTCTGAAGGCATCAAAACTATGAATTAACACATGTGGAATTATATAATTAATAAAAAAAGTGTGAAACAACTGAAAATACTGTATGTCTTATAGTCTAGGTTCTTCAAAGTAGCCACCTTTTTCTTTGATTACTGCTTTGCACACTTTTGGCATTCTCTTGATGCGCTTCAAGAGGTAGTCACCGGAAATGGTTTTCACTTCACAGGTGTGCCCTGTCAGGTTTAATAAGTGGGATTTCTTGCCTTATAAATGGGGTTGGGACCATCAGTTATGTTGTGCAGAAGTCTGGTGGATACACAGCTGATACTCCTACTGAATAGACTGTTAGAATTTGTATTATGGCAAGAAAAAAGCAGCTGGGTAAAGAAAAAAACGAGTGGCCATCATTACTTTAAGAAATGAAGGTCAGTCAGTCCAAAAAATTGGGAAAACTTTGAAAGTGTCCCCAAGTGCAGTGGCAAAAACCATCAAGCGCTACAAAGAAACTGGCTCACATGAGGACCGCCCCAGGAAAGGAAGACGAAGAGTCACCTCTGCTGCGGAGGATAAGTTCATCCGAGTCACCAGCCTCAGAAATCGCAGGTTAACAGCAGCTCAGATTAGAGACCAGGTCAATGCCACACAGAGTTCTAGCTGCAGACACATCTCTACAACAACTGTTAAGAGGAGACTTTGTGCAGCAGGCCTTCATGGTAAAATAGCTGCTAGGAAACCACTGCTAAGGACAGGCAACAAGCAGGAGAGACTTGTTTGGGTTAAAGAACACAAGGAATGGACATTGGACCAGTGGAAATCTGTGCTTTGGTCTGATAAGTCAAAGGTTCCAACCACCGTGTCTTTGTGCGACGCAGAAAAGGTGAACGGATGATACTTATATAATTCCACATGTGTTAATTCATAGTTTTGATGCCTTCAGAGTGAATCTACAATTTTCATAGTCATGAAAATGAAGAAAACTCTTTGAATGAGGTGTGTCCAAACTTTTGGTCTGCACTGTGTGTGTGTGTGTGTGTGTGTATATAATATATTTAGATAGAGATATGAGATAGATGCACTTGTGATAGAGATCTCTGTAAACATTGGTGGGTATTAACTTGATAATCCTTAGCATTAAATTAACTTGGGTAAATTAACTGTAGACTTCAATTTCCTCAGCAGAGACTTGCGTGTACATTGGAAACTTCACTTTCCTCTCCACTTGCTGATGCCACTATATACATTGATTTATTGGAGAGTCCACCATTATCTTCTAAAGCAGTTGTGTACATAGACATTGCAGACTTTATCATTATCTTCAGGACCAGAACCTTCCTTGTAGATTGGAGACCTTGTTACTGTCCCCTAGAGAAAATTCTAAGCATACACATTGGAGACTTCACCATCCTCTTCTAGAGCTGATTCATTCATATACATTGCAGATTTGAACATAGTCTCCAGAACCCGATTAATCCATATACTTTGGCAACTTTATTTTCGGGAGCTGTTCACATAAATTAGAGACTTTGCCACATACATATTCTTTAGAGAACTGGCGGACAGAGACAGAAAAGGGCCCTTTTGCAGGTCCATATCTCATCATAATGCACAATTTCACCTGCTTTGGTGGTAGAAATGGGCCACCTAATCTTTGTCCCCTGTGTGGTTACATTAATGGCATGTCAGTCCCTGCATTGAAGACCTTACTATAGTCTTCAGAAGTGGATCCCACCATATGCATTGGCGAAGTCCCATCAGCAGCAGCTCCTGGCTGTAGATCCGTCCATGTGTATTTTCCACCTTCGTTGGGTTGAAGCATCCAATTTTGACTATATTTGGCGCTCGTGGCCCTTCTGGTTAGATTTCTTGTAATCAGATTCCTTTTCTTTTTACTGACTTTCCATTTACTCCTCTTTTAGGTCAAAGATCCAAGCCAGCCAAATGAGGAGGGCATCACCGCTCTTCACAACGCCATCTGTGGCGCCAATTTCCATATTGTTAATCTGCTCCTTAACCATGGTGCCAATGTCAATGCCGCTGACAGCCATGGATGGTAAGATGAGGGGGAATAGCAAACCTGAGGTGACTGGTCATTTACAGTGAACAGAGGTGAAATGATGCAGGTGAATTTGTTCTCCTCAGGACTCCTCTTCACTGCGCCGCTTCCTGCAACGACCTTCAGATCTGTTATATTCTGGTGCGACATGGAGCCGCCATCTTTGCTACAACTCACAGTGATGGTAGTTTAGCTGTGGATAAATGTGATCCCTACAGGGAAGGATACAAAGAATGTCTCACCTACCTGACAGGTTAGTCTCCTGCCACAGATCCTCTGTGTCACCCCATCCTTATGGATCTTCATCCACATGGATTTTTCTCTTCCTCTTCTCAGAGGTGGAGCAGTGTATGGGAGAGACGCAGAGTGGAGTTGTCTATGCCTTGTGGGATTACACTGCAGAGTTCGCAGATGAGTTGTCCATACGTGAGGGCGACACGGTCACTGTTCTCAGAAAAGATGGAGAAGGCGGTACCTGGTGGTGGGCAGCGCTGTGTGGCCGAGAGGGTTATGTGCCCCGCAACTATTTTGGTGTAAGTATTGAAGTAATGATGCATTGCAATTTTCAACCAGCGCAGAGTCATCTTGTATCTAAAGCTTTGACATTCTAGAAGATCTACAACTTCCAAATAGAATTTTTCATATTCAAACATCCTGATAATTAACTAAAACATTCTGGATTACCCCCCCACCTCCCCCAAAAAAAATAGAGATTGAGGATCCTTTCCTTCATGAGGTATCTGATGATCGCTCATTTTCTAATGTAATAAAACTCTCTTCCTCCGAGTGGTGCTATTGACTGTCACATTCACTGTTGTCTTCACTTTTGTGTTGCAGATGTACCCGAGGCTTCGCCCGCAGCGCAGTCCTCTGTGAGGTGTCAGCTGAAGATGTGTATGTTTGTGTGTGTACAGGCGGCTGTGTGTGTTGATATGTCTGATTTGTTACTTTTCTCCCCGTTCTTCCTTTAGCGTTTGTATAAATAGTCCTTTTTCTAATAAAATGACGAGCAGTGATTGTTTCTGTGGTTTCAGTCAAGTTTTGATTATCACTTGTAAATGTGTGACTTTTTTTCTTCACATGACTGGCATAAAAAGACCCAAATCACACTGCATTTGAGAAGGCCAGCATCTGATTCACCTCGTCATCCCCTTAAGTGGGGCGCAGGAAGAAATGAAACCTCAACCCATGAACATTTTTATAAATGATCTAGATAAGGGAACTGAAGGTAAACTGATCAGATTTGCACATGATGCAAAGTTAGGAGGGAGAGCTAACACTAGAGAAGACGGAGAAACGATTTTGAAGGATCTAGATAAGCTTGAACAATGGGCAGCGACAAATAAAATGGTATTTAACGGGGAAATGCAAGATTCTACTTTTGGGTAAGAAAAATGAAAATTACATTACAGAATGGGAGGAATAGAACTAAACAACAGCATGTGTGAAAAAGACTTGGGTATACTAATAGATCACAGACTGAACATAAGCCAACAGTGTGATGCAGCAGCAAAAAAGGTAAAGGCAGTTCTAGGATGTATTAAGAGAAGCATAGAGTCTAGATCACGAGAAGTAATTATCCTCCTCTACTCCTCCTTGACCAGGCCTCATCTGGAATACTGTTCTGGGCACATTTAAAAAAAAAAAAAAAAAAAAGACATTGAAAAACTGAAGCAAGTTTTATTTATTTTACTTATATAGCGCCATTAATACCACAGCGCTTTACAGACATTATCGGAACTGTCCCCATCATTAGGGCTCTCAATCTAGATTCCCTTTCAGTATGTCTTTGGAGTGTGGGAGGAAACCCACGCAAAAACAGGGAAAACATACAAACTCCTTGCAGATGAAGTTGAGAAGAGTGACCAGGATGGTGAGCGGACTGCAAAATATGTCCTATAAGGAAAGGTTAAAGGATCTGGGAAAGTTTAGGTTGAAAAAGAGAAGGCTAAGCGGAAACTTAATAGCGGTCTACAAATATCTGAAGCGCTGTCACAATGTAGAGGGATCATCATTACTCTGAGTTGCACATGCAAACATAAGAAGCAATAGAATGAAACAAAGAGAGAAGATACAGATTAGATACTAGAAAAAACGTTTTGACAGAGAGAGTGATCAATGAGTGGAACAGGCTGCCACAAGAGGTGGTGAGTTCTTTAATGGAAGTTTTCAAACAGAGGCTGGACAGACATCTGTTTGAGATGGTTTAGTGACTCCCACATTGATTAGGGGGTTGGGCACGAGGACCCTGGAGGTCCCTCCTAACTTTTACATTCTAAGAAATGAGCAGTCCCCATAATCTATTAAACTGGAGCCACATCAGAGACTTACAGCGCAGACGTCAATGTGCTGATATGGGAATGCCTCAACTGGAACGCGTTCAGTTACTATAATGGCGGCATCACACTGGCTGGTGCATAGTACAAGGGACCTTGCGTGTTTAATCTGACCTGGGAGTAATGTCTATGCAGAGTTCCTCTTCATACATCGGGAACAATGATCGCATACACTTGTTAGGATGGTTTTCTACACTCAGCCGAACACTTGTCTATAGAAAACTCTCCTCATACATACACATTTAATCACACCTTTCTACCTAGTTGTTTTTCCATCTACCGCCATCATCCTCTGGCATCAAGACAAAGCTGTCAGTTGAAAAGGGGAGGGTGTACATATAGGCTAAGTATACAGTTGGAAAGGTGTAGTTGTAGCGGACCAGTAACTTCTATTCTGATCTTCCCTCATAGAGCCATCAGAAAGGTCATCTACACCGAGCTCCCCTCATACAGCGGTGAGAAAGATGATCTATATTGAGGTCTCCTCATGCACCCATCAGAAAAGTTGTGTATTCTGAGCTTCCTTCATACGCCAGACAGAAAGGTACCCCCTTGCCGTGCTCCCCTCATATACTTGTTAGGTGTCCAGTACAGAGCTTCATATACCTACTAGAAAGGTTTTCTATATCAAGCTCCCCTCATACACTCATCAGAAAGGTCGTCTATACCGTGTTCCTCTCACATCTGTCAGAAAGGTCGTCTATACCGTGTTCCCCTCATCTGTTAGGCCGTCTATACCAGGGTTCCCCATCTCTGGTCCTCAAGGCCCACCAACAGGTCATGTTTTCAGGATTTCCCTTGCATTGTACAGGTGATACAATTATCACCTGGGCTATACTAAGGAAATCCTGAAAACATGACCTGTTGGTGGGCCTTGAGGACCGGAGTTGGGGAACCCTGGTCTATACCGTGTTCCCCTCATACATCCATCAGAAAGATTGTGTTCAGTTCTCAAAGACCAGTCATTTCTTCTATACAAAACCCCCTTCAAACACCCATCAAAATGGACTTCTACAGAGATTTCCTTCCACAACCATCAGAAAGATCTACTATACCAAGCTCCAATCATATGCAAGTCAGAAATGTCATCTCCACTGAGTGGATATTTAGTGTCCGGTGCTAAACTTCGAAAACTAACTTCTCTCGGAAGTCCGCTTTAATGTTAGGAGTTTTGGGGGATGTCTGGGGCCGAGAGATTTTTTTTCCAGATCCAAAATTCGGGTCTTGTTTTTAATGGGATTCGGGTGCAGTTTTGGAACCTGAACCGAACTTTGGACAAAAGTCCAGGTTGGGTACCAGAACCCGATTTTCCACCGTTCCGCTCATCCCTACCCATTATACATATGTCAGACAAGTCTTCTATGCAGAGCTCCCTTCATTCACCCAGCAGAAAAGTCCTCTATATTGACTCCTACAACAGTCAGCAAGGTCATCTAAACTGAAGGGGGAGGGTTGGTGACTGGCCGGTTGTTTTGCGATGTACAGGATGGGTAGGTGCCACAGTTCCTTCATATTACAAGAAATTCACTGAAAAGGACATAAAATCCCTCTCAAAAACGCCACAGAAAAAAGTGTCCTCCATAAGTGGCAGCACAGGTGCAAAATACTGATGAACTCGCAAGCCCGACCATCTCTAGGGGCAACTGCCCATTTTTAGAATTGAGGTGAGCTTAATTTTTTCGTTGCTTATGAACTTATTTTTTGCTTGCAGGCCCAAATGATCTCATGGTATGGTCGTCACTAATAATCTATAAGTTGACATGGTGCACGTGACGTATTTGTGTGACCTGTGCAGTATACAAGCCTCATCTGTGCACTTCTAATACTCAGCAGTAAGTTTCTGGTGTGGAGAAGCCCGTAGTCTCATCTCTGCCAGGCGTTGGTATTGTTTGTGAAGGAAGTGAGTCCACTTCCGGGTCCGGTTGTGTGGCGGAGCTATACAGGGTGGGTCTGGTTGTGTGACGGAGTTGTACGGGGTGGGTCCGGTTGGGTGGTGGAGCTGTACGGGGCGGGTCCGGTTGGGTGACTGAGCTGTACGTGGCGGGTTCAGTTGTGTGGCGGAGCTGTACGTGGTGGGTCCGGTTGTGTGGTGGAGCTGTACGGGGTGGGTCCGGTTGTGTGGCGGAACTGTACGGGGCGGGTCCGGTTGTGTGGTGGATCTGTACAGGGCGGGTCCGGTTGTGTGGTGGAGAGATGTACGGGGCGGATCCGGTTGTGTGGTGGAGAGCTGTACAGGGCGGGTCCGGTTATGTGGCGGAGCTGTACAGGGCAGGTCCGGTTGTATGGTGGATGTACGGGGTGGGTCCGGTTGTGTGGTGGAGAGCTGTACGGGGCGGGTCCGGTTGTGTGGTGGAGAGATGTAGAGGGGGGGTCGGGTTGTGTGGCAGGGCTGTACGGGGCGGGTCCAGTTGTGTGGTGGAGAGATGTAGAGGGGGGGCCGGTTGTGTGGCAGAGCTGTACAGGGTGGGTCCGGTAGTGTGGTGGAGAGATGTACAGGGCGGGTCCAGTTGTGTGGTGGAGAGATGTAAGGGGCGGGTCCAGGTGTGTGTCAGAGCTGTACAGGGCGGGTCCGCTTAATATGAAAAAAAATTCCAGCATCCAGATCAGTAATTAGATTAAAAATTTTTTTATTCCTTTATTCCAAAATTTAAAAAAATCATAAGATTCTCCATCATGATAAGAGACGTATCAGGACGTGTAGTTGGACGCGTTTCGGACAAAAAAACCAGTCCTTATTCTAAGACAACCAGTCTTAGAATAAGGACTGGTTTTTTGTCCGAAACGCGTCCAACTACACGTCCTGATGCGTCTCTTATCATGATGGAGAATCTAATGATATTTTTTTACATTTTGGAATAAAGGAATAAAAAATTTTTTAATCTAATTACTGATCTGGATGCTGGAATTTTTTTCCATATTACGCTTTGCTGCAGAGGGATCCTGTTTCCACATTCCGTGCACCGATCGGACTTATAGCTGTCTTCTTTGGGGTGAGCTGAAATTTTTTTTTTTTTTTTTACACCTTAGGGCGGGTCCGCTTGTATGGTGGATGTACGGGGCGGGTCCGGTTGTGTGGGGAGCTGTACAGGGCGGGTCCACTTGTATGATGGATTTATGGGGCGGGTCCGGTTGTATGGCTGAGCTGTAGAGGGCGGGTCAGCTTGTGTGGTGGATGTACGGGGCAGGTCCGGTTGTGTGGCGGAGAGATGTAAGGGGCGGATTCAGTTGTGTGGTGGAGAGCTGTACGGGGTGTGTCCAGTTGTGTGGCGGAGCTGTACAGGGCGGGTCCACTTGTGTGGTGGATGTTCGGGGCAGGTCCGGTTGTGTGGTGGATCTGTACAGGGCGGGTCCACTTGTGTGGTGGAGAGATGTACGGGGTGGGTTCGGTTGTGTGGTGGAGAGCTGTACGGGGTGTGTCCGGTTATGTGGTGGAGAGCTATACAGGAGGGGTCCGGTTGTGTGGTGGAGATGTAAGAGGCGGGTCCGGTTGTGTGGTGGAGATGTAAGAGGCGGGTCCAGTTGTGTGGTGGAGAGATGTAAAGGGGGGGTCCGGTTGTGTGGTGGTGAGATGTAGAGGGGGGATCCAGTTGTGTGGTGGAGAGATGTAGAGGGGGGGTCCGGTTGTGTGGTGGAGAGATGTAGAGGGGGGGGTCCGGTTGTGTGGTGGAGAGATGTAGAGGGGGGGATCCAGTTGTGTGGTAGAGAGATGTAGAAGGGGGGGTCCGGTTGTGTGGTGGAGAGATGTAGAGGGGGGTCCGGTTGTGTGGCAGCTGTACAGGGCGGGTACGGTTGTGTGGTGGAGAGATGTAGAGGGGGGGTCCGGTTGTGTGGTGGAGAGATGTAGAGTGGGGTCCGGTTGTGTGGCAGAGCTGTACAGGGCGGGTACGGTTGTGTGGTGGAGAGATGTAAAGGGGGGGTCCGGTTGTGTGGTGGAGAGATGTAGAGGGGGGGTCCGGTTGTGTGGTGGAGAGATGTAGAGGGGGGGTCCGGTTGTGTGGAGGAGAGATGTAAAGGGGGGTCCGGTTGTGTGGTGGAGAGATGTAGAGGGGGGGTGTAAAGGGGGGTCCGGTTGTGTGGTGGAGAGATGCAGAGGGGGGGTCCGGTTGTGTGGTGGAGAGATGCAGAGGGGGGGGGTCCGGTTGTGTGGTGGAGAGATGTAGAGAGGGGGCCGGTTGTGTGGCAAAGCTGTACAGGGCGGGTCCGGTTGTGTGGTGGAAAGATGTAAAGGGGGGGTCCGGTTGTGTGGTGGAGAGATGTAAAGGGGGGTCCGGTTGTGTGGCAGAGCTGTACAGGGCGGGTCCGGTTGTGTGGTGGAGAGATGCAGAGGGGGGGTCCGGTTGTGTGGTGGAGAGATGCAGAGGGGGGGGGTCCGGTTGTGTGGTGGAGAGATGTAGAGGGGGGTCCGGTTGTGTGGTAGAGCTGTACAGGGGGGGTACGGTTGTGTGGTGAAGAGATGAAGAGGGGGGTCCGCTTGTGTGGTAGAGAGATGTAGAGGGGGGTCCGGTTGTGTGGCAGAGCTGTACAGGACGAGTACGGTTGTGTGGTGGAGAGATGTAGAGAGGGGTCCGATTGTGTGGAAGAGCTGTACAGGGCGGGTACGGTTGTGTGGTGGAGAGATGTAGAGGGCGGGTACGGTTGTGTGGTGGAGAGTTGTAGAGGAGGGGTCCGGTTGTGTGGTGGTGAGATGTAGAGTGGGGGGGTCCGGTTGTGTGGTGGAGAGATGTAGAGGGGGGTCCGACTGTGTGGCAGAGCTGTACAGGGCGGGTATGGTTATGTGGTGGAAAGATGTAGAGGGGGGTCCGGTTGTGTGGTGGAGAGATGTAGAGGGGGGGGGTCCGGTTGTGTGGAGGAGAGATGTAGAGGGGGGTCCGGTTGTGTGATGGAGAGATGTAGAGGGGTGGTCCGGTTGTGTGGTGGAGAGATGTAGAGGGCGGGTACGGTTGTGTGGTGGAGAGATGTAGAGGGGGGTCCGGTTGTGTGGTGGTGAGATGTAGAGTGGGGGGGGGTCCGGTTGTGTGGTGGAGAGATGTAGAGGGGGGTCCGATTGTGTGGCAGAGCTGTACAGGGCGGGTCCGGTTGTGTGGAGGAGAAATGTAGAGGGGGGGTCCGGTTGTGTGGTGGAGAGATGTACAGGGGGGGTCCGGTTGTGTGGTGGAGAGATGTAGAGGGGGGTCCGGTTGTGTGGTGGAGAGATGTAGAGGGCGGGTACGGTTGTGTGGTGGAGAGATGTAGAGGAGGGGTCCGGTTGTGTGGTGGTGAGATTTAGAGTGGGGGGGGGTCCAGTTGTGTGGTGGAGAGATGTAGAGGGGGGTCCGGATGTGTGGTGGAGAGATGTAGAGGGGGTGTCCGGTTGTGTGGTGGAGAGATGTAGAGGGGGGGTCCGGTTGTGTGGTGGAGAGATGTAGAGGGGGGGTCCGGTTGTGTGGTGGAGAGATGTAGAGGGGAGGTACGGTTGTGTGGATGAGATATGTAGTGGGGAGGGGTCCGGTTGTGTGGCAGAGCTGTACAGGGCGGGTCCGGTTGTGTGGTGGAAAGATGTAAAGGGGGGGTCCAGTTGTGTGGTGGAGAGATGTAGAGGGGGGGGTCCGGTTGTGTGGTGGAGAGATGTAGAGGGGGTGTCCGGTTGTGTGGTGGAGAGATGTAGAGGGGGTGTCCGGTTGTGTGGTGGAGAGCTGTACAGGGCGGGTCCGGTTGTGTGGTGGAGAGATGCAGAGGGGGGGTCCGGTTGTGTGGTGGAGAGATGCAGAGGGGGGGGTCCGGTTGTGTGGTGGAGAGATGTAGAGGGGGGTCCGGTTGTGTGGTAGAGCTGTACAGGGCGGGTACGGTTGTGTGGTGAAGAGATGTAGAGGGGGGTCCGGTTGTGTGGTGGAGAGATGTAGAGGGGGGTCTGGCTGTGTGGTGGAGAGATGTAGAGGTCCGGTTGTGTGGCAGAGCTGTACAGGGCGGGTACGGTTGTGGTGGAAAGATGTAGGGGGGGGGTCCGGTTGTGTGGGGGAGAGATGTAGAGAGGGGGGTCCGGTTGTGTGGCAGAGCTGTACAGGGCGGGTACGGTTGTGTGGTGGAGAGATGTAGAGGGGGGGTACGGTTTTGTGGTGGAGAGATGTAGAAGGGGGTCCGGTTGTGTGGTGGTGAGATGTAGAGTGGGGGGGTCCGGTTGTGTGGTGGAGAGATGTAGAGGGGGGTCAGTTTGTGTGGCAGAGCTGTACAGGGCGGGTCCAGTTGTGTGGAGGAGAGATGTAGAGGTGGGGTCCGGTTGTGTGGTGGAGAGATGTAGAGGGGGGGTCCGGTTGTGTGGTGGAGAGATGTAGAGGGCGGGTACGGTTGTGTGGTGGAGAGATGTAGAGGAGGGATCCGGTTGTGTGGTGGAGAGATGTAGAGGGGAGGTACGGTTGTGTGGTGGAGAGATGTAGAGGGGGGGTCCGGTTATGTGGTGGAGAGATGTAGAGGGGGTGTCCGGTTATGTGGTGGAGAGATGTAGAGGGGGTGTCCGGTTGTGTGGTGGAGAGATGTAGAGGGGGTGTCCGGTTGTGTGGTGGAGAGATGTAGAGGGGGGGTCCGGTTGTGTGGTGGAGAGATGTAGAGGGGAGGTACGGTTGTGTGGTGGAGAGATGCAGAGGGGGTGTCCGGTTATGTGGTGGAGAGATGCAGAGGGGGTGTCCGGTTATGTGGTGGAGAGATGTAGAGGGGGTGTCCGGTTGTGTGGTGGAGAGATGTAGAGGGGGTGTCCGGTTGTGTGGTGGAGAGATGTAGAGGGGGGGGCCGGTTGTGTGGTGGAGAGATGTAGAGGGGAGGTACGGTTGTGTGGATGAGAGATGTAGAGGGGAGGGGTCCGGTTGTGTGGCAGAGCTGTACAGGGCGGGTCCGGTTGTGTGGTGGAAAGATGTAAAGGGGGGGTCCGGTTGTGTGGTGGAGAGATGTAGAGGGGGGGTCCGGTTGTGTGGTGGAGAGATGTAGAGGGGGTGTCCGGTTGTGTGGTGGAGAGATGTAGAGGGGGTGTCCAGTTGTGTGGTGGAGAGATGTAGAGGGGGTGTCCGGTTGTGTGGTGGAGAGCTGTACAGGGCGGGTCCAGTTGTGTGGTGGAGAGATGCAGAGGGGGGGTCCGGTTGTGTGGTGGAGAGATGCAGAGGGGGGGGTCCGGTTGTGTGGTAGAGAGATGTAGAGGGGGGTCCGGTTGTGTGGTAGAGCTGTACAGGGCGGGTACGGTTGTGTGGTGAAGAGATGTAGAGGGGGGTCCGGTTGTGTGGTGGAGAGATGTAGAGGGGGGTCTGGCTGTGTGGTGGAGAGATGTAGAGGGGGGTCCGGTTGTGTGGCAGAGCTGTACAGGGCGGGTCCGGTTGTGGTGGAGAGATGTAGAGGGGGGGTCCGGTTGTGTGGGGGAGAGATGTAGAGGGGGGGGTCCGGTTGTGTGGCAGAGCTGTACAGGGCGGGTCCGGTTGTGTGGTGGAAAGATGTAAAGGGGGGGTTCGGTTGTGTGGTGGAAAGATTTAGAGAGGGTTCGGTTGTGTGGCAGAGCTGTACAGGGCGGGTCCGGTTGTATGGTGGAGAGATGCAGAGGGGGGGTCCGTTTGTGTGGTGGAGAGATGCAGAGGGGGGGGTCCGGTTGTGTGGTGGAGAGATGTAGAGGGGAGGTACGGTTGTGTGGATGAGAGATATAGAGGGGAGGGGTCCGGTTGTGTGGCAGAGCTGTACAGGGCGGGTCCGGTTGTGTGGTGGAAAGATGTAAAGGGGGGGTCCGGTTGTGTGGTGGAGAGATGTAGAGGGGGGGGTCCGGTTGTGTGGTGGAGAGATGTAGAGGGGGTGTCCGGTTGTGTGGTGGAGAGATGTAGAGGGGGTGTCCGGTTGTGTGGTGGAGAGATGTAGAGGGGGTGTCCGGTTGTGTGGTGGAGAGCTGTACAGGGCGGGTCCGGTTGTGTGGTGGAGAGATGCAGAGGGGGGGTCCGGTTGTGTGGTGGAGAGATGTAGAGGGGGGTCCAGTTGTGTGGTAGAGCTGTACAGGGCGGGTAGGGTTGTGTGGTGAAGAGATGTAGAGGGGGGTCCGGTTGTGTGGTGGAGAGATGTAGAGGGGGGTCTGGCTGTGTGGTGGAGAGATGTAGAGGGGGGTCCGGTTGTGTGGCAGAGCTGTACAGGGCGGGTCCGGTTGTGGTGGAGAGATGTAGAGGGGGGGTCCGGTTGTGTGGTGGAGAGATGTAGAGGGGGTGTCCGGTTGTTTGGTGGAGAGATGTAGAGGGGGTGTCCGGTTGTGTGGTGGAGAGCTGTACAGGGCGGGTCCGGTTGTGTGGTGGAGAGATGCAGAGGGGGGGTCCGGTTGTGTGGTGGAGAGATGCAGAGGGGGGGGTCCGGTTGTGTGGTAGAGAGATGTAGAGGGGGGTCCGGTTGTGTGGTAGAGCTGTACAGGGCGGGTACGGTGGTGTGGTGAAGAGATGTAGAGGGGGGTCCGGTTGTGTGGTGGAGAGATGTAGAGGGGGGTCTGGCTGTGTGGTGGAGAGATGTAGAGGGGGGTCCGGTTGTGTGGCAGAGCTGTACAGGGCGGGTCCGGTTGTGGTGGAGAGATGTAGAGGGGGGGTCCGGTTGTGTGGGGGAGAGATGTAGAGGGGGGGGTCCGGTTGTGTGGCAGAGCTGTACAGGGCGGGTCCGGTTGTGTGGTGGAAAGATGTAAAGGGGGGGTTCGGTTGTGTGGTGGAAAGATTTAGACAGAGTTCGGTTGTGTGGCAGAGCTGTACAGGGCGGGTCCGGTTGTATGGTGGAGAGATGCCCGAGGGGGGGTCCGGTTGTGTGGTGGAGAGATGCAGGGGGGGGGTCCGGTTGTGTGGTGGAGATGTAGAGGGGGGTCCGGTTGTGTGGTAGAGCTGTACAGGGCGGGTACGGTTGTGTGGTGAAGAGATGTAGAGGGGGGTCCGGTTGTGTGGCAGAGCTGTACAGGGCGGGTACTGTTGTGTGGTGGAGAGATGTAGAGGGGGGGTCCGGTTGTGTGGGGGAGAGATGTAGAGGGGGGGTCCGGTTGTGTGGCAGAGCTGTACAGGGCGGGTAAGGTTGTGTGGTGGAGAGATGTAGAGTGGGGGTGGTCCGGTTGTGTGGTGGATAGATATAGAGGGGGGTCCGATTGTGTGGCAGAGCTGTACAGGGCGGGTACGGTTTTGTGGTGGAGAGATGTAGAGGGCGGGTACGGTTTTGTGGTGGAGAGATGTAGAAGGGGGTCCGGTTGTGTGGTGGTGAGATGTAGAGTGGGGGGGTCCGGTTGTGTGGTGGAGAGATGTAGAGGGGGGTCCGGTTGTGTGGTGGAGAGATGTAGAGGGGGGGTCCGGTTGTGTGGTGGAGAGATGTAGAGGGGGGGTCCGGTTGTGTGGTGGAGAGATGTAGAGGGCGGGTACGGTTGTGTGGTGGAGAGATGTAGAGGAGGGGTCCGGTTGTGTGGTGGTGAGATTTAGAGTAGGGGGGGTCCGGTTGTGTGGTGGAGAGATGAAGAGGGGGGTCCGATTGTGTGGCAGAGCTGTACAGGGCGGGTACGGTTGTGTGGTGGAGAGATGTAGAGAGCGGGTACGGTTGTGTGGTGGAGAGATGTAGAGGGGGGTCCGGTTGTGTGGTGGTGAGATGTAGAGTGGGGGGGGTCCGGTTGTGTGGTGGAGAGATGTAGAGGGGGGTCCGGTTGTGTGGTGGAGAGATGTAGAGAGCGGGTACGGTTGTGTGGTGGAGAGATGTAGAGGGGGGTCCGGTTGTGTGGTGGTGAGATGTAGAGTGGGGGGGGTCCGGTTGTGTGGTGGAGAGATGTAGAGGGGGGTCCGGTTGTGTGGCAGAGCTGTACAGGGCGGGTCCGGTTGTGTGGAGGAGAGATGCAGAGGGGGGTCCGGTTGTGTGGTGGAGATGTAGAGGGGGGGGTCCGGTTGTGTGGTGGAGAGATGCAGAGGGGGGGTCCGGTTGTGTGGTGGAGAGATGTAGAGGGGGGGTCCGGTTGTGTGGTGGAGAGATGCAGAGGGGGGTCCGGTTGGGTGGTGGAGAGATGTAGAGGGGGGGTCCGGTTGTGTGGTGGAGAGATGCAGAGGGCGGGTCCGGTTGTGTGGTGGAGAGATGTAGAGGGGGTGTCCGGTTGTGTGGTGGAGAGATGTAGAGGGGGTGTCCGGTTGTGTGGTGGAGAGATGTAGAGGGGGGATCCGGTTGTGTGGTGGAGAGATGTAGAGGGGGGGTCCGGTTGTGTGGTGGAGAGATGTAGAGGGGAGGTACGGTTGTGTGGTGGAGAGATGTAGAGGGGGGGTCCAGTTGTGTGGTGGAGAGATGTAGAGGGGGGGTCCGGTTGTGTGGCAGAGCTGTACAGGGCGGGTACGGTGGTGTGGTAGAAAGATGTAGAGGGGGGTCCGGTTGTGTGGTGGAGAGATGCAGAGGGGGGGTCCGATTGTGTGGTGGAGAGATGTAGAGGGGGGTCCGGTTGTGTGGCAGAGCTGTACAGGGCGGGTACGGTGGTGTTATGGAGAGATGTTGAGGGGAGTCCTGTTGTGTGGTGGAGAGATGTAGAGGGGGGTCCGGTTGTGTGGCAGAGCTGTACAAGGCGGGTACGGTTGTGTGGCGGAGAGATGTAGAGGGGGGGTCCGGTTGTGTGGTGGAGAGATGTAGAGGGGGGGTCCGGTTGTGTGGTGGAGATGTAGAGGGGTGGTGCGGTTGTGTGGTGGAGAGATGTAGAGGGGGGGTCCGGTTGTGTGGTGGAGAGATGTAGAGGGGGGGTCCGGTTGTGTGGTGGAGAGATGTAGAGGGGGGGTCCGGTTGTGTGGTGGAGAGATGCAGAGGGGGGGTCTGGTTGTGTGGTGGAGAGATGCAGAGGGGGTGTCCGGTTGTGTGGTGGAGAGATGTAGAGGGGGTGTCCGGTTGTGTGGTAGAGAGATGTAGAGGGGGGGTCCGGTTGTGTGGTGGAGAGATGTAGAGGGGGGGTCCGGTTGTGTGGTGGAGAGATGTAGAGGGGAGGTACGGTTGTGTGGTGGAGAGATGTAGAGGAGGGGTCCGGTTGTGTGGCAGAGCTGTACAGGGCGGGTACGGTTGTGTGGTAGAAAGATGTAGAGGGGGGTCCGGTTGTGTGGTGGAGAGATGCAGAGGGGGGGTCCGGTTGTGTGGTGGAGAGATGTAGAGGGGGGTCCGGTTGTGTGGTGGAGAGATGTAGAGGGGGGGTCCGGTTGTGTGGTGGAGAGATGTAGAGGGGGTGTCCGGTTGTGTGGTGGAGAGATGTAGAGGGGGTGTCCGGTTGTGTGGTGGAGAGATGTAGAGGGGGTGTCCGGTTGTGTGGTGGAGATGTAGAGGGGGGTCCGGTTGTGTGGTGGAGAGATGTAGAGAGGGGTCCGGTTGTGTGGCAGAGCTGTACAGGGCGGGTCCGGTTGTGTGGTGGAGAGATGCAGAGGGGGGTCCGGTTGTGTGGTGGAGAGATGTAGAGGGGGGGTCCGGTTGTGTGGTGGAGAGATGTAGAGGGGGGGTCCGGTTGTGTGGTGGAGAGATGTAGAGGGGGGGTCCGGTTGTGTGGTGGAGAGATGTAGAGGGGGTGTCCGGTTGTGTGGTGGAGAGATGTAGAGGGGGTGTCCGGTTGTGTGGTGGAGAGATGTAGAGGGGGGTCCGGTTGTGTGGTGGAGAGATGTAGAGGGGGGTCCGGTTGTGTGGCAGAGCTGTACAGGGCGGGTCCGGTTGTGTGGAGGAGAGATGCAGAGGGGGGTCCGGTTGTGAGGTGGAGAGATGTAGAGGGGGGGGTCCGGTTGTGTGGTGGAGAGATGCAGAGGGGGGGTCCGGTTGTGTGGTGGAGAGATGTAGAGGGGGGTCCAGTTGTGTGGTGGAGAGATGCAGAGGGGGGTCCGGTTGTGTGGTGGAGAGATGTAGAGGGGGGGTCCGGTTGTGTGGTGGAGAGATGCAGAGGGGGGGTCCGGTTGTGTGGTGGAGAGATGTAGAGGGGGTGTCCGGTTGTGTGGTGGAGAGATGTAGAGGGGGGATCCGGTTGTGTGGTGGAGAGATGTAGAGGGGGGGTCCGGTTGTGTAGTGGAGAGATGTAGAGGGGGGGTCCGGTTGATTGGTGGAGAGATGTAGAGGGGAGGTACGGTTGTGTGGAGGAGAGATGTAGAGGGGGGGTCCGGTTGTGTGGCAGAGCTGTACAGGGCGGGTACGGTTGTGTGGTAGAAAGATGTAGAGGGGGGTCCGGTTGTGTGGTGGAGAGATGCAGAGGGAGGGGTCCGGTTGTGTGGTGGAGAGATGTAGAGGGGGGTCCGGTTGTGTGGTGGAGAGATGTAGAGGGGGGGTCCGGTTGTGTGGCAGAGCTGTACAGGGCGGGTCCGGTTGTGTGGTGGAGAGATGTAGAGGGGGGGTCCTGTTGTGTGGTGGAGAGATGTAGAGGGGGGTCCGGCTGTGTGGCAGAGCTGTACAAGGAGGGTCCGGTTGTGTGGTGGAGAGATGTAGAGGGGGGTCCGGTTGTGTAGTGGAGAGATGTAGAGGGGGGTCCGGTTGTGTGGTGGAGAGATGTAGAGGGGGGTCCGGTTGTATGGCGGAGAGATGTAGAGGGGGGTCCGGTTGTGTGGCAGAGCTGTACAGGGCAGGTACGGTTGTGTGGTGGAGAGATGTAGAGGGGGGGTCCGGTTGTGTGGTGGAGAGATGTAGATGGGGGTCCGGTTGTGTGGCAGAGCTGTACAGGACGGGTACGGTTGTGTGGTGGAGAGATGTAGAGGGGGGTTCGGTTGTGTGGTGGAGCGATGTAGAGGGGGGGTCCGGTTGTGTGGTGGAGAGATGTAGAGGGGGGGTCCGGTAGTGTGGCAGAGCTTTACAGGGCGGGTACGGTTGTGTGGTGGAGAGATGTAGAGGGGGGGTCCGGTTGTGAGGTGGAGAGGGGGGGTCCTGTTGTGTGCCAGAGCTGTACAGGGCGGGTACGGTTGTGTGGTGGAGAGATGTAGAGGGGGGGTCCGGTTGTGTGGTGGAGAGATGTAGAGGGGGGTCCGGTTGTGTGGTGGAGAGATGTAGAGGGGGGTCCGGTTGTGTGGTGAAGAGATGTAGAGGGGGGGGTCCGGTTGTGTGGTGGAGAGATGTAGAGGGGGGTCCGGTTGTGTGGTGGAGAGATGTAGAGGGGGGGTCCGGTTGTGTGGTGGAGAGATATAGAGGGGGATTCCGGTTGTGTGGTGGAGAGATGTAGAGGGGGGTCCGGTTGTGTGGTGGAGAGAAGTAGAGGGGGTTCCGGTTGTGTGGCGGAGAGATGTAGAGGGGGGTCCGGTTGTGTGGCAGAGCTGTACAGGGCAGGTACGGTTGTGTGGTGGAGAGATGTAGAGGGGGGTCCGGTTGTGTGGTGGAGAGATGTAGATGGGGGTCCGGTTGTGTGGCAGAGCTGTACAGGACGGGTACGGTTGTGTGGCGGAGAGATGTAGAGGGGGGGTCCGGTTGTGTGGTGGAGAGATGTAGAGGGGGGGTCCGGTTGTGTGGTGGAGAGATGTAGAGGGGGGTCCGGTTGTGTGGCAGAGCTGTACAGGGCAGGTATGGTTGTGTGGTGGAGAGATGTAGAGGGGGGGTCCGGTTGTGTGGTGGAGAGATGTAGAGGAGGTCCGGTTGTGTGGCAGAGCTTTACAGGACGGGTATGGTTGTGTGGTGGAGAGATGTAGAGGGGGGGTCCGGTTGTGTGGTGGAGAGATGTAGAGGGGGGTCCGGTTGCGTGGTGGAGAGATGTAGAGGGGGGGTCCGGTTGTGTGGTGGAGAAATGTAGAGGGGGGGTCCGGTTGTGTGGTGGAGAGATGTAAGAGGGGGGGTCCGGTTGTGTGGTGGAGAGATGTACAGGGGGGTCCGGTTGTGTGGTGGAGAGATGTAGAGGGGGGGTCCGGTTGTGTGGTGGAGAGATGTAGAGGGGGGGTCCGGTTGTGTGGTGGAGAGATGTAGAGGGGGGGTCCGGTTGTGTGGTGGAGAGATGTAGAGGGGGGGTCCGGTTGGTGGTGGAGAGATGTAGAGGGGGGTCCGGTTGTGTGGCAGAGCTGTACAGGGCGGGTACGGTTGTGTGGTGGAGAGATGTAGAGGGGGGGTCCGGTTGTGTGGTGGAGAGATGTAGAGGGGGGGTCCGGTTGTGTGGTGGAGAGATGTAGAGGGGGTCCGGTTGTGTGGTGGAGAGATGTAGAGGGGGGGTCCGGTTGTGTGGTGGAGAGATGTAGAGGGGGGCCCGGTTGTGTGGTGAAGAGATGTAGAGGTGGGGGCCCGGTTGTGTGGTGGAGAGATGTAGAGGGGGGGTCCGGTTGTGTGGTGGAGAGATGTAGAGGGGGGATCCTGTTGTGTGGTGGAGAGATGTTGAGGGGGGGTCCGGTTGTGTGGTGGAGAGATGTAGAGGGGGGGTCTGGTTGTGTGGTGGAGAGATGTAGAGGGGGGTCCGGTTGTGTGGTGGAGAGATGTAGAGGGGGGTCCAGTTGTGTGTTGGAGAGATGTAGAGGGGGGGTCCAGTTGTGTGGTGGAGAGATGTAGAGGGGGGGTCCGGTTGTGTGGTGGAGAGATGTAGAGGGGGGGGGTCCGGTTGTGTGGTGTAGAGATGTAGAGGAGGGGTCCGGTTGTGTGGTGGAGAGATGTAGATGGGGGGTCCGGTTGTGTGGTGGAGAGATGTAGAGGGGGGGTCCGGCTGTGTGGAGGAGAGATGTAGAAGGGGGGTCCGGTTGTGTGGTGGAGAGATGTAGAGGGGGGTCCGATTGTGTGGTGGAGAGATGTAGAGGGGGGGTCCGGTTGTGTGGCAGAGCTGTACAGGGCGGGTACGGTTGTGTGGTGGAGAGATGTAGAGGGGGGTCCGGTTGTGTGGTGGAGAGATGTAGAGGGGGGGTCCGGTGGTGTGGTGGAGAGATGTAGAGGGGGGTCCGGTTGTGTGGTGGAGAGATGTAGATGGGGGTCCGGTTGTGTGGTGGAGAGATGTAGAGGGGGGGACCGGTTGTGTGGTGGAGAGATGTAGAGGGGGGGTCCGGTTGTGTGGTGGAGAGATGTAGAGGGGGGGTCCGGTTGTGTGGTGGAGAGATGTAGAGGGGGGTCCGGTTGTGTGGCAAAGCTGTACAGGGCGGGTACGGTTGTGTGGTGGAGAGATGTAGAGGGGGGGTCCGGTTGTGTGGTGGAGAGATGTAGAGGGGGGGTCCGGGTGTGTGGTGGAGAGATGTAGAGGGGGGGTCCGGTTGTGTGGTGGAGAGATGTAGAGGGGGGGTCCTGTTGTGTGGTGGAGAGATGTAGAGGGGGGTCCGGCTGTGTGGTGGAGAGATGTAGAGGGCGGGTCCGGTTGTGTGGTGGAGAGATGTAGAGGGGGGGTCCGGTTGTGTGGTGGAGAGATGTAGAGGGGTGGTCCGGTTGTGTGGTGGAGAGTTGTAGAGGGGGAGTCCGGTTGTGTGGTGGAGAGATGTAGAGGGTGGGTCCAGTTGTGTGGTGGAGAGATGTAGAGGGGGGTCCGGTTGTGTGGTGGAGAGATGTAGAGGGGGGTCCGGTTGTGTGGCAGAGCTGTACAGGGCGGGTCCGGTTGTGTGGTGGAGAGATGCAGAGGGGGGGTCCGGTTGTGTGGTGGAGAGATGCAGAGGGGGGGTCCGGTTGTGTGGTGGAGAGATGCAGAGGGGGGGTCCGGTTGTGTGGTGGAGAGATGTAGAGGGGGTCCGGTTGTGTGGTAGAGCTGTACAGGGGGGGTACGGTTGTGTGGTGAAGAGATGTAGAGGGGGGGTCCGGTTGTGTGGTGGAGAGATGAAGAGGGGGGTCCGCTTGTGTGGTAGAGAGATGTAGAGGGGGGTCCGGTTGTGTGGCAGAGCTGTACAGGACGAGTACGGTTGTGTGGAGAGATGTAGAGGGGGGGTCCGGTTGTGTGGTGGAGAGATGTAGAGGGCGGGTACGGTTGTGTGGTGGAGAGATGTAGAGGAGGGGCCTGGTTGTGTGGTGGTGAGATGTAGAGTGGGGGGGTCCGGTTGTGTGGTGGAGAGATGTAGAGGGGGGTCCGACTGTGTGGAAGAGCTGTACAGGGCGGGTACGGTTGTCTGGTGGAGAGATGTAGAGGGCGGGTACGGTTGTGTGGTGGAGAGTTGTAGAGGAGGGGTCCGGTTGTGTGGTGGTGAGATGTAGAGTGGGGGGGTCCGGTTGTGTGGTGGAGAGATGTAGAGGGGGGTCCGACTGTGTGGCAGAGCTGTACAGGGCGGGTATGGTTATGTGGTGGAAAGATGTAGAGGGGGGTCCGGTTGTGTGGTGGAGAGATGTAGAGGGGGGGTCCGGTTGTGTGGAGGAGAGATGTAGAGGGGGGTCCGGTTGTGTGATGGAGAGATGTAGAGGGGGGGTCCGGTTGTGTGGTGGAGAGAGGTAGAGGGCGGGTCCGGTTGTGTGGTGGAGAGATGTAGAGGAGGGGTCCGTTTGTGTGGTGGTGAGATGTAGAGTGGGGGTGGCCGGTTGTGTGGTGGAGAGATGTAGAGGACGGGTACGGTTTTGTGGTGGAGAGATGTAGAGGGGGGTCCGGTTGTATGGTGGTGAGATGTAGAGTGGGGGGGTCCGGTTGTGTGGTGGAGAGATGTAGAGGGGGGTCCGGTTGTGTGGCAGAGCTGTACAGGGCGGGTCCGGTTGTGTGGAGGAGAGATGTAGAGGGGGGGTCCGGTTGTGTGGTGGAGAGATGTAGAGGGGGGGTCCGGTTGTGTGGTGGAGAGATGTAGAGGGGGGTCCGGTTATTTGGTGGAGAGATGTAGAGGGCGGGTACGGTTGTGTGGTGGAGAGATGTAGAGGAGGGGTCTGGTTGTGTGGTGGTGAGATTTAGAGTGGGGGGGGTCCAGTTGTGTGGTGGAGAGATGTAGAGGGGGGTCCGGATGTGTGGTGGAGAGATGTAGAGGGGGTGTCCGGTTGTGTGGTGGAGAGATGTAGAGGGGGGGTCCGGTTGTGTGGTGGAGAGATGTAGATGGGGGTCCGGTTGTGTGGCAGAGCTGTACAGGACGGGTACGGTTGTGTGGTGGAGAGATGTAGAGGGGGGTTCGGTTGTGTGGTGGAGCGATGTAGAGGGGGGGTCCGGTTGTGTGGTGGAGAGATGTAGAGGGGGGGTCCGGTAGTGTGGCAGAGCTTTACAGGGCGGGTACGGTTGTGTGGTGGAGAGATGTAGAGGGGGGGTCCGGTTGTGAGGTGGAGAGGGGGGGTCCTGTTGTGTGCCAGAGCTGTACAGGGCGGGTACGGTTGTGTGGTGGAGAGATGTAGAGGGGGGGTCCGGTTGTGTGGTGGAGAGATGTAGAGGGGGGTCCGGTTGTGTGGTGGAGAGATGTAGAGGGGGGTCCGGTTGTGTGGTGAAGAGATGTAGAGGGGGGGGTCCGGTTGTGTGGTGGAGAGATGTAGAGGGGGGTCCGGTTGTGTGGTGGAGAGATGTAGAGGGGGGGTCCGGTTGTGTGGTGGAGAGATATAGAGGGGGATTCCGGTTGTGTGGTGGAGAGATGTAGAGGGGGGTCCGGTTGTGTGGTGGAGAGAAGTAGAGGGGGTTCCGGTTGTGTGGCGGAGAGATGTAGAGGGGGGTCCGGTTGTGTGGCAGAGCTGTACAGGGCAGGTACGGTTGTGTGGTGGAGAGATGTAGAGGGGGGTCCGGTTGTGTGGTGGAGAGATGTAGATGGGGGTCCGGTTGTGTGGCAGAGCTGTACAGGACGGGTACGGTTGTGTGGCGGAGAGATGTAGAGGGGGGGTCCGGTTGTGTGGTGGAGAGATGTAGAGGGGGGGTCCGGTTGTGTGGTGGAGAGATGTAGAGGGGGGTCCGGTTGTGTGGCAGAGCTGTACAGGGCAGGTATGGTTGTGTGGTGGAGAGATGTAGAGGGGGGGTCCTGTTGTGTGGTGGAGAGATGTAGAGGAGGTCCGGTTGTGTGGCAGAGCTTTACAGGACGGGTATGGTTGTGTGGTGGAGAGATGTAGAGGGGGGGTCCGGTTGTGTGGTGGAGAGATGTAGAGGGGGGTCCGGTTGCGTGGTGGAGAGATGTAGAGGGGGGGTCCGGTTGTGTGGTGGAGAAATGTAGAGGGGGGGTCCGGTTGTGTGGTGGAGAGATGTAAGAGGGGGGGTCCGGTTGTGTGGTGGAGAGATGTAGAGGGGGGTCCGGTTGTGTGGTGGAGAGATGTAGAGGGGGGGTCCGGTTGTGTGGTGGAGAGATGTAGAGGGGGGGTCCGGTTGTGTGGTGGAGAGATGTAGAGGGGGGGTCCGGTTGTGTGGTGGAGAGATGTAGAGGGGGGGTCCGGTTGGTGGTGGAGAGATGTAGAGGGGGGTCCGGTTGTGTGGCAGAGCTGTACAGGGCGGGTACGGTTGTGTGGTGGAGAGATGTAGAGGGGGGGTCCGGTTGTGTGGTGGAGAGATGTAGAGGGGGGGTCCGGTTGTGTGGTGGAGAGATGTAGAGGGGGTCCGGTTGTGTGGTGGAGAGATGTAGAGGGGGGGTCCGGTTGTGTGGTGGAGAGATGTAGAGGGGGGCCCGGTTGTGTGGTGAAGAGATGTAGAGGTGGGGGCCCGGTTGTGTGGTGGAGAGATGTAGAGGGGGGGTCCGGTTGTGTGGTGGAGAGATGTAGAGGGGGGGTCCTGTTGTGTGGTGGAGAGATGTTGAGGGGGGGTCCGGTTGTGTGGTGGAGAGATGTAGAGGGGGGGTCTGGTTGTGTGGTGGAGAGATGTAGAGGGGGGTCCGGTTGTGTGGTGGAGAGATGTAGAGGGGGGTCCAGTTGTGTGTTGGAGAGATGTAGAGGGGGGGTCCAGTTGTGTGGTGGAGAGATGTAGAGGGGGGGTCCGGTTGTGTGGTGGAGAGATGTAGAGGGGGGGGGTCCGGTTGTGTGGTGTAGAGATGTAGAGGAGGGGTCCGGTTGTGTGGTGGAGAGATGTAGATGGGGGGTCCGGTTGTGTGGTGGAGAGATGTAGAGGGGGGGTCCGGCTGTGTGGAGGAGAGATGTAGAAGGGGGGTCCGGTTGTGTGGTGGAGAGATGTAGAGGGGGGTCCGATTGTGTGGTGGAGAGATGTAGAGGGGGGGTCCGGTTGTGTGGCAGAGCTGTACAGGGCGGGTACGGTTGTGTGGTGGAGAGATGTAGAGGGGGGTCCGGTTGTGTGGTGGAGAGATGTAGAGGGGGGGTCCGGTGGTGTGGTGGAGAGATGTAGAGGGGGGTCCGGTTGTGTGGTGGAGAGATGTAGATGGGGGTCCGGTTGTGTGGTGGAGAGATGTAGAGGGGGGGACCGGTTGTGTGGTGGAGAGATGTAGAGGGGGGGTCCGGTTGTGTGGTGGAGAGATGTAGAGGGGGGGTCCGGTTGTGTGGTGGAGAGATGTAGAGGGGGGTCCGGTTGTGTGGCAAAGCTGTACAGGGCGGGTACGGTTGTGTGGTGGAGAGATGTAGAGGGGGGGTCCGGTTGTGTGGTGGAGAGATGTAGAGGGGGGGTCCGGGTGTGTGGTGGAGAGATGTAGAGGGGGGGTCCGGTTGTGTGGTGGAGAGATGTAGAGGGGGGGTCCTGTTGTGTGGTGGAGAGATGTAGAGGGGGGTCCGGCTGTGTGGTGGAGAGATGTAGAGGGCGGGTCCGGTTGTGTGGTGGAGAGATGTAGAGGGGGGGTCCGGTTGTGTGGTGGAGAGATGTAGAGGGGTGGTCCGGTTGTGTGGTGGAGAGATGTAGAGGGGGAGTCCGGTTGTGTGGTGGAGAGATGTAGAGGGTGGGTCCAGTTGTGTGGTGGAGAGATGTAGAGGGGGGTCCGGTTGTGTGGTGGAGAGATGTAGAGGGGGGTCCGGTTGTGTGGCAGAGCTGTACAGGGCGGGTCCGGTTGTGTGGTGGAGAGATGCAGAGGGGGGGTCCGGTTGTGTGGTGGAGAGATGCAGAGGGGGGGTCCGGTTGTGTGGTGGAGAGATGCAGAGGGGGGGTCCGGTTGTGTGGTGGAGAGATGTAGAGGGGGTCCGGTTGTGTGGTAGAGCTGTACAGGGGGGGTACGGTTGTGTGGTGAAGAGATGTAGAGGGGGGGTCCGGTTGTGTGGTGGAGAGATGAAGAGGGGGGTCCGCTTGTGTGGTAGAGAGATGTAGAGGGGGGTCCGGTTGTGTGGCAGAGCTGTACAGGACGAGTACGGTTGTGTGGAGAGATGTAGAGGGGGGGTCCGGTTGTGTGGTGGAGAGATGTAGAGGGCGGGTACGGTTGTGTGGTGGAGAGATGTAGAGGAGGGGCCTGGTTGTGTGGTGGTGAGATGTAGAGTGGGGGGGTCCGGTTGTGTGGTGGAGAGATGTAGAGGGGGGTCCGACTGTGTGGAAGAGCTGTACAGGGCGGGTACGGTTGTCTGGTGGAGAGATGTAGAGGGCGGGTACGGTTGTGTGGTGGAGAGTTGTAGAGGAGGGGTCCGGTTGTGTGGTGGTGAGATGTAGAGTGGGGGGGTCCGGTTGTGTGGTGGAGAGATGTAGAGGGGGGTCCGACTGTGTGGCAGAGCTGTACAGGGCGGGTATGGTTATGTGGTGGAAAGATGTAGAGGGGGGTCCGGTTGTGTGGTGGAGAGATGTAGAGGGGGGGTCCGGTTGTGTGGAGGAGAGATGTAGAGGGGGGTCCGGTTGTGTGATGGAGAGATGTAGAGGGGGGGTCCGGTTGTGTGGTGGAGAGAGGTAGAGGGCGGGTCCGGTTGTGTGGTGGAGAGATGTAGAGGAGGGGTCCGTTTGTGTGGTGGTGAGATGTAGAGTGGGGGTGGCCGGTTGTGTGGTGGAGAGATGTAGAGGACGGGTACGGTTTTGTGGTGGAGAGATGTAGAGGGGGGTCCGGTTGTATGGTGGTGAGATGTAGAGTGGGGGGGTCCGGTTGTGTGGTGGAGAGATGTAGAGGGGGGTCCGGTTGTGTGGCAGAGCTGTACAGGGCGGGTCCGGTTGTGTGGAGGAGAGATGTAGAGGGGGGGTCCGGTTGTGTGGTGGAGAGATGTAGAGGGGGGGTCCGGTTGTGTGGTGGAGAGATGTAGAGGGGGGTCCGGTTATTTGGTGGAGAGATGTAGAGGGCGGGTACGGTTGTGTGGTGGAGAGATGTAGAGGAGGGGTCTGGTTGTGTGGTGGTGAGATTTAGAGTGGGGGGGGTCCAGTTGTGTGGTGGAGAGATGTAGAGGGGGGTCCGGATGTGTGGTGGAGAGATGTAGAGGGGGTGTCCGGTTGTGTGGTGGAGAGATGTAGAGGGGGGGTCCGGTTGTGTGGTGGAGAGATGTAGATGGGGGTCCGGTTGTGTGGCAGAGCTGTACAGGACGGGTACGGTTGTGTGGTGGAGAGATGTAGAGGGGGGTTCGGTTGTGTGGTGGAGCGATGTAGAGGGGGGGTCCGGTTGTGTGGTGGAGAGATGTAGAGGGGGGGTCCGGTAGTGTGGCAGAGCTTTACAGGGCGGGTACGGTTGTGTGGTGGAGAGATGTAGAGGGGGGGTCCGGTTGTGAGGTGGAGAGGGGGGGTCCTGTTGTGTGCCAGAGCTGTACAGGGCGGGTACGGTTGTGTGGTGGAGAGATGTAGAGGGGGGGTCCGGTTGTGTGGTGGAGAGATGTAGAGGGGGGTCCGGTTGTGTGGTGGAGAGATGTAGAGGGGGGTCCGGTTGTGTGGTGAAGAGATGTAGAGGGGGGGGTCCGGTTGTGTGGTGGAGAGATGTAGAGGGGGGTCCGGTTGTGTGGTGGAGAGATGTAGAGGGGGGGTCCGGTTGTGTGGTGGAGAGATATAGAGGGGGATTCCGGTTGTGTGGTGGAGAGATGTAGAGGGGGGTCCGGTTGTGTGGTGGAGAGAAGTAGAGGGGGTTCCGGTTGTGTGGCGGAGAGATGTAGAGGGGGGTCCGGTTGTGTGGCAGAGCTGTACAGGGCAGGTACGGTTGTGTGGTGGAGAGATGTAGAGGGGGGTCCGGTTGTGTGGTGGAGAGATGTAGATGGGGGTCCGGTTGTGTGGCAGAGCTGTACAGGACGGGTACGGTTGTGTGGCGGAGAGATGTAGAGGGGGGGTCCGGTTGTGTGGTGGAGAGATGTAGAGGGGGGGTCCGGTTGTGTGGTGGAGAGATGTAGAGGGGGGTCCGGTTGTGTGGCAGAGCTGTACAGGGCAGGTATGGTTGTGTGGTGGAGAGATGTAGAGGGGGGGTCCGGTTGTGTGGTGGAGAGATGTAGAGGAGGTCCGGTTGTGTGGCAGAGCTTTACAGGACGGGTATGGTTGTGTGGTGGAGAGATGTAGAGGGGGGGTCCGGTTGTGTGGTGGAGAGATGTAGAGGGGGGTCCGGTTGCGTGGTGGAGAGATGTAGAGGGGGGGTCCGGTTGTGTGGTGGAGAAATGTAGAGGGGGGGTCCGGTTGTGTGGTGGAGAGATGTAATAGGGGGGGTCCGGTTGTGTGGTGGAGAGATGTAGAGGGGGGTCCGGTTGTGTGGTGGAGAGATGTAGAGGGGGGGTCCGGTTGTGTGGTGGAGAGATGTAGAGGGGGGGTCCGGTTGTGTGGTGGAGAGATGTAGAGGGGGGGTCCGGTTGTGTGGTGGAGAGATGTAGAGGGGGGGTCCGGTTGGTGGTGGAGAGATGTAGAGGGGGGTCCGGTTGTGTGGCAGAGCTGTACAGGGCGGGTACGGTTGTGTGGTGGAGAGATGTAGAGGGGGGGTCCGGTTGTGTGGTGGAGAGATGTAGAGGGGGGGTCCGGTTGTGTGGTGGAGAGATGTAGAGGGGGTCCGGTTGTGTGGTGGAGAGATGTAGAGGGGGGGTCCGGTTGTGTGGTGGAGAGATGTAGAGGGGGGCCCGGTTGTGTGGTGAAGAGATGTAGAGGTGGGGGCCCGGTTGTGTGGTGGAGAGATGTAGAGGGGGGGTCCGGTTGTGTGGTGGAGAGATGTAGAGGGGGGGTCCTGTTGTGTGGTGGAGAGATGTTGAGGGGGGGTCCGGTTGTGTGGTGGAGAGATGTAGAGGGGGGGTCTGGTTGTGTGGTGGAGAGATGTAGAGGGGGGTCCGGTTGTGTGGTGGAGAGATGTAGAGGGGGGTCCAGTTGTGTGTTGGAGAGATGTAGAGGGGGGGTCCAGTTGTGTGGTGGAGAGATGTAGAGGGGGGGTCCGGTTGTGTGGTGGAGAGATGTAGAGGGGGGGGGTCCGGTTGTGTGGTGTAGAGATGTAGAGGAGGGGTCCGGTTGTGTGGTGGAGAGATGTAGATGGGGGGTCCGGTTGTGTGGTGGAGAGATGTAGAGGGGGGGTCCGGCTGTGTGGAGGAGAGATGTAGAAGGGGGGTCCGGTTGTGTGGTGGAGAGATGTAGAGGGGGGTCCGATTGTGTGGTGGAGAGATGTAGAGGGGGGGTCCGGTTGTGTGGCAGAGCTGTACAGGGCGGGTACGGTTGTGTGGTGGAGAGATGTAGAGGGGGGTCCGGTTGTGTGGTGGAGAGATGTAGAGGGGGGGTCCGGTGGTGTGGTGGAGAGATGTAGAGGGGGGTCCGGTTGTGTGGTGGAGAGATGTAGATGGGGGTCCGGTTGTGTGGTGGAGAGATGTAGAGGGGGGGACCGGTTGTGTGGTGGAGAGATGTAGAGGGGGGGTCCGGTTGTGTGGTGGAGAGATGTAGAGGGGGGGTCCGGTTGTGTGGTGGAGAGATGTAGAGGGGGGTCCGGTTGTGTGGCAAAGCTGTACAGGGCGGGTACGGTTGTGTGGTGGAGAGATGTAGAGGGGGGGTCCGGTTGTGTGGTGGAGAGATGTAGAGGGGGGGTCCGGGTGTGTGGTGGAGAGATGTAGAGGGGGGGTCCGGTTGTGTGGTGGAGAGATGTAGAGGGGGGGTCCTGTTGTGTGGTGGAGAGATGTAGAGGGGGGTCCGGCTGTGTGGTGGAGAGATGTAGAGGGCGGGTCCGGTTGTGTGGTGGAGAGATGTAGAGGGGGGGTCCGGTTGTGTGGTGGAGAGATGTAGAGGGGTGGTCCGGTTGTGTGGTGGAGAGATGTAGAGGGGGAGTCCGGTTGTGTGGTGGAGAGATGTAGAGGGTGGGTCCAGTTGTGTGGTGGAGAGATGTAGAGGGGGGTCCGGTTGTGTGGTGGAGAGATGTAGAGGGGGGTCCGGTTGTGTGGCAGAGCTGTACAGGGCGGGTCCGGTTGTGTGGTGGAGAGATGCAGAGGGGGGGTCCGGTTGTGTGGTGGAGAGATGCAGAGGGGGGGTCCGGTTGTGTGGTGGAGAGATGCAGAGGGGGGGTCCGGTTGTGTGGTGGAGAGATGTAGAGGGGGTCCGGTTGTGTGGTAGAGCTGTACAGGGGGGGTACGGTTGTGTGGTGAAGAGATGTAGAGGGGGGGTCCGGTTGTGTGGTGGAGAGATGAAGAGGGGGGTCCGCTTGTGTGGTAGAGAGATGTAGAGGGGGGTCCGGTTGTGTGGCAGAGCTGTACAGGACGAGTACGGTTGTGTGGAGAGATGTAGAGGGGGGGTCCGGTTGTGTGGTGGAGAGATGTAGAGGGCGGGTACGGTTGTGTGGTGGAGAGATGTAGAGGAGGGGCCTGGTTGTGTGGTGGTGAGATGTAGAGTGGGGGGGTCCGGTTGTGTGGTGGAGAGATGTAGAGGGGGGTCCGACTGTGTGGAAGAGCTGTACAGGGCGGGTACGGTTGTCTGGTGGAGAGATGTAGAGGGCGGGTACGGTTGTGTGGTGGAGAGTTGTAGAGGAGGGGTCCGGTTGTGTGGTGGTGAGATGTAGAGTGGGGGGGTCCGGTTGTGTGGTGGAGAGATGTAGAGGGGGGTCCGACTGTGTGGCAGAGCTGTACAGGGCGGGTATGGTTATGTGGTGGAAAGATGTAGAGGGGGGTCCGGTTGTGTGGTGGAGAGATGTAGAGGGGGGGTCCGGTTGTGTGGAGGAGAGATGTAGAGGGGGGTCCGGTTGTGTGATGGAGAGATGTAGAGGGGGGGTCCGGTTGTGTGGTGGAGAGAGGTAGAGGGCGGGTCCGGTTGTGTGGTGGAGAGATGTAGAGGAGGGGTCCGTTTGTGTGGTGGTGAGATGTAGAGTGGGGGTGGCCGGTTGTGTGGTGGAGAGATGTAGAGGACGGGTACGGTTTTGTGGTGGAGAGATGTAGAGGGGGGTCCGGTTGTATGGTGGTGAGATGTAGAGTGGGGGGGTCCGGTTGTGTGGTGGAGAGATGTAGAGGGGGGTCCGGTTGTGTGGCAGAGCTGTACAGGGCGGGTCCGGTTGTGTGGAGGAGAGATGTAGAGGGGGGGTCCGGTTGTGTGGTGGAGAGATGTAGAGGGGGGGTCCGGTTGTGTGGTGGAGAGATGTAGAGGGGGGTCCGGTTATTTGGTGGAGAGATGTAGAGGGCGGGTACGGTTGTGTGGTGGAGAGATGTAGAGGAGGGGTCTGGTTGTGTGGTGGTGAGATTTAGAGTGGGGGGGGTCCAGTTGTGTGGTGGAGAGATGTAGAGGGGGGTCCGGATGTGTGGTGGAGAGATGTAGAGGGGGTGTCCGGTTGTGTGGTGGAGAGATGTAGAGGGGGGGTCCGGTTGTGTGGTGATGAAATGTAGAGGGGGGGTCCGGTTGTGTGGTGGAGAGATGTAGAGGGGAGGGGTCCGGTTGTGTGGCAGAGCTGTACAGGGCGGGTCCGGTTGTGTGGTGGAAAGATGTAAAGGGGGGGTCCGGTTGTGTGGTGGAGAGATGTAGAGGGGGGGTCCGGTTGTGTGGTGGAGAGATGTAGAGGGGGTGTCCGGTTGTGTGGTGGAGAGATGTAGAGGGGGTGTCCGGTTGTGTGGTGGAGAGCTGTACAGGGCGGGTCCGGTTGTGTGGTGGAGAGATGCAGAGGGGGGGTCCGGTTGTGTGGTGGAGAGATGCAGAGGGGGGGGTCCGGTTGTGTGGTGGAGAGATGCAGAGGGGGGGGTCCGGTTGTGTGGTGGAGAGATGCAGAGGGGGGGGTCCGGTTGTGTGGTGGAGAGATGTAGAGGGGGGTCTGGCTGTGTGGTGGAGAGATGTAGAGGGGGGTCCGGTTGTGTGGCAGAGCTGTACAGGGCGGGTACGGTTGTGGTGGAGAGATGTAGAGGGGGGGTCCGGTTGTGTGGGGGAGAGATGTAGAGTGGGGGGTCCGGTTGTGTGGCAGAGCTCTACAGGGTGGGTACGGTTGTGTGGTGGAGAGATGTAGAGTGGGGGTGGTCCGGTTGTGTGGTGGAGAGATATAGAGGGGGGTCCGATTGTGTGGCAGAGCTGTACAGGGCGGGTACGGTTGTGTGGTGGAGAGATGTAGAGGGCGGGTACGGTTTTGTGGTGGAGAGATGTAGAAGGGGGTCCGGTTGTGTGGTGGTGAGATGTAGAGTGGGGGGGTCCGGTTGTGTGGTGGAGAGATGTAGAGGGGGGTCAGTTTGTGTGGCAGAGCTGTACAGGGCGGGTCCAGTTGTGTGGAGGAGAGATGTAGAGGGGGGGTCCGGTTGTGTGGTGGAGAGATGTAGAGGGGGGGTCCGGTTGTGTGGTGGAGAGATGTAGAGGGCGGGTACGGTTGTGTGGTGGAGAGATGTAGAGGAGGGGTCCGGTTGTGTGGTGGTGAGATTTAGAGTAGGGGGGGTCCGGTTGTGTGGTGGAGAGATGTAGAGGGGAGGTACGGTTGTGTGGTGGAGAGATGTAGAGGGGAGGTACGGTTGTGTGGTGGAGAGATGTAGAGGGGGGGTCCGGTTGTGTGGTGGAGAGATGTAGAGGGGGGGTCCGGTTGTGTGGTGGAGAGATGTAGAGGGGGGGTCCGGTTGTGTGGTGGAGAGATGTAGAGGGGGGGTCCGGTTGTGTGGTGGAGAGATGTAGAGGGGAGGTACGGTTGTGTGGTGGAGAGATGTAGAGGGGAGGTACGGTTGTGTGGTGGAGAGATGTAGAGGGCGGGTACGGTTGTGTGGTGGAGAGATGTAGAGGAGGGGTCCGGTTGTGTGGTGGTGAGATTTAGAGTAGGGGGGGTCTGGTTGTGTGGTGGAGAGATGAAGAGGGGGGTCCGATTGTGTGGCAGAGCTGCACAGGGCGGGTACGGTAGTGTGGTGGAGAGATGTAGAGGGGGGTCCGGTTGTGTGGTGGTGAGATGTAGAGTGGGGGGGGCCGGTTGTGTGGTGGAGAGATGTAGAGGGGGGTCCGGTTGTGTGGCAGAGCTGTACAGGGCGGGTCCGGTTGTGTGGAGGAGAGATGCAGAGGGGGGTCCGGTTGTGTGGTGGAGAGATGCATAGGGGGGGTCCGGTTGTGTGGTGGAGAGATGTAGAGGGGGTGTCCGGTTATGTGGTGGAGAGATGTAGAGGGGGTGTCCGGTTATGTGGTGGAGAGATGTAGAGGGGGTGTCCGGTTGTGTGGTGGAGAGATGTAGAGGGGGTGTCCGGTTGTGTGGTGGAGAGATGTGGAGGGGGGGTCCGGTTGTGTGGTGATGAGATGTAGAGGGGGGGTCCGGTTGTGTGGTGGAGAGATGTAGAGGGGAGGTACGGTTGTGTGGATGAGAGATGTAGAGGGGAGGGGTCCGGTTGTGTGGCAGAGCTGTACAGGGCGGGTCCGGTTGTGTGGTGGAAAGATGTAAAGGGGGGGTCCGGTTGTGTGGTGGAGAGTTGTAGAGGGGGGGTCCGGTTGTGTGGTGGAGAGATGTAGAGGGGGTGTCCGGTTGTGTGGTGGAGAGCTGTACAGGGCGGGTCCGGTTGTGTGGTGGAGAGATGCAGAGGGAGGGTCCGGTTGTGTGGTGGAGAGATGCAGAGGGGGGGGTCCGGTTGTGTGGTGGAGAGATGTAGAGGGGGGTCCGGTTGTGTGGTAGAGCTGTACAGGGCGGGTACGGTTGTGTGGTGAAGAGATGTAGAGGGGGGTCCGGTTGTGTGGTGGAGAGATGTAGAGGGGGGTCTGGCTGTGTGGTGGAGAGATGTAGAGGGGGGTCCGGTTGTGTGGCAGAGCTGTACAGGGCGGGTCCGGTTGTGGTGGAGAGATGTAGAGGGGAGGTCCGGTTGTGTGGTGGAGAGATGTAGAGGGGGTGTCCGGTTGTGTGGTGGAGAGATGTAGAGGGGGTGTCCGGTTGTGTGGTGGAGAGCTGTACAGGGCGGGTCCGGTTGTGTGTTGGAGAGATGCAGAGGGGGGGTCCAGTTGTGTGGTGGAGAGATGCAGAGGGGGGGTCCGGTTGTGTGGTGGAGAGATGTAGAGGGGGGTCCAGTTGTGTGGTAGAGCTGTACAGGGCGGGTACGGTTGTGTGGTGAAGAGATGTAGAGGGGGGTCCGGTTGTGTGGTGGAGAGATGTAGAGGGGGGTCTGGCTGTGTGGTGGAGAGATGTAGAGGGGGGTCCGGTTGTGTGGCAGAGCTGTACAGGGCGGGTACGGTTGTGGTGGAGAGATGTAGAGGGGGGGTCCGGTTGCGTGGGGGAGAGATGTAGAGGGGGGGTCCGGTTGTGTGGCAGAGCTGTACAGGGCGGGTCCGGTTGTGTGGTGGAAAGATGTAAAGGGGGGTTCGGTTGTGTGGTGGAAAGATTTAGAGAGGGTCCGGTTGTGTGGCAGAGCTGTACAGGGCGGGTCCGGTTGTATGGTGGAGAGATGCAGAGGGGGGTCCGGTTGTGTGGTGGAGAGGTGCAGAGGGGGGGTCCGGTTGTGTGGTGGAGAGATGTAGAGGGGGGTCTGGTTGTGTGGTAGAGCTGTACAGGGCGGGTACGGTTGTGTGGTGAAGAGATGTAGAGGGGGGTCCGGTTGTGTGGCAGAGCTGTACAGGGCGGGTACGGTTGTGTGGTGGAGAGATGTAGAGGGGGGGTCCGGTTGTGTGGGGGAGAGATGTAGAGGGGAGGTCCGGTTGTGTGGTGGAGAGATGTAGAGGGCGGGTACGGTTGTGTGGTGGAGAGATGTAGAGGAGGGGTCCGGTTGTGTGGTGGTGAGATTTAGAGTAGGGGGGGTCCGGTTGTGTGGTGGAGAGATGAAGAGGGGGGTCCGATTGTGTGGCAGAGCTGTACAGGGCGGGTACGGTTGTGTGGTGGAGAGATGTAGAGAGCGGGCACGGTTGTGTGGTGGAGAGATGTAGAGGGGTCCGGTTGTGTGGTGGTGAGATGTAGAGTGGGGGGGGTCCGGTTGTGTGGTGGAGAGATGTAGAGGGGGTCCGGTTGTGTGGTGGAGAGATGTAGAGAGCGGGTACGGTTGTGTGGTGGAGAGATGTAGAGGGGGGTCCGGTTGTGTGGTGGTGAGATGTAGAGGGGGGGTCCGGTTGTGTGGTGATGAGATGTAGAGGGGGGGTCCGGTTGTGTGGTGGAGAGATGTAGAGGGGAGGTACGGTTGTGTGGATGAGAGATGTAGAGGGGAGGGGTCCGGTTGTGTGGCAGAGCTGTACAGGGCGGGTACGGTTGTGTGGTGGAAAGATGTAAAGGGGGGGTCCGGTTGTGTGGTGGAGAGATGTAGAGGGGGGGTCCGGTTGTGTGGTGGAGAGATGTAGAGGGGGTGTCCGGTTGTGTGGTGGAGAGCTGTACAGGGCGGGTCCGGTTGTGTGGTGGAGAGATGCAGAGGGGGGGTCCGGTTGTGTGGTGGAGAGATGCAGAGGGGGGGTCCGGTTGTGTGGTGGAGAGATGTAGAGGGGGGTCCGGTTGTGTGGTAGAGCTGTACAGGGCGGGTACGGTTGTGTGGTGAAGAGATGTAGAGGGGGGTCCGGTTGTGTGGTGGAGAGATGTAGAGGGGGGTCTGGCTGTGTGGAGAGATGTAGAGGGGGGTCCGGTTGTGTGGCAGAGCTGTACAGGGCGGGTACGGTTGTGGTGGAGAGATGTAGAGGGGGGGTCCGGTTGTGTGGGGGAGAGATGTAGAGGGGGGGTCCGGTTGTGTGGCAGAGCTGTACAGGGCGGGTACGGTTGTGTGGTGGAGAGATGTAGAGTGGGGGTGGTCCGGTTGTGTGGTGGAGAGATATAGAGGGGGGTCCGATTGTGTGGCAGAGCTGTACAGGGCGGGTACGGTTGTGTGGTGGAGAGATGTAGAGGGCGGGTACGGTTTTGTGGTGGAGAGATGTAGAAGGGGGTCCGGTTGTGTGGTGGTGAGATGTAGAGTGGGGGGGTCCGGTTGTGTGGTGGAGAGATGTAGAGGGGGGTCAGTTTGTGTGGCAGAGCTGTACAGGGCGGGTCCAGTTGTGTGGAGGAGAGATGTAGAGGGGGGGTCCGGTTGTATGGTGGAGAGATGTAGAGGGGGGGTCCGGTTGTGTGGTGGAGAGATGTAGAGGGCGGGTACGGTTGTGTGGTGGAGAGATGTAGAGGAGGGGTCCGGTTGTGTGGTGGTGAGATTTAGAGTAGGGGGGGTCCGGTTGTGTGGTGGAGAGATGTAGAGGGGAGGTACGGTTGTGTGGTGGAGAGATGTAGAGGGGAGGTACGGTTGTGTGGTGGAGAGATGTAGAGGGGGGGTCCGGTTGTGTGGTGGAGAGATGTAGAGGGGGGGTCCGGTTGTGTGGTGGAGAGATGTAGAGGGGGGGTCCGGTTGTGTGGTGGAGAGATGTAGAGGGGGTGTCCGGTTGTGTGGTGGAGAGATGTAGAGGGGGTGTCCGGTTGTGTGGTGGAGAGATGTAGAGGGCGGGTACGGTTGTGTGGTGGAGAGATGTAGAGGAGGGGTCCGGTTGTGTGGTGGTGAGATTTAGAGTAGGGGGGGTCTGGTTGTGTGGTGGAGAGATGAAGAGGGGGGTCCGATTGTGTGGCAGAGCTGCACAGGGCGGGTACGGTAGTGTGGTGGAGAGATGTAGAGGGGGGTCCGGTTGTGTGGTGGTGAGATGTAGAGTGGGGGGGGGCGGTTGTGTGGTGGAGAGATGTAGAGGGGGGTCCGGTTGTGTGGCAGAGCTGTACAGGGCGGGTCCGGTTGTGTGGAGGAGAGATGCAGAGGGGGGTCCGGTTGTGTGGTGGAGAGATGCAGAGGGGGGGTCCGGTTGTGTGGTGGAGAGATGTAGAGGGGGTGTCCGGTTATGTGGTGGAGAGATGTAGAGGGGGTGTCCGGTTATGTGGTGGAGAGATGTAGAGGGGGTGTCCGGTTGTGTGGTGGAGAGATGTAGAGGGGTTGTCCGGTTGTGTGGTGGAGAGATGTAGAGGGGGGGTCCGGTTGTGTGGTGATGAGATGTAGAGGGGGGGTCCAGTTGTGTGGTGGAGAGATGTAGAGGGGAGGTACGGTTGTGTGGATGAGAGATGTAGAGGGGAGGGGTCCGGTTGTGTGGCAGAGCTGTACAGGGCGGGTCCAGTTGTGTGGTGGAGAGATACAGAGGGGGGGTCCGGTTGTGTGGTGGAGAGATGCAGAGGGGGGGTCCGGTTGTGTGGTGGAGAGATGTAGAGGGGGGTCCGGTTGTGTGGTAGAGCTGTACAGGGCGGGTACGGTTGTGTGGTGAAGAGATGTAGAGGGGGGTCCGGTTGTGTGGTGGAGATGTAGAGGGGGGTCTGGCTGTGTGGTGGAGAGATGTAGAGGGGGGTCCGGTTGTGTGGTAGAGCTGTACAGGGAGGGTACGGTTGTGTGGTGAAGAGATGTAGAGGGGGGTCCGGTTGTGTGGTGGAGAGATGTAGAGGGGGGTCTGGCTGTGTGGTGGAGAGATGTAGAGGGGGGTCCGGTTGTGTGGCAGAGCTGTACAGTGCGGGTCCGGTTGTGGGGAGAGATGTAGAGGGGAGGTCCGGTTGTGTGGTGGAGAGATGTAGAGGGGGTGTCCGGTTGTGTGGTGGAGAGATGTAGAGGGGGTGTCCGGTTGTGTGGTGGAGAGCTGTACAGGGCGGGTCCGGTTGTGTGGTGGAGAGATGCAGAGGGGGGGTCCGGTTGTGTGGTGGAGAGATGCAGAGGGGGGGTCCGGTTGTGTGGTGGAGAGATATAGAGGGGGGTCCAGTTGTGTGGTAGAGCTGTACAGGGCGGGTACGGTTGTGTGGTGAAGAGATGTAGAGGGGGGTCCGGTTGTGTGGTGGAGAGATGTAGAGGGGGGTCTGGCTGTGTGGTGGAGAGATGTAGAGGGGGGTCCGGTTGTGTGGCAGAGCTGTACAGGGCGGGTACGGTTGTGGTGGAGAGATGTAAAGGGGGGGTCCGGTTGTGTGGGGGAGAGATGTAGAGGGGGGCGTCCGGTTGTGTGGCAGAGCTGTACAGGGCGGGTCCGGTTGTGTGGTGGAAAGATGTAAAGGGGGGGTTCGGTTGTGTGGTGGAAAGATTTAGAGAGGGTCCGGTTGTGTGGCAGAGCTGTACAGGGCGGGTCCGGTTGTATGGTGGAGAGATGCAGAGGGGGGTCCGGTTGTGTGGTGGAGAGATGCAGAGGGGGGGGGTCCGGTTGTGTGGTGGAGAGATGTAGAGGGGGGGTCCGGTTGTGTGGTAGAGCTGTACAGGGCGGGTACGGTTGTGTGGTGAAGAGATGTAGAGGGGGTCTGGTTGTGTGGCAGAGCTGTACAGGGCGGGTACGGTTGTGTGGTGGAGAGATGTAGAGGGGGGGTCCGGTTGTGTGGGGGAGAGATGTAGAGGGGGGGTCCGGTTGTGTGGTGGAGAGATGTAGAGGAGGGGTCCGGTTGTGTGGTGGTGAGATTTAGAGTAGGGGGGGTCCGGTTGTGTGGTGGAGAGATGAAGAGGGGGGTCCGATTGTGTGGCAGAGCTGTACAGGGCGGGTACGGTTGTGTGGTGGAGAGATGTAGAGAGCGGGTACGGTTGTGTGGTGGAGAGATGTAGAGGGGTCCGGTTGTGTGGTGGTGAGATGTAGAGTGGGGGGGTCCGGTTGTGTGGTGGAGAGATGTAGAGGGGGTCCGGTTGTGTGGTGGAGAGATGTAGAGAGCGGGTACGGTTGTGTGGTGGAGAGATGTAGAGGGGGGTCCGGTTGTGTGGTGGTGAGATGTAGAGTGGGGGGGGTCCGGTTGTGTGGTGGAGAGATGTAGAGGGGGGTTCGGTTGTGTGGCAGAGCTGTACAGGGCGGGTCCGGTTGTGTGGAGGAGAGATGCAGAGGGGGGTCCGGTTGTGTGGTGGAGAGATGTAGAGGGGGGGTGTCCGGTTGTGTGGTGGAGAGATGCAGAGGGGGGGTCCGGTTGTGTGGTGGAGAGATGCAGAGGGGGGGTCCGGTTGTGTGGTGGAGAGATGTAGAGGGGGGGTCCGGTTGTGTGGTGGAGAGATGCAGAGGGGGGTCCGGTTGGGTGGTGGAGAGATGTAGAGGGGGGGTCCGGTTGTGTGGTGGAGAGATGCAGAGGGGGGGTCCGGTTGTGTGGTGGAGAGATGTAGAGGGGGTGTCCGGTTGTGTGGTGGAGAGATGTAGAGGGGGTGTCCGGTTGTGTGGTGGAGAGATGTAGAGGGGGTGTCCGGTTGTGTGGTGGAGAGATGTAGAGGGGGGGTCCGGTTGGGTGGTGGAGAGATGTAGAGGGGGGGTCCGGTTGTGTGGTGGAGAGATGCAGAGGGGGGGTCCGGTTGTGTGGTGGAGAGATGTAGAGGGGGTGTCCGGTTGTGTGGTGGAGAGATGTAGAGGGGGTATCCGGTTGTGTGGTGGAGAGATGTAGAGGGGGTGTCCGGTTGTGTGGTGGAGAGATGTAGAGGGGGGGTCCGGTTGTGTGGTGGAGAGATGTAGAGGGGGGGTCCGGTTGTGTGGTGGAGAGATGTAGAGGGGAGGTACGGTTGTGTGGTGGAGAGATGTAGAGGGGGGTCCGGTTGTGTGGTGGAGAGATGTAGAGGGGGGTCCGGTTGTGTGGTGGAGAGATGTAGAGGGGGGGTCCGGTTGTGTGGTGGAGAGATGTAGAGGGGGGTCTGGTTGTGTGGTGGAGAGATGTAGAGGGGGGGTCCGGTTGTGTGGTGGAGAGATGTAGAGGGGGTCCGGTTGTGTGGTGGAGAGATGTAGAGGGGGGTCCGGTTGTGTGGTGGAGAGATGTAGAGGGGGGGTCCGGTTGTGTGGTGGAGAGATGTAGAGGGGGTCCGGTTGTGTGGTGGAGAGATGTAGAGGGGGGTCCGGTTGTGTGGTGGAGAGATGTAGAGGGGGATCTGGTTGTGAGGTGGAGAGATGTAGAGGGGGGGTCCGGTTGTGTGGTGGAGAGATGTAGAGGGGGTCCGGTTGTGTGGTGGAGAGATGTAGAGGGGGGTCCGGTTGTGTGGTGGAGAGATGTAGAGGGGGGTCCGGTTGTGTGGTGGAGAGATGTAGAGGGGGGTCCGGTTGTGTGGTGGAGAGATGTAGAGGGGGGTCCGGTTGTGTGGTGGAGAGATGTAGAGGGGGGGTCCGGTTGTGTGGTGGAGAGATGCAGAGGGGGGTCCGGTTGGGTGGTGGAGAGATGTAGAGGGGGGCTCCGGTTGTGTGGTGGAGAGATGTAGAGGGGGGTCCGGTTGTGTGGTGGAGAGATGTAGAGGGGGGTCCGGTTGTGTGGTGGAGAGATGTAGAGGGGGGTTCGGTTGTGTGGTGGAGAGATGTAGAGGGGGGTTCGGTTGTGTGGCAGAGCTGTACAGGGCGGGTCCGGTTGTGTGGAGAGATGCAGAGGGGGGTCCGGTTGTGTGGTGGAGAGATGTAGAGGGGGGGTGTCCGGTTGTGTGGTGGAGAGATGCAGAGGGGGGGTCCGGTTGTGTGGTGGAGAGATGCAGAGGGGGGGTCCGGTTGTGTGGTGGAGAGATGTAGAGGGGGGGTCCGGTTGTGTGGTGGAGAGATGCAGAGGGGGGTCCGGTTGGGTGGTGGAGAGATGTAGAGGGGGGGTCCGGTTGTGTGGTGGAGAGATGCAGAGGGGGGGTCCGGTTGTGTGGTGGAGAGATGTAGAGGGGGTGTCCGGTTGTGTGGTGGAGAGATGTAGAGGGGGTGTCCGGTTGTGTGGTGGAGAGATGTAGAGGGGGTGTCCGGTTGTGTGGTGGAGAGATGTAGAGGGGGGGTCCGGTTGGGTGGTGGAGAGATGTAGAGGGGGGGTCCGGTTGTGTGGTGGAGAGATGCAGAGGGGGGGTCCGGTTGTGTGGTGGAGAGATGTAGAGGGGGTGTCCGGTTGTGTGGTGGAGAGATGTAGAGGGGGTGTCCGGTTGTGTGGTGGAGAGATGTAGAGGGGGTGTCCGGTTGTGTGGTGGAGAGATGTAGAGGGGGTGTCCGGTTGTGTGGTGGAGAGATGTAGAGGGGGGGTCCGGTTGTGTGGTGGAGAGATGTAGAGGGGAGGTACGGTTGTGTGGTGGAGAGATGTAGAGGGGGGTCCGGTTGTGTGGTGGAGAGATGTAGAGGGGGGTCCGGTTGTGTGGTGGAGAGATGTAGAGGGGGGGTCCGGTTGTGTGGTGGAGAGATGTAGAGGGGGGTCTGGTTGTGTGGTGGAGAGATGTAGAGGGGGGGTCCGGTTGTGTGGTGGAGAGATGTAGAGGGGGTCCGGTTGTGTGGTGGAGAGATGTAGAGGGGGGTCCGGTTGTGTGGTGGAGAGATGTAGAGGGGGGGTCCGGTTGTGTGGTGGAGAGATGTAGAGGGGGTCCGGTTGTGTGGTGGAGAGATGTAGAGGGGGGTCCGGTTGTGTGGTGGAGAGATGTAGAGGGGGGTCCGGTTGTGAGGTGGAGAGATGTAGAGGGGGGGTCCGGTTGTGTGGTGGAGAGATGTAGAGGGGGTCCGGTTGTGTGGTGGAGAGATGTAGAGGGGGGTCCGGTTGTGTGGTGGAGAGATGTAGAGGGGGGTCCGGTTGTGTGGTGGAGAGATGTAGAGGGGGGTCCGGTTGTGTGGTGGAGAGATGTAGAGGGGGGTCCGGTTGTGTGGTGGAGAGATGTAGAGGGGGGGTCCGGTTGTGTGGTGGAGAGATGCAGAGGGGGGGTCCGGTTGTGTGGTGGAGAGATGTAGAGGGGGTGTCCGGTTGTGTGGTGGAGAGATGTAGAGGGGGTGTCCGGTTGTGTGGTGGAGAGATGTAGAGGGGGTGTCCGGTTGTGTGGTGGAGAGATGTAGAGGGGGGGTCCGGTTGGGTGGTGGAGAGATGTAGAGGGGGGGTCCGGTTGTGTGGTGGAGAGATGCAGAGGGGGGGTCCGGTTGTGTGGTGGAGAGATGTAGAGGGGGTGTCCGGTTGTGTGGTGGAGAGATGTAGAGGGGGTGTCCGGTTGTGTGGTGGAGAGATGTAGAGGGGGTGTCCGGTTGTGTGGTGGAGAGATGTAGAGGGGGGGTCCGGTTGTGTGGTGGAGAGATGTAGAGGGGAGGTACGGTTGTGTGGTGGAGAGATGTAGAGGGGGGTCCGGTTGTGTGGTGGAGAGATGTAGAGGGGGGTCCGGTTGTGTGGTGGAGAGATGTAGAGGGGGGGTCCGGTTGTGTGGTGGAGAGATGTAGAGGGGGGTCTGGTTGTGTGGTGGAGAGATGTAGAGGGGGGTCCGGTTGTGTGGTGGAGAGATGTAGAGGGGGTCCGGTTGTGTGGTGGAGAGATGTAGAGGGGGGTCCGGTTGTGTGGTGGAGAGATGTAGAGGGGGGTCCGGTTGTGTGGTGGAGAGATGTAGAGGGGGGGTCCGGTTGTGTGGTGGAGAGATGTAGAGGGGGTCCGGTTGTGTGGTGGAGAGATGTAGAGGGGGGTCCGGTTGTGTGGTGGAGAGATGTAGAGGGGGGTCCGGTTGTGAGGTGGAGAGATGTAGAGGGGGGGTCCGGTTGTGTGGTGGAGAGATGTAGAGGGGGTCCGGTTGTGTGGTGGAGAGATGTAGAGGGGGGTCCGGTTGTGTGGTGGAGAGATGTAGAGGGGGGTCCGGTTGTGTGGTGGAGAGATGTAGAGGGGGGTCCGGTTGTGTGGTGGAGAGATGTAGAGGGGGGTCCGGTTGTGTGGTGGAGAGATGTAGAGGGGGGGTCCGGTTGTGTGGTGGAGAGATGCAGAGGGGGGTCCGGTTGGGTGGTGGAGAGATGTAGAGGGGGGGTCCGGTTGTGTGGTGGAGAGATGTAGAGGGGGGTTCGGTTGTGTGGTGGAGAGATGTAGAGGGGGGTCCGGTTGTGTGGTGGAGAGATGTAGAGGGGGGTCCGGTTGTGTGGTGGAGAGATGTAGAGGGGGGTCCGGTTGTGTGGTGGAGAGATGTAGAGGGGGGGTCCGGTTGTGTGGTGGAGAGATGCAGAGGGGGGTCCGGTTGGGTGGTGGAGAGTGGAGAGATGTAGAGGGGGGTCCGGTTGTGTGGTGGAGAGATGTAGAGGGGGGTCCGGTTGTGTGGTGGAGAGATGTAGAGGGGGGTCCGGTTGTGTGGTGGAGAGATGTAGAGGGGGGGTCCGGTTGTGTGGTGGAGAGATGTAGAGGGGGTCCGGTTGTGTGGTGGAGAGATGTAGAGGGGGGTCCGGTTGTGTGGTGGAGAGATGTAGAGGGGGGTCCGGTTGTGTGGTGGAGAGATGTAGAGGGGGGGTCCGGTTGTGTGGTGGAGAGATGTAGAGGGGGGTCCGGTTGTGTGGTGGAGAGATGTAGAGGGGGGTCCGGTTGTGTGGTGGAGAGATGTAGACGTGACATTTTCAAAACTGTGTTAAAACAAACAAAAAAAAAAATGAAGCCGCATCACTGGGAGTAGAAGCTTCTTATAGAGAACAATGTTATGATCTTGCAGGTGTTTCTCGGGGATTTTAGGAAAGGATTTTTGCAGCTTCTGACCTAAAATATTGCCGCTCTAACCTGCAGCCTGAGGCCACCGCCCTCATAAGCGGGTTAGTTCATGTCCCCCCGCGCTGGTATTTGGTTTATCCCTTGTTTACCCCACCCCGGGTATTTGTTTTTCTCCCCGCCCTTATAGTCGGTTTATCGCTGGCGAACCATCACTCTGGCATCATCGTGCTTTGCAGCACGTCCGCCGCCATTTTTCTGAAGACATTATTTTAGCTCTATATTCGGGTCATAGGTCACAGCAGCATCAGATGACTTCACCTCGTTTTTTTATTTTTCCTTGCCAGAAACAAAAATGGCGACCGGACAGTCGTGAGCCCACTGCGTAACTCGTGCCAGTGTGCCCCTTAAGTAGCCAATAAAGAAATATCGGAGGGCGTGACCTGTTGTAGATGCGAACTCAGCGACAGCAATGAAGTAAGCGGTGAAATTACAAAATGTGTAAATTATTCAGCTCTCTGTATACTGTATACCCCATGTACAGCTGTATTATATTGTATACCCCTATATACAGCTGTATTATACTGTATGACCCTTTATACAGCTATATTATACAGTATACCTCTATATAGAGCATTCTCTATAGTGTATTATACTGTATACCCCTATACACAACTCTCTATATACCCATATATATAGCAGTACATACTGTATACCCCTTTATATAGCTGTATATATACTTTATACTGTACACCTCTATATACAGCTCTATTATAATGTATACTATTTACAGCTCTCTATATACCCCTGTACACAGCTCTCTATATACTGTATACTTCAATACACCGCTGTACATATTCTGTATACCCCTATATCCAGTTGTATTATACTGTATACCCCTATACACAGCTGCATATATACTGTATACCCCTATATACAGCTGTATATATACTGTATACCCCTATATACAGCTATATTATACCGTATACCTCTCTATACTGTATTATACTGTATACCCCTATATACAGCTGTATATATACTGTATACCCCTATATACAGCTGTATTATACTGTATACCCCTATATACAGCTGTATTATACTGTATACCCCTATACACAGCTGCATATATACTGTATACCCCTATATACAGCTGTATATATACTGTATACCCCTATATACAGCTATATTATACCGTATACCTCTCTATACTGTATTATACTGTATACCCCTATATACAGCTGTATATATACTGTATACCCCTATATACAGCTGTATTATACTGTATACCCCTATATACAGCTGTATTATACTGTATACCCCTATACACAGCTGTATATATACTGTATACCCCTATATACAGCTATATTATAACGTATACCTCTCTATACTGTATTATACTGTATACCCCTATATACAGCTGTATTATACTGTATACCCCTATACACAGCTGTATATATACTGTATACCCCTATATACAGCTATATTATAACGTATACCTCTCTATACTGTATTATACTGTATACCCCTATATACAGCTGTATTATACTGTATACCCCTATATACTGCTGTATTATACTGTATACCCCTATATACAGCTATATTATAACGTATACCTCTATACTGTATTATACTGTATACCCCTATATACAGCTGTATATATACTGTATACCCCTATATACAGCTGTATTATACTGTATACCCCTATATACAGCTGTATTATACTGTATACCCCTATATACAGCTGTATTATACTGTATGACCCTTTATACAGCTATATTATACAGTATACCTCTATATAGAGCATTCTCTATAGTGTATTATACTGTATACCCCTATACACAGCTCTCTATATACCCATTTATACCATATATATAGCAGTACATACTGTATACCCCTTTATATAGCTGTATATATACTTTATACTGTACACCTCTATATGCAGCTCTATTATAATGTATACTCCTATTTACAGCTCTCTATATACCCCTGGACACAGCTCTCTATATACTGTATACTTCAATACACCGCTGTACATATACTGTATACCCCTATATACAGTTGTATTATACTGTATACCCCTATACACAGCTGTATATATACTGTATACCCCTATATACAGCTGTATTATACTGTATACCCCTATATACAGCTGTATTATACTGTATACCCCTATATACAGCTGTATTATACTGTATACCCCTTTATATAGCTGTATATATACTTTATACTGTACACCTCTATATGCAGCTCTATTATAATGTATACTCCTATTTACAGCTCTCTATATACCCCTGGACACAGCTCTCTATATACTGTATACTTCAATACACCGCTGTACATATACTGTATACCCCTATATACAGTTGTATTATACTGAATACCCCTATACACAGCTGTATATATACTGTATACCCCTATATACAGCTGTATATATACTGTATACCCCTATATACAGCTGTATATATACTGTATACCCCTATATACAGCTGTATTATACTGTATACCCCATATACCCCTATATACAGCTGTATTATACTGTATATCCCTATACACAGTTGTATATATACTGTATACCCCTATATACAGCTGTATACCCCTATATATAGCTGTATTATACTGTATACCCCTATATACAGCTGTATTTTACTGTATACCCCTATACACAGCTGTATATACAGTGGGGCAAAAAAGTATTTAGTCAGTCAGCAATAGTGCAAGTTCCACCACTTAAAAAGATGAGAGGCGTCTGTAATTTACATCATAGGTAGACCTCAACTATGGGAGACAAACTGAGAAAAAAAAATCCAGAAAATCACATTGTCTGTTTTTTTTTTCATTTTATTTGCATATTATGGTGGAAAATAAGTATTTGGTCAGAAACAAGCAATCAAGATTTCTGGCTCTCACAGACCTGTAACTTCTTCTTTAAGAGTCTCCTCTTTCCTCCACTCATTACCTGTAGTAATGGCACCTGTTTAAACTTGTTATCAGTATAAAAAGACACCTGTGCACACCCTCAAACAGTCTGACTCCAAACTCCACTATGGTGAAGACCAAAGAGCTGTCAAAGGACACCAGAAACAAAATTGTAGCCCTGCGCCAGGCTGGGAAGACTGAATTTGCAATAGCCAACCACCTTGGAGTGAAGAAATCAACTGTGGGAGCAATAATTAGAAAATGGAAGACATACAAGACCACTGATAATCTCCCTCGATCTGGTGCTCCACACAAAATCCCACCCCGTGGGGTCAGAATGATCACAAGAACGGTGAGCAAAAATCCCAGAACCACGCGGGGGGGCCTAGTGAATGAACTGCAGAGAGCTGGGACCAATGTAACAAGGCCTACCATAAGTAACACACTACGCCACCATGGACTCAGATCCTGCAGTGCCAGACGTGTCCCACTGCTTAAGCCTGTACATGTCCGGGCCCGTCTGAAGTTTGCTAGAGAGCATTTGGATGATCCAGAGGAGTTTTGGGAGAATGTCCTATGGTCTGATGAAACCAAACTGGAACTGTTTGGTAGAAACACAACTTGTCGTGTTTGGAGGAAAAAGTATACTGAGTTGCATCCATCAAACACCATACCTACTGTAAAGCATGGTGGTGGAAACATCATGCTTTGGGGCTGTTTCTCTGCAAAGGGGCCAGGACGACTGATCCGGGTACATGAAAGAATGAATGGGGCCATGTATCGTGAGATTTTGAGTGCAAACCTCCTTCCATCAGCAAGGGCATTGAATATGAAACGTGGCTGGGTCTTTCAACATGACAATGATCCAAAGCACACCGCCAGGGCAACGAAAGAGTGGCTTCGTAAGAAGCATTTCAAGGTCCTGGAGTGGCCTAGCCAGTCTCCAGATCTCAACCCTATAGAAAACCTTTGGAGGGAGTTGAAAGTCCGTGTTGCCAAGCGAAAAGCCAAAAACATCACTGCTCTAGAGGAGATCTGCATGGAGGAATGGGCCAACATACCAACAACAGTGTGTGGCAACCTTGTGAAGACTTACAGAAAACGTTTGACCTCTGTCATTGCCAACAAAGGATATATCACAAAGTATTGAGATGAAATTTTGTTTCTGACCAAATACTTATTTTCCACCATAATATGCAAATAAAATGAAAAAAAAACAGACAATGTGATTTTCTGGATTTTTTTTTCTCAGTTTGTCTCCCATAGTTGAGGTCTACCTATGATGTAAATTACAGACGCCTCTCATCTTTTTAAGTGGTGGAACTTGCACTATTGCTGACTGACTAAATACTTTTTTGCCCCACTGTATACTGTATACCCCTATATACAGCTATATTATACCGTATACCTCTCTATACTGTATTATACTGTATACCGCTATACACAGCTGTATATGTACTTTATTATACTGTTTACCCCTCTATACAGCTATATTATACTGTATACAGCGCTCTGTATACTATATACCCCTGTATACAGCTCTCTATATACTGTATACCCCTGTATACAGCTCTCAATATACTTTATAATTCTATACAGAGCTGTATATATAGTATACAACTGTATTATACTGTACACTCTTATATATATGTATATGGTCATGGGACTATGGGATGGAGGATGTGTGATGGGTATATGGTCACTGGACTATAGGATGGAGGATATGTATGACGGGTATATGGGCACGGGACTATGGGATGGCGGATATGTATGATGGGTATATGGGCACAGGACTATGGGATGGAGGATATGTATGATGGGTATATAGGCACGGGACTATGGGATGGAGGATATGTATGATGGGTATATGGGCATGGGACTATGAGATGAAGAATATGTATGATGGGTATATGGGCATGGGACTATGGGATGGAGGATATGTATGATGGGTATATGGGCATGGGACTATGGGATGGAGGATATGTATGATGGGTATATGGGCATGGGACTATGGGATGGAGGATATGTATGATGGGTATATGGGCATGGGCCTATTGGATGGTGGATATGTATGATGGGTATATGGGCACGGGACTATGGGATGGAGGATAATTATAATTTGTTATAACTAACCACAGTTAGTTACTATGCCCGGGCAGCGCCGGGCTCTTCAGCTATACTTTATAATTCTATACAGAGCTGTATATATAGTATACAACTGTATTATACTGTACAATCTTGTATACAGCACTCTATATACTGTATACCCCTATATACAGCTGTATTATACTGTATACCCCTATATACAGCTGTGTATACTGTAGTAATGTGCTTTGTGCCCTCCTCCAGGCTGAATATTGAGGGGCTGCTGGTGCACTTTCCCTATGAGTACATCTATCCGGAGCAGTACTCCTATATGCTGGAGCTGAAGAGGACATTGGATGCCAAGGTGATGCCGGGGAGGGGTATTCTTGGTGGCAGAGATCGCAGGTAGTGATGATGTTGATGGTGGCATTACTGACGTGTGTAGGGATGATGATCCGTGTCTCTTTAGTTTTTCCTCCCGATTCTCCGTTTATTCTCCTTTATCGTTCATTGGGAGTTTAGATTGTGAACAGCTCTGGAGATAATGACGATTTCTGTGCGGAGCTGCGGAGTAAATACATATTGTAGTGCAGCGGGGTTGGTGCCATGTAACAGACAGGCAGTGACCAAGCAAAGTTCAGAGCAAAACATATTTAATGTCCAAACTCACATAAATAATAGCACACGGATTGCAATCGGGAAACAAGACAGTCCACATCCAAGACCGGTTGCTGTGGGTGACCGCACCACTGTGCTACGTTGAGTCAGAATCAGAGCGCAGAGTGGATTTGCCCTCACTTCCATACCGGGGATCCCTTTAAGAGGGGCCTGGGGTCAGAATCAGAGTGCAGAGTGGATTTTCCCTCACTTCCATACTGGGGATCCTTTTAAGAGGGGCCTGGGGTCAGAATCAGAGCGCTGAGTGGAATTGCTCTAACTTCCATACCAATGATCCATTTAAGAGAGACTGGTGTCTGAACCAGATCGCTGAGTGGAATTGCCCTAACTTCCATACCGGGGATCCCTTTAAAAGAGCCTGGGATCAGAACCAGAGTGCTGAGTGGATTTGCCCTGACTTGCATACCAATGATCCTTTTAATAGAATCCTGGGGTCAGATTCAGAGCGCTGACGGATTTGCCCCAACTTCCATACAGGAGATCCCTTTGAGAGAGGCCTGGGGTCAGTACCAGAGCATTTGAAGGCAATTGCCCTGACTTCCATACCAGGGATCCCTTTAAGAGAGCCTGGGGTCAGAACCAGAGCGCTAGGACTTCCGGTTCCGGCGCCAGCGTGGCTGCAGCGGGGTGAGGGAGCTCTGCGCTTCAGCCTGATATTGAGCGACTTAAATAGACCACTGGTGCGCGCTACTCAAAGGAAAGGTGACCGCTGACATCACCGCATACCGGAGGCACCGTGGACTGCTGCTCCGAAGCACGGGTGGCAAGAGCAGAGCCGCGGGAGCACGTGGGATGGCAGGAGAGATCCCCAAGATGGCGGTGGCTGCAGCAGCGCCACAAAGCGGGAAGCTCAGTAGTAAGGGAAACCCGGAGGCGCAGCTGAAAACACCCAGGTCAGAACGGGAAGAGACAGGGGGAACCCACATAAAGCCCCAAAGGACACCGCCGGCCGGAATCACAGAGCGGGGAAGGTCCGGTGACGGGGACGCTTATACAGGGAGACCGCAGGGAGCTGGCAAGAGAGGTGGCAGGATACCTCACGGGAGATATAAAATCTGCAGTGAAGGAGGCAGTAAAAGACGCTTTAGAAGAGATCCAGGAAATATCAGCGCAACATGCCAGCAGGCTGGGGCACTTGGAGCAGAGGGTGTCAGATATGGAAGATTGGACAATTCAGCTTGAACAGGAGCTGGAATTGTCCCGATAACAGGGCACATGGCTGAGGGACAAACTTGAGGACCTAGAAAACAGGTCCCGAAGAAATAACCTGCATCTAGTGGGGCTACTCGTATCTGTCACATATCAGCAACTCAATGAGATTTTTGAACAAGAACTGCCTACAGCCCTAGGAATACAAGATAAGTGCAAGGTGGAAAGAGCACACAGGGTAGGCCGGCATGGAGGGAGCATGGCCAGAGACACGCGCCTAAGTGGAGCGGGGCACGGTGACCAACGTACTCAGAGACTTCGCCAGGCTATTGCAAAGTATCTGGATTTCAAGGATAAGGACAAAATTCTGCGCCTTTTTAGGGCCAGGCGACAGCCACTCATGCTCCAAGGACATAAGGTTGTCATCTTTGAGGATTTTTCACCAGAAGTCACTAAAAACCGCAGGGCCTTCAGTGAGGTCTGTAGCCTCCCTCTACAAGAAAGGCATCCAGTTCCAGCTACTTTACCCTGCTGTCCTCAAAACGAGGCACACGGATGGCTCCTTTAAAATTTGGAGGGACTCCAGCGAAGCCACGAGGGCGTTCATGTCATCTCCCACGTGATCTCCCAATGGACGTCGCGACGAGGAAAGAGAAAGTGAGGAAAGCGGCAACCGCTCAGACCGCCTGAAGACATGAAAGCTCCACTAGGAAGGCTTTTCTACAAGGGCATCTCCAGACAGGAGGATCTCATTGATGGTGTCTGTTGATGTTGTACCTTAAATCGTTGCGTGATTACTCTAAAGTGAAGAAGGTCTCACAAACTTTTGAGAATTGCTGCAGCACGTAGATATAAGTTGATTGTACTCTATCCGTTCCCAATTTTTATGTCTTTATATTTCCAAAGTTTTACTTTTTCTTTATATATAGCCGGTACTGCAACTATGTCAAGTTGGCCAGGTTGAGGAGAAGGTAGTGGAGGGCCATGTTGGAAAAAATGGAAGTACTAGTGATATACATGGCAAGGGGGGGAAGGGAAGGGATGGGTGGGGAAGGGAATGTTGAAAATGTTTCCCGTGTTGGTGTATTCAGTTCGGGGACTAATTGGGTTTGGCTTGATATGTGCTGTAACACTTTAGATGCTTTTGTCAAGATTTGGTTCACTTCTCATAACACTCCTGGAGGCGGACTTTGGCTATCCCGCCCAATACTTTTTACACAGACAGATCGCTTGTCATCGAGCCACATTGTTACCACGAATGGTTAAGATCATAACATGGAATGTTAAGGGTCTTAAGACCCCAGAAAAAAGATCCTTAGTGCTTAGGCACCTGAAGAGATTGCGTGGAGACATAGTCCTGCTCCAGGAGACACATTTGCCTCAACATGACATGTTCCTTATGCACAGACTTTGGGTGGGAGAGGTTTATGGGTCGGGAGCCAAGGGAAGGCAGGCGGGGGTGATAATTCTGGTCAACAAAACACTTCTGCACAAACTGGTAACGTACCAACTTGATGATCAAGGAAGACATGTCAGAGTAGTCTTAGAAACTCCTAGCGGAATATTAGACATCCATAATGTTTATGCCCCCAACTCGGCCAGGGATGTGTTTTTCCAAACCCTTTGCACCTCAATTATGACTTCTGGCGCACATAACTTGATAATTGGAGGAGACATGAATGAGGTAATGCTGGATTCGGAGGACAGATCGAAAAGTGGGAGGGGTGGAAGCAGCGCTACTACGGAGAGGGGAAACTCTCCTCTGTGCAATTTTGCAACTGACCTAATGACCGGGGATGTATGGAGACAACATCACCCGGTCGAGCGGCAATACACCCACTATTTACACCCGCACAATTCATGGTCCCGTATTGACATGTTCCTGGTTAGCGAAAGCCTAAATGCAAAGGTTAAGGAGGCCAAGATAGGTGATCTAGTAAATTCAGATCATGCTCCAGTTGTCCTGACCTTATTTGATATGCACCCAAAAGGCTCGGACATAATATGGAGGTTCCCTCATTTCTTAAAAAAAGACAAAGACTTCGCCAAACTGTTGCGAGAGTTGTGGTCAGAGTATTTGCATCACAACCACCAATCCACAACGGACCACACACTACTCTGGGAGGCGGCTAAAGCCATTCTCAGAGGTAAAATAATAGCACACACTTTAATGGTAAAGAGGAGAGTGACCGACCAATATTTAAAGACAAGTAACTCTGTTAGACAAGCGTACAATAAGTTTCAAGGGCACCCCATTGAGGTCAGTAAAAAAGCTTGGTTGGAAGCGAAGTCAGAATTTGACACGTGGGCCAGAAAGAAGGAGATGTTGGGGAAGTCATTGACGGATGCCGAGCTCCACAGGTTTGGTGACAAAGCTGGACGCATGATGGCTAACCTAGCCAAAGGTAGATGTCCAGGGACTCAAATAGTAACACTCAAAAGACAAGATGACTCCATAACGACTGACCCGCGAGAAATAAACAGCATTTTGGGGAGGTTTTACGCTTCTCTATACGAACCCCGACGGTCTGATCAGGTGCAGAGAAGGAGATGGCTGGAGGGAGTGGAACTCCCGTTGATCTCTGAAACTGATCTATTAGAGTTAAACAGGGAAATAACAGAGGAAGAGATTTCTAGAGTTATTGGGGATCTAAATATTCATAAAGCCCCTGGGCCGGACGGGTTTGACGCCAGCCTCTATAAAATTTTGAAGGACCTGATCGCCCCGCGTTTGAAAAATCTGTACAATGATTTCCTAAGAGGCGAAGCCATTTCTGATCACATGAACACAGCCTATATTAAACTTGTCCCAAAGCGTGATAAACCCACTGATAACCCGGCCAACTTTCGCCCTATCTCTTTGATCAACCAAGATTTAAAAATTGTGGCAAAAATTATGGCTGACAGACTGGAAGGGATTCTTCCTAAATTATTGGGACCTGAACAAGCGGGATTTGTGAGGGGGAAATCGGCGGTAGGGACCATAAGGCGTTCAATGATGGTGCTGGAGGCAGTGAGGCTGGGAGACCATCGGGGAGGAGCTCCAGCCATGGTCATGCTAGATGCAGAAAAATGTTTGATAGTGTGGGGTGGCCATGGCTGGAGCAGGTGCTGGATAAGTTTGGTGTGCATGGAGGATTCAGAAACCTCTTGTCCTCGATATATACTAATCCCAAAGCCAGAGTTCACACACCGGGGTTTCTGTCAGACATAATATCATTAGGGAGAGGTACGAGACAGGCCTGCCCCCTTTCGCCGCTATTGTTTAATCTAGCCATTGAGCCGCTTGCCAGGTTTATCAATGCGGGCCCAAGCTTCCAGGGGATTAAAGTGGGCGAAAGAGAGATCAAATCTAGTTTCTTTGCGGACGATATTATTCTTTATATGGCAGACCCAAGTAGAGGCCTTCCTGGCTTAATGAGGCAGTTGGATACCTTCGGAGAGATATCGGGGTTTAGACTTAATAAAACTAAGTGCAAGGCTATGTTTCTTACTCATAGGCCTCAAGGAATTGACCAATTAGAACAGGGACAGGCTTCCATACATGGCATACCAATAGCAAGCAAGGCGATAAAATATTTGGGGATCTTTTTGGGGAAAGACTCAAGAGATATCTATAGACTTAACTATGCCCCCATCATAAATAAAATAATACAGGAACTAAAAAGGTGGAAAGACCTGCCACTGTCGCTCTTAGGAAGGAACTATCTGATCAAGATGATCAGCTTTTCCCGTCTACTGTATCCCCTGCAAACATTGCCCCTCCTTTTAAGACATGTAGATATAAACAAGCTCAACAAAGCCTTTTCTGACTTTCTATGGAGAGAAAGAAAAAGAATCAGCAAACATATATTGATGCTATCGAGGGATGAGGGGGGGCATAGCACTGCCCAACATCAGAGGGTACAATCTGGCCTGCATTTCCAGACACATTCTTGACTGGCTAAGACACACTAGCAAACACTCGGACTACACATTGGAGTCGGACTGGTGTAAGCCCTGGGACCTCACAGCGATCTTGCACTCCTCAAGCACGACATTAGAGCCGAAGGTGAGAAATTCAGTGATCTTTCGGGACACTAGGGCGGCTTGGAAGGCCATAAGATGCAAACTAGGCATGTCATGGAGGATATCTAAATATTTGACACCATGGGGACACCCCGACTTTAGTCAGGAAAAAGATAATGCTCTGTTTCAAATCTGTAGGGAAAAAGGAGTTAGAACTACGGGGAACCTGATGCAGATTCAAGAAAATAGATGGATGACGGCAGACAAGATTTTTCTCAGGTGGGGACTTGACCCTTCTCATATCTTGCAATATGCTCAGCTGCGACACAATTTATTCTCCAAATTACGAGACATACATAAAGAGTGTTATTCTTCCGAACGCGACAATCTTCTTTCAAGACACATATCTGAAGTGAATATCTCAACTATTTACCGGACCATGGGGGGAACCCTACTACCTTCGGGTCCACAAGAGTTGTTCAAGGGCTGGGAAACTAGACTGCAGGAAACGGGGGTAGTGGAATTGATTCTGTCTGGGTGGAATGAGTTGCGTAAGCATGTAAGAAATGAAAGATGGAGGGATACTCACTTCCAAATGATACATAAAGTCATACTAGGCTTTAATTTATCAGTCACACAAACTCACAAGGAGAGGCGGCAGGCTTGCCCAAAATACGACACCCCCAAGACAGACATGTTCCACGGTATATGGGAATGTGGTCTCGTACACACTCAGTGGGAGGAAATTAAAAATTAGGCGGGAGGCCTGATGAACATACACTTCCCACTAGACAAAATGCTATGGATTTTTCATAAGAGCACTGATTTAAGGCTAACCAAGTCAAACACTCAGCTCTTGCACACAGTTTCAATCCTGTACAAAAGACTTATTTTAAGACAATGGTTGGATGGGAGTGTACCGTGTCTCCGCCAGCTGCTGGTGGAACTAAAGAGGATGGTGCCTCTAGAGAAAATAGAAGCAGAGAGCGACAAAGACAGTAAGACGACAACATTTTTCTCAAAATGGAAGGATTTTATTTTGCAACAGTTTTCCAGAGAGGACATCATTGCTCTGGTCTCACCCTTCCGGAACACAACTTGGTACAACCTAGAAGACTTGCAGGGCACGTTGGGTGGCTTGAGATTAGGGGTAGACCCACGGTCATGAAACAGGGGGCAGGAAAGTAGAGGGAGAATCAGGTCGAGATGTGTAAAGTTCATTTATGATTATAAAAGCATCACATGAGTAAATTGGAGGGTAGGGGGGAAGAGGGGGGTTACACTGTTGTGTTATTTGGCAATTTGTACCAGCAATTCTGGATTGTTCATATTAAGCTGGTATTTGTAAAGGCATTTTTGAGATGTACTACTTATGTTTGACTTTTGTACTTATATGTGTCTTTCTTTGAAAACTCAATAAAAAGGATTTAAAAAAAAAAGAACCAGAGCGCTGAGTGGAATTGCCCTAACTTCCATAGAACCCAAGCGCTGAATGGATTTGTCTTGACTTCCATACCAAATGATCCCTTTAATAGAAGTCTGGGGTCAGAATCAGAGCGCTGAGGGATTTGCCCTCACTTCCGTACCGGGGATCCCTTTAAGAGGGGCCTGGGATCAGAACCAGAGCGCTTAGTGGAATTGCCCTAACTTCTATACCAATGATCCCTTTAAGAGACCCTGGGGTCAAAACCAAAGCACTGGATGGATTTGCCCTGACTTCCATACCAATGATCCCTTTAATAGAAGCATGGGGTCAGAATCAGAGCGCTGAGGGATTTGCCCTGACTTCCATACCAATGATCCCTTTAACAGAGGCCTGGGGTCAGAATCAGAGCGCTGAGGGATTTGCCCTAACTTCCATACCGGAGATCCCTTTAAGAGGGAAGATGTGCCTATGAGATGGAGGATGTGTGATGGGTATATGGGCAGGGGGGGGATTCATTTCTGTCATGTGCTCACTGCTCCTTTCTGGGGGGCAGACAATGGCTAGGAGCTTATGTTCCCAGGGATGCTAGATTTCTCCTACCCAGTCAGTGTCTGCTGAGGTATTTTCTGGTGTGGGAAAACTGTTGCTCATAGCAACCAATCACAGCTCAGCTTCTTTTAAACAGCTCTGGTGAAATGAAAGATGCTTAGTGATTGGTTGCAAGGAAAACTGTTGCTCATAGCAACCAATCATAGCTCAGCTTCTTTTAAACAGCTCTGGTGAAATGAAAGATGCTTCGTTATTGGTTGGTGATACACACACACACACACACACACATTCAATTTTATATATATATAGATTGCAACCACTGCTATGCCTGTGACTGCAATGCACTCCCGCGACCTCAATACGCCTCTGTGTGCATCCTGGGGAACACATAGCGACCCTTGCATATGACCCCGGTCACTGCCTCACAATATATAATAAATAAAGGCTATGATTGGCTGAGCCGGGATCATGTGATGGGGGCACACACCTCACTTGTCCTGTGTTTTCCCTGCAGGGTCATGGGGTCTTGGAGATGCCATCGGGGACTGGGAAGACGGTGTCGCTGCTGTCTCTGATCGTGGCCTATCAAAGAGTTAGTTTCTTTACTGTACTCTGTATGTATGTTAGGTACCGGGACCTCCTCATCCCTCTGTGTCCACTATATACTGTGTGTATGATAGGTACCGGGCCTTCCTCGTCCCTCTGTGTGCACTGTATACTGAGTGTATGATAGATATTGGTTCATTCCTCATCCTTCTGTATGCACCTTATACTGAGTGCATGATGGGTACCGGGCCCTCCTCGTCCCTCTGTGTGCACTATATACTGAGTGTATGATAGATATTGGTCCTTTCTTCATCATTTTGTATGCACCTTATACTAAGTGTATGATAGGTACCAGGCCCTCCTCATCCTTCTGTGACAAGGATGGGGCCCGTGTTCTTGCCTGTTTTCTTAATATCTGATGTTATTTTCCAGACGTATCCTTTGGAAGTGACCAAGCTGGTCTACTGCTCGCGGACCGTCCCAGAGATAGAGAAGGTGAGGTCTGGCGGTGGCCGCCATGCCTGGGCATTGTCGGTCTTCTCACTCATGACATGGTCACTACTTGCAGGTGGTGGAGGAGCTCCGGAAGCTGACGGACTACATACAGGCCCAGACAGGGGAGAAGCTGAATTTCTTGGCTTTGGCTCTGAGCTCCAGACGTAATTTGTGTGTGAATCCAGAGGTCGGTGTTCGATCTTGGTGCTTCCGGCTGCACTCTAGCCTCGTTATTCCGTGTTCTTCTCTTTATAGGTCAGCGCTCTCCGGTTTGGCAAAGAGATTGATGGTCGATGCCACAGCCTAACGGCTTCCTTTGTGAGGGCACAGAGGCAGCGAGACCCCAACGTCCCCTCCTGCCGCTTCTATGAGGTAAGATAGAGGTTGGATGAGGCCAGGGTTTGGGTTGCCTGGAGATTAAGTCTTGGCTCTCGCGCAGAACATTTACTCTTCCTTGTCCGCAGGAGTTTGATGCGATTGGCAGGGAGTCTCCACTTCCTCCCGGGATTTACAATCTTGATGACCTTCGGACTCTGGGGAGGCAGCGCGGGTGGTGTCCATACTACCTGGCCCGCCATGCTGTAAGTATGTGGTTCTGGGCGTTCCGTGTAGCCCCTCCGGACCCCTGCTTATCCTGCCTGTCTCCCCTCAGCTGTCTCAGTGCAATGTCATCGTGTACAGTTATCATTACCTTCTGGATCCCAAAATCGCCGATCAGGTGTCCCGGGAACTGGCCAAGAAATCTGTGGTTGTTTTTGATGAAGCTCATAACATCGGTGAGTTGGATCTTATTGTTTATCCCCCTCATTGTGATTCTCACTAAACCTTCCTGACTCCTCCGTAGATAATGTTTGCATCGACTCCATGAGCGTCACTATCACACGCCGGACCCTGGAGCGCTGCCAGAATAACATCGACACCCTGAACACTGCCATCCAAAAGTGAGTGAGCGGGGGGCACAATGCAAGCCGCGAGGGGGGATGTGGGAGTAAATTGCAAAGTGGGTGAGGTGGACGGTCATAGTGGGGTGAACAAGGCAATGGAGGAGTTGAGGGGATCACTGAGGGGGTCTCCCTGAGTCTCTGGTTTACTTTTAGGATTAAAGAAACTGATGAGCAGAAATTGAAACAAGAATACGCCCGGTTGGTGGAGGGTCTGCGTGAGGCCACGGTCGCCCGTGAGACGGATGTTTATCTAGCGAATCCTGTACTGCCGGATGAGATCCTGCAAGGTGAGATGGGTGGGGGTGACTATATACGCCTGTTTATGGTGGTATGCACAGTGGTGAGGGGGTCTTCACTTCCTGCAGATCTATATTTATAATATGAGGTCACCCTCATTTCTCTGGCAGAGGCTGTGCCCGGTTGTATACGCAATGCCCTGCACTTCCTGGGCTTCTTGCGGCGTTTAATTGGCTATGTCAAGTCTCGTCTGCGTTCAGGACATGTGACCCAGGAGGGTCCGGCCGCCTTTCTGCGTGACCTTTATGAGAAAGTCTGCATTGAACGGAAGCCGATGAGGTGAGTAGGTCTGTTGTGTCATGATATTTGGAATCAGACATCAGGCCGTTCCTCTGTCCTTGACCCACCGCTGCACACATCCTCACACCTGTTCCCACGTGTTTCCGTGTCCTCCCACTTGTTCCCGTGTCCTCCCACGTCTTTTTGTGTCCTCCCACATGTTAGTGCGTCCTTCTACGTGTTACTGCGTCCTCCCACGTGTTACTGCGTTTTCCTGCTTGTTCCTGCATCCTCCCATGTCCCATATTTTTGTTTTCCCACATATTTTTGTGTCCTCCCACATGTTCCTGCGTCCTCCCACGTGTTACTGCGTCCTCCCACGTTTTCCCGCATTCTCCCACATTTTCCCGCATCCTCCCACATGTTACTGCGTCCTCCCACGTGTTCCCGCGTCCTCCCACATGTTCCCGCGTTCTTCCACGGTTCCTGCATCGTGCCCACAACCACTTGTCTCTGATGCTGTAGGTTCTGCGCGGAGCGGCTGCGCTCACTCACACGGACGCTGGAGATTGCAGACATCACGGACCTGTCTCCTCTCACCCTCATCACTAACTTTGCCACGCTCGTCAGCACGTACACCAAGGGTGAGAGTCCTGGTTCCAGTCCAATCCCCAATATTTGCCTCGTCCATGCCCCTCATACTTGGATCTTTGTTCCCTCAGGTTTTATGATCATCATTGAGCCATTTGAAGACCGGACGCCAACGATCAGTAACCCCGTGTTACACTTCAGGTGACCCCCACCTGTTGCCTCCTATTACTGGTCAGCGGATGGGGATGGTGTAGTTGTCAGGACCCTGGGGCACCAGTGGGCTGTGGAGAGTATTGTATGTCTTTTGGCTGCTCCTCTTCCCTGACTTGATCCTTAGGTCTGAGCTTCCTCTCCCGGCCCCCTGTGTGGCTCGGAGCCTCCGTGGTCTCATAACGCAGTGAGTGACATCTCACACATTCCCTCTTTTCGCCCGCAGCTGCCTGGACTCGTCACTCGCTATAAAGCCGGTGTTCCAGAGGTTTCAGTCGGTCATCATCACATCTGGGGTACGTGGCGCTCGGCTACCTACTCTGCTCCACACCCCATCATACGTGCATGATCTCACCCCTAACTCCTTTCTCCCGCAGACTCTCTCCCCACTAGACATCTACCCTAAAATCCTGGACTTCCGGCCTGTGACCATGGCAACGTTCACTATGACCCTGGCCCGGGTCTGCCTGTGTCCGATGGTAAGAAGAGCATCATATGGTCAGAGAATAGAGCCCCTCCAGGTAGGGCGGTAACCATGGCAACCAGACCTTAGTGGAAACCTCTTCCATCTCCGTAGGTTGTTGCCCGAGGAAACGACCAAGTCGCCATGAGCTCCAAGTTTGAGACAAGGGAGGATCTGGGTAAGAGATCGGGTCCTGTATCTCCATGGTACTCTCTGCGTCACGTGACTGACCTCTGACCCCACAGCTGTCATGCGGAATTATGGGAATCTTCTCCTGGAGATGTCTGCTGTGGTCCCTGATGGGATAGTGGGATTTTTCACCAGTTACCAGTATATGGAGAACATTGTGGCCTCATGGTATGAGCAGGTAGGTGCCTCCTAATGTAAGGGGCTGGGAGACGTGCCTCGTGACAGTGACTCCACCGCTGTGGTCAGTGAGGGCCTTTCACCACTATCGCAATCCACCGTGTCCCACTAGGGAATCCTGGAGAACATCCAGAGGAATAAGCTGATCTTCATAGAAACCCAAGATGGGGCTGAGACCAGTGTGGCCCTAGAGAAGTATCAGGAGGTGAGGCAGGGGATTGGACAGGGCCCAATGCTCCAAAGGGGACCATATTCTCACCTTCATTTATAATTCCAGGCCTGTGAGAACGGACGGGGAGCCATCTTACTGTCTGTCGCTCGGGGAAAAGTGTCTGAAGGAATTGATTTCGGTAAGTGGCAGATAGGTGACATGTCATCAGGACCTCCGTATTGTGTCACATGACCAGGGCCCTCCATATTATATCATGTGCCTAGGGGCCTCCGTATGACGCCATGTGACCTGTGGCCTCCGTATGACATTACATGACCAAGGGGCCTCCATATTACATGATATGACCAGGGGACCTCCATATTACGTCACATGACCGGGGGCCTCTGTATTGTGTCATGTGATCAGGACCTCTGTATTATGTCTATTGTGTTCTGTGATCGGGCCCTCCATATTACATCATTTGACTGGGAGCCTCCATATTTTGCCACGTGGCTAGGGGCCTCCATATTATGTCATGTGGGCAGGGGCCTGCATATTACGTGACATTACCGGGGATCTCTGTATTACATAACGTGAACTTTAGCCTCTGTATTACGGCACATGACCAGGGGGCCTCCGTATTACGTCTCATGACCAGGGGCCTCCATATTACATGATATGACCAGGGGGCCTCCATATTCCGTCACGTGAGCGGGGGCCTCCATATTTCATGATATGACCAGGGGACCTCCATATTACGTCACATGACCGGGGGCCTCTGTATTGTGTCATGTGATCAGGACCTCTGTATTATGTCATGTAACTGGGGACTCCCTATTGTGTTCTGTGATCGGGCCTTCCATATTACATCATTTGACTGGGAGCCTCCATATTTTGCCACGTGGCCAGGGGCCTCCATATTATGTCATGTGGGCAGGGGCCTGCATATTACATGACATTACCGGGGATCTCTGTATTACATAACGTGACCGGGAGCCTCTGTATTACGGCACATGACCAGGGGCCTCGGTATTATGTCATGTGACCGGGGGCCTCCATATTACATCACGTGGACGGTGGTCTCCATATTACGACATGTGGCCTCCTTATTAAGTCATATGACTAGGGGGCCTCCGTATTATGTCACATGGCCAAGGGACTCTGTATTACGTCACGTGACAGGGGGCCTCCGTATTATGTCATGCGGCCTGAAGTCTCCATAGTATGTCACGTGACCGGAGGGCCTCCGTATTATGTCACATGACCATGTGCCTCCGTATTACATCACGTGACTGAGGCCTTCTTATTATATTATGTGACCAGGGCCCTGTATTACATCCTGGTGACCCTGTGTCTGCTCCTTCCCCACAGTCCACCATTATGGCCGAGCTGTGATCATGTTCGGGGTCCCGTACGTGTACACCCAGAGCCGAATCCTGAAGGTGCGTGATTGGACCCTGCAGCTCATGGCGCCTTCTCTCTCAGTGTAACGTCTCCTCTCTTTCCGCCTCTCGTCCTCCAGGCTCGCCTCCAGTTCCTGCGAGATCAGTTCCACCTGCGGGAGAATGATTTCCTGACGTTCGATGCAATGAGACATGCGGCGCAGTGCGTCGGCCGAGCGATCCGTGGGAAGACTGACTACGGGATCATGCTGTTTGCTGATAAGGTGATGTGATCACTCCGTGCTGGTGACTGATCCGCTGTTTCTAATGTGTTGTAAACTGCAGGGAGCTGAGGTCCCGTGTGGACACAACACAAAGGACAGGGCAAGCTCCGCCTTGGTGTACATGTCATCGCTGCTGACAGGACACAGGACAGGCTCCTCCCTGGTGTACATGTGATATAGCTGTTGACAGGACAGGCTCCGCCCTGGTGTACACGTGATCACTGCTAAGACAGACTCCGCCCTGGTGTACATGTGATCGCTGTTGACAGGACAGGCTCCGCCCTGGTGTACATGTATTAGCTGGTGACAGGACAGGCTCCACCCTGGTGTACACGTGATCGCTACTGACAGGACAGGCTTCGCCTTGGTGTACATGCGATAGCTGCTGACAGGACAGGCTCCTCCCTGGTGTACATGTGATATAGCTGTTGACAGGACAGGCTCCTCCCTGGTGTACACGTGATCGCTGCTGACAGGACAAGCTACGCCCTGGTGTACATGTGATCGCTGCTGACAAGACAGGCTCCGCCCTGGTGTACATGTGATCACTGTTGACAGGACAGGTTCCGCCCTGGTGTACATGTGTAAGCTGGTGACAGGATAGGCTCCACCCTGGTGTACACGTGATCGCTACTGACAGGACAGGCTCTGCCTTGGTGTCATGTGATAGCTGCTGACAGGACAGGCTCCTCCCTGGTGTACATGTGATATAGCTGTTGACAGGACAGGCTCCGCCCTGGTGTACACTTGATCGCTGCTGACAGGACAAGCTCCCCCTGGTGTACATGTGATAGCTGTTGACAGGACAGGCACCCCCCTGGTGTACATGTCTTAGCTGGTGACAGGACAGGTTCCACCCTGGTGTACACATGATCGCTGCTGACAGGACAGGCTCCGCCCTGGTGTACATGTGATCGCTGCTGACAGGACAGGCTCCGCCCTGGTGTACACGTGATCGTAGCTGACAGGACAGGCTCCTCCCTGATGTTCATGTGATCGCTGCTGACAGGACAGGCACCGCCCAGGTGTACATGTGATTGCTGCTGACAAGGCAGGCTCCTGCCTGGTGTACATATGATATTGCTGCTGACAGGACAGGCTCCTCCCTGATGTACATAGGATCACTGTTGACAGGACAGGCTCCACCCTGATGTACATGTGATATAGCTGCTGACAAGACATGCTCCGCCCTGATGTATGTGTGATAGCTGGTGACAGGACAGACTCCTCCCTGGTGTACATGTGATAGCTGTTGACAGGACAGGCACCCCCCTGGTGTACATGTCTTAGCTGGTGACAGGACAGGCTCCACCCTGGTGTACACATGATCGCTGCTGACAGGACAGGCTCCGCCCTGGTGTACATGTGATCGCTGCTGACAGGACAGGCTCCGCCCTGGTGTACACGTGATTGTAGCTGACAGGACAGGCTCCTCCCTGATGTTCATGTGATCGCTGCTGACAGGACAGGCACCGCCCAGGTGTACATGTGATTGCTGCTGACAAGGCAGGCTCCTGCCTGGTGTACATATGATATTGCTGCTGACAGGACAGGCTCCTCCCTGATGTACATAGGATCACTGTTGACAGGACAGGCTCCACCCTGATGTACATGTGATATAGCTGCTGACAAGACATGCTCCGCCCTGATGTATGTGTGATAGCTGGTGACAGGACAGACTCCTCCCTGGTGTACATGTGATAGCTGCGGACAGGACAGGCTCTGCCCTGGTGTTCATGTGACGATCTGTGTCTCCCTCACAGAGATACGCACGCTCCGATAAGAAGGGAAAGCTTCCGCTGTGGATTCAGGAACATCTGACAGACGCCAACCTGAACCTGACGGTGGACGAGTGCATTCACCTCTCCCGGCACTTCCTGAGGGAAATGGCGCAACCGTTCCGCAGGGCGAGTTCATTTTCCCACAACTTCTTCTACGTTGCAGCCATCAGCTGAGAACTGATCACATGTCTGGCCTCATGTGTCCTATTAATGGCTGGGCCAGAGAGAAGTCCTGTCCCCAGACTACCAAAGAGACCCGGCCTTCAAGACTCAGCCAGACTGCCCCTGCTCATGTGCCATGTCCTCTGCTCATGTCCTCTGCCTCTGCTCATGTCCTGTGCCTCTGCACATGTCCTCTGCCTCTGCTCATGTCCCATGTCTTCTGCTCATGTCCCATGTCTTCTGCCTCTGCTCATGTCCTCTGCCCCTGCTCATGTGCCATGTCCTCTGCTCATGTCCTCTGCCTCTGCTCATGTCCTCTGCCTCTGCTCATGTCCTGTGCCTCTGCACATGTCCTGTGCCTCTGCACATGTCCTCTGCCTCTGCTCATGTCCCATGTCTTCTGCTTATGTCCAGTGTCCTCTGCCTCTGTTCATGTCCTCTGTTTCTGTTTATGTCTCTGCCGATGTCATCGGCCATCTGCTCATGACTCCTCTGTCTCTGCTCATGTCCCGTGTCCTCTGCTCGTGTCCCGTGTCCTCTGCTCGTGTCCCGTGTCCTCTGCTCGTGTCCCGTGTCCTCTGCTCGTGTCCCGTGTCTTCTGCTCGTGTCTCATGTCCTCTGATCATGTCCCATGTCCAATGCTCATTTCTTCTGTCTTTGTTCATGTTTCCTTTGTCTCTACTCATGTCCTCTTCCCACTGCTCATATTCTCTGTTTCTTCTGTAGGAGGACCAGCTCGGCTTGTCTCTGTTGACGCTGGAGCAGTTGCAGTCTGAGGACATGCTGCAGAAGATCCAGGAGATCGCTCATCAGGTGTGAACTCCGCAGACGTGAGCTGGATGTGAGGGTCCTCGGCTTGCCAGCCCTCAGGTTGTCCTCCAGTCCTGACTTGTGTCCAGGATGTGACCTTGGGATAGGGGTCTCTGTGGGGATCTCTGTATAGGTTTTTACATATAGAATAAATTGCTACATTTCGCATCGGTGCTGCACGTATCATTATTGGGAATCTTCTGATTGGTGCAATCTGTGTGTGAAGTGAGGACTTCTCCACTCATCCCACCCCGTCCCGCTCTCACTCTACAGTTTTCTAGCTCTCTGATATGTTCGGATGTATTTAATAGTGACCCATTCTGCACTCAGTTCACTATTTCCAACACTTCTCATTAGTGCAGCACTATTACCGACTCTTCTTATTAGTGCGGCACTATTACTGACTCTACACATTAGTGCGGCACTATTACTGACTCTTCTCACTAGTGCGGCATCATTGCTGACTCTTCTCATTTGTGCAGCACTATTACTGACACTTCTCATTAGTGCGGCACTATTACTGACTCTTCTCATTAGTGCGGCACTATTACTGACACTTCTCATTAGTGCGGCATTATTGCTCACTCTTCTCTTTCGTGCGGCACTATTACTGACACTTCTCATTAGTGCGGTACTATTACTTGCTCTTCTCATTAGTGCGGCACTATTACTGACTCTTCTCATTAGTGCGGCATTATTACTGACACTTCTCATTAGTGCGGCACTATTACTGACTCTTCTCATTAGTGCGGCACTATTACTGACTCTTCTCATTAGTGCGGCACTATTACTGACACTTCTCATTAGTGCGTCACTATTACTGACACTTCTCATTAGTGCGGCACTATTACTTGCTCTTCTCATTAGTGTGGCACTATTACTGACTCTTCTCATTAGTGCGGCACTATTAGTGACACTTCTCATTAGTGCGGCACTATTACTTGCTCCTCTTACTAGTGTGGCACTATTACTTGCTCTTCTCATTAGTGCGGCACTATTCCTGACACATCTCATTAGTGCAGCACTATTACTGACTTCCATTAAAGTGACGCCTCTCACTAGTGCAGCACTTTTCACCGATGCAGTGCCTCTTATTACTGGTCCTCCGCACGTCTCTGTGAAAACCACCAGCATCCAAACTGCACTGACGAAGAGCCTTAATCCGCCAAACGCCTGTCTGAAAATCGAAATCTTCTCCTTTTGGTGAAAGCATTGATTGATAGGGTTGTAGGGTTGGAGTGTCCCACAGGTGGCAGTAGAGAGCCGCGTCCTCCTCCTTCCTTTGATCCGCACCCCAATAGTTCAGCGATCGTCACTTATCCGACGCTTCTCATTACTCCAATGTTTCATTGTTGCTAAGATGTTAGCGGTGGACTTCTCACTGCTGTGATATTCTGATCTTCGGCTCCTCTTACTGGTGCTAGTTTCTAATTGCACGACCCTTCTCCAGTGTGTGACACTTCTCACCAGTGCCACACTGGTCATTACTGGGATGTTTCTCATTGCCGTCCATCAGCGTGAGACTTGTTACTAACAATTCTAATTAGCTCCTGCCTCTTCAGTATTGGGATATCTTTCACCTTTGTGACACTGACTTGTTAATGTGACTATCCACTTGTCATCAGCCTGACATTATGGCCCATCCGCTCGATAACATCAAGAGTGACACAGGAATGATCATCAAGCAACTGAAAGATGCCATGGAAAACACAAAAGCAAATGGTAAATGGCATAAAGTGTGTCCAAGAATCGGACATGACTGACTGGAAAGAATCCAAGTCAATTTAGAGGTACTGATTCTGGAAGCAAGTTCTGGACAGAAAGTCTCCTTCCCCTTCTGGCAGCTTTGGGATCTAGAGTACTGAAGATATATTAGAAGTCAGGCATTTAGAAAGATATTTCTAAATGCTGTCCAGTCAACGTAGCATCAAGATGTGTGACCCTAAACACTCAGCAGGAGGAGGTGAACTGAGCATGTGTGTCCTCTAACACTCGGCTCATTAGGAAGACATGTCTGAACTTGTGTGACCCCATCATTTGGCTCAGATTAAGGTGACTGAGCATGTGTGTCCTCCAGCACTCAGCTTATTAGGTGTATGTGACTGAGCATGTGTGTCCACCGGAACTAGGGGCATGTGCACATTGCTACACTCTCTGACCATCAGTTGACCATTCTATGTTGGGTAATAAAGGAGCCCTTCATTCAATGTATGTAAATGACCAGTACTGATCATTTTCATGATCTTTACAACAGCAAATCCGATATTTAAAGGCAGGAGATCCCCACTGAACGACACTTGCACTTGGCTTGGGCGGCATGATTTAATTAATGATGGCGTTTTTCATAGTCTTGAGTATTCATTCTTAGCGTCATATGTATAGTTGATGACATGAAACTTGGGATGCATTTGATGCATCAGGTCGATCCACCTTATGACACAGGACGATGGTGGCATCACTCCCGAAACGTTGCATGATGGAAGATCTAGAAATTTCTGTGCATTGATCTACATTGGTTTGTAAAAGTGTCCCCCCCATTAGCGTTTTACCTACTTTGTTACATTACAGCCTATAGCTACAGTGCCTTGCGAAAGTGTTCAGCCCCCTGGAACTTTTCAACCTTTTCCCACACATAACATGCTTCAAACAAAGATACCAAATGTAAATTTTTGGTGAAGAATCAACAAGTGGGACATAATTATGAAGTTGAACGAAATGTATTGGTTATTTTATTGGAAATACAAAAACTGAAAAGTGAGGTGTGCAATATTATTCGGCTCCTTTACTTTCAGTGCAGCAAACTCACTCCAGAAGTTCATTGTGGATCTCTGAATGATCCAATGTTGTCCTAAATGACTAATGATGATAAATATAATCCACCTGTGTGTAATCAAGTCTCCGTATAAATGCACCTGCTCTGTGATAGTCTCAGGGTTCTGTTTGAAGCACAGAGAGCATCATGAAGACCAAGGAACACAACAGGCAGGTCCGTGATACTGTTGTGGAGAAGTTTAAAGCCGGATTTGGATACAAAATGATTTCCAAAACTTTAAACATCCCAAGGAGCACTGTGCAAGCGATCACATTGAAATGGAAGGAATATCATACCACTGCAAATCTACCAAGACCCGGCTGTCCCTCTAAACTTTCATCTCAAACAAGGAGAAGACTGATCAGAGATGCAGCCAAGAGGCCCATGATCACTCTGGATGAACTGCAGAGATCTACAACTGAGGTGGGACAATCTGCTAATAGGACAACAATCAATCGTACACTGCACAAATCTGGCCTTTATGGAAGATTGGCAGGAAGAAAGCCATTTCTCAAAGATATCCATAAAAAGTGTCATTTAAAGTTTGCAACAAGCCACCTGGGAGACACACCAAACGTGGAAGAAGGTGCTCTGGTCAGATGAAACCAAAATCGAACTTTTTGGCAACAATGCAAAACGATATGTTTGGCGTAAAGGCAACACAGCTCATCACCCTGAACACACCATCCCCACTGTCAAACGTGGTGGTAGCATCATGGTTTGGGCCTGCTTTTCTTCAGCAGGGACAGGGAAGATGGTTAAAATTGATGGGAAGATGGATGGAGCCAAATACAGGACCATTCTTGAAGAAAACCTGTTGGAGTCTGCAAAAGACCTGAGACTGGGACAGAGATTTGTCTTCCAACAAGACAATGATCCCAAACATAAAGCAAAAAGGAGATTTTTGTGTACTCACCGTAAAATCTCTTTCTCTTAGCCTTTAATTGGGGGACACAGAACCGTGGGTGTTATGCTGCTGTCCACTAGGAGGCGACAATATGCATAATCTGAAAAAGATTAAATTTGGCTCCTCCTCTGCAGTATACACCCCTGGAGGGCGTCAGCCTTCTCCAGTTTTGTGCAAAAGCATTAGGAGGAACGTAACACAAATAACATAACCATGCCTGTAAGAAGGCCACTATGTACGAGCTCAAAGAACAATATGAGAACTCAACTATCAACGACCCGTAAAGGAAACAGGGTGGGAGCTGCGTCCCCCAATTAAAGGCTAAGAGAAAGAGATTTTATGGTGACTACACAAAAATCTCCTTTACTCTGTCGCCTAATTGGGGGACCGTGGGACGTCCCAAAGCAGTCCCTGGGTGGGAAGCAGTGGACGAATATTGTGCTGACAGTCCCCTAGATTTGGGGTACTGCTGCCTGCAGGACCCGTCTACCCAGGCTCGCATCCGCTGAGGACTGAGTATGCACTCTGTAGTGTTTTGTAAATGTGTGCAGGCTAGTCCAAGTGGCTGCCTTACACACTTGATGTGCCGAGGCTTGATGCCGAATGGCCCAAGAGGCTCCTACCGCCCGCGTAGAGTGTGCCGTGATATCGGCCGGAAGAGGAGAATTGACAAGTCGGTAAGCCTCTTGTATGGTGGACTTGATCCACCTAGCAAGGGTGGCTTTGGAAGCCGGTAGACCCTTGCGAACGCCTTCTGGAAGAAGGAAAAGTGAATCAGACTTCCGGAAGGGAGCAATCCTAGACACGTAAATACGCAATGCCCTGACCAGGTCAAGTGTATGCAGAGCCTTCTCCACTCTATGAACAGGAACCGGGCAAATAGATGGTAGTGAGATTTCCTCATTGAGGTGGAAGCTGGACACAACCTTCCGAAGGAAGGATGTGACTGTACAGAGAACCACCTTGTCCTGATGGAAAACCAGAAAGGGTTGTCTGCAGGAAAGGGCTGAAAGTTCGGACACCCTGCGTAGCGAGGTGATTGCCACCAGAAAGACCACCTTCTGTGACAGAAAGCGGAGTGAGACCTCCTTAAGGGGTTCAAAAGGAGGTGTCTGCAATGCTGTCAAGACCAGGTTGAGGTCCCACGTCTCCAATGGATGTTTGTAGGGGGGAACCAAACGGGAAACCCCTTGGAGAAAGGTCCTCACTTGCGGCTTATTAGCAATACGCCTCTGAAAGAGCACTGATTGCGCTGACACTTGGCTCTTAAGCGAGCCCAGGGATAGCCTGGCGTCCAGGCCCGACTGAAGGAAACCGAGGATCTTTGGAAGAGAGTAGGGAAGTGGGACCTGTCCTCGAGATTCGCACCATGTGAAGAAAGCCTTCCAGGTACGATAGTAAATCCTGGCTGAAGCTGGCTTAAGAGCCCTGATCATGGTTTTAACGACGTCCGTCGAAAAACCTGCTTGGGTCAAAACCCAGGTCTCAATGGCCATGCCGTCAAATTGAGAGCCCCTGAGTTCTGGTGGAAGAACGGGCCTTGTGACAGAAGGTCGGGACGTGTGGGGAGACACCAGGGAGCGTCTGCTGTGAGTTGCACGACGTCGGCGTACCATGTATGCCTGGGCCAGTCTGGAGCGATCAGGATGGTGGGAACTCCCTCTTGCTTGATCTTCCTCTGGACTCTGGAGATCAGGGGGAGGGGTGGAAAAATGTACAGAAGCTGGAATTGGGTCCAGTCCTGAACCAGGACCGCGGGTCGTGCGTCCTGGCCATGAAATTGGGAACCTTGGCATTGAGATGGGATGCCATCAGATCCACATCCGGGGTCCCCCAGCGATGGCAGATCTGACGAAAAACTTCGGGATGGAGAGACCACTCCCCCCGAGTCCATTCCTTGTCTGCTGAGATAGTCGGCTTCCCAGTTGTCCACACCCGGAATGTGGACCACAGAGAGTACCGACCTCGCATCCTCTGCCCAGTGTAGGATACGTGTTACTTCGTTCATCGTCTGGATACTGCGGGTCCCACCTTGATGGTTCACATATGCCAGCGGTGGCATTGTCCGGCTGTACTCTGATATGAGAGTCTGCTAGCAAGTGATGAAAGGCTTTCAATGCCAGGAAGATGGCCCGAATTTCCAGGATGTTGATGGGCATGGTCGCTTCCATTGGTGACCACTTGCCTTGCGCTCTGTGATGTAGATGCACCGCGCCCCAACCCGTAAGGCTTGCGTCGGTTGTCAAAACCTTGCATTGACCGGAGAGAAAGGATTTTCCCCATGCAAGCGAGGTTGGCTTGAGCCACCAGTGCAGGGACCTCCTGGTTTTCGATACTAACCGGAACTCCCTGTCGAGGGAGAACGGATTCCTGTCCCAGGACTTGAGGATGGCCAGTTGAAGGGGTCTGAGGTGAAACTGGGCAAATGGTACCGCCTCCATTGCCGCTGCCATCCTGCCAAGTACTCTCATGGCATACCGGAGAGATCGGGGGTACTTGCGGAGGAGAGTGCGAACTCCCAAACGGAGAGCCAGTGCCTTATCCCTGGGGAGGATCACCAGACCCCTGGAGGTGTCGAATAGCATCCCCAGGAAGGCCAGAGACTAACTCGGGGTAGTCGAGAACTTCTGTAAATTGACTAACCATCCCAGGCGACTCAGAGTGTCTATGGTGATTGAGACGTTGACCTCGCAGTCCTTGAAGGTGGGGGCCTTGACGAGAAGGTCGTCCAGATATGGAATGACTACTATGCCTCTGGAGTATAGAACGTCCATGGTGGCTGCCGTGACCTTTGTAAATGTTCTGGTAGCCGTAGCGAGACCGAACGGGAGGGCCACAAACTGGTAATGGTCTTGGTTGATTGCGAATCTGAGAAATCTCTGATGGGCGGGAGCAATCGGTATATGCAGGTATGCGTCCTGTATGTGTATGGAGGCGAGAAATTCTCCTTTTGGACCCAACGATTGACCGGAGGGATTCCATGCGAAAGTGACGAACTCGAACATACTTGTTTAGTTGCTTGAGGTCTAGTATGGGTCGGACGCTGCTTCCCTTCTTGGGCACCACGAACAGATTGGAGTAGAACCCTCGTAAGCGCTCATCTGCTGGAACCGGTACTAAGACTCCTGCTTGCAGGAGGGACGAAACCGCTTGATGGAAGGCTCGAGCTTTGAGTGGAGGCTTTGGAGGACCGGAGAGAAAGAACCTGTGCGGTGGGCTGGTAGTAAACTCGATCTTGTATCCTGAAGACACTATTTCCTTGACCCACTTGTCTTCTGTAATAGGAAGCCAGACCTGCTGAAAGAGTAGCAGTCGTGCGCCAACAAGTGGGGTGTCTTCCGGAGGGCATGAGTCATGATGAGGGGAAAGTCTGAGCTTTTCCTCCTTTGGATTTTGCCTGGCTTGCTTTTGACTGCCAGTTCCTGTCCGGCCTCTGTGCTGCCCATGTGTTGTCTCTGCGGGTGGAGCGGTTACGATTTTGTGCTGGGCGCGATACGGACCAGCCTGAAGAATTCCGAAAGGATCGGAAACGAGATTGATTACGTCTTTTAAACGTGCGTGTTGGTTTTAGTTGAGGGAGAGAAGTACTTTTACCCCCAGTAGCATTGGATATCACTGTATCCAGCTTTTCACCGAAAAGACGTCCACTGAAGTACGGGAGATTTGTCAGGGACTTTTTTGAGGCCGCATCCGCCTTCCATTCTCTCAGCCAGAGAATACGCCGGATTGTGATGGCGTTTGATGCTATTCCCGCTACCCTCTTGCAGAATCCAACGCTGCATGGACCATGTAATCTGCCACTACTGAAATTTGCACCGCCTGGTCCGCCAGCTGAGGATTTGAAGCTTGGAGGCCCTGTTGCAATCGATTAGCCCAGGCTATAATGGCCTTGGCTGCCCAAACTGAAGCAAATGCGGGAGCCAGAGAGGCACCTGCCGCTTCGAAGATTGAACGCGCCATGTGTTCTACCTGTCTGTCTGCTGCGTCTTTGAGGGTTGAGCTGTCCGGCAGTGAGAGAAGTGTTTGTGCTGCCAGCCTAGAGACTGGGGGGTCCACTTCAGGCGGGTCTGTCCAATCCTTAATGTCCTTCTGTGGGAAGGGGTACTTTGCTTCCAAGTATTTGCGATTGGCGAATTTTTTCTCAGGCTGCGAAAAATGCTTAGAAAGTATTGTTTGAAATTCCGGGTGATTAGGGAAGACCTTAGATGGTTTCTGAACACTCTCGAAGGAAATCTTGTGTTCTGGTGCTTCCGGGGTTGGATCAGAAATGTCCAGTACCCGAAGGATGGAAGAGATTATATCCTTAACTAGCGCCGTATTGCTAGGGGGACAAGGAACCAGAGTGTTCTCCGTTTCATTATCTGAGTTAGAGTCACATATGCCCTCTGAGTCTTGCGCATCGCTAAGGAGCTCCCTAGCGGGCGAACTAGGGCGGAGGTGTTCTGTGGTCTGGGATCGTTGTGGAGATCCGCATTGTGTGTCTCTATCAGGGGACGGTCTCGGTGACCTGGAGCCACTGTGTCTCTCCCTGGAAGGGGGCGACCTAGTGCGATGTGAGGACGTAGGTGAATGCGACCTGTGGATCTTTGCTGGGTAACGTTCATAGCCGAGACATGACCCTGCAGAGCCTGCAGTAGTGTGGAGGTCAGGTTATCTATAGACTGTGTCAAAGACTGCGACATCTGAGTCGCCCATTCCGGCGCAGTAGCGGTCGCAGAAGCGTTGGTAGGGACTTCTTGGGGTTCTGACCCAGTGTTTTGGGTACAGTTCTGGCAGTGCTGGTACGTGCTGCCGCTGGGGAGAGTGGCTTTGCAGGCTGTACAGACTGCATAAAAACAGTCTTGTCTGGTCCTTTTCCTTGAGCCCGACATAGTGTCTAGAGGCTAATTAGCATAGGCCCTACAGGGGTATCTACCCAGAGGAAAAAGGAATAGGGGAGCGTTATATGAACTCACAGCTGAGTACGGAGCACCCAGCTGTGATCTTACCCCACCGGTGCGCCCCCTAGGTCCAGCGCCGATAAATCCCACTCCTGTGCCCCCCAGAGACCGCTGTGCTGCCTTCAGCTTCAGGTGCAGCAAGATGGCCACCGGGTTCTGAGGTAGAGGAGGAAGGGGGTGGAGAGCTGAAAAGGGAGCGCTGAGTTATGTAAAAGCGCGCCCTTCCTGACTCGATCCGCCCCTTCTATGACACTGCGGAGTGTCATTTTCGTCATCCGGGGGGCAGGCCGGGGGGCGGGAATAAGGCGGCGACTTCGGCTAGGCCGAAGCTGTGGCCTAAATTTGAGACCTCATGCCCAGAAGGGCTCCAGGACGGCGCAGTTGTCCGGGGGGGGGTCGGGTTCAAACCAGACCCCCCGGATGAATGGTAGGCTAGTGGTGGGGTCATGAGCGCAACCTGGGCCCTGTGGGGGGTCCCTTTGAGGCGCTATGCAGCCGGTGCTGCCGGAGAGACGGGCGCAGGGAGCCCTGTCTCTGACAAGTGCCATTCCTGCCTGCACCTCCCCCGGTCCCAACAGGAGCCCGCAGCTGGGCTGGGGTCCCTGGACTTGTAAGTGGCCGAATGGTGCCTGATACAGGCCCTACCTGCGGTGTCTCAACCTAATGCCCCCATAGGGGGATTAGGGAGGGTGCTGCTGTCACCGTCAGGGGGCTTCATCCTATCCTCGACCTCAACCCAGAGCCCAAGGGAACTGGGGAAGGAGGCAGGGTTCTCGACTTCGCACCAGTATCCGAAGGACTAGGGAAGGAGCAACATGGAGAAGAGCCATCTCGACCTCAACCGGGTACCCCTTAATAGGGGACTGAGGAGGGAGCCATGCCGGGAGTCTCGCTGGTGGCCCACTTTTCTTCATCTGTAATCCGTTGGGAAAAAAAATCAAGGAAGAAAAAAAAACGGATTAAAAAAAATCTTAGGTGTGCCTCCTTGCGACACTAAGCAAAAACTGGAGAAGGCTGACAACGTCCAGGGGTGTATACTGCAGAGGAGGAGCCAAAGTTAATCTTTTTCAGATTATGCATAGTGTCGCCTCCTAGTGAACAGCAGCATAACACCCATGGTTCTGTGTCCCCCAATTAGGCGACAGAGTAATCTACAATAGAATGGTTCACGAATAAATGTATCCAGGTGTTAGAATGGCCAAGTCAAAGTCCAGACCTGAATCCAATCGAGAATCTGTGGAAAGAACTGAAAACTGCTGTTCACAAACGATCTCCATCAAACCTCCCTGAGCTCGAGCTGTTTGCCAAGGAAGAATGGGCAAGAATTTCAGTCTCTCGATGTACAAAACTGATAAGAGACATATCCCAAGCGACTTGAAGCTGTAATCGCAGCAAAAGTGGCGCAACAAAGTGTTAAGTTAAAGGGGCTGAATAATATTGCACGTCCCACTTTTCAGTATTAGTATTTCCACAAAAATTTAAAATAACCAATAAATTTCATTCAACTTCACAATTGTGTCCCACTTGTTGTTGATTCTTCACCAAAAATTTACATTTGGTATCTTTATGTTTGAAGCATGATATGTGGGAAAAGGTAGAAAAGTTCCGGCAGGCAGAATACTTTTGCAAGGCACTGTGTGTGTATATATATATATATATATATATATACATAACAGCCAGGGAGGCAAAAAACTGTATGCAACAATAGGGATCGTAGAAAACCGGTGAGAAATATGCACCATAAAAATAGCTGTCAAACAACCCCCTGATAGTTACAGGAGGGCATTGTACCCCTACACTTGTAAACATACTGTTTGAGTGGTATAATTTAAGCATCAGCTCCAAAGAATCACCTCCTCATATGTTTTATAAAGTGTATAATGTGTGCAGGAGAGCCAGCACCCTAGATACTAAATCCACCATAGTGGTGCAGCTACTGTACAAACAAGGTGAGTATTATGTTCCATTATAATGTGTATATAGTAAATCAACAGCAGATAATGGAGCTTTCTCATCCAAGGTTTGATTGAAGTCCAGCTTAAAAACCATCACCCCCTTTACAGAGCCCATCAGGAGACAGAGGCACAGATGTATGTCTCTATTATGCATCCAATCTAAAGGGCAATATAGGGAATATTAATAGGACAGAAGACCACCTCTTGACACGTTTCTTGCCTCACTAGGATTCATCAGGGGATCCAGTAGTCTGGTAGGGGGGGTCCGTACCCTCACCTCTTGAACAAAACCTAGTTCCTCGGCTCCTTTTAAACTGTAATGAAGTGCTCGACTCCCAGATGCAATAGGCGTCACATTCGTCTATCAAAGCACGTGCTCAAGATATTGACCGCAGTCAGCGCCTGTGTCTTGCCCTCGGGAGTTATGTCATGCGCATTACTTCTTCCCCTTGGAGCGCAAACGTTCAATATCCGGTGCCTTCGTTCCGATACCAGGAGGTGCGTCTTCACCGTTGCTTCCTCCTCTTGGAACACAGGACTTACATATCCGGTATTCCGACGCCTTACGTGTCGTTTCACGTCATTATCATTACCCTCAACACATGGTCAGACCCTCTCTGGGTGTATACACCCACCCCTGATGTGGAATGTATATATTGTCCACCCTTTGGAAAGCATTTTTTAATAATGTTGAACCGCAAGATTTCCTCCATATTACTGGAGACAGGAGACCGGTGTATATGCCAATCCAAGGGGGGGACAAATGTCCCCATAACTAAGACTAATCAGAGAGCTCTTATTTGGGCAAAGAAGAATGTCTGTCATCTGGGACAAAGGTAACATAGTTTGTCGCAAGCTACCAAGGTGTCCATCCATGACATTGTGGTATCATAAAGGGCTCAACTGAGCTTATTGAAAAGAATATTTGGCAGGGACGGGGAAGATGGATGGTGCAAAAGAAGTATCATTTCTCCTTGCGGAGAATGACATGCTAAGCATGTCGAGGTGAGGAGACTTAAAGCCGCAATGCTCCTCTGGGAAATATGCTAATTATGCAAATTGTCTCTTCAGAGAGGAAGAGGACTAGAACTCTAGTGCCACCTATTGGAGGTAGCAATCCTAAAAGTCAATGTTGACCCTTTAACGAGCCTAGTTACATGACTTAGGATAAAAGCCAAGCCAGAATCTCCATTTGCAGACACTGTGTTTCGGGGTACTGCCCCTCAACAGTGCAAAGTGGGAGATCTGGTTTGGCTATCCTAAGTCATGTAACTAGGCTCGTTAAAGGGTCAACATTGACTTTTAGGATTGCTACCTCCAATAGGTGGCACTAGAGTTCTAGTCCTCTTCCTCTCTGAAGAGACAATTTGCATAATTAGCATATTTCCCAGAGGAGCATTGCGGCTTTAAGTCTCCTCACCTCGACATGCTTAGCATGTCATTCTCCGCAAGGAGAAATGATACTTCTTGGATATCGGTCAGACGCCTCTCTCACAGCCAAACCAGATCTCCCACTTTGCACTGATGAGGGGCAGTACCCCGAAACACAGTGTCTGCAAATGGAGATTCTGGCTTGGCTTTTATCCTAAGTCATGTAACTAGGCTCGTTAAAGGGTCAACATTGACTTTTAGGATTGCTACCTCCAATAGGTGGCACTAGAGTTCTAGTCCTCTTCCTCTCTGAAGAGACAATTTGCATGATTTAAGACTGGGACGGAAGTTCACCTTCCAACAAGACAATGACCTAAAGCATACTGCTAAATCAACATTCGAGTGGTGTAAGGGGAAAAGTGTGAATGTTCTGGAGCCTAGTCACAGCCCAGACCTTAATCCAATGGAGAATCTGTGGTCAGATATGAAGATTACTGTTCACCAGAGGAAACCATCTAATGTGAAGGAGCTGGAACAGTTTTGCCTTGAGGAATGGGCAAAAATCCCAGTGGCAAGATGCCAAAAGCTCATAGAGACTTATCCAAAGCAACATACAGCTGTAATTGCCACAAAAGGAGGCTCTACAAAGTACTGACTTTAGGGGGGTGAATAGTTATGCACACTGAAGTTTTCAGTTATTTTGTCCTAGTTATTGTTTGCTTCACAATAAAATGAAAACCAAATGTTCACAGTTGTAGGCATATTCTTCACATGAACTGATTCAAACCCTTAAAAATACAGTGAAATACCAGGTTGTAAAACACAGAAAATGCCCAGGGGTGTGAATACTTTCGCAAGGCACTGTACATGGATGTGTCTGTGAGTTCTACTGGCATGTGAGTGGTTTTCTTTAGTTTCTTGTGACTTCCATTTTTTGATGACGGCCTGTGCAAGGTTGGGGACCAGGTATGGTGTTTAGAGGGTAAGGCAAATATTGGGCATTAATGGCTCTAACATTTAGCACTGTAGTGTAAGAAATCATCCCATCAATCAATGTTACACAATAAAAGGGGGGTGAAAACTTTTCTGCAGTGTGTGGTGTATATTGTGTGGGCTGTCACTGGTTGGCACCCACCAGACACTGAATACTTGGCAGAGTCAGGAGTCTAAATTAAGCCCCAAGCAGACAGATACAGATTGCAGGACTTAGAAGGAGGATCACAGCTGGAGGCTGAAGTGCAAGCTCAGTGCCCCCCACATGCCCGACCCGTGCCCCCCAGCCATCTGAACACAACCTCAGACACATTCACAGGATAAATCTGCACTGGTGAAACAGCAAAAAGTTCTAAACTGAAAGGAAAGGTCGGCCTCCACTGGTGTGTAGATTGGTGAGCCATGTAATGTAATATATCTGTGGGACACAATTTACAAGCTGGCAAGACTCCAGAAGAGTCCACAGAGAAGGATCAGGATAAGCTGGAATATCATAGACAAATTATCAGCACAATGTCAGGCGGCTGCTGGTTAAGCCTGCAGGACATTGTCATGGACGAGCAGGAGAGCGACACAATATTCCAACGTCATAAAGCTGTAAAGGCATCACCTCAGGAAAGGATGAGATGATTCACTATGAGGAATACATGGTTGTCTCTGGAAATTACATGTCTTTCCTGTAAGAGCAGTATTCCTGCGGAGTAGTCACCTTAAGACCCACAGTGGCGTGTAAAAGTTTGGGCACCCCTGGTCAAAATTACTGTTATTGTGAACAGTTAAGCAAGTTGAAGATGAAATGATCTCTAAAAGGCCTAAAATTAAAGATGACACATTTTGCTTGCATTTTAGGCAAAAAAAAAAAATTATCCTTTACATTTTAAAAATTACAAAAAAAGAAAAATGGGCCAATGCAAACGTTAGTACCTACTACCAACCCCTTTTGCAAGTATCACAGCTTGTAAACGCTTTTAGTAACCAGACAAGAGTCTTTCTATTCTTGTTTGAGGGATTCTCCTCCATTCTTCCTTGGAGAATTCCTCCAGCTCTGTGAGATTCCTGGGGTGTCTTGCATCATCTGCTATTTTGAGGTCTTGACACAGATTTTCAGTGATGTTCAGCTCAGGGGACTGTGAGGGCCATTATAAAACCTTTTCAGCTTGTGCCTTTTAAGGTTGTCTATTGTGGATTGTGACGTGTGTTTAGGGTCATTATCGATTTGTAGAAGCCATCCTCTTCCTCTTTTCACCTTCTGCTTTCTTACAGATAGTGGTGTTATGTTTGCATCAAGAATTTGTTGAAATTTCATTGAATCCATTCTTCCCTCTACCCGTTAAATGTTCCCCGTACAATTGGCTGCAACACAACCCCAAATGCAATGATCCACCCCCATGCTTAATGATTGGCTAGATTTTCTTCTCCTGAAATTCGGTGCCCTTTCTTCTCCACACATACCTTTGATCATTGTGGCCAAAGAGTTCTATTTTATCCTCATCGGTCCACAGGACTTGATTCCAAAATAAATCAGGCTTATTTAGATGTTCTTTTGCGTACTTCTGACCCTGAATTTTATGGTGAGGACGCAGGAGAGGTTTTCTTCTGATAACTCTTTTATGAAGGCCATATTTGTGCAGGTGTCTTTGAAAAGTAGAACAATGTGCCACAACTCCATAGTCTGCTAAATCTTTCTGAAGGTCTTTTGCAGTCAATCTCTATAGCAATTCTGCAAGCAACTCTTACTGAAATTTTGCCTGGTCTTCCAGACCTTATCTTGACCTCAACTGTTCCTGCTAGCTGCCATTTCTTAATTACATTTCGAACTGAGGAACGGGCAACTTGAAATCGATTTGCTATCTTCTTATAGCCTTCTCCTGCTTTGTGAGCCTCCACTATTTTCATTTTCAGAGTGCTAGGCAGGTGCTTAGAAGAACCCATTGCTGCTGTTTTTTGGCACAAGGTTAGAGGAGGCTGGGTTTTCATAAAGCTGGGAAATTTGCATCACCTGGCCTTTCTTAACGATGATGGCGAACAAGTCATAACCCTAAGGCTGTGTTCACACACAGCATTTTTTTAGTGGTTTTTACTGCGGTTTTCACTATAAAACCGCTAAAAATAAGCTTCCCAGTCATTTCTATGCATTTTGCACTTTTTGTGCACATTGATGCGTTTTTTACCGTGAAAAAAACGCGCATTGCGGTAAAAAACGCAGCATGCTCATTAATTTTGCGGATTTTACAGCGGTTTCGGCTTCTTCCATGCGGTTTGAAACCGCTGCGGAAAAAAACGCATCAAAACCGCGGAAAAATAAGTGCGGTTTCTGGGAAGGGATTCAGGTTTTTGAGCAGAAATTTTCTGCAACGTGTGCACTTAGCCTAAGGCTACTTTCACACATCAGGTTTTTTCCGACAGGCAGGATCCGGCTATTTTTTAAAAACCCGGATCCAGCGAAATCTGCCGCTGGAACCGGTTTTCTCTCATTGAATTGTATTAGCGCCGGATTGTGCCGCATGGCCTTCCATTTCTTCCGGTTTTCACTGGATCCGGATAAAAAAAATTTTACGGCATCTGGAAAAAAACAGTAAAGTTTTTTGTCTGCGGCGAAAAACCGGACAGCGCTGGATCCAGCGCTTTCGGCTTTTTGCTATAATGGCAGAATGCGCCAGATCCGGAAAAAGCCGGATCCGGTTTTTAAGTGTGAGCATGCTCAGATCCAATTGGCCAGCCCCCAGGAAACGGATATAAACAATGCCAGTGAGGCCCTCATCCATTACCATGCAGCCAGCCACAGAGGAGCCAGCCGCAGAGAAGCCAGTCGCAGAGCGGCCAGCGACAGAGCGGGGCCAGCGAGAGCGCGTGGCCAGCCACAGAGCAGCCAGAAGCCGCAGAGCAGCCGCAGAGCCAGGCCAGTCAGTTAGACAGCTACAGCCATCCAGCAGCAGACATGTCTTCTTCTTCTGGGACCCCTCCCCGCGTAGTCTGTGCTTAGAGGTAAATAATTTTTTTTTATTTTGTTTTTATGTATGTATTTATGTATATATTATTATTTTTATTCTGAACAATAATACAAAAGCCCTTAAATTTTATAGCCCTTAAATTTTATCACACTCCATCTCTGATATGCTATCTCCGAGCACGTCGTCCCTTTTACTGCACCAGCTATTTGGCACAATAACAGTGCTCCATTTGCTGTCCCACATAATCGCGCCCTCTAGATGGTAAAATTGCCCCCTAGAAAATGTTAATGCCCTGTGCAAGTGCCCTAGAAAACAGTGACCACATTTTCCCCCTAGAAAGTAATAATGCCCTGTGTATTCTTTTGATGGTCACAATACACTAAGTGCTCTTATAACAATAATGCTAATTGCCCCACTTAATTTTTAATAATATCCCCAGAATCCCCCAATGTACAGCGCCCATATACACAGTATGATGGGCCAACAGCTCCCCTATACACAGTATGATTTGTCCACAACTCCCCTTTACTCTCCCCTTTTAAATCAACGCAGGTGCTGAAACTGTTTTCCATCCCAATTTGCACAGCTTTGAAGCCTGCCTCTTATGCTTCGACAAACAATTTTGCACAAGTCTCTGCGTATTAATTTGTTGAAATGCCTCTCTTATGTAATTTTTCAAATCACTGACACTTTTGGATTTTTGACTGTAAACGTTGTCCTTGAGTACTCCCAAAAAGAACAAATCCATTGGGGTCAGGTCTGGTGAATATGCCGGCCAATCAAGTGGGCCTCTTCGGCCAATCCATTTATTAGGAAATGTTTCACTACCCTATTTTACACATACTGTCCACCTACTTTTGGACCCCCCTGCTATGTATGTGTATGTATGTGTGTGTGTGTGTATATATATATATATATATATATATATATATATACACATATATACTGTATATATATATATATATTAGTCGATATGCTTTGTATAATAGGAAGCTGCAGCAGCTGAAGAGGTGCTTGCAGAAGCACATCATCACACTACACATAAAAAAGTGATCGTTATAGACAACACACTGCACACAACACATAAGCCTACATCCAAGCACATAATTTTGTTTGTTTTAATTTTATAGTCTTCTGATTCTGGTGCTCGATCCAGAGGTCCTCAAAGCGCCTCCCAGGGTCGTCGGCGTGTGCGGCCAGGCGGTCTACATCGGGTAAGCACTTTTATTTATTTTTTTCAAACGTTATGTTGTTGTTTTGAGTCTTTTTTTTTTTTTTTCTTTAACAGGCTTCACAGTGTGCTCCTGAATCAGACGGTGAGGAGGAGGCCGGGATCCTCATCGATCTGATCCGAGAGCGGGAGCCATTGTGACCCGTCGGCTCTGGGAGCCAGTATGCCAGCAACTTTTGGCCAACTGGGAGGGCCTCGATGTTCGGGCACAGCATCAAGCACGTAAGTATGCACAGTTCAGTCATGTTGCTGGATGTAACAGTGTTGTATACTAACTATTTTGTGCTTTCACTTTTCAGGCGAGAGAATTGTCAAGCGGTGGCGGTCAATCAGGGATCGCTTCAAGAAGGAGTTCAACAAAGAGATGCGGGCCCCGAGTGGATCTGGAGGACGCAGGAGCAAGTACAAATATGGTGAGCAGAAGGTAAATATTACCCATCCCATTTAAGAAAAAATGTTTACATGTCTAACTCTTTTTTTTTTTGTTTGAATCAGGGCCATGCAATATCAATATATTAATATTAATTATCTTTTTTTCTCTTTATTCCACAGCACCATCTGCAGCACTCAGGAGCCTGCAGAGTTGAACCCTTCTGGGCGATCCCTCAGGAGTCCGCCACCGAGGGACACTTCGACAGTCCTGGCCCATCTGCACCTTCCAAACCTTCCCTCACATCTGATCCCTCGGTCCCACCCCCTTGCGCTGGAGCGTCGTGGCCCACTGCATTGCATGAATCTGCTGGTGAGGATATAGCTTTTCCTTTACCCCACCCATCTGCTGCTGCCACCTCTAGTATACCTGTGGGTTCTGGGCGACAGGACCAGAGGGGTCAGGAGAAGAGCTATGTGCCCAAGTTCTTGCATCTGAGTGCATCCTTCCAGAGCTGTCTGAAACTGTTGTCTGAGCAAATGACCGCAGGATTTAATTTGCTCAACAACAGTATTCTTGAGTTGCATACACTCCTGTTTAGGATGCAGTCAGATGCAAGTAAAGCTCCCAACCACACATTTTTCCAATCAGTACTCGAGCGCATGGATAAGCTATCTCCTGACCAGCAGATGCATGTAATGCAATCGTGCCACTTTGCTCTAGCGCATGTTAGCTCCCAAGCCCCTCCACCCACCCCGGTACTTCCTCCCACCCACACCTGCTCCCCCTCCAGCCACTGTCCCTCCTCCCCCTCCTATGCAATACCAGCATCATGGCCCGTACCAACATACCGCCCCGTACCACTTCCCACCAACTTCATCCTCGCCTCCACTCCCTGCCCCATCATGCCCCAAACACAACCCTCTTCTCCACCCACCACCACTTCTGCCTCCCAATCCATCCACTCCACCCCTCAAACCTTCCAAATTTCCAATACTACTCCCGGTTTCATGTCCACCTGTTCTATTTCTTTCTCCACCCCTTCACCTGTTTTACCTACTGATCCTTCACCACCACCACCATCACTTTCCTCTCTCCACACTCCAAATGTTGAAGTGTCCAAATCTGACAGCCCCTCCAGCATTAGCTCCACCCCCCACTATGTAGATTTATAATTTTTTGGTCTTAATAATTTGTAAATTAAAAAAAAAGGTTATTGGTTAAAATTGTAGTCTTTTATTTAGTTCTAAGGTTTTTAAGGTAAAAAAGGTGGTTAAAACAAAGTAAAATACTGTGGGTAAAGATGTTAAAATACTTTGGGGAAAAAAACACAATGTACACAACTTTGGGTTAAGAAGGTAAAATAATTTGGGTAATACACAACCAGTTACACAACTTTTGGTAAAGAAGGTAAAATACTTTGGGTAAGACACACCAGGTACACAACTTGGGTAAAGAAGATAAAATACTTTGGGTAATGCACAACCAGGTACACAACTTGGGTAAAGAAGGTAAAAGACATAGGGTAAAGAAGGTCAATGACTTTTGGTTACAAGAGAAATTTTTCAAACTCTCATCCTGCCAGTCCACTCTTCCTTGAGGTGAAATAAAGTATTCAGCAAACTTGTCCCTCATTCTGGAAACTGACACAGAACTTCTATACGTAATGTGATAATCATGCAAGGTGGTTTCTTCAGGGTGGTCATCAATGGAAATCTGTTCCTTGCATATAACAAAATTGTGCAGAACCACACAAACTTTCCCCACCTCGTCCACAGTTTCAGTCTTCAGGTTGATAGCGGTCAATAGAACTAGCCATTTGGCTGTCAGAATCCCAAAAGCACACTCCACCATTCTGCGTGCTCGTGTGAGGCGGTAATTAAAAATTCTTTTAGTTGGCGTCAATCCACTACTGGAGTATGGTTTCAGCAGGTGTACCGATAGTTGGAAGGCTTCATCCCCAACACAAACAAATGGCATTGGTGGCCCAGAGGTTTCAGGCAGCGGTCTTGGGGGTGGAAATTGGAAGGTGTTTCCATAGACATGACGCCCCACTGCAGACAATTTGAAAACTTGGGAATCACTGGAGAGGCCATAGGCCCCAATATCAACCGCTATAAACTTGTATTCAGCGTCAGCGATGGTCATGAGCACAATGGAGAAATATTTTTTATAGTTAAAATATTCCGATCCAGATCCAGCAGGTTTGACAATGCGGATATGTTTCCCGTCCACTGCACCCAAGCAATTGGGAAACTGACAGATTTGTTGGAATTTATCTGCAATTTCCAGCCAACTCTCCGTTGTGGGATGTGGTATAAACTCGGCATGTAAAGAGTCCCACAATGCACGGCATGTGTGCTTCACAATTCCGGAGATGGTGGAAATCCCAAGTCTGAACTGGAAATGGAGTGACGAAAGGGATTCGCCAGTTGCAAGGAATCTGTGACAAAAAAAGGGGAAAATGAGTACAAAATACCAGAAATAACATTACAGTTATAAATCAGCTTTAACAGTAGGAGATACAATAACAAGAATTATTAAAAACTACCAGCAACAACATTACAGTTAGAAGTGTGCTTTAAAAGGAGGAGATACAACAAAAATGGCTTACTGAAGAGTCACCATCAGACGCGCCGCCACGCATCATTCTCTTGGCTGTGATGAGGTGGATCCACAAACGTCGTCGGTTCAGACACATGATGCACTGCTGTCTCTCTCGCTCCTTCTTCAAAACAATCGCTTTCAAACGATTCACCTCAACAGCAAAATCCACATTAATCTTCAGAATGTTTGCTATCACGCCTTCCATCTTTGCCAGCCACTTGCTCTCCTCTACAACCTGCACTTGCTCCTCTACAACCTATCAAATATGGCCTGTCGGAACCCTGTATATATAGGTTTTCAGTAGCCATTCACGTTTGAGAGCCTCCCATGGGCGTTTTAAAAAACCGGATCCGTCTTAAAACGGATTAAAAAAAAACGGAAGAAACGGATGGAAAACTGATTAAATGGATCCGGATTTTTGCCGGATCCGCTAGACAGATCCGGCGGAAAAACGGATTCATTTCATCAGTTTTTCAGACTTGACGCCGGATCCTGCCTGTCGGAAAAAAACTGATGTGTGAAAGTAGCCTAACAGGCTAATTAAGGTCTGAAACCTTTTTTTAAGTTTTTAAGTTGCATTGGCCCATTTTAAAATGGAAAAAAATATATATTTATATAATTTGTGTTTTGTCAAAAATACAAAGGAAATGTGTCATTTTTACCTTCAGCCTTTTTAGATATTTCATCTTTAAGTTGCTTAACTATTCACAATAACTGTAATTTTGTTGCCCAGACATGCCACTGTAGCTATATATCAGAGGATGAGGACATTCACTAATAAACTGTGGTGTGAATGTAAAATAATACAACAGCGCCTTTTCCTTTTTGACCATAGAAAAGTACCAGTCTTCTTTACTGTTAGAGCAGTGAATCTGTGTAATAGTCACCTCCTGAGAGGATCATCACAGAAGGGCTTGAGATGAATAACTGATGATCCAGAATCCATTAGTCTGATCACAGATGTGCAGTCCCCAGCCTCTCTCGCCTCCATTCCTTTCATTCACCCGTGCCCTTTCCACTCCATCTCGCCCTTAGATTATTCTCTTCCTCTACCTTTCCCTCTTTCACATCCTTCCTTTCCCTACTTCTTCACCCTTTTCTTGTCTTCGTCATGCTCAATACTCGCCTTTCTTTGCCCGCCGACTCCCTGCCCCATTACTTTCCACCACCCCAGTCCTTTCCCCTGCTTCTCTGTCCCCTCCTTATCCCGGGCCTCTCATGTCCCCCTTCCTTCATTTTTTCTTTCCCCTTTACATTCCTTTACTCTCTAAATTCCCTTCTTTACTCTCCTACTTTCTACCTTCTTTACTCTCACACCTGAGTGTCATTTACCCGTCCTCAGTGTTACCCATTTTTTTACGCTTGTCCTTTCCCCTTTCTTTACCTCGTCCACTCTCCTTCACTCCCTCACATTTTTTCATCCAATCCCCTCTATTTTCCAGTTCATCTCCTTTCACCTTCTCCCCTTCCTCCTATCCACTCCTTTCTCTGCCTTCCCACGTGTCCTCTCTATCTTACTGTAATGGTGGTGGGAGCTAATGGATTGCTCTCAGACCCCCAAGGGATAAATATTTACTTGTATGTGGCACAGATAGAATACTCCCTGGGCTGCAGTTAGCTGGGACAGGGTTATCTGAAGTGACCAGAACAGTTGGGAGGGGGATCTGAGTGTTAGTAGCAGAGGGAGGAAGTGACAGTCAGTTAATGCGAGGGCAGCAGTGAGTATGCAGTGGGACTTTTGGGCTGCTAGGGACAACGTGAACCTAATACATTCGGGGCAGTACATTGCCGTAAATACCCTTTGTGTGATTCTGTCTAGTGGCCAAGTACAACCTCGAGATGGACGTTGGGGGCCAGGGGCAAACTCAGCTTGTGAAACTACAGGAAAAGATGGACTCAGACTACATGAGCAAAGGGTATTGCAATCTAGAAATGCTGCTAGAGGTGAGGAAGATCCCCAAGGGCTAGGAAAGCCAGAGAGAGGGATATACCACTTATCCTGAGAACCAGGGCTAAAGTTGTATCCGGTACCTGTGGGAAAGATGACAACCCTTTGGAACTTATCCTTTAAACCTGCTTGTAAATACTGTACAGACTGCCATTCTCTAAGTAAAAGTTTGTTTTTTATTAACCATGTGTCTCCTGGATTGTTTCCTGCCCTGGTTCCAGAAGAGGGATTCCTGGACTCAGAAGAAACTTGCAGGCCAGAAGTAAGTGGGAAGCACCACATACACAGTGGTACACCAGGACTGATACACACAATGTCTGTAGGATGCCAGAACGAGTGGGGTCCAAAGCTCTCCCCCGACTACTTTGCTTGGGCATCTTACATTACTCTACCTCTGTTCTCTCTCTTCCCCTTTCCCATCCACTGTCCCTCTTTCCTCCATCACCTCCACCTTTCACGTTCCCCTTCCTTCACCATTTTCCTCTTCCCTTTTCACTTCACTCTCTTGCCTTCATCCCTTTTCTCTCTCCCGTTCCCCTTCCTTCACCCTTGTTCTCTCTTATCACTCTTTCACCCTCTAGCACCATCCTCTCTCCCATTTCCTTTCCCCTCTTACCTCAATCCCCTTCCCCTCTCCTGTTCCCCTTCCTTCACTCTTGTTCTCACCCCTTATCACTCCTTCACCCTCTTGCCTCCATCCCTCCACTCTTTCTTCTGTCCCCTCCTTTACCCCTGGGTTCTCGGTAGACAGGTGTCTTTATTGTCCTTGCTATGGGAAGTTCTTGGACTACGCTTTCTACTTGTGCTTAGTTTTCTCCCTTCCCCCGATCTCGTCATGTTTCTTAAAATATCACAAAAAGTGAACAACTGCGAAAAAGACCTTGCAATACAAATTAAACATTTAAAACAAAACTTCGTTGTACTGACCTCTGCCTGGGCTAAATACTTATATATAAACCCTTGTGTCAGTTTCTCTGCTCCTATTAGTTACTGACCCTTAACCTATTGGATTCTGCTTTGTGACACCAGGGAAACAAAGCTCGAGGTTCAGCCCATTGTAAACCTATAATTAATGCCTTTTAAACACCCATCATGCATTGCTCAAGGTAGACGTCAGAGCGCGGCCACTGGAGTCACCCTTAGGGTGTGGTCTCTCTCTCTGTCTTGTCAAAAAACGGATCCAGTGCATCAGTTTTTTACAATCTTCACAGGATCCGGGTTTTAATGTTTGGCTGCTGTCACACACTAAAAAGTGCTTTTTATTGCGAAAACTAGTTTTTGTGTCACCATATTTTGAGAGCTATCATTTTTCTATATTTTGGCCCACAGAGTCATGAGAGCGTTTATTTTTTTGCGGGACTAGCCGAAGTTTTTATTGGTACCATTTTCGGGCACATGACATTTTTTGATCGCGTTCTATTCCAATTTTTGGGAGACAGAATTAACAAAAACAGCAATTCAGGAATTGCCTTTTGTTTTTGCTTTTTACACTGTTCCGAGTGTGGTAAAATTGGTAAGGCATTTTTATTCTTCGGGTCGGTACGATTACATCGATACCTCATTTATATATTATTTTTTTTTTTATGTTTTGGCACTTTTACACAATGAAAACTATTTTATAGAAAAAATAATTATTTTTGGATCTCTTTGCTATAACTTTTTTATTTTTCTGCTGATGGAGCTGTATGATGGCTTGTTTTTTTGCAGGACAAGACGACATTTTCAGCGGTACCATTTTTAGTTACATTCATCTTTTTATTGCTTTTTTTTTGCACTTTTTGTTAGGCAGTATGATGATAAAACATTGTTTTTTGCCTTCTTTTTTTTTCACAGTGTTCACTGAAGGGGTTAACTAGTGGGACAGTTTTATAAAATGGGTCGTTATGGACATGGCGATACCAAATATGTGTACTGTTATTGTTTATTATTTTATTTACATAAATATGTGTTAAATATCAGGAACGCAGGATGCAGTGACTAGCAGGAGGCAGAGCAAGAGTTAACAGGTTTATTACAGGGGATACTCCACGCAGGGAGAGTGTAAGGGGTATAAAAGGTAAGGTTCATTATAGTAACAGAGAGAGAATAAATGTTCATATAACAGGTGAACTTATCAGTCTGAAGTTTCCGGATGGTGAAGGCTTGAAATCCCATGGTGGCGCCGCAAGTGACACGAGAAGTCTCTGGCCTGATCCTGTAGGAAAGTGAGGCACTGTCTCCTGACGGCAGCGGCGTATCCTGGCTCCCCTAGGCGCAGCCTCACAGTCTCGGGTCGAAGCACATGATGCGGCGTAGTCTGTGGAAACGCCGGAGAACAACTGGGTTCAGAGGAGGGGGCCGGGGTTATGCTACCTGGCTCTGCGTGTTCCTCCCGGTCAGAAATTGTCTGCGGCACGGGACGTCTTCTCTGTGTCACAGGTGAGCAGGCACACAGTCACAAGCTGCTCACAGTCAGTAGGCACGGGAGCTGGCAATATGCAGCACAGTCCTGTACTCTGGCATCTCTCTGTGGAGAGTGAAGCAACCTTCTCCTGGTGCGCACGCTGTCTTCCCGCCAAGAGACCTGCATTGGCGAGCTATGTCCCTTTTAAGTCTGACCCGCTGCCTGCAGTCGAGTGCAAAGGTCTGTCCTGGTCAGAAAGCTCTCCACCCGGCAACAGTGGTGACAGTCCCAATAGTTCCGGACCTGACAAGAGAGAGGTACCACTGGAACGGTCCCTCTCCCTACAATCCCCCTCTCCTTTTGCTAGCCATTCCACAGTTGAGGGTTCTTGTAAAACGCGTGACTTTTCTTTTTGAACAGTTCGTTGCCAAATAAATTGGTCTTGATTATATCGATTGGGGGGTATTCCGGCTGTTGTTCGTTCAGAGTGCCGTAAATCAGAATGAGTGTAGTTAAACCTCCACCAGGGGGAGCTGGTGAGGGAAGAGAGGTTACACACAGAGTAGCAACACTGAGCAACCGCACAGGTGTCACAGGTAACAAGAGAATGATCAGACAAACCGAGTCAGAAACGATCAGGAGCAGATGTACCAGAAGTAGTAGCAATACACGTAGTCAAAATACCAAGCCGAGGGTCAAAAAGCCAAACATGAGCGTGGGGTCCAAAAACATGAGACGGAAGACGTGGTTGGGGTACAAGCTGGAGAATCCAAAGCCAGAGAATGTAGCAGCAGAGATGAATACCAAGAGATGGCGTCAGAGATCATTCCAGGTCATACACGTGGATACAAGTCAAAGGCAGGAGGATCACCAAGGTACAAGGGTCAGAGGCTCTAAACTGGAAGCTTAAGCTATCACTAACACTGCTCAGCAGGCTGTGACAGACTGAAATAGCCCAGCTAGCTCCAGAACGAGGCCGAGGAGATTAACCCCCCCATGACCAGTTCAGAGTTATAACAACAGAAAATAAACTCCGGACTGGGCCATGACAATGAGTAGTTGAGTCACCTTGAGAGGTCGAGTCGAGTTGTATAGGAGAGCGGTAGTTCACCTGTTCCTACTGAGGCAGACCACTCAGGAACCTCGGATTATTGTCCGGATTGAACATCTTCGGGTGGTCGTTCAAGACCTTCTCTTCACAATTCACTGAAACTGGTGGAGATATTTCTAGAGCATTTTGTACCTCTTCCACTCGTACAGAATCCCTGGACAGACAGGGCCGAAGCATTTTCTGGTGAACTATTCGAGTAATAGAATTCACTCCCTCTTCAGACTGGATCTCGTATACAGGTCCTTCAGAGTTGACTCGCCGCTTCACCTGATACGGGTTCATCTCCCACCAGCTTTCCAGTTTGTCTCGAGGATGTTTCTCATGTACTAGTACACGGTCCCCTACCTGGAGATCTGTCCCCCGCTGCGGAGTCCTCTCCAAATTCTTGGAATCTGGTCCGCTCAAGGCGATGCAAAGTTGGCGGTGTTCTCGAACCCAGGTGGACACCCCCCATCTGTGGGTAGTCCTCTAGATCCAGCTCCAGCTCAGTAATCTCTTTCCCTGAGCGACCAAATAACAAGGTGTATGGCATATAACTGGTGGTTCGATGTGTTCAATTATTATATACCCATACTAATTCTGCTACGTACTCAGGCCACCGGGCTTTACGGTCTTCCATCAGGTTTCTCAACTTTTGAATTAACATCCTATTGAACCGCTCATAGGTTTCATTTCCCTGAGGATGATACCGGGCGGTGCGAGGCTTCTCAATATGGTAAATACCGTGTAATTCTTCCATCACCTTCCCTAGGAAGCAGGCCCCCTGGTCAGAATGAATAAGCTTTGGACATCCGTAGACTTGAATGAAATTTTTACAGATGGCAAGCGCGGCGGACTCCGCAGTGTGATCATGTGTCGGGGTCACAACAGCGAACTTCGTGAAGTGGTCCGCCATTACCAGACAATGTTCGTACCCTTGATGAGCTGGCCCGATAGTCTATCATTAACAGTTAAAGGGGGCAGAAATCACAATAGTTTGAGTGGGAGCTCTCTGCTCTGATGGTTTTGCTAACTCACAACTCTTGCATAGCCGACAAGTCTCTTCCACTATAGCCTTCAGTCGAGGATGGTAAACTAACCATTATAACCACTGAAAAATCTCTTGTCCAAAATGTGCTCTTCTTTCATGTGCCTCTGTGGCCACCTTGGGTTACAGCGTCTCTGGGATTACCACTTGCCAGGTGACATGTAGTTCCCGTTGTAATTGGACCTTTCGATACAGCGATCTGTTCATCATTTGAAGAAGCTCCCTCCATTGCAGAATCCGCAGAATCTCTGGGGATAGGGCATTTCTCTCTTCTAGACTGGGCAGCCACTTTGACCTCACCCACTGTCTCAGTTGGGCAAGCTCACCATCTTCCTGCTGCAACCGGACCCACTCATCACGGGCCCGCCCCAAGACACCCTACCGGGCCAACACTTGCACCTGTTCCTGCGTTGCTACCGTCCTGGCAGATTCTCGGAACTTGAGGATTTTCTCATCTTCTAATTCCTCATCCCTATTTCGCCCAGGCTTTGCATGTTTCTCCCTGGATAAAGTGTCAGCATGAGTATTCTCAGCCCCTCTTTTGTAGGTGATCTTATATCGAAATTTTGCCATTTTAGCCACCCATCATTGCTCCAGAGCTACCAGCTTCGCATTTTCCAGATGAGCCAGAGGGTTGTTATCAGTGCGCACCAATACTTCCAATCCGGACAAGTATTCTGTGAACCTATCCGTCATCACCCACACCAACGCCAGCAGCTCTAACTTGAAGGAACTGTAATTGTCCGGATTTTGTTCGGAATCATGAAGGGACCGACTCGCATAAGCGATCACCTTCTATCTTCCGTCCTGCATCTGCATCTGCGACAACACAGCCCCAAGTTCATGAAATGTGGAGAATGAACAATTGAGAAAAGTCCGCATATGTCAATACAGGTGCTTCTGTCAATGCCTTCTTCAGGTCTTGAAAGGCCTTCTCCTGTCGTTCTTCCCAAAGAACAGTCCATTTTTTTGCGCCCAAGGGCACTCCCCTTAAAAGTTCCAGCAGTGAATTCACTATGCGGGCAAAATTCCTCACGAAATGCCAGTAATACCCGGTCAGTCCCAAGAATGCTCGTACGTCTTTCACCGTCCTCGGTGTGGGCCAATCTTGTATCACAGCAACCTTCTCTCGAGATGGTCTTGCCCCTTCAGCAGAGACAACATGACCCAAGTACTCAATTTGAGTGCGGAACAGATGACATTTCTGAGGTTTCACTTTTAGTACGTGTCTTTGAAACACCTGTTACAGTCTTTGTAAATGGTCCTCAAATGAAGCAGCATACACTTTAATGTCATCAAAATAGATGAGCGTGGATTCAAAATGTAAATCGCCTAAACACCTCTCCATTAACCGTTGGAATGTTCCAGGACCACTGGCTAAAATGAACGGCATCCGATTAAATTCATACAGTTCCATGGGAAGTATAAAGGCTGTCTTTGGCCAGTCCTGCTCCAACATTGGTACTTGCCAGTAGCCGCTGGCGAGGTCCAATGGTGAAAAGAATTTGGCTTTTCCCAATGCAGGCAAAGATTCTTCAATCCTGGGTAACGGATATGAGTCTTTCACAGTACAGGCATTGAGTTTACGATAGTCCACACAAAAACGCAGTGTGCCGTCCTTCTTCCGGACTAATACTATAGGGGCAGCCCACGGACTTTGGCTCTCCCTTATGACCCCTTTCTGCAGCATCTGACTTAGCATACTTTTCACCTCTTGGTATAGTTGGGGAGGACTTTGTCAATATAGTTCTCTTATGGGTGTGGCGTTTTCTGTTGAAATCTCATGAGTGATTGCTATAGTGCAGCCGAAAACCTCCTCATGACGTGCAAACATGTCCCGATACCGCCCCAGTAGAGCCTTCACCTGCTGAATCTGTAGTGGAGTAAGGTCTGTCAGCTAGGCTCGCATCTGTTCCAATATGTCATCTTTCCTGGATATGCTGGAGCTCTGGCGTCAGAGAAGTATCTACTGCCACAGTCCAAGGGTTTCCCTACTTTACCATTAGCTGCACAGCCTGGGGGGTTTCACTTCTTCTGGCATGCCCATAATCCGAGCTACTTCACTTCTAGGAGATATTGTGATGTCCTGTTCTCCCAAATTGACACAGCGTATGGGGACCGTTTCGTCACGAACAATGGCTAATGTACGCACCACAAGGAGACCTAGGGGTAGTTGTCCCATAGTGGATGGCTCGATTTGGGTCTCCACTCCTTCTAGAGGTGTACAAGCCCGGACAGGCAAGGTCAGCATGGTCTGCCCTGGCGGCAAAACGAGTTTAGCAGAGGCTGGAATGATCACTTTTCCCAGCATCCCTCAGTCACTGGAGGACTCATGAGCTTGAGCAATGCGAGTCAACTGTTGGAAAACTCTTCTCTGGGGAGTGTGTGGGCTCCACTGCATCAGAGTTACATAAGAGGGCTCATTGATGAGGAGACTCCCAAACTCCTTTAACACATTCTTCCCCATGGTAACGGCATGTCTGTTACCTACTTCTCCATGGGTCAGCACCACACCCTTCCGTCCCAGATAGTTATCTGCATCCACACCACTACTGCGACCAGAATAGGCAAATGATTGGCATCTGTCAACTTTATCACTGGGCCCCACTCAGGCTGGCATTGCCTCAGGAAAATGTCGCCGGAAGTAGTTTTCAGGCATCGTAGTCACCTGCGAGCCTGTATCTACCAGCCAACGTACGTCTCGACTGTCCATTTTGGCCCAGACAAGAGGGCACATTGAGACTAGATTTGTGGGACTTCATATACTCCTTTGTGACTGTTCAGGCTCCAGGCGGCATCCACCAGGCTCGGAGCCCAATAGTTTAATAAACAGCGTTGTTGGGGTCTACCCCATCGTGGGCACTCCCGAACTACATGTCCAATCTCTCCACAATTAAAGCAGGTGAGGGTTCTCTGTCGACGGAACATCCATGATTCGCGATGGAGATCTGGGTCATCCCTGCCCCTGACGGATTCGAGGTACCTCCTGACTTCTTCACATCAGCCAGCTCCCTTCTAATATCTTGGAGTTCCTTCTGCAATTCTTCCACCCATTGTGGCTCAGTGATCATGTTTACAGATACCTCTCCTCTCCGTACCTTCCCTATTGGGACTGTCACCCCCTGCTCTTGTTCACGTGTGTGTGCTTTGCTTCCTATCTCAGGAAAGGTCATGCGAGGGTTCACCCGCAAGCGCTCCCGCAGAGCCTGTTTTGTCAGTATGTCCTGTAAGTCTGTCACCAATTGGTCTCGCACCAGTACGTCAGTAGGGCCTATGCCTATGCCTCTTTCCTAACGACAGCAGTATGTATCTCCTGGACAGCGTTCATGTACTGAGTTACAGTCTCCCCCTCTCTTTGCATATGGCTAAATAGACGCATCCTCAACTCCCCTATGTCCGTGGGGTCCCCTTCAAAATTTGTAGCACCTTGTTAAAGGTGCCTCGCTCTCTGGGAGGCCTCTCCATCTAAAGCCATCATGGCCACTTTGGCTTCCAATGCAGTGGTCAAGGGGTGCATTCTCATCATCCCCCTAATGCGTTCAGTCCAGCTCCATTACATAGTATTGCTCCCCGTAGACTTAGGGAGGTTGTTCAACATTGCCCCCAGAGAAATGCTAAACCTAGGGCCGACTCCAGTGGCTTGATCTGCCGCCTCCGTGCTGTTAGACTACATCCTGCCGACTACGGTAAGTGTTAAATAGCAGGAACGCGGGATCCAGTGACGAGCAGGAGGCAGAGCAAGAGTTAATGGGTTTATCACATGGGATACTCCACGCAGGGAGAGTGTAAGGGGTATAAAAGGTAAGGCTCATTATAGTAACAGAGAGAGAATAAATGTTCATATAACAGTCTGAAGTTTCCAGATGGTGAAGGCTTGAAATCCACGGTGGCGCTGCAAGTGACACGTGAAGTCTCTGGCCTGATCCTGTAGGAAAGTGAGGCACTGTCTCCTGACGTCAGCAGTGTATCCTGGCTCCCCTAGGCGCAGCCTCAAGGTCTCGGGGCGAAGCACACGACGAGGAGTATGTGGCACCGCCGGAGAACAACTGGGTTTGGAGGAGGGGCCGGGGTTATGCTACCTGGCTCTGTGTGTTCCTCCCGGTCAGAACTAAGTCGCGCGCCAGCAATAGTCAGTGTTACGGCACGGGACGTCTTCTCTGTATCAGAAGTGAGCGGGCACACAGTCACAAGCTGCTCACAATCAGTAGGTGGGGGAGCTGGTAAAATGCAGCACGGTCCTGTACTCTGGCATCTCTCTGCAGAGAGTGAATCAACCTTCTCCTGCTGTGCATGCTGTCTTCCCGCCAAGGGCCCTGCATTGGTGCGCACCGTCCCTTTTAGGTCTGTTTCACATTTCCGTTTCTTGTCGTCAGTCAAAATCCGCCAATTTTAGAAAAAAACGGATCAGCCAAAAAAGGGGCGGATCCGTTTTTTCCCCCCATAGACTTACATTAGTGGTGGATCCGCCAAGATTTTGACGGATCCGCCAAGATTTTAGCGGCTCCCGGGCAGATGAGACGGACCCGGCAACGTTTTTTTGCCTTGACGGTCCGCTATTTTTAAGTGCCCATGCTCGGAAGCTTTACTCCGGGAGGCATTTTAACCATGAAATGCCGTTCCGGTAGCGGCGAAAATTTTTTTTTTTCTCTCTCTCCCCCCCCAGGCTACGGTTCCTTTAAAATGCAGACTTCGGCGGATCCGTCAAAACAACGGTCCGGTGGCACCTGTTGGTGTCTTTTTTACGGATTGCAACTGACAGCAAAAACGTTAGTGTGAAACAGGCCTTAAGTCGAGTGGAAACGTCTGTCCTGGTCAAAAAGCTCTCCCCCCCAACAACAGTGGTGACAGCCCCAATAGTTCCGGCCCTGATACGAGAGCGGTATCACTGGCCCGGTCCATCTCTCTACATTTGTATTTATTGAAAAAATATTTGTTTGTTTTTTCTTTATTTGGGGATTTTTTTAAAAAAAATATTTTGACACTTTTTAAGATTATTTTTTTTAACTTAACTTTTTTACATTGTCCCAGTATGGGACATTACTGTATAACATCAGATCACTGATCTGATATTCTGCAATGTATCTGAACAGACATTGACATGCGCCATCTTGCAGCCGGGGTCTCCATGGAGACCATCAGGACAACGCTATGGCATTGTGTTGCCCTGATGGAAGTGCGCAGGCAGCCCCTCTATGTCGCTGTGACTAATGACAGCGGCATCAGAGGGGTTAAATGCACGTGATCGGTGCTAGCATCGATTGTGTGCGTTGCTGCAGGGTGTCAGCTGTCAGATACAGCTGACACCCGCACCCGATTGCCGCAGCGCTCAGCGTGAGGCCGCGCGATCGGTGTGCCATACTAGTACTGCTGTTTGCAGGAACGCAGTACTCGCAGAGCAGTACTAGTATGGCGCAAAAGCCATCCCACCAGCATCAAGGTGTACTCAATCAGGACGGTCCTAACCTCTAATATTAAAACCTTACCATGCATCATAGTGATGTCATTGTGAATAAGGGCCTTATAATAGGGCCTTAGGCTGGTTTCACACTAGCGTTTTTTTGCGCTGCGTTTTTGCGCATACATGCGCATGCGTCCTTTTCCCCTATCTTTAACATGGGTGCGCATGGTCTAGCATTTACATGCGTTCGTACGCGTTTTACGTGCGCATGCGTTTTATTGTAGTGTGCGCCCAAGCGCGCCGGATGCTACCTGTTACATTTTTGGTCCGTCCGACCTGTCTCAAAAAAACGCATGCGCACAGAATGCGCAAAAAAACAAATTACAGTCTATGGGAACGCAGATGTGCGCATGGACATGCGCACGTCTGCGTTTAAAAACACATGCGTTTTAAGAATAAAAATGGCTAAAAAATGGTTAAAACACATGCGCAAAAAAGCAGCAAACGCATACAAAACGCATACAAAACGCATGATGCGTTTTTTGTATGCGTTTGCACTGCGCAAAAACGCAGCGCAAAAAAACAGTAGTGTGAAACTAGCCTTACCCCAAGACCTGGGTGTGGCTTGTGTCTTTCCCTATGGCCTGGGTGTGGCTTCTGCTTTACCACCATGACATAGGTGTGGCTTGTGTCTTTCCCTATGACCTGGGCGTGGCTTCTGCCTTATCCCATCACCTGGATGTGGCTTGTGTCTTTCCTTACTATCTGGGCATGGCTTCTGCCATGCTCTATGACCTGGGTGTGGCTTCTGCCATGCTCTATGACCTGGGTGTGGCTTCTGCCTTATCCCATGATCTGGGTGTGGCTTGTGTCTTTTTCTATTACCTGGGTGTAGCTTCGACCTTATCCCAGAACCTGGGTGTCGCTTGTCTTTCCCTATGACTTGGGTGTGGCTTGTGTCTTTCCCCATGATCTGGGTGTGGCTTGTGTATTTCCCTATGACCTGGGTGAGGCTTCTGCCTTACCCCTCTGCCTTACCCCATGACCAGGGTGTGGCTTGTGTCTTTCCCTATGACCTGAGCGTGGCTTCTGCCTCACCCAATGACCTGCGTGTGGCTTGTGTCTTTACCTATGACCTGGGCGTGGCTTCTGCCTTGCTTAGTATTTATGGGGGCATGAAGATCAGGAAATACTTGAGCTTTGGGAATAAGCTCTTCACCTTGTAGAAGCGACGACAAGGTAGACGATTTTACTTGGTTCCATTCTCAGTACGTCCAGTTCAGTCACGGAGGCAACATAGGGTTCGTTACAGAGTACATCTTTTACTCTCCCTGTGCTTTCCCTCGCTTCTTCCGGAATGTCCCAGGGTCGTACCGACATGTCCGGTACTGCAGCGTTCCTTCTGTTTAGCCTCACTAACTTCAGCAGTTCCCCTTTCCATTTCGACCCAGACATAAGGGCATCTGCCCACGTAGTTGGCTGCCACATATTGAAGCTGCCCTGCATTCCTTTGCTGCTGTGACCTTCAGCCCGCGGGCCCTGGCCGACTGGGCTACTGGCTTAAACATTACGTTGCCAACTGCCCTGTAAAGGCTCTCAGGCCCTACTGACTAAAATGGGGGAAACTCACAGTTGGCTCCTCCTATATTAGCTATTCGCTACCCTAATCTAGGTGTGCTTATGGGTCCCCATCCAGTGAGCTAACTTAAGTACTGCACTTTCCCTACAACATACATATTGTTACACCCGGTCCCCGTCCTGGCACTGCGCCCAGGTCTGCCGCTGTTACACCTGGCCCCTGTCCTGGCGCTGCGTCCAGGCCTGCCGCTGTTCTCCATTCTGGGCACTCACCTCGAGCCTCTCATGCTGCTGCTCAGCGTTCTGTCCTCCCTCCTGCCTCCTCCTCCTGGCGTCCTGTGAGGAGATCTGTAGCTAAGACTATTAGGGCACGCCCGCCCACTCTCTTGCCTTCTTAAAGGGGCAGCGTGCATTATTCAAAAAATGCAATCAACCAATGGCAGCGCACTGGCTGCTATTTCTGGCCTCTCCTCCATAGGGAGAGCGCCGGAGCAACAAGTATTTATAATTGCTACATCCGGTTCTCATGCTTACCTGTCTGCGCTGCATCTGCAGTCTCTGTGCATTGTCTAATGCTCTCTATTTCCACAGCATATCAGTATCCTGTGTTACCTGGTTATATCAGCAACCATCTGGGCCTAAGCCACCTCGTTCCGCCTACAGCCATCCGAGTCCAAGGACTGTGTGAAGGTCACTGGAACCGACTCCTAACCAAATAACCGGATCCAGGACCCAGCGCATTACGGACTCTACTGTAACCTTTGTTATCCCTTTTGGTCCCGCTGGGACAGCTGCCACGTGTTCGGGGTCTAACTGGAGGTAGCACCTGTGTCCTCCGGGTATTCCATTCTGGCCCTGCCTGAGGGGCTTTACTACGGGTGCCCGGGGCTCACTAGTCACGCCCCCTTCGGAGCCCCCCCGGACCGTGGTTCCGAGGTTCCACTTAAAAAATGAAAACGAATGTGAACTTCACCATCTCTGCCTCCGCTTCCATTCATTACAGATTGCTCCGGCCATGGAATCCGCTGGACCCCAGAGGCCTCCGACGCTGGAGTTGTACCAAGAGGTGACCCGTTTAAGAGATCAACAGGATAAAATCACGACATATCTACATAACCTGTCCATCCGCATGGATTCTCTGCAGAACCCGGCTGCTCCTGATTCACCTAGAAACACCCAGGTACCTGCTGTCTTGACAAGCAAGGGCTCCCGCCTGGCGGCTCCTACCCGCTTCCATGGTGATCCCACTCAGTGTCGGGGTTTTCTCAATCAGTGTACCCTACACTTCGAAATATTGGGGCATATGTTTGCTTCTGACCGTGCCAAAGTGGGCTTCATTATGTCACATCTAGCAGGAGAGGCTCTCGCCTGGCTGAATCCATTATGGGAGAGAGGAGACCCGCTGGTTAATGATCTTCAATCTTTCCCAGAAACTTTTCGCAGGACCTTTGATGAAACTGGCCAGGTCACGTCGACCGCTTCTGCCCTGCTTCGCTTACGCCAAGGAACCCTCACGGTGGCTCAGTATGCTGTTCCGTTCCGCACCCTCTCGTCTGAGTTATCCTGGAACAATGAGGCCTTGCTGAAAATTAAGGATGAGCTGGCGATCGGGACAGGCCTACCATCTTGGATGACCTGATTTCCTTGGCGACCCGGATTGACCTGCGTTTTCAGGAGCGTTCCATGGAGATTAAGCGTGACAGGAGGTCCTACCACCTGGACTCTAATTCTTCCAAGATGTCTACCTCATCCTCTTCTCCCGAAGCTATGGAGGTAGATCGAGTAAGTCTGGCCAGCCGCCGCCAGGAGGCGCGTCGCAAAAACAGAAGCTGTCTGTACTGTGGTAGTTCCGAACACCTGATCCGCTCCTGTCCAAAGAAGTCGGGAAACTCCTGTGCCTAGGCTCGGTAGGAGAGGCCACCATAGGTAGAGAACGTTCCTCTCCTTCGTTGCAGATCTCAGTCTCCGTGTTACGGCGGCGGAACACGCTTAAAAAAATATAAATAAGCGTGTTCGCCGCCCGGGGTCCACCGTGCGGCAGATGGAAAGACCGCTGCTAACAGAGGCAGAGCACTACGGCTTTAGTGTGCACTGGGTATAACTGCACCCAATATGCACTGAGGCAAGCTCTGTTCACACACAGAGCTGCCCGCACAGAGTATACAATAACGCTTATTTGGCTTGTATCCTAAGTCATACTACAAGACTCGTTAAAGGGTTGATTGTGACTTGTAGGATCGCTACTACCAATAGGTGGCGCTGTAGAGTAAAAGTCCTCTTTCTTTCTGAAGAGGCAATTTGCATACAATAACGCTGAGTCTGTTCTATGTCACAGACTGACAGCAACACAGATACGGTATTTAAGGTCACAGGAGTAGCCTTAAACCGCAGGACTACTCCGTCTAGACCTACCGTAACAAAAGATGCGGAACGTCGCAACTGCGAACGTTCGAAAGACTGCAACCGCAGCGCGGTGTGCACGGAGCACCAGAGGAGACACCGCAAACTCGCTGGCGCGATGCAGGACGCTAGCTGCTGGAAAAGTATAGCTGGAGCGCGCTGACGCTAGCGCTGCTACTGGCGGCTGCCCAATCACTCACACAATCGTAATATCGGAGGAAAGGGGTTTCATAATAAGTCAGTCACCAGTCCAAGCATCCATCACCATACATACAGCAGCAGTATGAAAATACTAGCGCATGGCATAGCGGCCATGCGCACTTTTTATACCGTACGGGACCTGCCAGAAATCTCCAGAGCCCTGAGCATAACCAATCAAATCAGGAGCAGGACCTGAGCAGCTGACTCCTGAACTCCAATGAGAGCTAGTCCCGTGAGCATGCTCAGAAGCTGGAACAAAGGACTTAGCCTCTGGAAACAAATGTGTGGATCTGGATTCCCGCATAGGCATTATAGAACCCAGATTCCTAACATTACCCCCCCTCCTAGGGCCCCCTCCTCCCTGAACCCTCCGGTCCACCAACCTGTGCCCGACAGAGGTACAGGTCTCAGACTCGTCAAAAGGCGAGCCTGATGTCCCGGTAGGTGAAACCGAAAAGCGGGACACACGGACGGTATCAGGAGACGCCAGATCGCCAGGTCTCAGGAGGGATACCCGGGAGACAATGGGAGTTTTAGGAGATGGCCGCTGTGTAACGACGGGTGTAGCCACACTCCGTTCGGGAAGACTATCCCGAGCACATAGGGTGCATGCCCAAATAAATTTCTTTACGTCCCGAGCCCTGTGCGGCCACCAATACGCACCGGCCAAAGACTTCGTGGTCTGCATATAGCCACGATGGCCGTCTGCATTGGGCGCGTGTGCCCACGAGAGGACTTTAGGCTGCTGGCAAGGAGGGACGAAGGTCTCGCTTACCGGCTCACAGTCAGAGCATTGCGGGAAACTGTCTTCCTGGGAAACAGCTAGTAGGTGGTGACAACCGCATACAGGCTCTTGAACCGGACATGTCTCAGACATGGCGCGAGACACCTCCACGTGCTCGGGTGGCGGAACCTCTGATTCAGATACCTCCAGAGGCTCAAAAAATTTGGGAGCCGGAGTACCTCTCCGTTTGGAGTGTGCTCGCTCCAAACTGCGCTCCGAAAAACGGAGGTCAATCCGCGAGGAGATTGATATTAACTCCTCGAGATTGGTAGGAATTTCTCTCGTGGAGAGAGCATCCTTTACATGCTCCGCTAATCCCTTCCAGAACACAGGAATTAGAGCCTTGTCAGACCACTCCAACTCGGACGCCAGTGTCCGAAAACGGACGGCGTATTGACTGACCGAGAGTGATCCTTGGGACAAGGCGAGCAATTTAGAGAGGTATCATGTGTGACCCGTGGACCCAGAAAGACCTGCCTGATAGCAGTTAACAAATTAGCTGCGGTCCGGATATCCGGGTCACCACACTCCCATAATGGTGTGGCCCATTCCAGCGCCTTGCCCGACAGTAGGGATATAATAAAGGCCACCTTGGCCCGCTCTGTAGGGAATTGCGCAGCCAGCAGCTCCAGGTGAATCGAGCACTGGCTGATAAAACCTCTACAGGAGGCGCCATCCCCAGAATATTCTTCGGGTAACGGGAGGCGGGTAACTGTCGGTGCAAGGGCGGACATGGACATACGCCCAACCGCGTCCGTAAGGGCTTGGACAGCAGCATCTGTGGCCTGCGAAGCTGCGAGAGCTCTCTCAAGGGTAGCAAGACGAGCCTCGAGCTGACGCACAAGCTGTAACAGCTGCTGCTGGTCTGCCATCTTTAGCCAGACCCTGGCGCTAGTATTATGTTACAGCGGCGGAACACGCTTAAAAAAATATAAATAAGCGTGTTCGCCGCCCGGGGTCCACCGTGCGGCAGATGGAAAGACCGCTGCTAACAGAGGCAGAGCACTACGGCGGTAGTGTGCACTGGGTATAACTGCACCCAATATGCACTGAGGCAAGCTCTGTTCACACACAGAGCTGCACGCACAGAATATACAATAACGCTGAGTCTGTTCTATGTCACAGACTGACAGCAACACAGATACGGTATTTAAGGTCACAGGAGTAGCCTTAAACCGCAGGACTACTCCGTCTAGACCTACCGTAACAAAAGATGCGGAACGTCGCAACTGCGAACGTCCGAAAGACTGCAACCACAGCGCGGTGTGCACGGAGCACCAGAGGAGACACCGCAAACTCGGCGCGATGCAGGACGCTAGCTGCTGGAAAAGTATAGCTGGAGCGCGCTGACGCTAGCGCTGCTACTGGCGGCTGCCCAATCACTCACACAATCGTAATATCAGAGGAAAGGGGTTTCATAATAAGTCAGTCACGAGTCCAAACATCCATCACCATACATACAGCAGCAGTATGAAAATACTAGCACATGGCATAGCGGCCATGCGCACTTTTTATAGCGTACGGGACCTGCCGGAAATCTCCAGAGCCCTGAGCATAACCAATCAAATCAGGAGCAGGACCTGAGCAGCTGACTCCTGAACTCCAATGAGAGCTAGTCCCATGAGCATGCTCAGAAGCTGGAACAAAGGACTTAGCCTCTGAAGACAAATGTGTGGATCTGGATTCCCGCATAGGCATTATAGAACCCAGATTCCTAACACTCCGTGACCTGCGGAGCAATCAAATTTTCTGGACTCTGTCTGTTGGACTCCGGAGCCGCCGGAAGCTTTATCCAGCAGGCGCTTGTGGATCGCTACCACTTACCAGTTCAGGCTCTTCCTAACCCATTGCGGGTAACCGCTGTCGATGGCCAGCCTCTGACCGAACCCGTCCAGTTCCAGACTGAGCCAGTGGAACTCCGGGTAGGTCTTATGCATTCTGAAAGAATCCATTTTTATGTGTACCCTGGTTTGTCTCACCCCTTGCTTCTAGGTTTGCCTTGGTTTCAGAAACCAGTCCTTAATTGGAGAACAGGCGAAATTCTACGTTGGGGAGATTCCTGCTTGGACCGTTGTTTAACCCGGATTGAACCAGCTTCACCCCCGGTCCAACCTGCTACCCTGCCTGGATTACCATCCGCTTACTGATCCTTCTCGGATGTCTTCGGGAAAAAGGAGGCTGAAAAACTCCCCCCCACAGGTTGTATGACTGTCCAATAGACCTTCTTCCTGGAACATCTCCTCCCCGTGGGAGAGTTTACCCTCTTTCCCAGGCAGAGACTCAGGCTATGTCGGACTGCATCCAGGAGAACTTGGCCAGAGGGTTTATCCGAAAATTGTCGTCACCGGCAGGAGCAGGCTTCTTCTTCATGAAGAAAAAGGACGGATCCCTGCGGCCATGTATCGATTACCGAGGACTGAAACAGATAACGGTAAAAAACAGGTACCCTTTGCCTCTAATTTCAGAACTGTTTGACCGTCTCCAAGGGGCCAGGATCATCACCAAGCTGGATCTCAGAGGGTCTTACAATTTGATCCGAATCAGAGATGGAGACGAATGGAAAACAGCCTTCAACACCCGTGATGGCCACTACGAGTACCTGGTAATGCCGTTTGGTCTAAGCAATGCTCCCGCTGTTTTCCAAGAGTTCGTCAATTACATTTTCAGGGATATGCTTTACACTTGTGTTGTTGTCTACCTAGACGACATTCTGATTTTTTCTACTGACTTGGTCTCGCATCGCAGACAAGTGCGCTTGGTCTTACAGAGGCTCAGGGAGAACAGACAGTACGCCAAGTTTGAAAAGTGCCTCTTTGAACAATCCTCTTTGCCTTTCCTCAGTTACATTGTTTCCTCCACAGGATTAAAAATGGATCCAGAGAAGTTATCGGCTGTACTCAAGTGGCCTCGTCCGTCTGGGTTGAAGGCCATACAGCGATTCCTGGGCTTCGCCAACTACTACAGGCAATTCATTCCTAACTTCTCTACCTGCGTGGCGCCCATCTCAGCTCTAACCCGGAAAGGTACAAATCCGAAGGATTGGCCTCCTGAGGCTGAGGAGGCCTTTGTTTCTCTCAAAAAGGCCTTTGCTGTCGCACCTGTTGTTCATCGTCCTAACTCCAATGAACAATTTTTTCTTGAGGTCGATGCCTCTTCAGTAGGTGCGGGAGCTGTACTAACCCAGAAATCGTCCTCCGGGCGAATGCACTTCCTGTGGTTTTTTTTCCAAGGTTTTTTCTTCCGCAGAGAGGAATTATTCTGTTGGAGATCAGGAATTGTTGGCTATCAAATTGGCTCTGCAGGAGTGGAGGCATCTTCTAGAAGGAGCTCTTCATCAGGTAGCCATATACACTGATCACAAAAACCTTGCTTACCTCCAAACTGCACAAAGGCTGAATCCTCGTCAAGCCCGCTGGGCTTTGTTTTTTGCTCGTTTTAACTTTGTTCTTCATTTTCGCCCAGCTGACAAAAATGTCAAAGTAGATGCACTTTCCAGAGCCTTTCTACCTCCTGATCAAGAAGAAGAACCGCAGCACATCATTGAACCCTCAAGGTTAGTCGCGGTCGCTTCTACTGATCTTGCCCGGCTACCTCCCGGGAAAACTTTCGTGTCAGCTTCTGAGCGTACTCGTGTCCTTCGGTGGGGTCACTCGTCCAAGTTGGCTGGTCACGCCGGCCAGAGAAAGACTCTCATCACCCGGTACTACTGGTGGCCTGCCATGGCTAAGGACATTCTGGAGTACGTCACAGCCGGTCCTTCCTGTGCTCATAACAAGACGGCCAAGCATCTACCCGCAGGTAGGCTTCAGCCTCTTCCAATTCCGTCTGCTCCCTGGCAACATATCGCGATGGACTTCATCACAGATCTCCCGATCTCATCTGGCTGTTCTGTGGTGTGGGTAGTGGTGGATCGCTTCTCTAAAATGGCTCACTTCGTTCCACTACCCGGTCTTCCAACTGCTCCTGAGTTGGCGGACCTGTTCATCCGGCACATCTTCCATCTCCATGGTTTCCCTCTCCACATCGTGTCCGACAGAGGAGTCCAGTTCACCTCAAGATTCTGGAGAGCAGTTTGTAAACTGGTAAGAATTGAACTGGATTTTTCCTCAGCGTACCATTCCCAGACCAATGGACAAGTGGAGAGGACAAATCAAATCCTGGCTGGATTCCTGCGTCACTTTGTCAACGCCCATCATGACGACTGGGTAGACTTACTGTCCTGGGCTGAATTTTCTTACAACAATCAAGTAAGTGAATCTTCTGGAAAGTCTCCCTTTCAGATTGTCTTTGGATTGCAACCCGGAATACCTCTTCTCATCTCCGGATCATCTGGCGGTCCAGCTGCCAATACTTTCTCCGAAGATTTTTCTAAGGTCTGGAGGGATACCAAAACTGCTCTGGAGAAAGCCTCCCAGCGTATGAAAAGGCATGCGGACAAGAGACGTTTGGATGCACCTATCTTTCGCCCCGGAGACAAGGTATGGCTCTCTTCTAAGTACATCCGGTTAAAGATGTCATCCTACAAATTGGGTCCCCGGTTCATCGGACCATTTGAGATCTTGAGACAAATCAATCCAGTCTCGTACAAGCTGAAGTTGCCCATTTCCCTACGTGTGCCTAACTCCTTTCATGTTTCTTTCCTCTAACCAGTAGTTTTGAGTCCCTTCTTTAAGGATCCGGGTACCACTCCTGACCCTGTCTCGGAGGATGATGTTTTTGAGGTAAAACATATCCTGGCCGTAAAAAAAAGTAAGGGGTAAGACCTACTACCTGGTGGACTGGAAGGGTTTTGGTCCTGTGGAGAGATCTTGGGAGCCTAGGGAGAACATCCAGGCTCCTCTTCTCCTTAAAAGGTTCTACGCAGGCTTGAAGAAGAGGGGGTGTAAAGAGGGGGATACTGTTACACCCAGTCCCCGTCCTGGCGCTGCACCCAGGTCTGCCGCTGTTACACCTGGCCCCCGTCCTGGCGGTGCGTCCAGGCCTGCCGCTGCTCTCCGTTCTGGGCACTCACCTCGAGCCTCTCATGCTGTTGCTCAGCGTTCTGTCCTCCCTCCTGGCGTCCTGTGAGGAGATCTGTAGCTAAGACTATTAGGGCACGCCCGCCCACTCTCTTGCCTTCTTAAAGGGGTGGCGTGCATTATTCAAAAAAATTCAATCAACCAATGGCAGCGCACTGGCTGCTATTTCTGGCCTCTCCTCCATAGGGAGAGCGCCGGAGCAACGAGTATCTATCATTGCTACATCCGGTTCTCATGCTTACCTGTCTGCGCTGCATCTGCAGTCTCTGTGCATTGTCTAATGCTCTCTGTTTCCACAGCATATCAGTATCCTGTGTTACCTGGTTATATCAGCAACCATCTGGGCCTAAGCCATCCCGTTCCACCTACAGCCATCCGAGTCCAAGGACTGTGTGAAGGTCACTGGAACCGACTCCTTACCAACTAACCGGATCCAGGACCCAGCGCATTACGGACTCTGTTGTAACCTTTGTTATCCCTTTTGGTCCCGCTGGGACAGCTGCCACGTGTCCGAGGTCTAACTGGAGGTAGCACCTGTGTCCTCCGGGTATTCCATTCTGGCCCTGCCTGAGGGGCTTTACTACGGGTGCCCGGGGCTCACTAGTCACGCCCCCTTCGGAGCCCCCCGGACCGTGGTCCCGAGGTTCCACTAAAAAAATAAAAACGAATGTGAACTTCACCATCTCTGCCTCCGCTTCCATGCGTTACACATATTTACACATTACACTACACAGTAGCAGCATTACAAAACATACATGACATAACACGAACACGGGCAAGGGGAGTGGGGCACCACTTAGCCTTGGCAGACCCCTTACAGATGGCACCTTCCACATATAGACAGACACATCCGAATGTGACCGTCCCGAGAATTCACACCTCAGTCTCATGAAAAGATGGATGACATCACCTGTGTAATGACGAGGAACTCCAACCTCAGTACATGGCCGCAGCAAGATCAAATCATGTAACGCGGCGACTGCTCGGAATTAAGAAAGTGAAAATGTCCTTCTGTCACTAAATCCCCACCCTAAATTTAATGTGAATCTTGAACCGCACTCTGTGAATAGTCCCGCATACAGTACAGGAAGACGCTGACCCCATCCCCCGAAGGGCAGCTCATCCCCCGCTGGTGGCAGCTGCTAGGATATAATGGATTACAGGAGACCTCGGGACACAACCGGTAGTCCGGGGGGGGGGTGGGGGGGGGGTGGCGGGCAGGGACAGAACTGGCAGGACTGACAGCCCCACATCTGTGTGTCAGTATAAAATATGTGCTCACAAGTGGTGCGGGTGTCAGCATTACAGCACCCCTTCCTTAACCCGCGCCACCTGGTCTGCACAGGAAAATCAGCAATAAGGGATCTGTCTCTTCTAGAATGCGAGTTCTTATGATCAGCAGGGTCATCTCTCTCTCCTGTATCTTGTAAACTCTTATGATCAGTGGGGTACTCTCTTCTGTAGAGTATAAGCTCTAATGGTCAGTGGGGTCCTTTCTCTCTCCTGTAGAGTGTAAGCTCTTATGATCAGCAGGATCCTCTCTCTCCCTTAGCGATGCACCAGCGATCCCGACAACGATATGGATCGCTGGTGCATTAAAGTGGTCGCCAGTGAGCTGCCACACAGGCAGATCTCACCAGCGACATAGCAGCGGTCGGGGGTCGCTACTTACCTGTCAGACGAGGCGATCCTGACGTCATCCCGCCTGCGTCCATGCGTCGCTCGTCGGCGCCACAGGAAGCCCAGCAGGAAGCCGCCGCCGAGAAACGGCCCAGGACGTTCTCGCGCAATCAGCGATAGCCGGCGGAGGAGCCGGTCGGAGGTATCACATGTAGCGATATTGCTGCTACGTCACAAAACCAATGACGTTACTGCGATATTGCTAGCGATATCGCTATGTGTAACGGGCCCTTTAGCTCTTATGGTCAGTGGGGTTCTCTCTCCTGTGGAGTGTAAGCTCTTATGGTCAGCAGGGTTCTCTCTCTCCTATAGTGTGTAAGCTCTTATGGTCAGTGGGTCCTTTCTCCTGTAGAGTGCAAGCTCTTATGGTCAGTGGGGTGCTCTCTAGCGTAGAGTGTAAGCTCTTATGGACAGTGGGGTTCGCTCTCTCCTGTATATTGTAAGCTCTTATGGTCAGCGGGGTACTCTCTCTCCTGTAGAGTGTAAGCTCTTATGGTCAGTGGGGTCTTCTCTCTCCTGTACATTGTAAGTTCTTATGGTCAGCGGGGTCCACTCTCTCCTGTAGAGTGTAAACTCTTATGGTCAGTGGCAGGAGCGGACATACCGCATGCGCAGCTGATGCGGTTGCATCGGGACCTGGAGGTGGAGGAGGGCCCCGGCGGGACAGCTAATAATGAGGGCAATCTGGCCTGTTTATCCGCCCCCGAGGCTCCGGGGGGCCCCTGGCCAGATTGCCCTCATGTGAGGCGAGCAGGGAGAGATCCCTGCAGCTCCGCTACCAGCAAGAGAAAATGGCGGCAGAGCTGCAGTGATCCGTCCTGCTCCCTGCCCGCACTTTCTGTCACTCACACAGTCAGCAGCGAGGCAGGATGGTATCATCATTCAGCGCCGTTCCTGTGCCAGACAGAGGAAGCTGTCGGCAAAGGTGATGCTGCGGGAGAGCGTGCGGAGGTGAGAGGTGCAGAGAGGTGTGTGTGTGTCTGTGTCGCTGCGGGGGAATGTTCAGAGAGGTGAATGGTGCTCTGTGTAGGTGGAGGAGAGGATAGTGATGGGGAAAAGGCAATGATGGGGGTGACGGAGATTGCAATGATGAGGTGGTGGGGAAGAAAGCAATGATGGTGGCAGTTAAAAAGACAATGATGGGGCGGTGGGGGAGAAGGCAATGATGGAAGTGGTGGAAAGGGCAATGATGGGGGTGTTGGAGGAGAAGGCAATAATGGGGGTGATGGAGAGAGCAATGATTGAGGTGGGGGAGAGAACAATGAGGGGTGTGGGGGATTGAGATAGGAGGAAGGGGGATTTATAATGTATTGAAGAACAGAGGGAGGTGGAGGAAGACGTTATTACCGCTTATTATGTCTAACACAGTCCCTTAGTATATAGTGTACTCACTTATTATACATAGTACAGCCCCTTAGTATATAGTGTACTCACTTATTATGTAAAGCACAGTCCCTTAGTATATAGTGTACTAGTGTACTCGCTTATTATGTATAGTGCCATCCCTCAGTATATAGTGAAGTCACTTTTTATGATGCACTCCCTTATTATATAGCTTTCTCTGCTGTTATGTACAGTGCTGTCTCTTACACAGTGTATTCTTGTTATTTTTGTTATTCACAGCACCCTCTTTTATTACATAGTCCCCTCTCTTCTTAGATATAAAATGACTGCTGATGGAGAAGCCGGTGACCAGACTACCAGTCCATCATCTCCTCCATTAGAAATGAAGTTTTCCTATGCTCCATTAGCCATCATTGCATTATATATCTAACAAGACAGGACGGTATGTAATAAAAAAACAGGGCTCTATGTAATCCAATATGTAAGGGACGGTGCTGTACATAACAAGAGAGGGCACTGTATAATAAGAGACGGCAATATACATAATAAAGAAGACTATGCAATATATATACACATGCATGCGTGTGTGGCTATATAAGCTGTCAGTGTCCACCCCTGGTCAGCGGGGTCCTCTCTCCTGTAGAATGTAAGCTCTTATGGTCAGCGGGGTCCTCTCTCCTGTAGAGTGTAAGCTCTTATGGTCAGCAGGGTCCTCTTTATTCTAATGTCACATCTAGATCTTCAGTTTTAGTTGCTGAGTCACATGTAGATCATAGATTATATAACAGTATCAGTCTGCTGCTTCTATGGCCAGCAGGACAGCCTGCATTTTTAAAGCATTAGCGTCACCTCATCCAAAGTTTGCGGTTCGGTTCTACTTTAGATGCCTTGAAAATAGTACTCAGATACAAGAATTCATGATATATGATAGCAACTTGACTGCCTACACCGGTCAATATAGGAGACTCCCTGTGTGCAGAGATACATGATAACATTCTGTCTGCAGCCACCACTTGGGGGAGCTCCCAGTATACAGACATATATGATAAGATCCCGTCTGCAGTCACCACTAGGGGGAGCTCCCTGTATACAGAGATACATGATAAGATCCCGTCTGCAGCCACCACTAGGAGGAGCTCCCTGTATACAGAGATACATGATAAGATTCTGTCTGCAGTCACCACTAGGGGGAGTTCCCTGTATACAAAGATACATGATAAGATACTGTCTGCAGTCACCACTAAGGCGAGCTCCCTGTATACAGAGATATATTATAAGATTCTGTCTGCAGCCACCACTAGGGGGAGCTCCCTGTATACAGAGATACATGATATGATTCTGTCTGCAGTCACCACTAGGGGGAGCTCCCTGTATACAGAAATACATGATAAGATTCTGTCTGCAGCCACCACTAGGGGGAGGTCCCTGTATACAGAGATACATGATAAGATCCTGTCTGCAGTCATAAGGGGAGCTCCCTGTATACATAGATACATGATAACATTCTGTCTCCAGCCACCACTTGAGGGAGCTCCCTGTATACAGAGATACTTGATAAGATCCTAATATATAAGATAAATCTGATGAACATAATGGGAGGGAAGAATAAACAAAATTCTATAGGATAGAAACAAAATCCCACACAACCTCCATGGATAGGGACAATAAATGACCAACTGTAAGACTATAATCACAGGCAAAAGGAGAATCCAGTCAAAAGGTCAAACAGCAGAATAAGAACAATTTTATTGATATAAGTAAAAAATTGTACAGACAAACAGGCATACAATAGGGCTGGGAGATGGAGCATAGCTATTACAACCACATATAGGAGGCCCAGGATGGGTCTGACAAGGGCAGGTATGTGTAAACATTATAATAGTGAAAGTACATCACATCGCTCCTCAAAGCATGCACAATGGCAGCTAAACCATATTCACACAATAGGCTCATAACGCAAATAGCGCACCATAGTGGTGAAATTGTATACAAGTACCTGATAGGGAGCAGAGCAACCTTGCCGGACAGTCCCACCCGCCCCGACGTGCGTTTCGGCGTACCTTTATCAAGGGGCATAAGGTCCGAGTTGTGTACATGGTCTTTAAGTAGTCTATACCCCAGAAATCCTCATTTCAGCAGCGTGGCCCCCCGATGACATCACGTCCACCAGATCGCGCTCGCGCGGGCAGCTGAGAGTCAGAGCCGAAACGCGCGTTGGGGCGGGTGGGACTGTCTGGCAAGGTTGCTCTGCTCCCTATCAAGTACTTGTGTTGTGAGTTCATTTTCCCCTTCACCTTTGATGTCTGATGAACTCCCTCTGCTGATGAAGAGAGGTAGTGAAATTGATTGGGTTGAGAAGAACCTGTCATCTGAACATGTGGAGCCTGATTGGACACTCGGAATCACTGAGTGGATATAAGGCAGGAGACGCCCTACAGGGGTGCTGGTGATCCTTTCTGCTCTGAGCTCTTGCAACCAGTTAGTCCTGTCTACTGAAAGCTAAGTTTTTGCTTTCTTATTTTTCCATGAGATTTTGTCTGTTTGCTTAGTGTTTTGTGCTCAGCCTGCCTTTGTTGGGACGGGCTGAGCTCCATTTTTGTCTCTGATCAGTTTATCTCTTTGCTCTGTTTTCAGAATATACCTGAGTGCTGATATAGTGATTTTGAAGTCTAGCGACTTCAGGGCCTTTTTCCCTATCAGACGGTTGGGACATTTTTGGTAGGGTTTTTTGCGGATTGCAGCCAGCAGCTTTTCTGTCCTTTCCTATTTAGTTAGTTGGGCCCCATCGTTTGCCCAACCTGTCTTTCTGTCTGTGTTTTCATCTGCTTTTCACCGACAATACATGTTGGGGGCTGTCTATTGCTTTGGGGTCTGCTCTGGGGCAGTTTAGATTTCCCCTTTCTTTCTTTAGGCTTATGTAGTTCTCCAGCTGTGAACGAGGGGTCTAGGGCACCGTAGGAACCCCCCACGGCTACTGTTAGTTGTGGTGAATAGGATCAGGGGTCTGCAATCCGATAGCTACCAACCTCTCCAGTTTTCTGGACTTAGCTTGTATTTTTGTTTTTTCCTCCTTCGGTGAATCATTCATAACATACTTGTATACAATTTCACCACTATGGTGCGCTATTTGCGTTATGAGCCTATTGTGTGAATATGGCTTAGCTGTCATTGTGCATGCTTTGAGGAGCGATATGATGTACTTTCACTATTATAATTTTTACACATACCTGCCTTTGTCAGACCCATCCTGGGCCTCCTATATGTGGTTGTAATAGCTATGTTCCATCTCCCAGCCCTATTGTATGCCTGTTTGTCTGTACAATTTTTTACTTACATCAATAAAATTGCTCTTATTCTGCTATTTGACCTTATGACTGGATTCTCCTTTTGCCTGTGATGATAAGATCCTGTCTGCAGCCACCACTAGGGGGAGCTCCCTGTATACAGAAATACAAGATAATATACTGTCTGCAGTCACCACTAGGGGTAGCTCCCTGTGTACAGAGATACATAAGATTCTGTCAGCAGCCACCACTAGGGGGAGGTCCCTGTATACAGAGATACATGATAAGATCCTACCAGCAGTCACCACTAAGGGGAGCTCCCTGTATACAGAGATACATGATAAGATTCTGTCTTCAGCCACCACTAGGGGGAGCTTCCTGTATATAGAGATACATGATAAGATTCTGTCTGCAGTCACCACTAGGGGGAGCTCCCTGCATACAGAGATACATGATAAGATCCTGTCTGCAGTCACCACTAGGGGGGGCTCCCTGCATACAAAGATACATGATAAGATTCTGTCTGCAGCCATCACTAGGGGGAGCTCCCTGTATACAGAGATACATGATAAGATTCTGTCTGCAGCCACCACTAGTGGGAGGTCCCTGTATACAGAGATACATGATAAGATCCGGCCTGCAGTCACCACTAGGGGGAGCAACTTGTATACAGAGATACATGATAAGATCCTGTCTGCAGCCACCACTAGGGGGGGCTCCCTGCATACAAAGATACATGATAAGATTCTGTCTGCAGCCATAACTAGGGGGAGCTCTACATATACAAAGATACAGGATAACATTGACTGCAGTCACCACTAGTGGTAGCTCCCTATATACAGAGATACATGATAAGATTCTGTCTGCAGCCACCACTAGAGGGAGCTCCCTGTATACAGAGATACATGATAAGATTATTTCTGCACCCACCACTAGGGGGAGCTCCCTATATACAGAGATACAGGATAAGATTTTCTGCAGCCACCACTAGGGGGAGCTCCCTGCATACAGAGATACAAGATAAGATCCTGTCTGCAGTCACCACTAGGGGGGACTCCCTGCATACAAAGATACATGATAAGATTCAGTCTGCAGCCATCACTAGGGGGAGCTCTACATATGCAGAGATACAGGATAACATTGACTGCAGTCACCACTAGTAGTAGCTCCCTATATACAGAGATACATGATAAGATTCTGTCTGCAGCCACCACTAGAGGGAGCTCCCTGTATACAGATACATGATAAGATTCTTTCTGCACCCACCACTAGGGGGAGCTCCCTATATACAGAGATACAGGATAAGATTTCCTGCAGCCACCACTAGGGGGAGCTCCCTGCATACAGAGATACATGATAAGATTCTGTCTGCATCCACCACTAGAGGGAGCTCCCTGTATACAGAGATACATGATAAGATTCTTTCTGCACCCACCACTAGGGGGAGCTCCCTGTATACAGAGATACATGATAAGATTCTTTCTGCACCCACCACTAGAGGGAGCTCCCTGTATACAGAGATACATGATAAGATTCTTTCTGTATCCACCACTAGAGGGAGCTCCCTGTATACAGAGATACATGATAAGATTCATTCTGCACCCACCACTAGAGGGAGTTCCCTGTATACAGAGATACATGATAAGATTCTTTCTGCACCGACCACTAGGGGGAGCTCCCTATATACAGAGATACAGGATAAGATTTTCTGCAGCCACCACTAGGGGGAGCTCCCTGCATACAGAGATACATGACAGGATGGAGTGTGAAGGGCCTACAATGCTATGAAGAGGTTCTCTGTCCCCAGAGAGGTTGCGGTCAGTCCCTTAGGCCCTAGCATTATGTGGCCCTGCAGGGTATATGTGTTTAGGGCCTCACTTCCAGAGGTTTTAGTTAGAGCTGCCTGCACTATTGTTTTCGTTGCACACAGACCTCATGTAGATTGTCAGGTCTCTGGATCGGCATAATGCCAGTGCCATTCATATTGCCAATGTCAATTGCATGGATATTTTCTGCTGGCAGTTATCAGCCACCCTCTAGCATGTCACCCAGAAGGTATCTGCACCATGCCCATGAGCCCCCCAGTGCCCCCAGCTCTCTGCAAGGTGACAGAGTGGGCATCCTCTGTGGAGATATCACCCTGCAGGGGAGCTCCCCCCCCATCGTCCCCTCTAATAATAACTCCCTGTAAGCTGAGCTCTTCTCCTCCAGATAAAGGCATCTTCACAGGCAGAGCAGCAGCCAATCAGATCGCGGCAGCCCTGACGACATCACTGTGAGGCGCTTCACACCTCTCAGCTGTGGCCAATAGGACGGCTCTGGCCATTATATATTGGGAGATTTTTGGACAGACTGACGGGTCACCCTGAAGTTTGCTCCGTCTCTACAGCAGGTAATGCTTCTTAACCCCTTTCTTGCCAGGGACATCCACGACTTAACACTTTGTGGCCGGAGAGGACACAGAAAGCTGCAGAACTTTATAACTATTTTTATTACAAAATTAACCTGCATATTTATAAAGTGAGATGAACACCGATGGGGTGCAGCCCCCGAATACTGCAAACTGTGCTCTTCTGTCCAACAGAGAAACACTGGCTGCAGAGCGAGCCTTGCTCCACCATTAAACCCAACGTTGAGTGCGCAGCTGACCCCCTGTGCTGGTTGCAGAGGTAACCATGCGCTAACACCAACCCCAAACCTGACACTGTCACCTATTGCAGAGCAAATTCTGCATACATCCCTGCACCGATGCTAACCCAACACTGACTGCACAGCTAGTACCTGCACCCTCCACTGCCGACTACCAACAGTGGCCCCAACCCCAGCGCAGGTTGCAGAGGTAACCCTGCATTAATCGCTCTCCAAATGAAATCACCTACTTTACAGCTAGGTATGCAGGAAACACGGCACTGACTTTGACCACTGCCTAACAGCTGCACCAACCCCAAAAATGCACCAACACTAGCCCTCGCTTCAACACAAAGGTCTACATTTATCTCTACATCATCGACTACATTATACCTAACCCTGACCTGCAGAGCATTCTCTAGTCGTAGATCCTGAAAAAAAAGCATAATATTGCAGAGCACTCCACCACCATGCAGAACATGTGGCTTCCACTGCAGTGCTCCATCTCTCTTCACAGTTCCTGCTGCCTCTTATGGGAAGGGAGAATTGAACAGTTGGGGGAGTAACCAGAACCCCACCCCAAACCTCTTGCTGTTTACTACCATTTGAGACCCCCTTGCACCCCCTACCCCGGGACCAGCCTCTCCTGCCCATCTCCTGTCACCAGCTGCCACCACCTGTCAGCCGGCAGAGAGATCTATATATACTGAGAATGTGCTGTCACTGCACTGATACCGTGGCACTTGTGGGGAACTCACTCCCTAGGTGACATTCTACACCACCACTGTTACATAACATGACCCTCCGGCTACTACAAAGAGTTAAGGGTCTCACGCACACATGTGCAGCTGCCAGGAGGAGGGCGCCGGGTGCCCAAAATCCATCAGGTCGTTTTACTAATAGAATTTTGTGGATCTCGATCCAACCTCTCCTGATCCTTTCCATTCACCTGCCTGCACTAACCCTTCCTTTCTGCAGGTCCAGCCCGAACTCTCACCATGCCTTTCGGAAACACCCACAACAACTTCAAGTTGAATTACTCAGCGGAGGAGGAATTTCCCGACCTCAGCAAACACAACAACCACATGGCCAAAGCCCTGACTCTTGACATCTACAAGAAGCTCAGAGACAAGCAGACACCCAGCGGCTTCACCCTTGACGATGTCATCCAGACCGGTGTGGACAACCCCGGTAAGTTGTACTGTTCTGCTTTATAGGCATCCCACGCCATGCAGGCTCAGGAGAGCCCTGAACCCAGAGACCAAGAGCCAACCAGGGCACCCAGACCCTGCTCCTGAGGGACAGATTTATTACTGTCTACCACTTAGAGACCATGGGCCAAATGTAACCCAGAGGTGCTCAAAGAATGACAGATTTTGGTCATCTTGCTAGATAAGATGGGAGACTTTTTATTTCTTTATGCCACCGCTGGGTTGGGCTACTTGCCATTCACTGATTTTGGATGCCCCGCCACCCTTGCTGGTGATTGACAGGGGGCTGACTTAGCTGGAGCCTGAGTTCTAGGCACGGCCATGCTGTCAATCAACAGAAAAGGTGGTAGGCATGCAAAATCCGAGAATGGATTTGTGCACTGAGCTTTTCGGCAATGCTTAAGGTGCAGCACGCATACCCCAAGAATCCCTTTAAGTCACCCCCCCCCCCCCCCATTTGGCTACAGCGTGCTCTTTGTTGTACACATGAAAGCACTAAAAAGTGTGCTAAAGATAAAAAATCTGGAAGAAGATGGGTCTGCTCATTTGTTACCTTACTTAAGTCATTTTAGAAATCGCTTCTACTCTTGTTCATTTCCATCAGGTTTTATACTGCAGTCACATCCAGAGCTGCTGTCATGGAACAGAAGCTTGCACCTTTGGTTGTGACAGGAGGATAAGACAAGGTAACAATAAAGGTTGTATCCATCATGTAAGATGTGTCCTTCTACAGCATAAAGATAATGTTACAGGATAGAGTTGAAATCTTCCTGCAGGATTCATCCGGGACGAGCCCCCAATTTAGCAGTAGTAGAATGATTCCACCAGGTCCCAGGAGCTCACACATCTGACTTCTTTCTCCTCCCGTTTTAGGACACCCTTTCATCATGACTGTCGGTTGTGTTGCTGGAGATGAAGAATCCTATGACGTGTTCAAGGATCTGCTGGACCCAGTCATTGAGGATCGTCACAACGGCTACAAACCCACAGACAAGCATAAGACTGACCTCAACTTCAGCAACCTGAAGGTAAGAAGCAGTGGTGGCTGCACAGTATAATGTGTCCAGCTCCGGTCATTATAATCTTATAATGTGTCAGCACAGGTATGACCACCTTTTAGGATTTTATGCCCCATAAAATCCCCATTTTTGTCAAGTCCAGTTGATGGAGAAGCTGGAGTGAGGGTGAGAAGAGGCCACAAACTGAACTGGCTGCTTGTTTTTCCAGGGAGGTGATGATCTGGACCCAAACTACGTCCTGAGCAGCCGTGTGAGGACTGGTCGCAGCATCAAGGGATACACACTACCCCCCCACTGCAGCCGCGGTGAGCGCCGCGCTATTGAGAAGCTGTCCATCCAGGGTAAGTGATCGGAGTATGGTGGGGTCGCAGTATGTGCACACAGCTAGCCTGTGGCCACCGAAATGATGTCCATATCTCTTCGCAGCTCTCAACAGCCTGACAGCAGAATTCAAGGGCAAATACTACCCCCTGAAGGACATGACTGATGCCGAGCAGCAGCAGCTCATCGACGACCACTTCCTGTTTGACAAGCCTGTGTCTCCCTTGCTTCTGGCTGCTGGCATGGCTCGCGACTGGCCCGATGCCCGCGGTATCTGGTACGTGACTGCACAACCAGGCTGAGACACAATCCAGGTCATTTAATAGCTGCATGGTGACTTGATTTGTTTGGTGGCTGCTCACAGTCATTCTGCCCCATATGTGAAGGCTTCCAAAAATATAGATGGTACCGGCACGTGTTGCCTACCTTGTCCCGGACACCTGTGACCCCTCAGTGGCCGTGCTATAGTTGCCCCGTCAGATCAGGGATGACATCTGGCTACCAAGGCTCATTCTATCCTCATCTCTTCCAGGCACAATGATAACAAGACTTTCTTGGTCTGGGTGAATGAAGAGGACCATCTGAGAGTTATTTCCATGCAGAAGGGTGGTAACATGAAGGAGGTCTTCCAACGCTTCTGTGTTGGTCTCCAAAAGGTAAGATGACAACTTCCATTCACGTTTACAAACACATGATCTATGACTTCAGTTCCCACCTGTGGTTTTCTGTCACAGATTGAGGAGATTTTCAAGGCCGCTGGACATCCCTTCAGCTGGAGCGAGCATCTTGGTTACATCCTGACCTGCCCATCCAACTTGGGCACAGGTCTCAGGGGGGGTGTTCACGTCAAACTCCCCAACCTCAGCAAGCACGCCAAATTCGAGGAGATCCTGACCAGACTCCGTCTACAAAAGAGAGGCACTGGTGAGCATGGTTTTTCAATTACTGTCCAATAATCCTTGGGACAGGTTTATATAAGAGAACGATGAGACCCTATTGTGGTTCATATAAGAGGATGATGGGGCCCCATACTGGTTCATATAAGTGGATGATGGGGCCACATACTGGTTCATATAAGTGGACGATGGGGCCTCATACTGATTCACGTACAGGAAAGATGGGGTCCCATACAGGTTCATACACAGGGAAGATGGGGGGCCCCATACTGATTCAGATAACAGGATGATGGGGCCCCATACGGATCCATACACAGGGAAGATGGGGCCCCATACGGGTTCGTACACAGGGAAGATGGGGCCCCATACTGGTTCATACAAAGGGAATACGAGACCCTTACAGGTTCATACAAAGGGAAGATGGGGCACCATACAGGTTCATAAAAAGGGAAGATGGGGCCCCATACTGGTTCATACAAGAGGATGATGGGGCTCCATACAGGTTCATATACAGGGAATATGGGGCCCCATACTGGTTCATATACAGGGAAGACGGGGCCCCATACTAGTTCATACAAGAGGATGATGGGGCTGCATACAGGTTCATATACAAGGAATATGGGTCCCCATACTGGTTCATATACAGGGAACATGGGGCCCCATACTAGTTCATACAAAGTGAAGACAGCGCCCCATACTGGATCATACAAAGAGGCAAATGGGACCCTTACAGGTTCATATAAAGGGAAGATGAGGCCCCATATAGGTTCATATAAAGGGAAGGTGGGGCCCCATACAGGTTCATATATAAGAAAGATGGGGCCCCATCCAGGTTCATATACAGGGAAGATGGGGCCCATACTGGTTCACTTACAGGGAAGATGGGGCCAGAAACAAATTCATACACAGGGAAGATGGGGCCCCATACAGGTTCATACATAGGGAAGATGGGGCCCCATACAAGTTCATATACAGGAAAAATGGGGCCCCACATAGGTTCATACAAGAGGAAGATGGGTCCGCAGACTGGTTCATACACAGGGAAGATGGGGCCCCATACTGGTTAATAAACAGGGAAGATGGGGCACCATACTGGTTCATAAACAGGGAAGATGGGGCACTATACTGGTTCATACACAGGGAAGATGGGGCACCATACTGGTTCATACACTGGGTCAATAGCGCCCGTAGTACGTCAATCAGTATCCATAACTCCAGCTGGGTACTAATGAAGCAGTGCGGACTCTGTATCTGCTGGCATCTTGGACTTGGTGTCCCGTCCACAGCTCTCACCTCCGTCCTCTCTCTTCACAGGTGGAGTCGACACTGCCGCCGTCGGAGGCACCTTTGACATTTCCAATGCTGACAGACTGGGCTTCTCGGAGGTGGAACAGGTCCAGATGGTGGTAGATGGTGTGAAGCTGATGATTGAGATGGAGAAGAAGCTGGAGAAGGGAGGATCCATTGATGACTTAATTCCAGCACAGAAGTAAAATGCGCAGCAGAGACAGAGCCCTACAGGTCCCCACACCACCGGAGGGGGCCCAGGAGACCCCACTGAGATCATTAGAGGTTGGAAGACACATCTTCATAGGAAGGCATTAGAAATGGGGAGCGAGGAGGGAAATCACCGGCCGTGGCACGGCCCCTCGATGTGTGGCATCACATCCTGATGGTTTTATTGTATATATTGTAAAACACCAAAACCCCCCATTTACTATGTGCCCCCCGATATCAGCAGAAGGCAATAAAGGAGAATTTCACCTCTTATTCTTCTATGTGTGATGGTGAAGTGAATGTGAGCACAGAGAGATGAATGTATGAGCGATGGGACTTATACATCTCAAATGTGTGATATACAAGTGTGACACCTGTAGAGGGGCTGTATACGAGGGTGACACCTGCAGAGGGGGCTCTATACCAATGTGACACCTGTATAGGGGGCTCTATACCAATTTGATACCAGAAGAGGGGGCTCTATACCAGTGTGACTCCTGTAGACGGGGCTATATACCTGGGTGACACCTGTAGAGGGGGCTGTATCCCAGGGTGACACCTGTAGAGGGGCTCTATTACAGTATGATACCTGTAGGGGGGGCTCTATACCATTGTGACACCTGTAGAGGGGCTCTATTACAGTGTGACACCTGCATAGGGGGCTGTATACCAGGGTGATACCTGTAGAGGGGGCTCTACACCAGTGTGACACCTGTAGATGGGGCTGTATACCTGGGTGACACCTGTAGAAGGGGCTGTAAACCAGGGCAATACCTATAGAGGGGGATCTATAACAGTGTGACACCTGTAGAGGGGCTCTATTACAGTGTGACACCTGCATAGGGGGCTGTATACCAGGGTGATACCTGTAGAGGGGGCTCTACACCAGTGTGACACCTGTAGATGGGGCTGTATACCTGGGTGACACCTGTAGAAGGGGCTGTAAACCAGGGCAATACCTATAGAGGGGGATCTATAACAGTGTGACACCTGTAGAGGGGCAGTATACCAGGTCGACACCTGTAGAGGGGCTGTATACCAGGTTGACACCTGTAGAGGGGCTCTATACTAGAGTGACACCTATAGAGGGCAGGGCTGTGGAGTCGGTAAGCCACAGTTGCGACTCTGACTCCTGGATTTTATCAGGCTCCGACTCCGACTCCTTCATAAATGGCCAATTCATAACAACAAATTTACTGTTGTAAAATATTAAACATCGTGCTTATTCAGTTTCTCACCATGATATAAGTAATCAGACCACTTAGAGCAAAAACTACATTTATTAGAATACAATTAGAATATAGCAAATAACTTTTATAAACTTTTCTAAACTGTAAGTAAATATGCAATAAACACTTTTATGCAGTTAAGAAGAAATCTATAAATTTGTCCTCAGAAAAAGTATTGCCTCTGTCAGATCCTCCTTCATGGATGCCCTCAAATCTGATCTAATTATTTTGAGAGCAGAGAACAACCTCTCTACACTAACTTGTGTTGGTGGCAAAGCAGTAACCACTCGGGCAACATCTCTGACAATGTCAGGATACAGAGGAATCGCTTGTTGCACTGTTATTTTTGATGAACGGTCAAATTTCTCAATTTCTTTTAGTGCACATGAAAAATTCTGCTGAAATGTACTGGCTGTGTTCCTTGATGGGGATGACTCTTCTTCTATGCGGGAACGCTTTGCACGGTCCTTGTGATCCTAATATTTTTTGAAATTAAATTCTTCATCAGTTGATGATGAGGGTGAAGATGTGGCAGGACGACCAAATTCTTCTTGTTCCTCCTGACTGTTCTGCAACCCTTTCATCCTTACTGCTATTTCAAACAGAGCTTCTTTTCCTTTACTTAGCTGCTGATCATCTAGAAGAATACGATGCATTGGGTCTACATAAACAGCTGCCAAAAGAATGTTATTTTGTAATAGTAGCTCCTCTCTCCGTTTCATTGATGTAGCAATGCCACTTGCAATTAACCCTCCTCTTTGGGACAGGCGAAACATCAGGTTCTTCCACTCCTTTAAGAAAATACCTGGAGTTAAGTCCTCTGCTTGTAATTTTTTAGTCACTGTAAATGGGTGCTCTAGCAATTTTTCCAGCTCAGTCACCTGATTCCACTGACTTTCATTTAGTGTCAGTTGAGGGTTAGCCATGTCTACAAGAAAGGTTTTCAGTTCAACCAAGCGCTGAATCATTAAGTAAGTACTGCCCCATCGTGTGGCTTGATCAATAATTGCCCCTTTTCCAGCATGTCTCTTCAAAATTGAGTCAACTTTAGGGGTTCTGGCAACAGTAGCCAATTTTCTCACCTTGCCAATCAGTGCAGCAGCATGTCCTTCTTGCAGCCTGTCTCTTATAGCCAGCTGTAGCGTATGCACAACACAGCGCTTGTGATGAATGAAAGAACATATTGACACAGTTTCAACAAGATCATCTAAACTATCATGTTGCTGTTCATCTGAAGCAACTTCAGTTTGCTCCTCAGTTACAATACTGTGTTCCTCTATTTCAAACATTTCCGTGTCTGTGGACCCAGAATGTTCTTCTAGCTGCTGGTCACCATCATTACTCTCATTCATTAGCTTAATAGTACTTATCATATTTGAAGCATTGTCAGTTACGACAGAAAGAACTTGCTCTTTTTTAAGTTCATAGTCTTGCAGAACCTTTTCCACCAAGACCTGGAGAAACTTACTGGTGTGATGAGCTTTGGTGTCTTTTACTGCCAATGTCTTGGTAACTATTTCATTTTTGTCACAAACAAATCGGACATTGATGGCAAAATAGTTCACTCTGTGACGTGTGCAGGCATCCATTTTAAGAAAAAGAAAGCGTCCCTTGAGAGTTTTTTTAAGTTCTTCCTTTTGTTTAAAAGCTTCTTCGATTACTAATTTTCTAATACTCTCTCTCTCTCTCCAGAGAAACACCAAGCTTGCGGGCCATTTCCCCATTCAGACACATAAAAGCTGGTCATGAAAATAATGAAATAGGCACACTATCCTTTACAACAAGCTCTATGATCTGTTTTTTAAATGTATCTACTGTCATTGTCACAGTAACTTTGTCACTGACAAAATATCTTGCAACTGATGGCTGCAAAGTTCTCTGCTCCTTTGTTTGGCTGGAAGAGCTGGGCACTGGTTCATTGGTTTGGATGCAGTCTTTCTCATCCACTGCTTTCAGTACTTCTGGATGAAAGCGCTGTAAATGTCTCTTTAGATTAGAAGCTCTGGTAGGAGCATTTTTATCTTTTTTTCCTTCATATGCACTCATCTTGGCTTCACAGCATTTGTTTTCGTCTGGATCATTTGTCATACACTGACAGACATAATGTTTTCTATCTTGAGTGATGGTGAAATGTTCAAATACAGCTGATTTAATGTGATGCTTCTTTGACATTCTCAGGTTTTTAATTCTGCATTCACAATCCAAATGACAATTGTTTTTCCTAAAAACAATTGTACAAAATTATTGCCAGGTCGTACAACTGATATAGTGGTCAGTAATACTGTTATTATTCCTCATGTACTCACAGTTAACTGATGCAAAGTTTGTTGAAAGGATAATACTTCTTACAGTCTTCCTCTTCTGAGTAGCAGGCAGCTGTGAGATGCTTGGAAGATGCACACCTAGTATGATCTAGTCTAGAGGAGGAGCTTTACTACTAAGAATTTGCAACACATTTTCACTTTCAGTTTCATACATTGTAAGTAGGGGGGTTGGGGCAGCATGAGGTTAACCAAGTATAAGATTAGATAAGGGCAGTGGAGAACAGTGACACACAAGAAGTAAGAAATGTCTCTATCTCCAGCAGAACTGCTTATCACTGTTATTCATAGTTTGATAGAACATATACAGTGGGGAAAAAAAGTATTTAGTCAGTCAGCAATAGTGCAAGTTCCACCACTTAAAAAGATGAGAGGCGTCTGTAATTTACATCATAGGTAGACCTCAACTATGGGAGACAAACTGAGAAAAAAAAATCCAGAAAATCACATTGTCTGTTTTTTTTTCATTTTATTTGCATATTATGGTGGAAAATAAGTATTTGGTCAGAAACAAGCAATCAAGATTTCTGGCTCTCACAGACCTGTAACTTCTTCTTTAAGAGTCTCCTCTTTCCTCCACTCATTACCTGTAGTAATGGCACCTGTTTAAACTTGTTATCAGTATAAAAAGACACCTGTGCACACCCTCAAACAGTCTGACTCCAAACTCCACTATGGTGAAGACCAAAGAGCTGTCAAAGGACACCAGAAACAAAATTGTAGCCCTGCACCAGGCTGGGAAGACTGAATCTGCAATAGCCAACCAGCTTGGAGTGAAGAAATCAACTGTGGGAGCAATAATTAGAAAATGGAAGACATACAAGACCACTGATAATCTCCCTCGATCTGGTGCTCCACGCAAAATCCCACCCCGTCGGGTCAGAATGATCACAAGAATGGTGAGCAAAAATCTCAGAACCACGCGGGGGGGACCTAGTGAATGAACTGCAGAGAGCTGGGACCAATGTAACAAGGCCTACCATAAGTAACACACTACGCCACCATGGACTCAGATCCTGCAGTGCCAGACGTGTCCCACTGCTTAAGCCTGTACATGTCCGGGCCCGTCTGAAGTTTGCTAGAGAGCATTTGGATGATCCAGAGGAGTTTTGGGAGAATGTCCTATGGTCTGATGAAACCAAACTGGAACTGTTTGGTAGAAACACAACTTGTCGTGTTTGGAGGAAAAAGAATACTGAGTTGCATCCATCAAACACCATACCTACTGTAAAGCATGGTGGTGGAAACATCATGCTTTGGGGCTGTTTCTCTGCAAAGGGGCCAGGACGACTGATCCGGGTACATGAAAGAATGAATGGGGCCATGTATCGTGAGATTTTGAGTGCAAACCTCCTTCCATCAGCAAGGGCATTGAAGATGAAACGTGGCTGGGTCTTTCAACATGACAATGATCCAAAGCACACCGCCAGGGCAACGAAGGAGTGGCTTCGTAAGAAGCATTTCAATGTCCTGGAGTGGCCTAGCCAGTCTCCAGATCTCAACCCTATAGAAAACCTTTGGAGGGAGTTGAAAGTCCGTGTTGCCAAGCGAAAAGCCAAAAACATCACTGCTCTAGAGGAGATCTGCATGGAGGAATGGGCCAACATACCAACAACAGTGTGTGGCAACCTTGTGAAGACTTACAGAAAACGTTTGACCTCTGTCATTGCCAACAAAGGATATATCACAAAGTATTGAGATGAAATTTTGTTTCTGACCAAATACTTATTTTCCACCATAATATGCAAATAAAATGAAAAAAAAACAGACAATGTGATTTTCTGGATTTTTTTTTCCTCAGTTTGTCTCCCATAGTTGAGGTCTACCTATGATGTAAATTACAGACGCCTCTCATCTTTTTAAGTGGTGGAACTTGCACTATTGCTGACTGACTAAATACTTTTTTTCCCCACTGTATATTTGAGTAACATTTATAAAATTCATATGAAAGTTCAATTATGAAATATTAATACATTTTTTTTAAAGCTGGAGTCGGTACATTTCTACCGACTCCGACCAAAACTAACTCAGACTCCACAGCCCTGATAGAGGGGGCTGTATACCAGGGTGACACCTGTAGACAGGTCTCTATACCAGGGTGACACCTTTACAGGGGACTATATACCAGGGTGACACCAGTAGAGGAGGCTGTATACCAGAGCAACACCTGTAGAGGGCCTCTATACCAATGTGACACCTGTAGAGGGGGCTGTATACCAGTATGACACATGTAGTGGGGCCTCTATACTAAGGCGACACCTGTAGAGGGGGCTCTATACCAGTGTGACACCTTTAGAGGTGGCTCTATATCAGTGTGATATAGTTAGCACTGGGCATCCCCCCTATATGGTGTTACTAAGAGGCTGTGAACCTGATGCTCTGCATTCCCTGTGTGAACACTGCCACATACGAATTTTTTTTTTTTTTGCACTGGTGTGCCACACGGCCAATCCCTGATTGTAGGCTGGCTGTCTCATTTGGCATTTTGCACCTGTGCAGTTGCCATTTTACTTGGGTCCGCTGCACCCTGTTTAGTGCAGATGTATTGAGGCCTGTTTACACAGGTAAGCATGTCTGCCTGTTTTTGGTGTTTTCCTGAATATTGGAGGATTTTTTTCCTCTTACTGTGGTTTTCATGCTAGAGTAGGACTGACAAGTGTAAGGAACCTTGGCGCGGTTTGCCAGCTTACGTATTATGGCCAGAATATCAACCAATACCTTACATATATTTATATGTTTTTATGCACTTTATATCTTTTTCAGGGTGTAGTTGGGCCCAAATGGTTCTGTAAACTGTGGCATCTGTTCACACGGGATGCATTATAGTTAGCACTGGGCAGCCTCCCTATATGGTGTTACTAAGAGGCTGTGAATCTGATGCTCTGCATTCCCTGTGTGAACACTGCCACATTTTTTTTTTTTGCACTGGTGTGCCACACGGCCAATCCCTGATTGTAGGCTGGCTGTCTCATTTGGTATTTTGCACCTGTGCAGTTGCCATTTTACTTGGGTCCGCTGCACCCTGTTTAGTGCAGATGTATTGAGGCCTGTTTACACAGGTAAGCATCTCTGTCTGTTTTTGGTGTTTTCCTGAATATTGGAGGATGTTTCTCCTCTTTCTTTCATTTTCATATCAGGGTGATACCTGTAGAGGGGGCTCTATAGCAAGGTGACACCTGTAGAATGGGCTCCATACTAATGTGACACCTGTAGGGGAGGGGTCTGTATACCAGGTTGACACTTGTAGAGGGGGTTCTACACCAGTGTGACACCTGTAGAGGGGACTCTACACCAAGTTGACACCTGTAGAGGGGGGGTTCTATACCAGTGTGACACCTGTAGACGGGGCTGTATACCAGGGTGACACCTGGAGGGGGTCTGTATACCAGTGTGACACTTGTAGAGGGGGGCTGTATACCAGGGTGATACCTATAGATTTGGATCTATACCAGTGAGACACATGTAGAGGGGGGCTGTATACCAGAGTGACACTTGTAGAGGGGGCTCTATACCAGTGTGGCACCTGTAGAGGGGGCTCTATAATAGTGTGACACCTGTAGAGGGGGCTCTATACCAGTGTGACACCTGTAGAGGGGGCTCCATATCAATGTGACACCTGTAGAGGGGGTCTGTATGCCAGGGTGACACCTGTAGAGGGGGCTCTATACTAGGGTAACATCTGTAGAGAGGCCTCTATATCAGTGTGACATCTGTAGATGGGGCTTTATACCAGTGTGACACCAGTAGAGGGGTCTGTATAACAGGGTGATACCTGTAGAGGGGGCTCTATATACCAGAGTGATACCTGTAGAGGGGGCTGTATACCAGGGTGACACCTGTAGAGGGGGCTGTATACCAGGGTATGCATGCTGCAGATGCTTATGCCACGTTGTACATGCAGAGATTAATATTTCAATTTCCAGTATTGCACTGTCGCCCTCCCATACCCCTTCGCTGCCTACACAATACATACAGACCATGATTGGGTTTCATAGGGTGATTTTAATAAATAGTTTTGGGGTACATTGTCGGAAGGAGGGTTCACTGCTGACGTTCTACACTACGAGCGTGTGTGCTGGGTACATGACACCGCTTGCGCTCTGGTTTCTAGTTTCGGCACTGTGTGGGTGTCAGGAGCTCAAGGACCCTATTCTGAACACTGTAGTTGTCGGACTGCTACCCCCATCATTGTGTGACATATGGAGAGGCTTAAATTAATAACCAAACATTACGAGGCACCTGCAGATCATCTCAAGAAAGGAAGGAAGTGACTGGAACATTATAGTGTAGGCTCCATTATGAAATATTTACAGCGGCTCCCAGGTGGCACTTTACTGCATTCATGCGGTGTAGATGGTGCTGGGGATCGGACAGCAGTATCAGACATAAGGTTAAAATGGTGCCAGGACTGGCTGAAGTGATGATGAAGATGCAGTTTCGGGTGTGAGGTGTAGATGGTGTTGGGGGCTGGCAGCAGTGATGAGGATGCAGTGCAGCAGTATGGTGGGTGGGGTGTAGATGGTGTTGCAGGATGGCTGCAGTGATGATGAGGGTGCAGTGTAGAATTATGGGGTGTACGTGATGTTGGAGGGCTGGCTGCAGTGATGAGGGTACAGTGCAACAGTACCAGGTGTGGGGTGTACATGTGTCGGGGGGGCTGGCTGCAGTGATGAGGGTGCAGTGCAGCAGTATCGGGTGTAGATGTTGTTGGGGTCTGGCTGCAGTGATGAGGGCGCAGTGCGAGGCGTGTGTGGTGTTGGGGGGCTGGCTGCAGTGATGAGGGTGCAGTGTAGCAGTAACGGGTGTGGGGTGTATGTGGTGTTAGGGGGCTGGCTGCAGTGATGAGGGCACAGTGCAGCAGTACTGGGTGTGGGGTATTTGTTGAGTCGGGAGGTATGGCTGCAGTGATGAGGGCGTAGTGTAGCAGTATGAGGTGTACAAGGTGTCGGGGGCTGGCTGCAGTGATGAGGGCGCAGTGCAGCAGTAACGGGTGTAGATGTCAGGGGCTGGCTGCAGTGATGATGAGGATGCAGTGTAGCAGTATGGAGTGTGGGGTACACGTAGTGGCGGAGGGCTGGCCGCAGTGATGAGGGTGCAGTGTTGCAGTATGTGTGGGGTGTATGCGGTGTCGGGGGGCTAGCTGCAGTGATGAGGGCGCAGTGCAGCAGTACCAGGTGTGGGGTGTACATGGTGTTGGCTGCAGTGATGAGGGTGCAGTGCAGCAGTGTGGGGTGTACGTGATGTGGGTGGCTGGCTGCAGTGATGAGGGTACAGTGCAGCAGTATGAGGTGTGGGGTGTACGTGGTGTCGGGGGGCTGGCTGCAGTGATGATGAGGGTGCAGTGTAGCATTACCGGGTGTGGGGTGTTTGTGATGTCGGGGGGCTGGCTGCAGTGATGAGGGTGCAGTGCAGCAGTATGAGGTGTGGAGTGTATGTGGTGTGGGGGGGCTGGCTGCAGTGATGAGGGTGCAGTGTAGGGTGTACATGGTATTGAGGGGCTGGCTGCAGTGATGAGGGTGCAGTGAAGGGTGTACATGGTGATGAGGGGCTGGCTGCAGTGATGAAGGTGCAGTGCAGCAGTACCGGGTGTGGGGTGTACGTGGAGTCAGGGGGATGGGTGCAGTGATGAGAGTGCAATGTAGCAGTATGAGGTGTGGGGTGTACATGGTTTCAGGGGACCAGTTGCAGTGATGAGGGTGCAGTGCAGCAGTACCAGGTGTGGGGTGTATGTGGAGTCGGGGGGCTGGCTGCAGTGATGAGGGTGCAGCAGCACCAGGTGTGGGGTGTATTTGGTGTCGGGGGTTTGGCTGCAGTGATGAGAGTGCAGTGTAGCAGTATGAGGTATGGGATATATGTGGTTTCGGGGGGCTGGCTGCAGTGATGAGGGTGCAGTGCAGCAGCACCAGGTGTGGGATGTATGTGGGGTCAGGGGACTGGCTGCAGTGATGATGATAGTGCAGTGTGGGGTGTATGTGGTTTCAGGGGGCTGGCTGCAGTGATGAGGGTGCAGTGCCGCAGTATCTGGTATGGACTCTTAGCGGAGCATTTACAGTGATGGCGGTGCAGTAGTATTACCAGCATAGGTGGTGGTTTTGCAGCAGTGATGAGGATGCAGTAAAGCGAGTGACTTTACATGGTGCCGGGATCTTGTTGCAGTGATGAGGGCACAATCCAGTGCTGGGTTTGGCGAGTGGGCACCACGCCGGGCGATAGTACGTGTGAAGAGGGCAGCAGCCAAATAACCCTCCCCCCACCAGGAATCTGCGTGACCTGCACATATCGTTATATACACTGACCCCTGGATGATGGGGGTCTCCAAGCGCAGTGGTAGGCGCATCCGATTCATCAGGGGGCGGCGAGAAGCAGACTGGTGATACGTGGGGTGGGTGCCATGATGGGCAGCGACGTGTTATGGAGAACAGGATAACATAGCACATGTGTCGGGGGAGGGGCTAATATAATGTCCAATATTCAAGTGGGCAGAGCCAGAAACGGGAGAGAATTTGGGAAGGAAACTTAATAAGGTCTCGGATCCGGCGTCTGTTCCGCACTGTGCAGAACCCCAAGTAAAAATCACCGCCCCTCCCCCGCGATGGCACGGCTCTCAGGACACAAGTGGGCATGGCACGTCCAGAAGGGGCGTCTCATGGGTGGCGTGGACGTCGTCCTCCTGCGTCCACCATAGATCCTCTGACAAATCCCTACAGGTGCAGCATCCACACCAGGAGGCGTCCATCTTAAAGGCACAGCGTCCCGACAGTAAAGGAGAGGGTGGCTGCCCTGAACAGGTCGTGCTTCACCCCCGATGGGGCTCGTCCCAGCTTCAAAAAGCTACAGCAGCATCCTACAGGATATCCACAGAACGAATATATCCCCTTCTTAAAGTCCCAGCGTCCCAACGGTGACAAGTGGGCGGAGCTTGCCTGGTAAGGGCCGAGGTCTTCCCACTGGGTAAGATTCACTGGGAGCAGTCGAGGGGGCTGGCGAATTCAAGGGGGGGCGCCGGTTGGATTTCGTCACATCCCCGGAAGGTCGGAGCAGGCCTGAGTTGGCCGACGCTTTATACCAAGGTATATAGCTACTGCAGAAAGACAGAGAAAGAACTGTAAAGAAGGGAGCACAGAGGGGAAAATGGCTGCCCTGCTAGACACATTGGAAAGCCGGGCTCTAAGGTGGAGGACACGGTCATCTCCTGACCTCACTAACTGCTCTACGGTTAAGGCCACCATCATATCCTGACCTTACTACCTGCTCAATGGTGGAAGCCTCAGTCATCTCCTGACCTCACCACCTGCTCCATGGTGGAGGCCTCCATCATCTCCTGACGTCACTACCTGCCCCATGGTGGAGGTCACCATCATCTCCTGACCTCACTACCTGCTCCATGGTGGAGGTCTCCATCTCCTGACCTCACTACCTGCTTCATGGTGGAGGTTGCCATCATCTCCTGACCTCACAACCTGCTCCATTGTGGAGGATGTCATCATCTCCTGACTTGACTACCTGCTCCATAATAACCAGAATCTTCAGCCGGACCGGCCGGAGCCGTCAGAACACGGCAGGAGGAGAACCCCGTGTGACCTCCTGAAGCTGCACAGATCTTCTCACACTTTATATAATGACACTGAATCAGGGATGATGGGAGTGGTAGTCAGGGATAGAGGAGTACTTGCCTTGTGACCTCAGGTCTCCGGACTCTCTCAGATTCGTCTGTGACCCTGAAAATATAAGTGATGATACCATGAAGAATCACAGAAGGTGAATGGACACATCCCCAGAGCTCGGCCCTCACACCGGGGACACTATATGGGGGCATTGCAGAGGAACCGCAGGACCCTGGCCTGGTGCTGGTGGTCATTACAGGATTTAACAGAGCTACAGCGACACCATCATCCACCACAACGGACCGGCCCACCAAGTCATCACACATCAACTGCATCCGAAGTCACAGCAATCATCATGGGATCCATCATCTCATCCCAAATTTACCAAGAACTCTATGATGACCACTCCCAGTGTAATGGTGAAGAGAGGAGTAGGAGGTGTATTAGTATAATGGTGCTTGGAGGAGGAGGTGTGAAAGTATAATGGTGCAGGGAGTAGGAGGAGGTGTGATAGTATAATGGTGCAGGGAGGATGTGTGATAGTATAAAGATGCAGGGAGTAGGAGGAGGTGTGATGGTATAATGGTGCAGGGAGTAGGAGGAGGTGTGATAGTGTAATGGTGCAGGGAGGATGTGTGATAGTATAAAGATGCAGGGAGTAGGAGGAGGTGTGATGGTATAATGGTGCTGGGAGGAGGAGGTGTGATAGTATAATGGTGCAGAAGAGGATGAGGTGTGATAGTATAATGGTGCAGGGAGGATGTGTGATAGTATAAAGATGCAGGGAGTAGGAGGAGGTGTGATAGTATAATGGTGCAGAAGAGGAGGAGGTGTGATAGTAGAATAGTGAAGGGAGGAGGTGTGATGAAATTGTGCAGGGAGGATGAGGAGGTGTAATTGTATAATGGTGCAGAGAAGGAGGTGCGATAGTAAAATGGTGCAAGGAGGAGGAGTTGTGATAATATAATGGTGCAGGGGAGGAGGAGGTGCGATGGTATAATGGTTCAGGGAGGAGGACGTGCGATAGTAAAATGGTGCAAGGAGGAGGAGATGTGATAGTATAATGGTGCAGGGAGTAGGAGGAGGTGTGATAGTGAAACTGTGCAGGGAGGATGAGGAGGTATGACAGCATAATGGTGCAGGGAGAAGATGTGATAGTAAAATGGTGCAGGGAGAAGGAGGAGATGTGATAGTATAATGGTGCAGGGAGGAGATGTGATAGTATAATGGTGCAGGGAGGAGATGTGATAGTATAATGGTGCAGGCAGGCAGATGTGATACGATAATGGTGCAGGGAGGAGGAGATGTGATAGTAGAATAGTGCAGGCAGGCAGGCAGGAGGTGTGATAGCATATTGGTGCAGGGAGGAGGAGTTGTGATTTGGCATTATGTGGATGAAAGGAGGAAGTGGAGGGGTTTCATGTAATGATATGGGGAGGCGACAGTGGTAGAAGTGTGGTAAAGCAAGAAATGATGGTGGTCATGTACCTGTATGGACCATACCCGGCATTAACTACAAGGCCGGACATTACTAACACCCATAAGGACCAGACCCGGCGATGACCACAAGGCCAGAAACTACTAACATCTGTATGGACCAGACCTGGGCGCTAACCACAAGGTTGGAAACCACTAACACTTGTAAGGACCAGACCCGGCGCTGACCACAAGGCCAGATATTACTAATACCCGTAAGGGCCAGACCCGGCGCTGACCACAAGGCCGGACATTACTAATACTTGTAAGGGCCAGACCCGGCGCTGACCACAAGGCCGGACATTACTAATACTTGTAAGGGCCAGACCCGGCGCTGACCACAAGGCCGGACATTACTAATACTTGTAAGGGCCAGACCCGGCGCTGACCACAAGGCCGGACATTACTAATACTTGTAAGGGCCAGACCCGGTGCTGACCACAAGGCCAGATATTACTAATACTTGTAAGGACCAGACCCGGCACTGACCACAAGGTCAGATATTACTAATACCCGTAAGGACCAGACCCGGCGCTGACCACAAGGCCGGACATTACTAATACTTGTAAGGGCCAGACCCGGCGCTGACCACAAGGCCGGACATTACTAATACCTGTAAGGACCAGACCCAGCGCTGACCACAACACCAGACGGTATTGGCACACACACTGGCCTATACCTTCCTCATCATGAATACCTGGCACAGAGCCGACTTCCCCTCCTCACAGCCCACCACTCAGTTTTAAAGTGGCCGGTAATGACCACTACAAACCTCAGCAAGTATTCAGCTGCACATCTCATGGCTGCAGCTCAATGGTGACCATCACACTCGCCCACTGGTGCAGGTTATTAAGGGGACAGGGAGACACTTACTGATCTTGCTGTCCTGAGGGAGAGACACTCCAGACACACAGCGGTGAGACGCCTGTCTCTTAGAGGGGTCAAGAGCGACCCTGGAGAGGAAGCCAGAAAGTGAAAGGGGACAAAGACAGAAGGGGAAAGGGGAGAAAAACTATGAGAAGGTGGGCGATAGGAAAGGAGGAAAGCAGAAAGTAGTGCAACAACAACTACAGTCCACTAGTGTCCCCAACTGTGTCACCCACCCACAGATACAGAGGACTCAACGCAAGTGAGTGCAGCGGGTACAAATCAACTGAGAACAGCAGGTACAACCAAACTGAGTACAGCGGATACAGTGCAACTGAGCGCAGCGGGTACAAATCAACTGAGAACAGGTGATACAGGGCAACTGAGCACAGTGGATACAAAGCAACTGAGCACAGCGGGTACAATGCAATTGAGTGCACAGGTCACAGTGTAACTGAGCGCAGCGCATACACTAACTGAGCGCAGCGGACACAGTGCAACTGAGAGCAGTGGGTACAAAGCAACTGAGCGTAGATGGTACATTAGAAATAAGAGCAATGGGTACATGCAAATGAGTGCATGTGAGTACAACACAATTGTAAGCAGCGGGTACAATGCAACTGAGCGTAACAGGTACATTTGATCTAAGAGCAATGGGTACATGCAACAGAACAGCGGGTACAATGCAACTGGTACAGTGCAACTGAGTGCAGCGGGTACAACGCAACTGATCGAAGTAGGAACAGTGCAACTGAGAGCAGAGGGTACAATGCAACTGGTACAGTGCAACTGAGCGCAGACAGTACAATGCAACAGAGCACAGCAGGTACAGTGCAAATGAGAGCAGCAGGTACAATGCAACTGAGGGCAGAGGATCCAACGCATCTGAGCGCAGCGGGTACAACGCAACTGAGCGCAGTGGGTACAGTACAACTGAGTGCAGCGGGTATAACGCAACTGAGTATAGTGGGTACAACGCATTTGAGCACAACCGGTACTATGCAACTAAGCGCAGAGGGTACAGAGCAACTGAGCGTAACGGGTACAACACAACTGAGTGCAATAGGTACAGAGCAACGGAGCATAGCGGGTACCATGCAACTGAAAGCAGTGGGTACAACGCAACTTAGCTCAGCGGGTACAATGCAACTGTGAGAGTAGTGGGTACAATACAACAGTCAAGTGTAAGGATTTTTTTTTGTAAGACAGGTTGCAGTTTGCAATTAAGCCATTCACTTTATCATAGAACATCCATAAAGAAGAGAAAAATATCCAAGTGCGGTTAAATGGTTAAGATAATGCAAATCCACCATTGTTTTTGGGGTTTTGTTCGTACACCTACTATTGTGCGGTGAAATCAAAGGGTGACTAGATTCTCCACCTACCACAATTATGAGTTGGTTGTAAATTCTGAAAATTTTTAACAACAAAACTTGTTGTTTGTGGTTTTATCCCCGGGGGTCCAACATGTTTAGGATGGTGAGGCCCATAGTCGCTGATAATACTCCCATCATGCTCTGCTCTCAGCCAGATGGGCTGTCACCTACTTCACAGGGTCTCCCGGCCCCCCCCATATTCTGCCTTACCTGCGGGTCAGTTTGGAGGTCAGCTTGCTGAACAGGTTGGAGGTGGCTCGGGATCGGCTCTGGTTTAGCCCCTCGTGGGGGTGTGTGGGCGAGCTGGGAGGTGGATTCTGACCCCTCCGATCTCTGACGTGGCCGCCATGGAAAGTGCTGCGGACATTGGACCCTCGGGAGAGGCTGCTGCGCTCTGCGATGCTCTGCGTTGAGGGCGATGGTGCAGGCGGCCGAGAAGGCGTGGAGCTGAGTGACAAGACAGAGCTGGGGGTCAGAGGGGGCAGCGTCATCCTGTCACGTCCCGCCAGCCCAACACTTACCTGTTCTCCTTTCCATTGTGGAGCAGGGAGTGGCGCTCTGAAGCGTGGCGGTCTGTGCACACGTACGTGTTCCTGCGGCCCATCACACCCGGAGGAGTGTTCATCTGGCAGACAGAGAGAAATCAGAATGTGCCGGAGGCCGAGAACCTGCCCCAACCTTCTCACAGCTGAAGGCTTGTTGCAATGTGTCTACACAATCCATGGAGAGCTGGATCCCACACTGACACATTGTAGCAAACCACAACTTGGATCAGATCAGGGCAGGTTTTCAGCTCTTGGCAGCAAGCAGAGTTCTTGAAAATGGTGGGAAGGGAGAAAAGTCTGAGCCTTACAGTGGTGGGTGGAGCCTCTTTGCGCGGCTCTGGAATTTCCGCCTTGTTTGGGTTGTGAGCGTGGCTAACCATAGGGCTGGAGGGAGGGGGAGGCCGGCTACCCCCACTCACAGATCCACTGCCCCTCCTGGGGGCAAGACGCTCCCCAACTGTGCCATCATCAACTGCCCCGGGAGGACTGCGCTTGGCTTGGGAGGGAGTGGGTGCAGGACCACCTGCCGAGGAAAGATGACGTCTTAGGGAAGCCCATCCACATAACATCGCAGCAGTGTGGGGTCAACTTAAGTGTTGGTATCCTGTACCCCAAGTGTCAAAGTCATTATCCTTTACCCATAGTGTCAGTGTCACTATCCTGTACCCCAAATGTCACTATCCTGTACCCCGAGCGTCAGAGTCATTATCCTGTACCCCGAGCGTCACTATCCTGTACCCCAAGTGTCACTATCCTGTACCCCAAGTGTCACTATCCTGTACCCCAAGTGTCACTATCCTGTACCCCGAGCGTCAGAGTCATTATCCTGTACCCCGAGCGTCACTATCCTGTACCCCAAGTGTCACTATCCTGTACCCCAAGTGTCACTATCCTGTACCCCAAGTGTCACTATCCTGTACCCCAAGTGTTAGTCATTATCCTCTACCCCTAGTATCAGTGTCATTGTCCTGTACCCCGAGTATCAGTGCCATTGTCCTGTACCCTGAGTGTCAGTGTTATTATCCTTTACCTCTACTGTCAGTGTCATTATCCTTTACCTCTACTGTCAGTGTCATTATCCTGTAGCCCGAGTGTCAGTGTCATTGTTCTGTTCCCCGATAGTCTTTGTCCTGTACCCTGAGTCAGTATCATTATCCTGTACCCAGAGTGTCAGTGTCATTATCCTGTACCCCGAGTGTCAGAGTCATTACCCTGTACCCCGAGAATCAGTGTCCTGTACCCCGAGAGTCAGTGACATTATCCTGTATCCCGAGTGTCAGTGTCATTATCCTGTGCCGAGTGTCAGTGTCATTATCCTGTGCCGCGTGTCAGTGTCATTGTTCTGTACCCAGAGTGTCAGTATCCTGTACCCTGAGAGTCAGTGTCATTGTCCTGTACCCCCAGTATCAGGGTCATTGTTCTGTACCCTGAGAGTAAGAGAGTTCAAGCTTGACATTTTTCCCTGTCTCTCCTCTGGGTCTCCAGGTGGATCTTGGTGACCATGCCTGAATGGTGCGGGTACTCACAGAAGTCGCTGTGCCTCCTCTGCCTCTGGTAGCCTCGCTGGTTCTTACTGTGGGAGGTTGATGATGATTTGGTGGCACCATTGGTGACATCTGAGGTGACTCGGCTCCGAGACAGTGAGAGCGTGCTGTCTGAGCGAGACTCGCCCCCTTCATTCTGCAGGACAGAGAGGAGAGATGTCAGCGCCGTCTCACCTGGCCCCGGATGGCGATGTCAGGACTGCGCCTGTGGCCGGTCTCACCTCGGCTTTCCGCCCCAGCAGCAGGTAGGTCGCCATCACTTCATTGTACTTATTAGAGTTTAAAGCGTCTTTGATCTCCTCCCTGGAATATCCCATCTCCAGCATAATCTCTGAGGAAGACGAGGAGACACTTGAAAGACTAACACACACACATACATACATGGACAGGGCTGGAATGGGAATTGACCTCGAGGACCCCCTGCCAGGGATGCAACAATTCAGAAACTCACAGAAAGGCCTAGGGGTCTGGGCTCTCCTACAGGGAGAAATAGACTGGAAGCTTTTACATTTAATGATTTCACTAGACAAGATGGGGAGGAGTAGTCCAGTGTCACTGTGGGTGATTAGTGAGTGAGCAGGAGACATGTTATGAACAGTATCGGGGTGCGTCGCCCTCACCAATGCGCTTGGGATCAGCGTGGTCTTCCTCCGGCTCCTTGTATGGCTTCAGATCATCACTATCAAACCCGATATTCATCCATTTATCATTCATTATTTGCTGAGCAAAAAAGGTTATAAAAAAAAGAAGAAAAAGAGTCAGGATATCGATGGTTAAATAAGGATATGACTGGGGTGAGAGGCGGCAGTGGTGTGCTCACCTCTAGGGTGCAGCGTTTAGTGGGGTTCAGCACCAGGAACCTGCGCAGAACACTCTCACAGTCAGTGCTCATGTAGAAAGGGACCCTGTATTTACCACGAAGGACACGTTCCCTCAGCTCCTGCCGAAACAGTAGAAGAAAATCATTATAGTGTGGTCAGCTCCATCCATCAGAACCAATATCCTGGGAGCCGCACATCAGGGAACTAATGAGCTGCACCCAAGAGAACAACAATCAGCATCTGAGGACCTGCACCCCAAAAAGACCAAAGAACAGCATCTGAGGACCCACTGCCAAGACACAAAAGAACAGCATTTGTCGTCCCGCAACCCAAGAAACCAAAGAACAGCACCCAAAGACCTGCACCTCAGTAAACTAACGAACAGCATCCAAGGACCGGGCACCCAGGAGACCAACTATCAGCATTCAAGGACCAGCACCCCAAGAGACCAACTAACCGCATGTGAGGATATGCACTACAGAAGACCAACAATCAGCATCCGAGGACCCACCTCCTAGGAGACTAACGATCAGCCTTCGAGGACCCACACCCCAAGAGACCATCTAACAGTATCTGAGGGCCCACATCCTAGGAAACCAACGATGGACATGCACCACAAGAAATCAAAGAACAACATCTGAGGACCTAAATCAGAGGAGACAAATGAACACAAACTGTGGTCCCGCACTACAGAAGACCAAGCAATTGAATTGCAGGACACTTACGCCAACAGACCAAAGATCAGTATCTGAGGACCACCACCAAAAGAAACCAGAGAACAGTGCCTGAAGAGACCAACGAACAGCATCTGGGCACCTGAACCCCAGGAGACCAATGAACACCAACCAAGGTCCTGCATTTCAGAAGAAAGAGCAAGGAAATCGCAGGACCCACACCCCAAAGAGACCAATGATTAGCATCCGAGGACCCGCGCTACAGAGGATCAGACAATGGAATCACAGGAGCCGTACTTTAGGACGCCAATGAACAGCAGCATGACAGCTTCACTCCAGGCGACCAACGAGCAAATGGAGCAGCGCCCCAGTAGACTAATAAACAGCGTCACAGGAGTCGCACTCCAATAAATTAATGAGCGGCGTCCCAAGGAGACCAATGAGAAGCATCATGGGAGCATCACTCCAAGAGCCCAATGAGCAGTGTCTCTAGAGCTGCACCCCAGAATACTGATGAGCAGTCTCACATGAGCAGCACCCCAATAAACTAATTAGTGAAGTTGCACGATCTGGACCCCAACGAGCAGTCATGCAGCCACACCCCAGAAGACCAAATAGCAGCGCTGATGGAGCCACTCACCAGGAGACTGGGGGGCGCTTTGCTTCCGCTTGCTGAGTTTCCTTCATTCTCCCCCTACAGTTGACCTCATGGACAAATTACAAAGATTTACCTTAAGGTTCTGTCCATCAAATGGCAGGGACCCACTGACCAGTGTGTACAGGATGACCCCAAGGCTCCACACATCCACTTCAGGACCATTGTACCTCTTGCCCTGGAATAATTCAGGAGCAGCATATGGGGGGCTCCCACAGAACGTGTCCAGTTTTCCTCCAGGAGTAAATTCATTACTAAACCCAAAGTCTGCAATCTTTATATTGGCCTCAGAGTCGAGTAGGAGATTCTCAGCCTGAAAGAGCAAGCGGGATGGGAGGAGAGGGACATGATACAAGAGTGGAGACAGTCGCAGTAGACCCGGGATCTAGGAAAGCTTCTCACCTTAAGATCTCGATGAACGATGTTCTTCTGATGACAGTAGTGGACGGCGGATACAATCTGTAAAGAGACGAGGCCTATGGTCACTATTACTGGATACAGAAGCCTCCACCAGGCTACCATATATCACCATGGCCCCGGTGGAGTGATGCACAACGAGAAGCTCCACATAAGTCAGTGCATCCTGACTCTGGCACCACTTGCAGACGCTCTGTTAGCTGTGCAGCCATAGTACAGATGTAGCTGCGCCCCTCCATGTGGGCCCAATGGGTACAGGATTTCGCAACAAAATCGTGCAGCAATTGGTCATCACGGTGGGCAGAGCTTTGGCACATGCTGCTGGCATCACCATCTGACGATGCCTAAAATGTAAAAGGCACCTCATGAAAAGGTTTGTGCAAAGCTTTGTAGTTTTTCCTTATCAGCAAGGCAGCAGATAATCTATTGATCCCTGAGGGTCAGACTGTTGGTATCACCAGACATCCTGAGAACTCTGAATGGAACGGAGGTCGAGCATGAACATGTCCACTCCATTCATTGTCTATGGGAGTGTCAGGGATAGCAGTCTCCTAGAATGTGAAAAGTCGAACACCCGACATTCAGCAAGCAAGTCTAGGGGATATCAAATCCTACATATAATCTAGTAGGGCACGTGATCATCACTGACCTCATCCTTGAGCTAAAGAGGAGGGGAGATAAATAAAGGTGGCAATCCACGTAAGGCAGAAATACACAAAGCGGACACACTTTATTAGAGACACCATCCCATACGTGACCCCGGAGTGCAGTGTAAAATCCCATCCTTAGTTTACCACAGCAAATGGTAAAATCAAGAGGTCTGAGCGGCCTTGAGGGCCTGGTGCTAGAGAAGTCTACCAGAAGTGGTGAGAGGAAAAGCATCCAAGGTCAGGTAGATGGAAATAACCAGTCACTGAAAGTGGTCAAAGAAGGGTATATAGAATCGTTCTGTGAAAGGATCAGAAGAGGACATGAAGAATTCTTTAGCACAGTCGATGATGACATTTCCAGGGCCATTACGGTCTACGAGAACAGTGATTCCAAAGAGGAAAAATTGTCAGATGAATCCAGTTGGGGCACCCTGGTTCAACACCTGTAGATAAATTACTCCTTCCTGTCAGGCAGGCACAGGAGCAGTAATGGAGGGAAGGTTTTCTTGGTGCACCCTGGCTCCTCTGGTACCTGTAGATTGATGTTCTCTTCTTGTTAGGCTAGTGGAGGAGCAATAATGGTGGGGAAGGGTTTCTTGGTGCACCCTGGCTCCTCTGGTACCTGTAGATTGATGCCCTCTTCTTGTTAGGCTATTGGAGGAGCAGTAATTGTGTAGAAAATTTTCTTGGTGCACCATGGCTCCTCTGGTACCTGTAGATTGATGCCCTCTTCTTGTTAGGCTAGTGGAGGAGCAGTAATAGTGTAGGTGGTTTTCTTGGTGCACCCTGGTGGCTTCTCTGTTACCTGAAGATTGATGTTCTCTTCTTGTTAGGCTAGTGGAGGAGCAGCAATGGTAGGGAAGGTTTTCTGGGTGCACCCTGGCTCCTCTGGTACCTGTAGATTGATGCCCTCTTCTTGTTAGGCTAGTGGAGGAGCAGTAATAGTGTAGGTGGTTTTCTTGGTGCACCCTGGTGGCTTCTCTGTTACCTGAAGATTGATGTTCTCTTCTTGTTAGGCTAGTGGAGGAGCAGCAATGGTAGGGAAGGTTTTCTGGGTGCACCCTGGCTCCTCTGGTACCTGTAGATTGATGCCCTCTTCTTGTTAGGCTAGTGGAGGAGCAGTAATGGTGGGGAAGGGTTTCTTGGTGCACCCTGGCTCCTCTGGTACCTGTAGATTGATGCCCTCTTCTTGTTAGGCTAGTGGAGGAGCAGTAATGGTGGGGAAGGGTTTCTTGGTGCACCCTGGCTCCTCTGGTACCTGTAGATTGATGCCCTCTTCTTGTTAGGCTAGTGGAGGAGCAGTAATGGTGTAGGTGGTTTTCTTGGTGCACCCTGGTGGCTTCTCTGTTACCTGAAGATTGATGTTCTCTTCTTGTTAGGCTAGTGAAGGAGTAGTAATGGTGGGGAAGGTTTTCTTGGTACTCCTTCAAAACTCACATTTTGGCATTAGGGTTTACCTAAGTATTGTGACCATTCCTCCCTTAATGGCGGCTGTTTCCCCCATGGCAGAAGGACAATGCTGTAGTGATCACATAGTTATTAATTCAAGAAACAAGACAATTAGTTTTCCCTCACTTCCTCGGCCATTACTGTCACCAGACATTATTTCTATAGAGCAGTAGAAAGGGTTGCTTACAGCATGTCAGCACCTCCACCGAATGATCCAGTCTGCATGGGCTGATATTCCCGCAGAACGCCCTCATCACCGAGTGAAATCTGTGCTGCCAGGAATCCAGCGCTCTATGGGATGGCTGTCTCTACTAAAGTGGCCATTCAGTTGAAACACATCAGTCGTCAGAATAGAGATGGACGGGGAGCCCACACTTACCTGACGAAATTTGGCACGTGCTTCCTTCTCCTTCATCCGACCATGAGACACCAGGTAATCAAACACTTCACCTGAAGGAGAAAGAAGATGATTTTTTTTTTTTTCAGTAAATATATTTATTTGAATTTTAAACAGTAAGAACAATAAAAGGAGACATTACAATGTCCAGAGCTATACAGTACTCCTCTATAAAAGCAGCACGAGTGTAGCCGAACAAGAACTCTGGTACATAAAGGAATACATGCTTGCCATTTTGAGAATCACCTCCGGACATGAACCTTATACACAGAACCTATGTAAAAAGTAATCGTAGCGATAGAAGAGAGAAAGTGAAAAGAAAGGGGGGGAAAGGAGGAGAGAGGAGGGAAGGTTAGGGGAGACCCAGCAATGTAAATGCCCACGTATTAAGGCTTATGAATATGTACGCAGCCAAGTCAGGAACCTCGTGCTCTCCTTGAAGGATTGCCAGAGGAACCAGGTGCGTCCCTGTTCACATGCAGCATCCCCACCACTCGCCGCAAGTGACTCCAGGCGATTTAGTCTCTCCATTTCAGTGATCCATTCCTCCGTGGAGGGGAACTCAGTGGACCTCCAATGTCGGGGAATAACCGCTCTGGCAACCGTTAGGCAAAATCTCAAAATCCCCTTTTTAACAGAAGCAATCGAACTAGGTATCAGGGACAGCAGGGCCACTTGAGGTGAGGGCTCATGGCGGACCCCAGTCATCAGGTGGAAGGCATCAAAAACTGAGTTCCAGAAGGGTTGCAGGGGACCACAAGACCACCAAATGTGAAGCATAGAGCCCATGGCGGATCCACATCTCCAGCAGGTGTCCGGAGTTTCCGGATTAATCCTGTGGAGTAGTGTGGGGCACCTATACCAGCGTGTCAGCAATTTATAATTCCTCTCCTGCGCCCGATTGGACATTGTCATCTTATGTGCAAGAGTAAAAATTTTCAAACTAACCGCCTCAGAAAAGGTGATCCCCAGGTCCCTCTCCCAAGCCTCCATAAATCCAAGCTTAGTAGGGGGGAGCGAGTTCAAGACCAGGCCATAGAGTGCCGAAACCACATGGGAGGGACCCTCGGTAGGGAGCATCAGGGACTCAAATGGCGTCAGTGCCCCCATCGGCACACTAAGAAAGCTCCGCAATTGCAGAAACTCCAGCCAGGACAGCGGTGTAGTATGACCAAGGCCTCATAATCCCCGCACATCAGAGAGCCCCGCCAGCTTATCCTTCACCTGACCCAGTCCCACCTCGTCAAACCGTGACCAACACAGATACGTCAATCTATTCATTGCTGGGGGAAAGGCCGGATTGTCAAAAAGGGGACTCAATCGGGAGGTCAAGCGTAGTTTCACATAGGATCTGTTCCAGAACAACCTGTGTGAGTGGAGCATAACTTGACACGGGTGGGCGTCCGATCCCCCCCAGCCAAGGCAGCCAATACAAAGAAGAGGGTGATAAAAGTTTCTCCAAGAGCACCCACTGTTTATGAGCATCACCGAACCTCCAATCGACAATCCTGGAGAGCAAGACTGCCTGATAATAACGTTTAAAATCAGGAAGGCCTATTCCTCCTTTAGTCTTGGGTCTCACTAGTACCGAGAACCGGGTCCGCGGTTTCCTAGTCCCCCAAATAAAGCTATTGATAGCTGATTGCAGGCGCCTGAAAAAGCAATCCGGAACCTGCACTGGAGCCGTCTGGAAGAGATAGAGGAATCGGGGCAAGATTTCCATTTTGACCACTCCCACCCGTCCAAACCAAGATAGCCGAGGTCTGCCATATCGTTTAAGGTCCAAGATAGTTTTCTGCAGGAGCGGGACATAGTTGAAAGAAGATGATTAGATGATAAGGTGAGATCGGGAGAATCAATGGGAGGAGGGATGAGATGAGACCCCGTACCTCCACTCGCGTACTCCATGATCAGGTAGAGCGTCTTCTCCGTCTCAATCACCTCGAACAGTTTCACTGTAAGGAAGAGACGGGAGAGTGAGCGATGGAAGTGAGAGGAAAGCGTAGGCTGTGCCTCGAGGGGGTCTACACTCACCAATATTTGGGTGGTTCAGTCCTTTCATGATTCGAACTTCACGGAAAAGCTGCATAGACACAAAATGGAAGGAAATGGTAAAAAAGGGTTATACATAAATGATCTACAAATATAGAACTAACATACAAGATCATGTATGTGATTTAGTAGGAAGGGCCAGACGTACACAACCTTGCAGGAGGGGCCAGGAGTATGCAAACCTCGTAGGAGGGGCCAGACGTTCGCAAAGCTCAGGCCAGATGTACACGACCTCATAAGACGGACCAGACATATGTGATCCTGTAGAGGAGCCAGACGCATGCGACACCATATGAGGAGCTGGACATATGCAATCTCGTAGGAAGGGCCAAATGTACGTGATCTCATGGTGGACAAGACTACGCAATTTTGTAGGACAGGCCAGACAAACTCGATTTTGTAGGACGGGACAGACACTTGCGACCCTGTATTAGCAACAAGACTTACGTGACCTCGTACGAGGAGCTAGACATACGTGATCTCATTGGAAGAGCTAGATGTACGGGATCTCGTAAAAGGGGCCAGACGTACACAATCTCGTAGGAGGGTTTAGACTCTGCGACCTTGTAGGCCAGGCCAGTCTGTTGTAATCTCGTACGATGGGCCAAGATGTATGCAACCTTATAGGAGGGGCCAGAGGTACGCGATCTCGCAGGAGAGGCCAGAGGTACGCGATCTCGCAGGAGAGGCCAGAGGTACGCGATCTCGCAGGAGAGGCCAGAGGTACGCGATCTCGCAGGAGAGGCCAGAGGTACGCGATCTCGCAGGAGAGGCCAGAGGTACGCGATCTCGCAGGAGAGGCCAGAGGTACGCGATCTCGCAGGAGAGGCCAGAGGTACGCGATCTCGCAGAAGAGGCCAGAGGTACGCGATCTCGCAGGAGAGGCCAGAGGTACGCGATCTCGCAGGAGAGGCCAGAGGTACCCGATCTCGCAGGAGAGGCCAGACGTACGCGATCTCGCAGGAGAGGCCAGACGTACGCGATCTCGCAGGAGAGGCCAGACGTACGCGATCTCGCAGGAGAGGCCAGACGTACGCGATCTCGCAGGAGAGGCCAGACGTACGCGATCTCGCAGGAGAGGCCAGACGTACGCGATCTCGCAGGAGAGGCCAGACGTACGCGATCTCGCAGGAGAGGCCAGACGTACGCGATCTCGCAGGAGAGGCCAGAGGTACGCGATCTCGCAGGATGGGCCAGATGTACGCGATCTCATAGTACAGGCACGACGTACGCGACCTCATAAGAGGAGCCAGATGTAGGCGATCTTGTAGGAGGAGCCAGAAGTACAGTATGTAATCGCGTAGGACAAGCCAGACTTATAAGATCTCATAGAACGGGCCAGAGGTAAGCAATCTTGTAGGAGGAGATAGAGGTATGCAACCTTGTAGGACAGGACAGACATATGTGATCTCGTACAATGGGCCAGATTTACGCGATATCATAGGAAAAGCCAGACGTACGCAATCTAGTTGGAGGAGCCAGACACACGCGATTCTCATAACTGACTTAACTCTCCATATATGATCTAATCACATGCCAGATTTTATAAGCATGGGTCTGCATACATAATCTCATAACAGATCAGTCTCTACACACGTGATCCCATATAACATGCACAAGTCTATATAAAGCTCATGACCACATATAACAATCAGTATCCTCATAGATGATCCCACATAACGTACTGCACTACTTTACACACATGGTCTCGTAAATATTCAACCCATCAGACTCTCACCAACAACGGAAACCTTCAAGAAGAACCTGAAGACCCACCTGTTCCCACAAGCCTACAGCCTGCAATGATCCTCGGTCTACTGAACCACCACACATCCAGCTCTACCCTCTCCTACTGTATCCTCACCCATCCCTGTAGACTGTGAGCCCTCGCGGGCAGGGTCCCCTCTCCTTATGTACTTGTGTGTCCCTTGTCTTACACATGTTTATTATACTTGTCTATATTTCCCCTTTTCACATGTAAAGCGCCATGGAATAAATGGCGCTATATAAAGGAATAATAATAATAATAATAATAATAATAATCTTCTATACATACAATCCCCTATACTAAACAGGAGATATAAAAAGTTTACACACCCCTAGTAAAATTACAGGGTTTTGTCATGTAAACAAAATCCTACCAAGAAGACTCATTTCAGAATTTTTTTATTTTTAAACCTTTAGGCTAAGTTCACACTCGGCGTTTTTGCAGCGTTCTTTTAAATCTTATTTTCAGCTGCGCTTTACAGTACCAGCAAATTCTATGAGATTTCAGAAATCTCATGCACACAGCTTGTTTTTTTGTCATCGCGATTTTGTGCTTTGCATGTTTTTTTTGCACAATGGAGCAGGTCACTTCTTTCCGTGTTTTTTTTTCAGCGTTTTTCATACATTGAAATGAATGGGTGGTGAAAAAAATGATTCTGTCGAGCAGGACGTTTTTTTTCAACAGAAAACTTTAACAGTATGTACAACAGACAAATCAAGCATGCCAAAACTGCAGTAAAAATTGCACACAAAAAACGCATGAAAAACCAAGGAAAACCTGCTAGTGTGAACTTACTCTTAGTATGTACAAACCCATTAAGAAACAAACTGAAACCAGGGAAAATAAAAATAAAACCAAAATAAAGTGGTTGCATAAGTGTGAGCACCCTTTTGTAATTGGGGATGTGATTGTGTTCACACAGCCGCCAACATTGACACCAATTCTGATTAACTACAGAGAAAGTGTCGCTGCTCTAGGAAGATTTTCTGGTCCGTAAACAGCTGACAACACAGCAAAGGGATCTTGTTGTAGAAAGTTATCAGGGGAAGGGGACAAAGCATTTCCAAGGCATTAGATCTACCATGGACACTGTGAAAAAGAGGCTTAAATTTGGCACAAAAGTGACATTACCTAGAACTGTACGTCCCTCAAACATTAATGAAAAGACAAAAAGAAAATTGGTCCAGGAGGCCGCCAAGAGGCTGCCAGCAACATTAACCCCTTAACGACTTATGACATATAGGTGCATCATAGGTTATGTCCCTCCCTTTGATGCTGTCTCCGATGCTGAGGCCGCATCTTTTCCCGGCACATGACAGCTGATTTAATAGCGCAAACCAGATGCGCATCACAAATGACACCCATCGGAGCCCGTTACATGACCACGGGGCGCCAATGGGTTGGCATGACAGCCGGGGGTTGTGGGCTGCATTCATAGGAGATGATGATTATTGCTACACATAGCAGGGTTGACGCCCCAGCGATCAGATGATTGCAGCTTCAAATCTACTCATGGGACTATTGAAGCAAGTAAAAAGTAGAAATTATATATTAAAAATTGTAACAGGTCAAATTACCCCCTTATTGCCCCATTCAAAATAAAACACTAAAAAAATACAGGTCTAAGGGGTAAGGTTTCTCCTTGTGGAGAGTGACATGCCAGCTCTGGCTTGTCAAGGTAAGGAGGCCAATAGCCTGAAACACCGTGTCTGCAAATTGAGATTCTGATTTGGCTTTTATCCTAAGTCATATTACAAGACTCGTTAAAGGGTTGATTGTGACTTGTAGGATCGCTACTACCAATAGGTGGCGCTGTAGAGTAAAAGTCCTCTCTCTCTCTGAAGAGGCAATTTGCACATAAAAAAAATACATATTTTGTATCGCCACGCTCAGAAATGACTGATCTACCAAAATATAATATAAAAACCACTTAAATAAAAAAGAACCTAGACATGTTTGGCGTCTACAAACTCGCAATGACCTGGAGAATCATAAGGCAGGTCAGTATTAGCATTTAGTGAACATGCAAAAGCAAAAAAAGAAAAAACAATTGTGGAATTGCACATTCTTTTGCAATTTAAAATTTCACTGCAATTTTTCCCCGTTTTCCAGTTCACTATATGGTAAAATCAATGGTGTTGCTCAAAAGTACAACTTGTCCTGATAAAAAAAATAAAAAAACCAAAACCCTCACATGGCCATATTGACTGAAAAATAAAAATGTTATGGCTCTGAGAAGATGGAGAGCAAAAAAACAAAATGCAAAAATGGAAAAATCGCAAGGTCATGAAGGGGTTAAAAGAGCTGTCATAATTTCAATAAAGTCCTGGTTGTGTACTGTACATGACAACAATCTCTCATTCTA